>NC_080083.1:28492305-29121324 GCF_949987535.1 Balaenoptera acutorostrata
CCTTACTAATGTCTTTCCTAAATACATGTACTATAATTTAAAAGCCTCTTGTCCTATCCTTAGCAGACCAAAGCTTTATTCTCTCCAGCAGACCATGAGCACACCATTTCTCCCTGTCTGTCCAGCATCTGAAGCAGCAAGGCCTCCTTTCCTTCTCAGGCCACTGCCCCATCACCTCCAATTCAGACGCACCAGTGGCCCACCAATTTTGTGAAGCAGCTCTGTCTCTATTAAGCCCTTGCCCACTGAGTCAATAGAGCTCCTAAAAAACCCCCACATTTATCAAACCCACTTATCTATGGGCAGGAAAATCCCACTCCCAAGACACTGTCAGTTTCCACTTGTGTCGGTCAGGGTGGGCAAACATATGCTGAGTTTCTGTGTGGCTCCCACTGGACACTCCTGGATTTTGCTCAAATAATTACTAAATGAACAAAAGAGATTAGCACTGAAGTGATTTATGGGGAGCTACACAGGAGGTCAGAACAGCACTGATTAATCTCTAAATTGACCAGATACATGGGTCACATAAAAGAAAAAATAACTTGTTGATAAAATTATCCTTAAGGGAGGTAGGCACTGAGAAAGGAGCATTCAACCGCTCTTATTTGATCAGAGTTGGCATTCAGCCCTGTCTGACTCCCATCATGAAAGCACATGCATTCGGGAGAAGTACCCCTAGCAGTGGAGACCTTAAAACATGTTCCTTTTTTCACAATAATCTTAACCACTTCTCGCCTTCCCAAGGACCCCATTCCCCCTTCTCTGTGAGGCGTCTGTGTCAAATCCTGCCCAAGGCGGGAGTTTGCCTCTGTGCTGGCTCTGTTAGGGCTGGAGAGGAGGACGGAAGAGCCGGGGAGCCTGCTGGACTTGAGCTCCAGGGCTTGGAGAGAATTCTGGGCTGGCTCCTCCCACCCCCCAAGCTGTGACCCCTGCTCATCTTTCTCAGGCACTCTGGTACAGGATGGAGAGCTTCTGCCCCTCCCTTCTTCACCCTTACAGAGATGGAAAGGGGAGGCTGCTAAACCTGGATGCCTCATGGGAGTCATTGACAAAGTGAAGGGACCTGAGAAGCTGTAGGCTTGTCCTAGGGCAGATCACAGTGCCTAGTGCCTGGCTTACTAGGACTCAAAAGCAAATTGAAAAAAGTGATGAGTACATTTTTATAGTTCCTCATGTAGAGAGAGAGAGGAAATCTAATGTGCGTAAGGCTCTAGATCAATTGATATTTACCTAGACCATATTACGGATGGTTTGGGGCAACAGCAGTATGTTTCAAGGAACAGTTTGGTAATAAGCAGGAAAAGCCACTAAAATGTCCATATTTTTTACCTCTCTGATATCACTGTTGAGAATTCATCCTTTTTCTGAATCCAAAATCCATCCAATTTTTTTTTTAAAGAAAGAGAAGTAAAACTGCTTTATGCACAGAACATATTCAGAGTGGCATTACAATTATGGGAAAACTAGAAGCAATTTAAATAGTCAACAGTTGCTAAACAGATTGTAGCATACCCACTTAAGGGATTAATCCATTTAATCCAGCCACAATTAATCATTTATGTGAAACTGTACTGGAAGATGGGAATGTGCTTATAGAATAATATTGGGAAAGAAGAAGAGTAAATGAATATATCCAGACTGTAGTTACATTTGTGTCAAAAAGGCATGCTTGGACAAAGACTGAGAGAGCAGAGAAGAACCAGAGGTGATAAAAGGTTGAGATTAGGAAAAAAATCTTAAAAAAAAAAAGACACTTTGTAATGTTTCCTCAATGCATTGTTACTAGTGATAGGAAAAATAAATAATAGCAAAGCATAGACATCAGGTTACTCACCTCACCTCACCTCATTTCTTTGGTTTTCCCTGGGTTCTTTAAATTAGATCCCCCCAACCTGGATGCCAAGGCATACCTCTGTGCCATGGGCAGGTTCCAGATAGTGTGATGTCCCAACTATTGAACACTTTCCACTGGGATAGTCACTTGAGCCACCCAGCCACTCATCCCCAGCTTTGAGCCACCTTGTCTGTTTCCCTGGAGTGCCAAGGTATGAGAAAGGTCAGAAAGCACTGCCTGGGTGAGAGGATTCCCCGTGAAGCTCATCCCTTGGTTCATGTATCACGCACGCCCCATAGCAACTCGGGAGCTGTGCCCTGACCCTCCAGCACAAGAGCATTCAGTTCTGCACTCAAGCATTGGCTGACCACTCTCCTCCTGGCCAAGTCCCAGTGTGAAGTGTCTCCGACTCTTCTACCTTCGTCGTCATGCACGGCTGCTCAAAGCCTGCCCTTAGGATGAGCAACAACGGGTCCCTCCCTGGCTCCCTCCTTCTGCCCCTTTCCCCCTCCTCTTGGAGAGGATGAACTTGTATGTATTTACTGCAGATGCTCAAGTGGGTAAACACTCAGCATGACATGCTCAGCCACGTCAAAGCTTCTGAAGAGAGAAGGAAGCAGGGATGAGAAAACAAACAACACGCAAGCACCTGTGTCTTCTGATAACCAGAATACAGCAAGTTCATGACCAGGTGTGCTTTCACTCAGCACGTTACTTAGCATCAGTAACAATAACCCAAAGACACTAACCAGCTCCCCATGTTACAACCACCTGCTGCTGGCTGCACAAGTGCTTTAAAGCAACAATATTCCCTCCTTCCCCTTTTCAGCTTCAGCCTATCCAATGTTCCATAGTAAATTCCAGAGCTCGGTCCAAAAAAAAAAAAAAAAAAAACTTTCCCAAAGTTCAAGACTGACGCTGCCAACCCTGAGAGACCTGCTGAGCAGATGCATGAAAGGCAGCCCATGTCTCCTGTGCCTGTGCTGTGCTCGCTGAACTCTTTTAACAGTGACAACTGAGAGGTTAAACTGTGTTGGATTTGGTGCTCTTTACTGCAGACAACTTGAACTGAGAACCAGAGATACAAAAGTCACCCTCGCCCCTTTGTGGTTAGCAGGATGCAAACACCCCTGCAGGAGAGCAGCTCAATGGCAAAGGAATAGAGGTCTACACACAACACCTGAGAAAGAAACTTGTGAAAGAAAATCTCTTCGGAAAGAAAACAGTCCTCCTGCTCAGGAAGCCTCTCTCGGGCTGCGCTTTCTGCTGTGTAACCCACTCTCAAGGATGAAGAAGAGGAAGAAAAAAAAGAAAACAAAAAGAAAAAATTCCCCACCTGCTGCTTACATATATTATGATCAGCAGAGAAAATGCAAGTGCGTGTGAGCCCGCTCTTGCACTTCCTTTGGCAGAGGAGAGCGGATCCTCAATGTACTTGTTAATTGTGTAAACCATCTCCCCCACCCTCAGCCACACAGAAAGCCCCAACCCACACATGCACGCCCACCTCACAGCCAAGCCCCCTCCCCAGCATTCCTTTCCAGCTGCAGAGAAATCATAAAATGCTACTCACATGTGGTAGCTTCAGCTTCCCTTTCCCTCTCCCCAGCCTGAGCACCGGCTCTGGTTGCTGCTGCTGCTGATTTTCCTGTTGCAAGTGAAACAAACCTTCATCGGCAGAGATGGTTTTCCTCTGGGCTGCTTTGTCTGAGATTCCCCAGATGAACACCGACTCGTTTATGTCATTATCCGAGTTCGATAGCTCCCCTAACACAGGCAGGGCTTTGGGGCTGTCATCTTCCACTGGCTGGGCTTCTGCTGAGAGAAACAACAGACCTGCAACTGACAACTGATCGCATCAAAACACTCCAGGGGATGGCAACCCAAGACTACAGAGTAACACGTTAGCTTGCAATGATACCATGCACAGCCGTGGATCATCTGTCTTCTACTGGCACTGTGAGTCTAGCCAAGTTGAAGAGACATTATTTAAGAACTTACAGCTTCCAAGATGTCTCCAAGTGAAGCCATACGGGCATTATAAAGCAGTGTCACAGAAGGACTCTACAACCCTCAGACGTGTTCAATATTGTTGAAATCAATAGGGGGTAATATCATTTGGTGGGTAAAAGTTAAAGGTCTGTCTAAAAGACAGACCAAAGTTTATATACATTTAAGTAGACTTAGGTACAAATGTGAGCTCCATCACTCATCAGCTGCGTGAACTTGGGCAAAGTCCTTATCCTCTCTGAGTCTCTTTTTTTCAGCTTCACATTCAGGATACCTACACTTAGCCTATAGGAGAGCTGCAAGACGTGAGATGGTATATATAAACTATCAAGTTCAATGCAAAGTAGGCACCCTATAAGAGAAATAAAGATCCCTTACCCTGTAGTAGTATTTGTTCACTTTGGGGACTTCTCATCTCATAATGGAGAACCCTGTGATTGTATTATAAAACACCAGGATCATTCCAATGGTCCATGTAATCAATTGCTTCCTCAGAGGAAACAGATTTGGGTAAGCCCTGATTTTCAGGTCTCAAGCATGTAAGAATGCCAGAATGTCCATTTCTTAGATATGGGAAAAAGAGCCACTGACTGATAAAAATTGGTCAGCAAGGGGAAGACACTGACTCTTACTGCTTTTGTTGCCAATCCAAAAGGGGTTAGCTTCTTGGTGAGTTTGTAGTCAGAGACAACGCCAAGAATAATTGTCACACAAAGTGAAGTTTTTATTTGCAGCAAATAAGGAGATCATGGTGAATCATTTCCCAAAGCCATGGCTCCCCAGCAAGGAAAGATTAGTTCTTTTATTAGGACAGGGGATGAATATCCAAGCAGGAAAGTTTTGTCATTACATATGAAGGCAGGCATAATCTCACATGTGCACAATTTGGAAACATGCTTCTTTCATGCATTGCATGTTATGTTAATGGGGCCTAAGCTCCACCTGGGGAGGAGATTTTAGCACTGAAATGAAGCAAAGGTAATTTTTGGACACTGTTTTGTCTGAGCAAGCTCCAGTCTTGTGGTTGGGCTCAAGGCTCAAACCAGTTCCAGGGGGCTGTTGATAATGTGTCTTCTTGGAGCTGCCCATACCCTGAAAAGAAACAACTCTAAAAACAGCACTGGGTACTCTCTGTACTGGAGTTCCCTAGGAACACAATGGCCTCTCTTGATCTTATTCTTTGCACGAGCCACTCAAAGTCAGGGGCTGACTGATGACACTTTCCCTTTGAAACAGACTTGTGAAAACAGAATGGGAATCTTCTTTCCCTGAAGACCGTCTTTTAGGAGAGCTGGGATTTCTTGTGATTGATGGATTTTGATGAGGGGATCCTCAGTAGAGAAATTTGTACTCATTTCAAAGAGTAAAAGAGAATGTGCCCAAGCGATGAGAAAATCCAGATGTCCATTGGACCTCTGAAGCACTTGAGTCCTAACTTGGCTTTTCCCAGTTGAGAATATTGCTGTCCTGGAGCTGGTCATTACTGATTCATCTCCCATTTCACTACCCCCAAAGAAGAAGGAGGATGCTTGAACAAATGCCAGTTGCTGTTTGGGGGGATTTTTACCATTCTGACGTAGTTTCAGAGGTGCCAACATCAAATACACCCAGAGTTGACAAAGGGCTTAGCCCAGCCTACCTACCACATTCCATCTTATCCCACAAAGGATGTTAGATGGAAAGTATGTGTCTGGGTCCCAGCCACAAGCCACTGCTCTCCAGGTGAAGCAGGGTAAATGAACAAATGTTAAAAACCTGGACCAGAGCAGTTGCTGACAAAATCTTCTCCCATGGAGCTGATGACCATTTAAGATATGAAGGGAAAACTGGGGAGGAAAAAAAATAATGAAGTAGTTAACCAAATCCTAAACTGGTTCCTTGAGAGAGCTTAGAAGGTCTCAATAAGATCCCACAAACATGGAAGGACCATTCTGTGAGAAACATGTGCCAAGTACTCAGCACAGACTGCTACACTGTAAATGCCCAGTAAATGTTAGGAATCAATAACAATAATACTAATCATAACTAATAAAGAGGGAGATGAAGAAGTTGCTCTAAGTTGAGCTCAAAAATTGTATGAGGCATGATACTAACATTTTACTATGTTGTCTCATTCAATTCTCACAATAACCTTGGAAGAGAGATAGTATAATGCCCATCACAGATAAAGAGACTGAGGCATAGGAACTTCAACAATCAGAAGAGAATGTTTGCCAAGTCCCACCACCACATTTACCCAACTACCAGCATCCGTACCTGTAGACACTGCTTCCCTCTTGTTACTGTAGATGAACCGTCCATTTTTCCAAAGGTCACCTCTGCTACTCAAGGAGGTCACTGCAGCAATATGACTGTGTCTTTCCTTCACCATCAGTATTTCCTGCTGTACCACATCATTCTCAATACCTTTATGTTATTTCTTCTCTTATATTGAAAAGATATCCTCAGCTGATCCCATATGCCCCCTCCAGCTACGGTCCATTTATATACTCCTCTATATAGCAAAGACACTCTCGAGAACTGTCAAAACTCATTGTCTCAATCCTCCTTCTCTACTGAACTCACTCCAATCCAGTTTTTACTGCTGCCACTCTACCAAACTGCTCTCATCAGTCACCGACAGCCTCCACACTGCTATGTTAGTCCTCATCTTTCTTTGACCTGCCAGCATCAGCTGACAGGTAATCACTCTACTCTTCTTGAAACACTTTCTTCAATTGGCTCCCAGGACCCCAAGCTGCCCTGGTTTTCCTTCCACCTCACTGGCTGTCCTTTCCCAGTCTTCCCTACTGGTTCCCTTCTAGTTAATGGAGAGGCAGTGTTAGGAAGGGGTTTAGAAGCTCAGACTCTGAAGCCAGACACCCCACATTGGAATCCTGGCTATACAACTCAGCAGGTGTATGACACTGGGCAAGTTACTTAACCTCTTCCTCCCAGTTTCCTAGTCTATATAATAAGGGTAATAACAGTACTTACCTTATGGGTTGTCATGAAGACTAAATGAGTTCATATGTGAAAGCACACAGAGCAGGGTCTATAGTACATAGTAAACACTTCCTGAGCATTAACTATTTTTACTACACACCTCTCAATTCAGGTGCCTAAGGGCTCAGTCCTTGGACACCACTCTTCCCTGGTGATCTCATTCTCTCTCATTGCTTTAAACAACATGTTGAGGCAGATTTAAATCCACAGTCAAGACCTCTCTTCTACAAGGTAGAACCAATGGCTTAATTAGTATCTTCTCTTACAGGGCTAGTGAGCATCTCAAACTTGATATATCCACAACCAAACACCTGGCTTTCTCAACTAACTTGTACCTCCCACTGCTTTCATCTCAGTTAACGATGACTCTATCCTTCCAATTGCTCAGGTCCAATTGCTTTTAAAACTTGGAGCCAGCTCATACCATTCCTCTGCTCAGAACTCTCCAAAAGCTTCTCATCTCACTTGGGAAAAAAAGGCCGATGTTCTTATTGACCTACAAGGTCTACTCCTCTACATTCCTTCTTCTTATACCTCTTTGAGCTCATCTCCTGTTACTCTTCCCATCACTCCCAATGCCCTAGACAGGTAGCCTTCTTGCTGCTCTTTAAAGAGCACACCATTCTGCACATCCCAGGGCCTTTGAACTTGCCATTCTCTGTGCCTGGAGCATTCTACCTCCTTGATTCACTTCTTTACTCTTTCCGGTGTCGCTTTCTCAGTGGCACATTCCCTGATCACCCCGTTTAAAACTGCCCTCTTCCCAGCACTCCCTCTTCCCTAACTGTATTTTTCTCTGTAATACTAATCACCAAATAACATACTATGTATTTCCTATTTGTGTGTGTGTGTGTGTGTGTGTGTTATTTGTCTCCCAAAGTCTCCCCCTATGAGAATGTAAGCTTGATGAAAGTAGGCTTTTTTAAAAAACTCTGTCTCACTGCTGTTTACCTAGTGCCTAGAATAGAGCCTGTACCAAGTAGGTGCTCATTAAATATTTCTTCAAGTGATGGATAGAATTAAGAGGATTAAACCTCTTGTCAATGGTCACAGAGTTAATACATGATAGAATTGGACTTCTGCTTTTATAGCCCTTGCTCTTTGCAATGCACCAACAGTGGCTCTACCAAAGTGTTGTGTAAACTATTCTTGACTTAATACCCACTAAAGCAATGTTTTAATTTTTAGTGACTGGTGGGTCTTATGCTATATTTCAGTGGTTTTAGGCTGCACATCTGTCATTGCTTGTTAACATTTCTATCAACAAAATACTTTCTGAGCTGCTAGTATATTTTACTAAAAGGAAGAACAGCCACTTTATTCCTTTGAATAGATTTATTGAAATCAACGTTCTGGCTGAAATGAGAATTTTTCTTATGGTAGATGTCTTTGACTGTCCATTCAAAGATAAGAAGCAATCTGTAACCCTTTTAAAATTTCTTTTGTGCACCAAATTATTTGAGAAATAATAAACAATGCCCGGGAATAATTGAACTTTTGAAACATGTTTCAGGAGTAGTGGTTGAGTGCTACCAGGGGCCAGAGACTCTGGGAGTTGGATTTAACAACATGTGGGAAAATGAACTTGTTTTTTGTTTGTGACTTTTCACTTGCTACTTTGAGGATCTCTTAATGTGGATAGATCTATCCATTGGGAAGAACTTGCTTATGGGCAGTATGCTAAGAGACCCTCCATTGGGAGAGGTGTCAAAGACATCTGGTTAGGAGTCAGAAATTCTAGGTTCCATTCCCAGTTCTGCCCCTGAGGATCTGGGCATCCTTGGGAAAGTTCTTCAGGACAGTTGGTTCCATTTCTTTATCAATATAGAGAAGGTTGGACCAGCTTATCTCTGTTATTGCTTTTAGGTCTAAATTTCTGTTAGACCATGAGTTCTGTTGTGAGGGTGGACATGCTCTGTACTGCAACCAAGTAACTGATAACTGAGTTTAAGCAGGTAGACTCTGGTTATAAGAAGACCAAACCCACTTGGTCTATGTCAGAGGTATTAATTCATTCTTTTATCAAGTACTTACTATATAGTTTCCACGCTGTTACATGTTGAGTGTACAAAGAAGAGTAAAACACAGTCTTTGTATTAAAGGGTTTCATAGCCTAGTATGGAATGTAGCAAATCACAAAGACAGCTATGATGATTTGATGGTGGGGGAAACAGAGGAGAGACATTTGATTAAATCTGGGATTTTGGGATGGCTTTTTGGAGGAAGTGACCCTTGAGCTGAATCTTGAAGAATGAGAAGGAGTTGTCCAGGAAGAGAAAGGTAGAAAAGGATGAAATTGGTGGTCCAGATGGAGAAAACATCACCTGTTAAGGATGAGAAATCTGCCAGAATTGACCATGTTTAACCAATTGAGATTTTGGGATAGGAATCTGACTTTATATCTTATTTCTGTTATTCTCTATACAATTTAAAGTCCTTGTCTTTGTTCATCACAGGGATAGGGAAAGAGATTTGGGTCTCAGAGTCTGTTCAGTGGTTTTGTGTACAAAAGAAGGCAAAAGAATTGACCAAAGTGAGATCTGTAAATTATCCTTACTCATCTTTGCTAATGCTGTTCTTGTATCCTGCCACCCCTGATTCAGACTATTCTACCGAATAAGTTACATAGGTGAATACAACCATTCAGAATGTAACATTCATCAAATATAGATGTGATGTGTCTGAATCAACCTTGCATGAGGAAATGTTTCATCATAAGGCCTAGGGTCAGAGACTAGTGCCAGACATCCTGGGCTTGAGTCCTGACTCAAAACACTTTCTTCATCTGTAAAATGGGAGAAAATAATAGTACTTCAGAGGTTTCTTCAGAGGTTTCTGAATTAAATGATATAATCCATATAAAACTCTTAGCACAACGCCTAGCACAGGGGAAGATCATGGTATTTTCTAGTTAATTAATTCAGGCATCTGCTCTTACTCAGAAATCCTAAACTAATTTAGTGTTGGGTCACTTGACTTGATGTACTTCCCATATTAAACTATGAAAGTTGGAATTAAATTGTTAGGCTTTAACTATAATGCAGAAACCATTGCTCAAGCAATTGTTAAAGCAATCCTATCAGATCTTAACTTGCCAATTTTCAGTTATTGGGTGACCACAGCCAAGACTGAGATACATGTTTAGCCAGGGGATTCATGAGCCAAGACTAAGGCTAAGAGATCTGCCAAAGGATGCTTCTTTCCTTAAAGTCACTTGATGTTTGCAAACACTTTCCCATTTGAGCTTTTTAAGCGCAGGGATTTGTCTTCAACTTTATATCTCCAATGCTTAGCACAGTGTGTGGCAATCATAGGTGCTTTGTGAAGTCTTGCACTGGCCTGCCACAATGGGTGCCACTTAGACCTTGTAGATATCAAACTGTGTATGTCCACTGACTACTTACCATTGCAGAGCTACAGGGAAACTGTGCATCTATGATGCCAACTCACTGCTATAGAATGGGGGGCCAGTGTAGCAAGATGGCACTTAGATGCACAGCAAGACATTGGACCATGGAGAAGAGGCTTGCAAAGGCAGTTTTTACAACCTCTAATGGAATCTTGTTGAAGTTTTAAGATCCATGTTGGGGGTTTAAGAGTCTTGGTAAGCCTTTTTCAAAGACTTTCAAGATATAGCATGAGCTCATTACAGACAGGCAAAATCCTGTGACCACTGATCTGAGCGCATTCTTCAGAAGGAAGAGAGGACACTTAAAGCTGCACTTACTGAATCCCTGCACCGATATCTCCCAATCCAGTACTCTTCACAAAGAAAATATTCTTTCTGTTAATTCCTGTTAATTCTGACTTTCATAAGATGTATATGTTAGATTGTTCATTTCTATCAAACTTAACCCAGTACTCTGCCGGACAATTTCAGATGCTCAATACATTTCTATGGAATAAGTAAGAGCACGCATGAAAGAATGTTTTTGTCTCCATGGTTAAACAGGAGTCATTTTCCCTCTGTCTCCCCAAGATAGAGAATACGTTAAACAAAGCAGAGGCCACTTGCTGATGTATTTTAGGCAGGAAGGGCTGTTGGCTCTCAGATTTCAGGGCTGCTGTGTGGCGCCTCTGGTTTCAGCAGGATGTCACGTTCTTGGTAACAGCATCCACTGTGCTTCTAACAAACGAACACCCAGTGACAAACACAGAGCCTCTGCTTTCCCAGGACCTGCAGAGGACGGAGGGGCCACAGCTGGGAGAGATAGAGCAAGCCCATATTTCATAACAATTACTCAGGATTAACAGGAAAGGTGGCAAGAAAAATTATTAGCAAGTTAGTGGAAAGAAGATTTATGGCTTGGCAGCTCAAAGGTGTGACAGGTTTCTACTCAGATGAAAAATCACTTCTTTGGACCTGAGAAAAGGGCAGGCTCAGCAGATGGGGATCCATCAAGGTAGCTTCACTTTGGAGCAACTCTTAGTCTCAATCTAAATGTCCCTGTAACTCCTGAGGGCAAATGACTCCTACTTTTCTCAGGGAACATTGCAGATCCACAGAGTTGAACACACCACACTGCTGACATCCATGGTCAGGTCTCAGTCCTCGTTTGACCTATGGATAGCATTTGTCGTTATTGAATTACCTCTTCCTTCTTGAACCATTTCCTTCACTTTCAGGATTTCATTTTGGTTTTGTTTTGTTTTGTTTTTTGAACAAATAAAAGTAATTTTATTTAATTTTTAATTTTTATTGGGGTATAGTTGATTTAAAATGTTGTGTTAGCTTCAGATGTACAGCAAAGTGAATCTGTTATACATATATTGGATTGTCAAGAAAAGTTCGTTTGGGTTTTTCTATATGGAAAAGTCCGAACGAACATTTTGGCCAACCCAGTATATATATATATATCTACTCAGGTCTTCACTCTGTTTTGATTGTCTCATTACCTCACAAGTCCCTTTCCCAGCTTCCTATGTGAATTCCGTGTTTCTGCCCCACCTTTTACACTGGGGTTCTCCTGTTCTCCCCTCTCCATCCACAACCCCTCCCTAAGGACACTCATCCAACCTCAGGCCGTCCAACACCATCTGAAGCCTGTGGGATACACTCTTGACTCAGCGTGGACCTCTCCCCTGAACTCCAGGCTAATTTGTTGAGTTGTCTACTTGCTATCAGCACGTGGATGTTTACTAACACGCATCTCCAATGAACACAGCTTCAACCAAATGTTTGATCCAGCCCCCTCCCACTGCCAAGCCGACTCCCTCTTGAGTCAAAACCGTCTTAGATTTGTCAGATTCTGAATCTTGCAGTTATCCTCGTCTTCTTGTTTCTTTCATATCCCAATCTCCCCCTCATTTCAAACGTGATCGGTTCCACTGCCCTCCCTCCCACACTGCAGCCCCGGGTCTGAGTCCCTTGGTTGTCTCTTGCCAAGGCTGTGAACAAGCCTCCTAACTGGCTTCCCTGCTTCTGCCTGGGACCTTACCCAGAAAGAGGGAGCCTTTAAATAGGTGATTCTGATGCTTAACACAAAGTCAGAGTGATCTTTTTAAATTTAACTTTCAATTCTTGAATCTCTCAGAATAGAAGCCACAGTCCTGAGCTTGGCCTTGAGGCTGTGAGATCTGGTCTCTCTGACCTCAGCACTCACCCCTCACTCCTTCCTTCCTTCACCCAGTCACACTGGCCTCCTTTCTTGTCTTTAAGCATGTGAAGCCAGCTGCCCCCTCAGGGCCTCAGCACTTGCTTTCTCCTCCAGGTGGGTGTGGCACACAACACTCTTCTAATTTTCAGGACTCATTCCCTCTCTTTCTTTGTATTTATCCTCCAATATTGCTCCTCAGGGGAACCCTCCTTGGTAACCCTATGTAGGAGAGCATCCCCTCTCCTGCAGCAGATGACCCCACTTCTGCTTTTCTTTCTTGTGAGAGAACTGAGTATGAGTGGGTAGGAGGGAGAGGAAGAGGAGAGAGAAAAAGAAAAATACAGAGAGGGGAAGAGGCACACATTAATACTGCAAAATATCATCCAATCACAACAGAAACCAGGAAATGACAAGAGAGAGAAGCCGGTTTCATGATGGGTTTGGGGCACACTGAGTGCAGGGGGCTGGCAGGACTCCAGGGCAGAAATGTCCCTGGTCAGTTGTTTCACAGGTGAAATTCTTCAGGTTACCATGGCACTGAGGACAACTGGGCAGGCAGCTTGTCTTGTCAAGTTAGGACTTGAAGGACATGGGAGGCTTCAAACAGTTGCAATCACAGTGCTGAGGATGGTGTGAATCTGGAAGTCAGCCCCACTTATGGCCAACATTACATCATCACCATCCCTCGTGTATGCACGACACTTAAGAGTTTGCAATTTGCTTTCCTCCATATGCCTTCATGTGACATTCACCACCCTGTGACTTCATCTGGACGAGCATCACACAACCACATCGCAGAGGAGGAACTGTTCTCTGTGCAAGCCCACAAGAAGGGGAAAAGGGGGCCACAGCTGTCAGGAACAAAGTCCTCCAATCTCCCATCAATGCTCTCCCACACTTTCTCTCTCATAGCCATTATTTTAGGACGGTTCTTAACTTGGGGTTCTTAACGATGGGCTTGGAGAGTCCAGAGCTCCCTAAAGTTGTAGGAAATATTGAGTCTGTCTGTACACATACATTGTATTGTTTCCCTTGATTGAAGTTTCCATAGCTTTTATGAGATAGTAATGTAGTCTGTAACCCCAAAATGATTAAGATCACAGCGCATTAAGGCACTGTTCCTTAAAGTGTTTTACCTGGGCCACCAACATAAACAACAACAAGAGCAAACAACAGCAACACCAGTAATATTTGTTAAAAACATACAACAGTGCTTCCTGGACCTCACCCTAATTATTCAGTTGGGACTCTCTGGATATAACCAGGAATCTGCAATACTAGCAGATATCCCAGGGAGTTTTAGGCACACAAATAATTCTGAACTAACTTCCATCTTTGTTGGCTGCAGGTGACATGGAATGAATCTCCAAGTAGTAGATTTTTAAACTCAGGCCCCCAGGGCTGTGAGTTATGGGACCCTCACCACCATCAGCAGTTTTGCCACCGCAAGGATCAGATTGGCTCTAAGGAAGCCTCCAGACCATGCAGGACCCAACAGGTCTTTCCTGGGCCCCTCCTCAGGAGAAGTGAGCAGGGCCCTGATCTCCCAGGTGTTTTTCTCCTCTGCCAGGTCTTTTCTCCAGTCCAAGCATCCATTCTTGTGCAGCTCCAGCCACCAATTGGACTTGGAGGCAGGTGCTGGTTATCAGTGTTGGATGGAAGAAGACCCTCTTGGGCTGTTCCGGAAGCTGTCTCACTTATGGATACAGTAGAACAAGGGCCAGCAAACTTTTTCTGTAAAGAGGCAGATAATAAATGTTTTAGGCTTTGTGGGCCATCTGGTCTCTGTTGCTACTACTCAACTCTGCCACTTTAACTCAAAAGCAGCCAAATGCAATATGTAAATGATGGGCGTGGCTGTGTTCTCAGGAAGCTTGACTCATAAAAACAGGCAGTGGGCTGGACTGGGCCAGTGGCCCCCCTACTTTGCCAATCCCTGCAGTGGAAACTAGATAGAGGCCCAATCATCTTGATTTCCTATTTTTCTGATAAAGGGAAGCAATGAGGCAAGGAATCCAAAGCAAGTGAAAATGTCCAAAAAGAGCATAAACCCCACACTCCCCTCATTCCATCTATGACTATGGACAGCATTACACTCTTCTTGTGGCTGCAGATTTCATTTTCTAATTATGTTTTGCTCAGGATATTAATATGGGTTTAGACTCTCTGAGCAGACCCCACGTGGGGCTCAGGAGGGGGCCGAGGGTGAATGTGGAAAGCAAAGTGAGCAAGGCAGGCCTCGTGTTAAAATTAGCTGCAGGTAATTGAGAAAAGACTGTCTATGACCTGCCAGTGAGGGTGAGAGACGCCCCCGTGAGTGTCTGTATGTTTATTAAATTTGAAAATGGCCTCTCCTGTCTTCATTTACCTGGTCCCCAAAGGCCTGTGTTCAAGCAGGTGAAAGCCAGGAGGGCAGAGAGGCCTCCACTGAGCTGGGGAGGATGAGTTCTACCTGCCAGAGCCAGGAACACATGGTGGGAGAGGGAATTCAGATGTACTGATCGTCTCTTATGTGTTAGGCATGCTGTGAGCTGCTTTACAAATAATGATAATAACAGCTAATATTTATGGAGCGCTTGCTCTCTACTAATTGTTTTACATGAGTTATATCATTTAAGTCTCCCAAGGACCCCACAGATTAAATACTATTATGATGCTCTTTACAGAGATTTAGGGTAATAACTTTCTCAAAGTCACAGAATCATTAAAAACAGGCAGTAAGACTCAATAGTGCCCACTTTTAAACATGTAGTTAAATTGCCCCCATAGCTTCTATTTCATAGAAAACCTCCTCTGAGGGTGGTATTACCAGTGGTATTAGTTGCATTGTACAGGTGAGAACTCTGAGAATGTGAGTGAATTTCCCACAGCTACACACAAAGTCAGGGTCAGCCTCCAATCCAGGTCTGTCTGACTCCAAAGTTCAGATTCCTTTCACTGCTAGCCACTACCTAGGGTCCTAGGCTGAGCCATTCACCCACCTAAATCTCCACATCCTCTCCTGCCAAGTTGGGGTAGAAGTGTCGGTCTTATCTACCTCCCAGACTTGAGAGAGAGCTCAAATAATAATCCTACACTTTCAAAATGATGTGCTTTAAAAATGGTAAAACAAAAGGGGATATATTTATATGTATAGCTGATTCACTCTGCTGTACAGCAGAAACTAACACAACATTGTAAAGCAACTATACTCCAATAAAAATTAATAAGAAAAAATGATAAAACACTGACTAGTTGTAGCGTATTGGTAAGAGATATGAGCTTTGGGTCTGACACTTGCCAGCTGGGTGACCTTGGACAAGTTCCTGAGTCTCTCTAGTTTTAAGTGTTTTTATCTGTATAGTTGGTATAATAATAATAATAATACCTCTCCCACTACGCTGTTGTGAGGATAAAATGAGATACTGTTAGAGCTTGACACCTAAGAGACCAAAACGTTGTCATTCCTTCTTAATTTTATATTAGTTAGAGAGATCAAAGAATCCAGAGGTATTGGAATAAGCGATTAAGGACTGTGGGAGCACAACTACAGTAGAAAAATCAACGGCTCAGAAAAAGGTGTTGGGTAGAGATCACGTCACAACCTCTCCTTCTGACTGGACGGCGCCTTTCTTCTTGTTCCAGATGCCTCCACAGCTGTGGCCCTATGCATATGTTAGCAGACTATATCAGAGTCTATGAAAATAACTCCCCTGGGCCCTACTGAGTGATCTCTTTGTATCATTTAGTAAAGCATATAGTCATGAAGTCTAGGTAAACAGCATTTGCAACACATGCAGGAGTGAGTGGGAAAATCCCAATCTTGGTTTCCAAATAATGGAGAAAAGGGAAGAGGCTACAGACCCAAGTCCCTTGCCTCCTGGTCAGCTGGCAGCCTACTAAGACACGAAAGATTGGGGATTCTTGTTGGTTTATGCGACCTTTGTTGGAGGCAAAGTAATTAGTCCAAATACAGACACCCTGACCTGCAGATTGTGCTCCGAAGTCTCCTTGCAAACCATCTGGTTGGAATTTATGACACACTCCACCTCTACACAAACAAGATGGTGGTTTGCTTCCCAGGCCAGCTCTCATATGATGGAACTGAGGAATGGTGGCCCTGGAGCAGTCATTATTAGGACTAATGGTAGAATTTCAGCCTTTGTTCCACAGGGAAGTGCATTTCATGTCACACAGTAAAACAGGGACATGAAGGCCAGGAAGACTTGAATCACCACCTGCAGCAATATCAGCCACTCAGTGCCATGCAGAGAGCCTGAGATAACATTTATGAAAGCACTAAACAGATGCGAGGCACTTCTGTCATTGCTGTTGTAGTGGTGAGGACAGTGGAGATTACTGGTGATGAGGACTATGGTATTAACTTTCCACTGCAACCAAAAAGCCACCCTATGTGTTCTGAGAAGAGGATATGGGAGCATTAATGTGACATATCCTTCTCCCTTTGGAGGACATTGGAGGAATTCTCTCGATATAAACCCCTTTATACCACTGCTGTTGGAAGATTGGCACTTTTCTTAAACCTGGACTACAATTATAACAGCCCTCTACACTGAGTGCTGTCCGTGTTCCAGGCATTGTGAGACATACATTTATTATTTTGAGTACTTATAAAACTATGAAAGTTAAATATTACACTACTATTTTACTGGTGAGGAAATTTAGGCTGCAACAGGTTTACTCATTGGCCCAAGGTCACATAAGTAGTAAGTGACAGTTGGTATTAGAACCCAGGTCATTTTGACTCCAATACTACCCTTTTTCTACTACATCATAAACTTCTGTTTCCTTTGCCTTTCTCCATTATATTTTCTTTCTAAACGGGTCAGTTGGAAGAGCCACTTGCCCTGTGTTAAGCTTAGAGACCACGGAGTTTTGCTAAAACCTGGTTCTATCTGTTTGCCCAATTATCCAGTATCATCACATGACCCCTCACATACTGTGTTCTGTCAAAGAGCTTGAGGAAAGGATTGTAACATGAGTATGTTTTATGATAGTCCCTGGTGACATTAGTGGCTTTGGATAAGGTTTCAGGATATTTCTTTAGGCCATTGTTCTATACCCACTTCCTTTACCAGCTGTCAAGGTAGTTCATATCAAATTCTTCTTAATGGGGGGATCCATTTCTACCTCTACCTTGCCCCCACCAACATACACACACACACACACACAAATACACACACCCACACACACTTTTTCACACTGCTTTCAAATGACTTCTTATGAATTAGCTCTTTTAGTTTCCTTTATGGTGGAGAAGAGATCTATCCATGGAAAGAAAGTTAAAGAGATGTAGTTTATAATACTAGGACTATATCACTTCTGCTTCTGTCTTTACAATGTGCTCCCCCTAGTTTTGAAAATTCTCAGAAAAAGTTTAATCGATAAATAAATCAATAAAATGGATGCCTCATTTTCTTCTATCCCAGAATCCTGCAGTTGCTAGAATTATTTTCCTGTTTGCAAAGGAAAGTAGACATGTCTCTCTCTGTAAGAGTATTTGCATAACCAATTCTGGTGGTTATAGCAGTACACCTATTTACCCCTTTTTTCTATAGAGAAAACATGTTTTGCTCAGAGTTTGGTTCTGGTCTGCCTGGAGGCACATGGCATCAGCTTCTCCCAGTATCATTGTCATTGTATCCTCAGTTTGAGGTAGCTCTCTGCTTCCTGTACTCTTGTGTTCTTATGCACCATGTCTTATATTGAAACATTTTTGTGTGTTTGTTTTTGTTTTGTTCAGTGTGGTGCATTTGTTATAACTGAGGAGCCAATGCATTACAATTAACTAAAGTCCATAGTTCACATGAAGGTTCACTTTTTGTGTTGTGCATTTTATGGATTTTGACAAATATATAATGACACATATCCACCATTACTCTATCAAATAATTTCACTGCTCTAAAAATCCCCTGTTCTCCACCTGTTCATCCCTCTCTCTCTCATCCCCAAGCCCTGGCAGCCACTGATCTTTATATTGTCACCATAGTTTTGCCTTTTCCAGAAATTTATATACTTTATGTAGCCTTTTCAGATTGGCTTTGAAACAATATTTTAATGTTTAAAAATCAGCAAAACTAGCTTTCAAATTCACTAGGAGTGGTCTTCCAATTTGCATTAATTTTACAAGCTTCCTGAACAAAGAAGAATGGAGAGTGCTGATTTTGCTGCTGCTACCAATTTCTGGGTTGTTGCAAGAATGTTTTGAAAAGTGAAGTGTTTTGCTATGGAGAGTTGAATTAATCATTTTCCCCAGTTCCATGATCCTTGGCTCCTTCAAGGCTTCTAATCCTTATTTGTTTGAATTTTAAAATTCATCCATCTATCCATCCATCCATCCACCTATCCATCCATCCATCCATCCATCACATTCCATTCTAATTCTGTTGCACTGCCCAATCCCGCCATTCTAACATGTTGAATATGAATCTCTGAATTTTGTGTATCCTTGTAAAATGCAGTGCTCTTATTGTGTGAATGTTTTACATTTTTTTGAATGGCACTGTGCTAATGGTCTCATTATGTTTTTATATTCTCTGGCTGTTGCTAGTAAACAACCTAGTCTGTTGCTTCTTCCTACTAAATAGTATCCAGATGAGCATCTTTCCATTTGCCTGTTTCTCAGTGTTTCTCAGCACCTAGGTTCTCTCCCCACCAGCAGTGTGATGATGAGCAATTCAGAAATTTTTACAGTTTTTGAGTGTAGAAACCCTTGAATAGTCATTGTTCCTGCCTCAAAACCAACTTGAAGGAGAACCCAGCACTGTCCTTTAACAAATTCAAGAAATAGATTTAAGTCCACAAGAGCTTAAGGAGAACATGAACATTTTACTAAGGATTCAGTAGAAAGACAAAAATGAGGACGAGCCAGTTATCCTCTGTCTGTCCACCTCTCAAGGGCCCCTCACAGCAACTCTACCTTGGTCCTCTGCCTCTCCTGCAGCCCCAACATTTACATTCCTTTTCAGTTGTAGAGGGATTTAACCCTGAGACTCCCCGAATAGGCCTCTTCACTTTCTTCCCCTGATCGGCAAATAAAAGATCCTCTTAGGGAGATGTCTGCTCCTTTCTAGAATGTGTGTGTCCGGTGGTGGGATCACACATGGGATTACAGTTATGCTTTTTGCATGCTTTGTGTGTTAGCTTACTTTCTTGCAATAATAGATACATACCAAAATTTTAAGATGCAGTGAGCACACAATTAGAAGACATCATCCCACTAGGCATCTGTAATTATTATTTATGTTAACTTTCATCATGCTTTACATAAATTAGCATAGATTCTTCTCTAATCAGCCCAATGAGGAAAATGACATTTATTTCATCATGTGGGTATTCTGTTTATAAGAACTTATTATGTGCCAAGCACGTCTATGTTCTATGATTTGCAAACGATGTTTGATGTTTTCTTTAATCCCTAGAAGAGCCCTCTGACATTCTTTACAATCCCATTTTGTTTAATTATTTATTTTATTTTTGGTGGTGTTGGGTCTTCTTTTCTATGAGAGGGCTTTCTCTAGTTGCGGCAAGCGGGGGTCACTCTTCATCACGGTGCACGGGCCTCTCACTATAGCGGCCTCTCTTGTTGCGGGGCACAGGCTCCAGACGCGCAGGCTCAGTAGTTGTGGCTCACGGGCCTAGTTGCTCCACGGCATGTGGGATCTTCCCAGACCAGGGCTCGAACCCGTGTCCCCTGCATTGGCAGGCAGATTCTCAACCACTGTGCCACCAGGGAAGCCCCTACAATCCCATTTTGTAAATGAGAAGCTCTAGGCCCAGACTGGTGATGCACTTCCTCAGTCATGGAGGCCCTGTGCCAGGAGGAGATTGGTCTGCAGACTTGCCTGGGCCTTCACAGCTTAATTGGTTAACAAATTTAAAGTAGAATAATCCATTCAGCAATGAGCATTCCAGCTCCCTTGATAGTCAGTAGAATTTAGAATCACGCATGCACAGATTTTGAGAGCCAAAGGACATGCTCACACATGCTACGAGTGGGATGTTATTGATAATTTGGGCAAGAAAGTTTTTCCTCGGGCAATACTGTCTCTAACATCAATTGCTATTAGTGTCCCTGGAAGCCACCCCTCAAATGCTAATAAGACTCTTCATTTATAGTGACCTCTCAAAATATCCCTCACATTTCCCCCGCCCCCCACATTCAGATGAGGAAGCTGAGGCCTAGGGAGATGAAGTAACTGAGTCACACAGGGTTTCAACTCCGCTGCACTTCAGATTTAAAGCACTTTAGGTGCTTTAAAAATATCAGTGCCCTGATCCTATCTCATACCAAATACATCAGAATATCTGGGTGAGGGCTGGGCACTGACATTTTAAAAAATCTCCCAGGTGGTTGAAATGACTAGCAGAGTGATTAAGAGACTGAGCTTTCTAGGTTCAAATCGTAGTTCTTTTATTTACTAGCTGTGCAACTTTGGGCAAATTGCCTCATATCTTGGTGCCTCAGCTTCAAAATATAATTACTAGTATTCATAGGATTGTTGTCAGGATTATGTGACTATGGAAAAGTGGTTGGCAAATAGCAGTAGTAAATGTCAACAATTATCATCATCCTCATCATCATTCCTGTCTCCTTATCTTCTTACTGATGTTCCATTCCCTAAGAGTTTGCTTATTTTTGAATGGTTTATTGACAAAATACAACCCTTGGGTCTGCAAACCCGGCCCTAAATCTGCATGGAGGCTAGGAAGGAGAGCCAGGTGTAAAATGATGTCCTTAAGTGGGAAGGATGCAGCAGGGAAGTCCTTCAATACTGAATTACCTTGGATATTACCAACTTTCCCCAGTGGGATAGAGGAGTCAATGAACTGCACTGAAAGGAAGAAGGGTCATTGACACCCATCTGGCTGGAGTTCCTTTCTAGAGGACCCAACCTGGAAGTGTGAACAGTCAGACAAGGCTTCAAATCCTGGCTCTGCAGCTTCCTAGCTGTGCGATCCTAGTTATGTTACCAAAACCCTTTGAGTTTCAGTTTCTTTGGTGGAAATAAAACAGCCTGCAATGCAGTATTATTGTGGTGATAAAATCAGATAATGTGTGTAATGCTCCTGGCACAGAGAAAATGCTCACCAAAACGTCAGTTTGCTTCCTTCAAATACTTCTTGGAGGCTGTTCCCTCTTGTTCTCACCACCACCCCTCCCCCTCCCTCATTCCTTTCCCAGCCACTCTGGAGGCTTGAAAACAGAATGGAGTCAAAGCACATCATGTTAGACTAACAAATGCACAAGGATTGAAGTGGTTTAGGAGAACTGTTTAAGAGTTAATGAGACTCTCCTTGATACCAAGAGGGAAAAGGCAGGGAGAAGAAAATGTGCATAACTCATAAAAACAGTTTTGCTTCCAAAAAAGAGGTAGTGTGCCTTTCTTCCCTTTGTCTCTTGTTTAACTCAGCTAGTCATTCCACTGCCAGTTTCCAGCTGGGCCCACTCTGTGCAATATTATGGGCTGTTGTCTGGAGAGAATAGAAAAGAAGAATTTTGGACTTCAGCTCTAGAGCTTAAGCAAAAGTCCTGGAAGAGGCTGCTACTTTGGACATTGAGTTTGGAACTCAGAGTATGGCAAAGCCTAGACCTTTAAACTGAAGGACAGCCTGAAACTGGGTCCTATGAAGCTCAAGACAATAGCGAATGATAACAGCATGAATCCCCAAGGCTTAGTTTCCAAATCCCTTTGTCCTGAAATATCTCATTTGATTCCCATATTTGTTCTAGGAAGACAGACATCTTCATGTTACAGATAGAGATGCTGACAGTCCGAGAAGTTAAACTTATTGCCCTGGGTCATGGGGGATACCAAGTGACTGCAGACTTATTCAAGTCTAAGGTGGCTGACTTTAATTGCTATTTCTAGAATTCCCATTTATCCTGAACTTTACAAAACAGCATGAAAAATTAGTACCACTCATAAATAGTCTCCCATTTCTCCTCTGAAAACATGGGAAAATCATAGTTCTCTGGCTCCTGAAGGCATGGCCATATGACTTACTTTAGCAAATAAAATGTGAGCAAAGTGTAATGTGTAGAATTCAGGCAAAACCATTTAATGCCAGTGAGAGACTCTAGACCAGGAATCAGCAAACTATGGGTTGCAAGCCCAATCCAGCACACTACTGGTTTTTGTAAATTAAATTTTATTGGAGCATGCCACACTCATTTGCTTTCATATTACCTAAGGCTCTTTTCATGATACATTGACAGAGTTGAGTGGTTGTGACAGAGATCTCCTGGCCTGCAATGTCAAAAATATTTACTATCTGGCCCTTTAAGAAAAGGTTTACCAACATCTGTTCTAGACAGTTCTTCCCAGCCAGGTCAAACAGGGAGTCTGAGTGTCCCAATGACACAGGTAGAAGCTGGTAGAAGCTCCTTCAAACTGGATCACTTAGCTGCTGCCTGAAGAATAGTTGGCCTGGAGAGTTGTCCAGACCCATTGCAGACTTTATGTGAGTTAAAAATAAGTCTTTGTTGTGTTAAGCACAAAATTTTGGACTTTTTTTTTCAGTGTGACGTAATCTGGCCTCTCTTGACTGATACACAAGTTGAATTAATAAAGGCTAAGGATAAAAGGAAAATACACTGATTAAAGTCTGTTAAGTGTCAGATGCATTGACAAAGTTGGATATTGGGTGATGGAAATGGATATGGGAGGGGCGGATGGGTGTTCCTGCTTTTGGGACTGGCACATCCTGTGATTTTAAAATAGAAAGTTCTGGGCCAGAGATTGTGGGCAAGTTTGCATTGTTGACAACTCTGCCCACTGGTTTTAAGGTCAAGGGAATTTCCAGGTGTGACTCATGGATTGAAAATAGTCATGTTTCCCTAAAAAGTTTTGTGAATCAAATTTCTGCATGAAGATTTTGAGTGTTGATACATTCAGGGTGAAAATGGGCTCCCATTTCTGAGCTGTTATTTAAGGTAATGCTCTGTAGGAATGTTCTGCTTCTCAGGATTGACTATTTAACCTACTATCATGGCTGATGCTCAATACTGAGCAAAGGCTAACTCGTGAGTTGTATATCTGTTGGAAGATTGACCCCTTTGGACCAGATTTAGTTGGTATTTGCATATGATTCTCAGTTCCAGTGCAGCAAAATTAATAAGAGCTGGTTTACTGGCTTTAGAATTCTTACAAGTGAATAAAAATTCTCACTCAACAAAGAAATGAGCATCTCTTTGACTTCTAAGTTCACTAAGTGTCCCACCCAAAGGAGTTTCTGTCAAGATACTAAAAATGGATTTCTATACAGTTTGAAGTAAATTCAGCAATTTTCCAGGGACACAGATTGCCTGGATGGAGGAATAATTTTGATAATAGTGCATCCTGACCTGTTGCATGTGACATGCTTGGACCAAAAGAGCTAAGGGCAAGGTCATTTAGACCTAAGATCTTGAATGAAGGCTGAAATGAAAGATCTTAGATGTGTTCAGTGGAAGTAGGAATGGTCACCATGGTTCCTACAAGCATGGGTTACCTGATGGGTAAAACAAGAACATATCGAACATACGTAACTCACAGTGGCCCTCCCAGGGCATTCAACTTACTAGATTCAGCGTATCTGCCTTCTCTAACAAACATTGTCCTGCCTCTGAGGTTGGTCTCAGAAACTTCCGGTGTAGGCAAGTGCAGTATAAATAAGGAGAGGGAGAGGATAAGAGTCTGTTCATTGGATAAGGCTTAGATGGGGAGGTATAGAGAGCAGGAGGAATAAAATTGGCTCCAGATGGATCTTGAAGAAGGGTTGCTTAATCAGTAGAAGTCATGGTGACAGAGACATAATTCAGAAACCCCACAGACAACCCCCCTTCCTGATCTCTACTGGTTTGTAAAGAGAGAAACTTCTCCTCACTCCCTACCACCCTAGAAGAAGAAATGAGAAAGAAAATGGTTCATTAAATAAATTTTTATAAAATACTACAGTCTTATCTTAGTCTTCACAACTGAGAGCAGCAAAGAATCAAGTAATTACTTTGTTTCCTAAAATCTCTTCTTCATACAAAAATTATTAATAAACAGTTCAGAAGACACAAAGGAACAAGATTCAGGACACTACCAGGGAATATAACTGGAGACCCAAATTCTTGTCAAGAGAACAACTGAAATATATTATAAATATGGTGGCCTCGTTAACACTCTATTAAGCTCAGTTTGATATCAGTGCAGGGCTGCTTTCCTTTTTCTCCAACTAGGGTCATCTTCCCAATAATTATAGCACATCACAAATACCCACTTTGGGTCCACAGAATGTTCTCCTTACTTTCTATATTTTATTAATCCATTTTTCTGTCCTGTGCCTGATCTGAGAATCCAAAAATAGCTCTTGCATTTGAACTTGTAGATTGCTGGTGTCAGACTCTTAACCACTGGAGCCGAGCAGGGAGCAGCCTCCAGATGGTGGAAGGAGGAGACCATAGCCCACACATCTCACGAGGCACAAGACGATCCTGAATTGCTTTGATTTGGGAGGGACAGGGTCGTGTGGGAGGGAGTGTGCACACTTCACTGCATACCTAATTTCATTAAAAAATGGGAAACCAAACACACAGCAAAGGGGATGGGAGTCGGGAAGAAAGATCCAGTTTCTATGACAACTGGAGGAGTGCATACATCATCACAGTGAGAGGTCTGAACTGGGGCAGGAGTGCTGACAGCTTCATCTAAGCCCTGTCATCAGGTTTTCCCTTACCCTGTGGTGCCTTTATCAGTCTCCCTCTGCCTCTCTAAAGTCCTAGAATGAATGGGGACCAGGCACCTTCCCGCTAACAGATAGGGATGGTCTGCCAATATTGC
This sequence comes from Balaenoptera acutorostrata, assembly GCF_949987535.1. NCBI lineage: Eukaryota > Metazoa > Chordata > Mammalia > Artiodactyla > Balaenopteridae > Balaenoptera > Balaenoptera acutorostrata. The sequence goes on from NC_080083.1 coordinate 28,517,544, forward strand.
TTGACTTTCACTGTTGCAGAGGGACATAGAAGATAGGAGTTTTCTTCAGGTTATTTACCAACTTGAGCACCTGGATTAGAGTCCCAGGCTGTCACTTCTGTGACTCTGGAGATTCCTTTTCTCACTCTCACCTCCTAAACACACGTGTGCTCCTGCACATGCATGCGTGTGCACACACACACACAGAGTGAGTCTCCACTAGGGTTCCTGGTAATGTGCATCCATGGACAGCTGCACCAAAAGGCATCACCCTGACATGTACATATTCTAGTTCCTCATAGGAAAACCGTTTCAGTTCTCAGCCCATTACAGCATGAAATCACATTTTTGAGGTGGATTTTTTAATTCAGCAATTCTCAACCCAAGCTACACATTAGAATCATCCATAATGTTTTTTTAAATGTTCTGATGCCCAGATCCCACCTCTAGGTTTGATATATCTGTATTTTTCAGAACACATGCCTCTAAAGTGATTCTAATTTGTAACCAGAGTTGAGTACATTATATTAATTCATTCAGCATCTATGTACTTATTGTTATTTGTGTGCTGGATCTTAGATCTGAAGCTGAATAAAGCACAGGAGTTCCCAGTCTACTGGTGGGAGATAGAGGTGTAGACATATAAGTGCATGAAGTGTCGGGCAGGTCCTAGGCTGATCTGTATAAGTCAAGTTGGGGATATATGAGTGCATGGCTCTGTTTGGGGAGGGTCAAATAAAACAACATGGAGGAGAGGATGATACTAGATATCAAAATTGAAAGATGTGTTTATATTTTATAGATGAACGAGAGCAGAAAGACCATTCTGGATAGAGGGCAGTGTGACAGAAGGCACAAAGAGCATGATACAGGAACTAAAATATGTTGGTACACTGACTTGTAGGTTTGAGGGGTGTTTTGTAGCTAGAGATGAATTCTGATTAGTAAAACTTAAGATAGATCAGAAGAAAAGATAGAGATTAAAGTATATAGAGAGAAAAGGATAAAAACTACCAAAAATTTTTTAAAAACCAGCACAAGAGATATATGGGCATGGTATAAAAGTCTAACATAAGTGTAACTGGAACCCCAAAAAGAAGGAAGAGAGACAATGGAAAGAAGCAATATTTGAAGAGATGATGGCTGAAATTTCTGAAATTATAGAAGCATCAAGCTACAGATTCAATTAAGTACTATGAATCCCATGCAGAATAAATACAAATAAAATAAATCTACATTGATCATAATAAAACTGTTGAAATATAAAAACAGGAAAAAAGATTAAAACCACCAGAGAAAAAAGAAATATTTCCTTCAAATCAATAAAAATAAAACTGGCAGCTGACTCAACAGAACAAAAAACAGAAGCCTGAAGATTGTGGAATGATAAGTGCCATGAGTTAAAAGAAAATAACTGCCTGACATTGACCATCTGCAGATCCCACTACAGGAAATAATAAAGTTCTTCAGAGAGCAGGAAAAGGATTCCAGATAGAGGCATATAAATGCAAAAAGTAGGAAGAACAATAGAAAAGGCAAATATGTGAGTGAAAACTTACTGTGTAAAACAATAGTAACACACATGACAGAATTATAAACAAACAGAATCAAAACACATGGCAATAAAAACACATAAGTTGGAAAGGGCAAGGGGAAATGGGATTAGTTTGTTTAAAGTTCCTGTATTGTCTGGAAAGTAGTACTAATTCATATTAGATATTAACAAATCAAAACCATATGTTGTGATCTTGAAGGTAAACACTAAAAGAACAGTAAAAGAAAGAAAAGATTGCAAGCTAAATTGGAGAGCAGATGAAATAAAAATTTGAAAAATAAATCCATGCATGGGTAAGAAAGCAGAGAAAAATCAAAAGAGATGAGGTGGAACACATAGAAAGATGATAAATTTAAACTCAAATATATCTGTAATTACATTCATTTTGAACTAAGTTTCCAATTAAAAGACAAATATGAACAGGCTGAATGAAAAAAATAGAACCGCTTTTATGGGGTTTACAAGAGAAATACCTTAAATATAAGGATAGAAAGGTTTGAAAGGAAAAGGAAAATTTCCAATCCAAGGTATTTATCTAAGAACAACGAAAACATATGTTCACAAAAAGTTTTGCACAAGGATCCATAGATGCTTTGTTCATAATAACCCCAAACTAGAAATAGTTCAGATGCCCATCAATAGGAGAATCAATAAAGAACTAAGTATGCATAATGCACACTTCTCAGCAAAATAGCACTGATAACATGTAACCAATAAATGAATGAATCTCCAAAGCCTTATGTAAAAGAAACCAGACATAAAAAAATAAAGAAAAAAGTCAATATATGATCATTTTAAAACAATAAAATTCAACATCCATCCATGATAAATACTTTTAGTGTACTAAGAATAAGGGAAACATCTTTAATCTGATAAAGAATATCCACAGTAATCTACTATATACTAAAAGGAGATGTAACAAAAGCTTGCCGTCTGAGATGCTGAGCAAGACAAAGAAATTTACTCTTCTCCTTAATACTGTATTGAAAGTCCTAGACAGCTAAGAAAGCCAAGAGAATAAATGTAATAGAATCAGAAAATAAACTAAATAGTGATTATTTGCAGATGTCCTGATTATGTATGCACATACAAAAGAATCACCAACTATTAGAATGAATCAATGAACTTTAGATACATTGTCAATATGCAAAAATTAGCTGTATTTTTATATAACAATGAAGTCCAAAGCATTACATTATTCATGATAGTATTAACAAGATCAAATACTAGGTGTAAATCTAACAAAAGATGAGTAAGAACTCTATACAGAATGCCATGTTTTTGTTTTTGTTTGGAGAAAATGAAGGAGACATAAATGAAGAAGGGCTATACCATTTTCATGGATTGGACTATTTAATATTGTAATGACATCAATTCTACACAAATCGATCTATAGACTCAGTGCAATCTCAATTGAAATCCCAAGAGATTTTGTTGTTGTTTTTAGTTTGTTTTTGACAAGCTAATCCTAAAAATTCTCTTAGAAATAAAAAGGCCTAAGAATAGCCAAGAAAATATATTTTGGTGGCAATTGACAAGGTGACTGTAATTTTCATAGGGAGATCCAAAGGGCCAAGAGTAGCCAAGACAATGTTGAAGAATAATTTTTTAAAAAGCGGAGTTACTATACCCGATATCAAGATTTATTGCAAAATCACAACAATTAAGACAGTACATACTAGTGCAAGAGTGACAATTAACCCAGTGGAACAATAAAGAGACCTCACAAATAGAACCACACATATATCAACACTCAATTGATGACAAATATAGTGCTGCAGAGCAGTGGGGACAAAAATAGACTCTTCAACAAACAATGTGCTGTCAATTGGATATCCAGAGGAGAAAAAAATAAAACTCAGTCCCTTTCTCATGTACAAAAATAGATTCCAGATGAATTGCAGATCTAATTGTAAGTAAAACAGTAAAGTTTCTAGATGAGAGAGTAGAATATTTTCATGACCTTGGGATAGGGTAGATTACTAAAAATTGATACTGAACTTTGTTAAAATTATGAACTTCTAAGATTGTTACCAAAGATTTCACAGTTACGATAACAGAGAAAAATGATGGTGAACCAAGCAAAACAGTATCTACCACATTCTGTTAATGTTTTTAATTTGAATTTTTAAAATTTGTTTTGCATTTATAGTTATATATGAGCTATAAGCACAATGACTACAGCAGGTCTGTGGTGGGGCTCAAGAATTTACATTTCTAACAAGTTCCCAAGTGATGCTGCTGGTCTGGTGACCACACTTTGAGAACCACTGCTCATTTCAAACCAAGTTACCTTTGATTTACTCACCCCCAAGTTGGTGTAGGGCAGCCTGAAAAGTGATTTCTTTCTGAATTCCCAAATATTAAATGGGGCTATATCCTCCCCACCCGCACTCCTCCCTGGCCTTTCCCTTCTTCCCACAACCTCTTGGGGCTGAATAGACTGGGTTTTGTTAGTGGTGATGGTTTTGTTTTTTTCCCTTCTTATCTGTCCGTGTTGTCTGCAAGCATTGCTAAAGCCAGAAGAGACTGGCCTTGGGTTTTTCTTCTTTTTCTCCTACATCATATCCTCCTCCTTCCATACCCTAACCTTCCAATAAAGTATTAGTGGCAGGTGACATTCAAGGGAGAGAGATTAGCTTATTGATAAGGAACATAAATCAGTATTTTAAAACCTTATACTCATTTTAATACTGAAATCATTTAAGGCATTATAGAGGGTCATTGAAAACCCTTTCCATTTCAAATGGATCTAAACAATTCTCAAGTTTGAAAAACATGAAGGAATAAAGGGAAGACCAAGTTTAGGATGGGGCAAGAGCTAATAGAAATGTAGGGAGCAGGAACAAAGCTCTATCCTGTCTCTCCAGAGGAGGGGCTGGTAATTCAAGACCAAATCTGAACGGTGGCAGAGCAGTTCTGTTCTGGGACAATGAGCATTGAAAGTCCAAAGAGCTCTCCATCCTGTGGGGACTTTGACCTAGCAGGGATACACAGACCCAGGGCCAATGCTGGGCACTGAGTTGAAGGGCTCCATACATTCTACAGAACTTAAGAATCAGAGAACAACAGCAAAACCCCATACCCCAGAGATCTGGCGACTGTCACTAGCCAAGCATGGAGCAAATCCCAGGCAGCTGGCATCTCTTGAAGATATTAGATGGAACCCCTTTGAGGGCCAGGGCCCAGGATGGGAGAGGGGTACAAGAATGCACAGCACCTGTGGGTCCTGCAGAACAGACATCAGGTAGCAGCTGAGCTTTCTCACAACGTATTCAGATGGGTTTGTCCCCCATTTATGGCCAGGGGTGTCCTGACACCACTGACCCATTCTGACTCCCATCATCTCTGAGAAGGACTGAACAAATTCCAGCTGTGGGAGAGGAGTACAGCAGACAGCTACACTGGGGGCTGAGATGAGGATGGGGATTGCCGTGGTAAGTAGAGGACCAAGAATTGATGCCAACTTTTCCCTCTGACATTCCAGACCAGGAAGGGGAGCTCTGCTCCTGAGAAATGAGAAATATGAACTTGCAAACCTCCTTTATAGCCAGCTCCTCATTCTTGCTGTGGTCATCACATGATGTGGTAACTAATCCCTTCCCTGTCTATTTCACAGGGTTGCCTACAAATCCAAACATGTTGACACAGGTAAGAGCATTCATTGACCTACTACACAAACGTGAGATGTGAGGTGCTAGAGATGATCACGTTTACACTGTTTGCTGGCTTTAATCCTTTGGCTCAAATAAATACTAGATCAGAAAAATCAGAGCATTTGGGGCTTTTCAACTGAATTTCACATCAGTGTTTCCTGCAAGCCTTCTTACCATCTTGTATTCAGCTGCCTCTTGAATCAGATCCGTCTCAAACCATTTCCTCTTTTCATATGAGAGAACAAGTTAATAATAGCGTTTTGTATTTAAGCATAGAAGCCTGCTCATATTTCATGTGTGGAGAGGGGTGGGGGCAATGCAACCCTGTGGCTTTTTGGTTTAACACTGTGTGTGGCTGTTTCCATAGGGTACGATTCTGAGACTGGAGTGAGTGTTAACTGATAGAGGAAGGCATTCGTGGGAAGTTACTGTACCTTAAGCAAATCCAGCATCACTCCCTGAGCAGGTACAGCACAGGGAAAGAGGTATGGACAGGTAAACACAGTGCCTGTTGTTTGGCCCTGGCTCTCAGTCTTAAAACTGCTCAGATTTCCCATCCACCATATCACTGGCTCTCAACAAAAGTGACTTTTTGCTATTATCTGAAAATGTTCTGGGTTTTGTCATTTCATTTCTTTCTTCCTGTTTGTGTCTGGCTCTTGACATTTTGGCTTTGTTACCTATCTTATTTCTGCACACACTCTTTGAACGTGATGGCAGGTAGGCTTCACTGGTGATTTTAGTCCTGCCTACTCTCCTTCCAGGCATGTACTCTTTCTAGCTCTGACATCTGGGACCCAGCCATGGAATTAGCCTGCTTTGCTCTTGCTTCAAGAGGCCTGTCTTTATCTCCTACAGTGGGTTTGAGTACCACCCTGGAGATGCATTCCATCTATGGTCAAAATGAATGGATCCAAGGCATAAGATGAATGCTGCCAACATAGCATATATCAAGCATGAATTATGGTAGAGAGTCCCATTCATTTATTTGTCCACTGTTTAACTCGTACTCCTCTTCGACGCCATAGTTACTCTTCACCAACACACAGATCATGGAGAGTTGTTTGAGCCTGTGTCCTCAAAGAAACAAGAGGAGTTCCTGGAAGTGCCAATGTTCAAGATTTCAAAAATTCTAACAGGAACTGAATATTTATCCAAGATAAGTCTGCCCAAGCAAATTGGAAGTTGGGTTTATTTGCTTTTAATAAGGGGGTTGTTAGTAATGGCTGATGAGCAGTTATAGGGTTAATAGATAAAATAAAAAAATGAATGACTTATACTTAGTGAATACTATCTGAGGGCCCAAATGTTCCAAAGTGTTCCAACACGACAATTAAAATGTTCCAAAATAGGAGACCATGACAATTATGGTGGGAAGTTCTTTGGAATGAAAAGGCAGTAATCTACTGACTAAATATCAAGGGCAATATAGACAATTGAGTCTCTTGTGTGCAGCCACCAGAGTACTTTGGACTTTTATGTGACCAATGGAAAAGAAATCCTTGGGGAACCTCTGATCCAGTAATCATAATGGGAGATGTGAGCATTTTGTAAATCCTCCCAAGAGCATTTTGGGTGACCTTGTAAGAAATCTACTAAAATCCTCTTTCCATCCCAAGAAGGTATCAAAAAAACCTTCTCCCAAGCAGCAGGATTGATTGATTATTAAATAATCAATGAATTTATTTCTAATTTATATGTCATTTCTTCCCAAGTTTTAAGAAAGAGCAGATCTGTAGATTTACTATTTTTTACACATGAATGTTGCTTACTAATTTACAAGATCTGTTCACATAAATGGTTTTATTTGAAATCACTGCCATGTGGTAAGTAAGTTTTACTAGGTCCATTCCAGAGATGAAACTATTGAAGTTGCCAGGAACAAATCACTGGTTACCCCAAGAAGGCACATAACTATTTCCTGCTAAGCATGAGACATCTTTAGCTTAAGAGCACTGTGGGCTTCTGCTCCTGAAAGTAAATCTGGGCATTTCAGTATGATTTAAAGCTCTAATGATTTTGAGGTAGCTTGAAAGATAGTTGCTAAATATGACTCAAGCCAATAAACAAAACAAGCAAAGAAAACACTTAAGCACCTAAGGCTTTTCAAAAGACAGAAGGCAAATTTTTATTACAGCATTTTCTAAACTGTGCCTCAGGAACATTAGTGTCCTAAGTTAGATTAATAGGTATTCTAAGGCAAAGAAGGATTTTGAGGTGAATTAAGTTTTGAAAACATGGCTTACCATATCTTTTTATTAAAGGTTAATGCACTGAAAGCTCCAAGCACTTCTACAGTGAAGAAATCCATTCAACTTTGTTTATCAACACTTCCCAAACTTACTTGATAATGGAAAGACTTTTTTTTTTTTTAATTTTATTTATTATTTATTTATTTATTTATTTATTTATTTTTGGCTGTGCTGGGTCTTCGGTTCGTGCGAGGGCTTTCTCTAGTTGCGGCAAGTGGGGGCCACTCTTCATCGCGGTGCGGGGACCGCTCTTCATCGCGGTGCGCGGGCCTTTCACTATCGCGGCCCCTCCCGTTGCGGGGCACAGGCTCCAGACGCGCAGGCTCAGCAGCTGTGGCTCACGGGCCCAGCTGCTCCGTGGCATGTGGGATCTTCCCAGACCAGGGCTCGAACCCGTGTCTCCTGCATTAGCAGGCAGATTCTCAACCACTGCGCCACCAGGGAAGCCCTGGAAAGACTTTTTGTCATACAATTTCTGTTACCAAAATGTGGTATTTATGAGTTCCAGCATAAGGGTTGAGCATACTGGTTTTGCCAAATAAAAAGTGGAAACTTACCTTGAATTTACAGTAAAGAAGAAGGCTAGTAGGAGAAAGCAGAGGCCATGGTATTTTGTTATGACATCCCTAGCAAACTATTGGGTTGGCCAAAAAGTTTGTTTGGGTTTTTCCATAAGAGGTTATGGAAAAACCCGAACAAACTTTTTGGCCAACCCAATAATATAACTACTATCTTTAAATTAATATCTCTAGATTACAGTGATTTTCAATCATTAGATGGAGCACAATCTTTTTAAAGACGGTATATTGGGGGATTTTCTGCCAGTATGGGTGTGTTGGAAGTCCTCAGACTACCCCCAGGTTTGATGATTCACTAGGAAGACTCGAAGGACTCAGCATATGGTTGTACTCACATCTAAGACCTATTACAGTGAAAGGATGCAAAGCAAAATCAGCAAGGGGAAAGATGCATGGGAAGAAGTCCAGAGGAAACCAGGAATTAGCTTCCAAGAGTCCTCTCCCAGTGGAGTGCTTAATTCCCCAAAGAATGAGTTATGACTACACCTGCGAAATGTTGTCTACCAGGGAAGCTCATTAGAGACTCAGTGCTGAGTTTTTCTTGGCAGCTGATCATGTAGGCTCTCTCTGCATACCTTAGACCAAAATTCCAGACTCCCAGAAAGAAAGTAGCTGCTCAGCATAAACCACATTTCTTGTACAAATAGTTTTAGGCACAGAGAACTACTCTTATCAGTTCTAGGAATGATGGGTAGCCACCAGACACCAGCTAAACAGTCTTGCAAATAGGACTTTTTAAGGATGGCAGTCTCAGGCTTGCTATAACTCATTTCTGCACAATGCTAGATGATTTAAACAACTGAAATGCTGGATAAAATCTAAACACAGCATTTAAAGAACATCATGGATCTGAAACTATAAGAAGGAACATGAAAAGACCAAAAATTAAGTGAGAATAGGAACCTGGAAGGTAAGAAAGAAACAGGGCAGCTTTTATGCTGAAGCCTTCTGTTGGACACAGGAGAATGGGAGATTTCACTCTGACAACTATATAAAATGCAGGGAACAGAAGATAAAACCCAGGGCCCATGCCAGATAGATTGCCTAGTAGAATATTGCCATAAAAAGCTAGCACCTGAAAAGACTACATCTTCTTTGTTAAGATAAGTGGGAAAAAACCTGCTGAATATAAGAGAACTGCCAGAAAACTTGTTGGTCTCTACTTTAGCACTGAGTGGAAAGGAAAAAAAAAAATTCTTCGTAGAATTTCCAACCACAAACCAGAAGATTTGTGGTCCAAATTAAAGATATCTATGTGATATGTAAAACCTCAAGTTTGTAACTGTATTTGAGTTGGTACAGGTTGATAGTGCTGCCAGGCTATTAGCTAAAATATATATATATATATATAACTACATAACTTCAATGTAGTATTTAAAGTTAGAAATCCCCAGATAAGTTCCAAGGAAAATGAGCAACTCACAGGCAAGTATCACAAAGACACATAGAGACAAAGCATTATGTAAATGTCAGCAGATGTAATAATAATAGTTGAATTGGGCTCACAAATATTTGAGACATTGGAATTATCAGACACAGAATACAAATGCTACATTTAAAGAAATAAAAGATAAATTTGAAATATGAACAAGAAATGACTTAAAATATGACCAAACATATTTGAAAGGGAGACCAATAGAACTTTTATAAGTTAAAACCATGGCAATTGAAATTAAAACCTCAACAGAAAATTAGACGCAGCCAAATGGAAAATTAGTGAATGAAAAGACAGATACAAAGAAATTATCCAAAACGCAGCACTGAGAAATAAATGTTGGGAAATGTGAATCTGAGGTTAAGAGACAGTAGATAAAGCAATATTTAAACAAATATGTAAATTAGAATTCCAGAAAGAAAGGTCTTACCAAAAAGAATCCCAGGAATAGAATGGGATAACGGCAATATTTCAAGAGAAAATAAAGAATTTCCCAGAATTTCTTAAAGCCACCAAACTTCAAATCCAGGAATTGTAACAAACCTCAAACAGGATAAACTTCACAAAACATAATGGAAATCAGAAAACCAAAATAAAAAGAATATCTATTAAAAGCAACCATAACATGAAAATGAAAATACAACTTTTAAAAAATTGGGATGCAGCAAAAGCAGTGCTTAGAGGGAAATTTATAGCATTGAATATATATACATATATATATTTACATATATTTACATATATGTAATATAATATAATATACATATTATAATATATATATACATATATACATATATAATATATATACAATATATATACATTATAGTATATATACATATATATTATATATGTATATAATATATATAATATATATACATATATTTACATATATGTAATATATGTAATATAATATATTTACATATATTATAAAGGAGACATTTCCAATAATCAGTAGTGAGGTAAAATAAATTTTTCTAAAGTATCAATGATTCAACCATGCTAGAAGAGGGACTGAATTATATTTACCATCCTCTGTATAGAAAAAAAAAATCACTGTCATATGAACAGGTGTTTAAAAAACATACTGCCAAAAAAGTAAGAGAAATTATTATGGAGATATAGCAGACAGTTGATTAATACAAATGTTAAATTATCGTGATATACATGTTACTGGTCAGATTTTTAAAGCCTATAACATGATTTCTGAATAAATATTTAATTGCCTACTTAATTTTTCATTCATAAGTTTGTATTATTTTTCTTAAAAAGATCCTCTCGGGCTTCCCTGGTGGCGCAGTGGTTGAGAATCTGCCTGCTAATGCAGGGGACACGGGTTCGAGCCCTGGCCTGGGAAGATCCCACATGCCGCAGAGCGGCTGGGCCCGTGAGCCACAACTGCTGAGCCTGCGCGTCTGGAGTCTGTGCTCCGCAACGAGAGAGGCCCGCGCATCGCGATGAAGAGTGGCCCCCACTTGCCACAACTGGAGAAAGCCCTCGCACAGAAACGAAGACCCAACACAGCCAAAATCAATCAATCAATCAATCAATCAAACATACGCATCTGATTCAAGATCCTCATTAAAAAAAAAAAAAAAAAAAAAAGATCCTCTCCCTTCAAATTGTATGAACTTCAAGTTCTTCAAAATTTGAACCTGCCTCTAACACAAGAGTTCCTCTAGAAATTATACACACTCATGCCCAACACCAGTGGTCATATTAATGTGCACCCACCAGGAGATAAAGCTGGCAAGCTGTGTGTCCAGAAATGGGACAGAGTATAATGAATATCTTGGTGAATTTATATAGTCTAACATCTGACTCAGAGTCTTACAGGTTCAGACCTGATTTTGTTAGTATATCACGAACAGATCCATCTCTCAGGTTCATCTCACATTAGCTGAGCTCATGAGACTGATGTATACAATTATGATGTCAAGTAATTTATTTACAGGGTGAAATTACTGTCATAGTGATCTGAAAAACTCAAAGTACATGATTTTTTGGATATTTTCTTGCTGTAGAAAACTGCATGAGAAGCAATATAATGAGAGATCTCTGGAAGAAGGGCTAAAAATACTAGAAAATGTAACAGGGGGGCATGTTCCTTCCCTGAAGGCAGACCTACATGGGAAATCAAATTCCAACCAGAAATTTACTTGATGAGTATGAAATCAAAACATAGAACTAGAAAAATTGAATATTTACTATCAGACTAAAATTCTGTTTTGAGGGCTTCCCTGGTGGTGCAGTGGTTGAGAGTTTGCCTGCCGATTCAGGGGACACGGGTTCGAGCCCTGGTCTGGGAGGATCCCACATGCCGCGGAGCGACTGGGCCCGTGAGCCACAGCTGCTGAGCCTGCGCGTCTGGAGCCTGTGCTCCGCAACAAGAGAGGCCACGATGGTGAGAAGCCCGCGCACCGCGATGAAGAGTGGCCCCCGCTTGCCTCAACTGGAGAAAGCCCTCGCACAGAAACGAAGACCCAACACAGCCAAAAATAAATAAATAAAATAAATAATAATTTAAAAAAAATAGTACTTGAGGAAGAACTAAAGGTCCTTGACTTAAAAAAAAAAAAATTCTGTTTTGAATGTTTTCCTTATTGGGACTTGCATATTCAAAGGCAATTTAGCTGCAAACTCTTATGTCCATTTCCACTTTAGGGGTGGCCCTATTAGTGAGGTTGGAACTACCCAAAGTCTTATTGTTGAGGATACCTCTTCTATCAATAGTGCTTAGATGTGACTTCCTTTTTCTCTAAGCCTCCATAGCTGGTCCTTTTCAATAGATAAATACTGTCGTCTGTAAGATGATGACACGGCCATAGTCAGATCTATTATACATCTTAATGTTTCACTCTCAGAAAAGCATATTTTGCTCTCAATGTGCTGGGACTGTGTCTCTAGGAAATGTTACTTATAGCATGATTTATTGTCATGAAGTTCAGAAATGGCTTAATATGTGGTGGAAAGGACATGACCAAAAACATGCTGGCTTATCTCCTCAATAATGAGTTTACATGGTAGAAACTATTGTCAAACATATATGCTTATGTTAAATTTAAGTGATAAAAAGCACCATGAACACACTTAACTAAAACAATAGGCAAGCTTTAGAACTAGTATTGCATATGAACAAGGAATGAAAAGAAAGATTTTCTTCTTTTATTAAGGGTTCTATTAATATGTTATAAGGCTATTTTGTTATCTATGCATCCAAACCATTTTATAAACTCTCTATTTTAATACTTCTTTATTTGGTATGAAACAGTAGTTATCTGAATTTCAAAGGTATGGAACATAATGAAGCTTCAAACTGTCCCAAGTATTTGCAAACCAGGTTTTCACTGATATCCATTCATTTGGTCATTTGTTTATTAAATAATTTTAGTGAAGACCTACTATGGATCTAGTACAATTTCAGACTCATATCTTGCGGATGAAAGAATGGACATTCTACTAAAGCAGAAAAGAGCAGATTTATTTAGTCCCAGAGACAATTGATTGGAATAGATAGAAAATTGCCAGAGGTGGAGAAGTTAAGATAAAGGACTTTGAAACGTGGCCATCAAGTGGTTAAAGTTCATTATTGCATCTGAAGATGTTCTAAGAAGTTTGATCTGGAATTAATATTGATAGAAAACCCAAGCCCCAAAAGTCAAAAATAAAAATTCTAATATAATTCCTCCAAAATTCCAAAACTGTGATCTAACTACAAAGAAACTGAGCTAACAAAGTGACTGATTTGTTAAACCTGTTAAATACACTGTCTGCATTTTTAAATACAGGTCAGCCTTAACCAATAGTTAAGGAGAAAATGTGGAGCCTTCACTCTGATTGATTATTGGGAAATAGCTTGACTGATCCTAAAATACTACTTCCATATCCCACAATCCAATCAATCATAGGTTCTGTAGGTTCTGCTTCTTGAACATGTCTGGAATCTGTTTTTCTCTATGCCCACAGCCACCATCATCTTTTACCAGGATAATCAGCCTCTTTCCTAGGGTCCCTGCCTCTGGTTTTACAGTCAGCTCCTTCTCCACCTGGCTATCAGAGTAAGTTTTCTAAAACACATCAGTGGCTCCCCACACCCTTAGAATAAGGGAAGATGTAAACAGCATGACTTACTCAGCTTTTTGTGAACTAGCCCCTCCTATTTCTCCAATCCTTTTTATCTCCTTGGCATACATGCCATGCCCATTCTTTCCTTTGGGTCTTTGCACCTGTTGTTTTTTGCTGGCCTGGTACACTCTGATATCTTATCTGTACACAATACCTCGCTTTTCCTATGGCTCAGCATCAATTACACAGTGTTAATAATCCCTTCACTTACTTATATCTCCCCTTAGACCATATTGCTGGTCAGGACCACAGCCATTGCAAGAACCATTGTATCCCCTACATCAATGATGTACCTTCTGTAGACTAGGAGCTCAATAAATATGTGCTGAATGAAGGAAGGAATGAAATCATTCAATATAGTGTGTTTCTAGTATACAGAAAAAAAGGACTACCATTTTCTGGGCATCTATTTTGTGCCATATCTCATACTAGGGAGCTTACAGACATGATTTTATTAATCCTGAATATTATACTGTGCGATATTAGAAATGTGGATACTGATCCCTAGTATGAGGAATATGGTCCAGGAATGTGTTCTTTTAACTAGTACCTTTAGCGATCTTGACCCAGGTGGCACAAGGACCACACTTTGAGAAACACACTTTAACCACCTCCTTGAGTGTGGTCCTTACCACATTTATGAAAATCAGTTAGCTGCTGTTTTCTGACCAGGATTTATGTCTCACCACGCCTCACTGCTCTGTGCCCTGCTCCTGACATCTGGGGAAACTCTCCCGGGCCAGCCTTGGTGGATCTCAGGGATGGGGAGCTCCTACACCCGGTAGAAACAAAGGCCATCTCGGGGCTGAGCTGAGATCTGGCTTAGAAAGAAATGCAGAGTCAAGTTGCTGGGGGTCAGGTGATGCTGGAAGAGGAAAATGGAGCAGCAGATTTGGGGTGGAAGCTGCTGAGAGCAGGAGGGAGAGACCCTGTCAAGGGGGATTGGGTGGGAGAGTTCAAGGTTGGGGAGGGGGGAAAATAAAATAAGGGTGACTGAGACTTTGTCTCATTGGAAACCCGTGTTGTATGTGAGTGAGAAGGAGAAAGAGAGAGTGAAGCCTGGCATGAGTTCCCCCGTGTCTCTGTGTCTTACTGCAGGACCCGGGCCACACAAGATGCCTCAGTTGTTATGGTCCGATTCCGCAGGGCAACTGGCCCAAAGTTCTGCACATAACAGCCTTCAAGCTCTTTGTTATGTTCCATTCCTCTTCCTTCTTCTTTTTTTTAAAGTAATAGTAGCAGGAGATATGAACAAAAGAAAACACAGAGCAGTGAGGAGGACCGAGGACCGGAGTGGGGGTGGGGCAGGGGGGAACACTCCGCAGAGGACCTATTCAGAGAGGTTCTGTTGCTCTTTCCCCTTAGAGGCACAGGAACAGGGACACACGGGCTCTGCTCCTGACAGTCCCCAGCCCGGGGTGCTTCAGAGCCCTGGTCCTGCCTGGCAGGACGGAAGGTAGCTCCTGCCCGCAGCACTGCTTGGCCCTGTTGGATCACCTCTCTGTCGAGCGAGCTGAGCGCAGAGGGCATGGCCAGGGCCGGCAGGAGGGAAGAGGACTATAAATAATCTGGTGACAGGAGGCTCCCACTGTCTGTCCCTTCCCTTTCCCCAGTCACTTCGGAGACAGCTGGGCAACGCCGGGCCTTCCAAGTGGTTCTCTCGCTGGAGGGAAAACAGCACAGCAGCTACTTGGCATCCCTGTCCTCGTACCCACTGTTCTTTCTGGCTTCACGATGGGTGCCCTCCTTATCCTTGCCTGGAATGTGCTCACCACCTGTCCACGGTGCTCACAGTACAGGAGGCTGCTACAGCTTTGGGGGGGCAGAGTGTATGAAACGTCAGGATGCTCATGAGGGCTCCAAGAGAACTCTCCTCTGAGAGTGGGAAGAGGCAGAGGAAGAAATGCATCCTTTCTGGTTTTGCTTTTTTTTTTAAATTTATTTTTATTGGAGTATAGTTGCTTTACAACGTTGTGTTAGTTTCTGCTGTACAGCAAAGTGAATCAGCTATATGTATACATATACACCCTCTTATTTGGATTTCCTTCCCATTTAGGTCACCACAGAACACTGAATAGAGTTCCCTGTGCTATACGGTAGGTTCTCGTTAGTTATCTATTTTATACATAGTAGTGTATAAGTGTCAATCCCAATCTCCCACGTCATCCCACCACCCCTCTACCCACTTTGGTATCCACACATTTGTTCTCTACATCTGTGTCTCTATTTCTGCTTTGAAAATAAGTTCATCTGTACCATATTTCTAGGTTCCACATATAAGCGATATTATATGATACTTGTTGTTTTCTTTCTGACTTATCTGGTCTTTGATTACCCGTCCGAGCACTCAGATTAGCTGGGAGCAACCGAGGGCTGGGACCCAAGTCTCATTCATTCATTTAATGAGCTTATCTAGGTCCTCAATTAATATTGGCTAAAAATTAATGTTGACTAAAAAGGAAAGTTGGTAAAGACAATGAAATGGTAGGAAAAAAGTATGTTCTGAAGACTGCATCACTCCCCTAATAGCCAAAGTCCTGAGAGCTAATCCATGCCAGGCACTGTGCTAAGCTTTTTCCTTGAATTATCTTATTTACCTCCAAGACCATCTGCTGAGGAAACAGAGTTTCGGCAACTTCCTCATATTGCTATTGTTAAACGGTTAATAACTAATACCCAGAATCAGAACACAAGCAGCCCAACCTCAGAGCCCTCCACTGGGAAGCGCTATAATTAACCAACGCAGTCATATCACAGGCCCTTGTGGCTTAATTCTTGAATAAATAAATACAAGTTCAAGTGTTACCCCTTTAAAAATTTATTTTCTTGGTGGCTGTGTGTGTGTGAGTCAAAGCTGTTTCTCAGAAGTCTTCTTGCCAAAGAAAAATGTCTTCTGTAAAATTCATATTAGAATGATATTTGAATTCATGGGTATGATTGAGAAGCTAGAGCAGAAAACCAGGTAAGTGTCTAGGAGGAGGCAGGGGCAGAAGTCACATCCCTACTCTAAAGGACAGCTGTCTGGGGACTCGCAACTTTTACAAACAAAAGTTGGGGGTGTGCAGGGGTGGGGAAGGGACACCTCACATTCCTGACTTATTAGTTTTATAAATAGAAAAACTCATTTGCCAGAGACAATATGGTCTTGGTGTTACTTCTCCTGTCAACACTGCACTCAAAAGACCGGGTTTTCCTTCCCTTTCATCTTTATTTACATAAGTGTCGGGGGAGGGGAGCTGGGGGGGGAAGGACAAAGATGATGCTTACTTCAAAAGTTCATGTAAACAAAAATATCTCAATAGCAAAAGCCACCTCCTCCCTCCTACCAGTCCCTTGA
Organism: Balaenoptera acutorostrata; assembly: GCF_949987535.1. Classification (NCBI taxonomy): domain Eukaryota; kingdom Metazoa; phylum Chordata; class Mammalia; order Artiodactyla; family Balaenopteridae; genus Balaenoptera; species Balaenoptera acutorostrata. Next base: position 28,534,455 of record NC_080083.1, read on the forward strand.
GCACTTCTATCTAGTTCTTATCAGACTGATTTTAACTCATGAAAGACCAAGTGGAATCTGATGGCAGGATTGTCAATACCTCAGCTTGAATGTCTTCAGAGCTGCAGGTGAATGGAGCAAGTGTCCCCAAATGCAACCCTTGGAAAATCAGCTTGACACTCTTCATTTTCTGAGAGAATTGGAGAATGAAAATGAGAAAGCCTTGAAACCTGCTAAAATGACTTTTAAAAAGCTCTGTGAGCCCTTCCCTCCAGGGAGAGGGGAGAAAATATGACACATGGCACAGAAAATGGGGCCATCTATTTATGAATTCCATGTGAGATTTTCTGTGGGAGGGATACTCAGTGTTAAGAAAACCTGCCCTGCCCTGGTTCCTCCAACTCAGAACTTGTCTAACAATAGCTCCTGCATCTCCAGCTGAACTGGGTACTGTTTTATCTGTAGAGGCGGTTGGAGTTTAGTGAAGGGAGGGCTGGCTTGGAGCAGGGGGCACCTGGGTTAGAGTCTTAGCATTGTTCTGTGACTTTGGTGGGTGACTTGGGCCAATGCACTTCTGGAGAGACAGGCAAGCCAACAGACTTCTGCTGAAGAATAAGATGGCTTTACTACCTTCAACTTGGCCCACAGGAATGGGAGCAGTTCTGTCCCCTATCACTTTTTAAGTCAAGTCTTACACCATGCTTCTTTCCCCTGGGTGCTTATGATCTAGCCAGACTAGCCTTTCAGCACCTCAAACTCTGCTTGCATGCCATGACACCTGGCACATACTCTTTGTCAGGGGAATAGATGTGCCACTCCCAGCTCTCATCTCCGAACTCTGCCGTCTGAACACTAACTTGTCACCTCCCAGTGGAAACATCACCATCCATGGGACCAGGCTTGTTCTAAGCTCTCATATAGCTTCTTAGACTTTTGTTTGCAGCATGCTCCGGAGTTGGGATTTCATACTTAGCTGCATACTTATAAGACTGTAAGCTCCCTGAGGTCTAGATTGTGTCCTTGTTTTGCAGCTACTGAATCTTCAGTTCTGGCATTTAGCAAACACTCAATAACTAATGGTTGAATCACTAAGTGACTTTTACTGAGCCTTGATTTCCTCCTTTGTAAAGTTGAAACAATAATACCTGGCTCACAGGGTTGTCCCAAGATTAAACGTGGTAAACTATATGGAAATCTATAAAGCACGTAACATTGTCACCTTCCATTAATCTGCTAATTCCAAGCTGGTTTCCAGCCTCGTTGCTCCAGTGAATCTGTTCTTTTTAAAATCACCAAAGGCCTGCTGATAGATAAGCCCAAAAGTTACCTCTTTGTCCTTGGGGCAGAGACAATAATTCTCCCCAAATCCAATATTCCATTGTATCCCCTACATTTCTCAGTTTTCTTCTACGTAGACAGGGTCATATGGTGAGTTCTGGCCAATGAAAGCTATGCCAAGTCATTGTGTGTCTCAGACTGAGGCAGTGAAAAGCTCATGTGTGGTTGCCAGTCTCTCTCTTCCTCCATCCCAGTAACCAGGGATGCTGTAGGTTCCATATCCTGCAGTTGCAAGATAGGGGAGTTTTGGTCACTCCAGCTCCTTGAGTATAAGAAATAAACCTTTATTTTCTCAAGCCAGTGGTGTTTGGGGATTAATTTGTTACTGCCACATCACCTAGACTATTGCAATGGGAGTCCTAGAAGGCAAAAAGTGAAAGGGACAGAGAACTTACTTGAAGAAATAAAGCTGAAAACTTTATACAGACCCTATCATGTTCCACTTCTGGACCATTTAGAATTGTTAGCCACACCATCCTTTTTGAAATTGTTTATACCTCCAGATTCTGGAAGTCTACTCTTTCCTGATTCTCCTCCCTCTAAGACTCTGTCTCAATAGCCTTGAAGGTCTCCTCTTCATCCACCCATGTTCCTTAAAGAGAGAATTCCCCAAGGTTCCTTCCGTGGTTTCTATTTTCTCTTACTCTCTATGCTTTCCATGAATTATTTTATCTAGGTCCATAGGTGCAACAATCAACTTAATCTGGACTCACTGTAAATCTATATTGTTAGGCAGTCCCTCTCTCCTGAATACCAGCCCCCTATGCTTAACTGCCCCTTGGACATCTGTGCTGGGGTGTTCCCAGCATCTCAAACTTAGTGTGCCCAAGAGTGAATATGTAATCTTTTCTTCCTGTAGTTTTCATTAATCTAAACATGAGAATGTGCTTTCTAATACTCTTTTTGCTATAATTGCCAGAAATCCATTCCAAAGTGGTAAAAACAAAAAGAAATGTACTGGTTCATGTAATAACTAGGATGTCTAGCAGATGAGGCTGGCTCCAAGGACTCCAGGAATCCAAATGCTGTCTCTCTATCTGGATCTTCTATGTCTAAAGCTCTCGCTCTGTGTTCTGTTTCTCTTTGTTACTTGCATTCTTTTCCTTCTTTGTAGTGGGGGAAGTGGGAGAAGTGGGGCAGGAAGGCATGTACACCAACTCTTCTGCTTTCTCCTGGTATCTGTAAATAAAATATCAGGGAAGAACCCTGATTGTTCCTTGGCAAATCACTGTATGCAAGGGTTTGGTGAAATAAGATGGCCAGAAACATATCATAGCCTCTCCACTAGACCCAGAAATCCTGGGTGCTATAATTGACAGAGGCCACACAAGGACCACATGGAGTAGAGCGTTTTCCCAGTGGAAAGAGGTACTTCTATAGAAGGAGGGAGGATTGCTGAGTAGATGTTGTCTCCTCTCCAGCTCAGTCTTATATTTTCCCTCACTCACATATTTTGTGATCCTGCCACAGAAAACCCATCAGTTTCCCCGATGCACAATGTTGTTGTATCACTACACTTCTTTGGACACTCTTTTATCTTTGCCTGAAATATGAGAACACCCTAAAAATCATTTGGAAAAGACCTACTCATTCCTCAAGACTTCCCTTGGGAAGCCTCTCCTGATTCTTCCAAGGAGACATGATTGCTTCCACCTTTTGGCACCAAATGTATCTTAAATACACATCTACTCCAGCACTTATACCATATTGAATATATTCATTTGTAGATATGTCCTTCGTACACTGTCTGGGATCTTTAAGGGAAGAATTGGATGCTAATCATATTTTCAGCTTCCATACCTAACATGGTGTTTTTGCTGAATTGCACAATACATGTTCACCAAATCTGAATCTGATTGTTCAATAACTCACCTCTCTGAGTGCACTCATTCATCTATTCATTTGGCAAATATTTATTTAGTTCTTTCTGTTTTCTAGGCACTGTCCTAAGTGATTAAAACACATAAATAGTAGGATGTAAGATTTATACCCTCAAGGGGCTTATGTTCCAGTGGTAGAGACATACAATAAATATATAAACCAATAGATAAATATATATTTTCAGACAGTGATGGGAGACATGTAGAAAATAAAATAGATTAATGGCAGAGAGACTGTAAGGGGTGAGGGATACTTTAGTTATGGGGTCTTGGTGATGGCCTCTACTGATAATTAGGCAGCCGTGCAAAGGTCTGGGGTGGAGGACACACCAGGAGCAAAGGGACTTATGATTGTGTTTAAAGAGCGGAAAGAGGCCAAAATCGTTGAAACATCGTAACAAGGGAGAAGCTAGTAAGAGATGACATATGAGAGATAGGCATAGCCAAATTACCTAGGGCCTTGAAGGACACTGGATCTTATTCTACTTGCAAAAGGAAGCTGAAGAGTGAGCAAGTGATGTGATGTGGTTATTGTTTAAAAATATCATTTTGGCTGTCGTGTGGAGAATAGACTTGTGTGTATATTGGGAGGTGTAAGTGTGGATGACATGATTGAAAGCAAGGTGCTTAATAAGGTGGCCATTGCAGAAGTTCAAGGAAAATATTATGGTGGTTTGGAACAGGGTCATGACAGAGAATAAGAATAGACCGCATTTGGAGATTAACCAAGATGGCGGAGTAGAAGGACGTGCTCTCACTCCCTCTTGCGAGAGCACCAGAATCACAACTGGCTGCTGGACAATCATTGACAGGAAGACCCTGGACTTCACCAAGGAGGACACCCCACGTCCAAGGACAGAGGAGAAGCCACAGTGAGACGGTAGGAGGGGCGCAATCAGAGTAAAATCAAATCCCATAACTGCTGGGTGGGTGACTCACAGACTGGCGAACACTTATACCACAGAAGTCCACCCACTGGAGTGAAGGTTCTGAGCCCCACCTCAGGCTTCCCAACCTGGGGGTCCGGCAAAGGGAGGAGGAATTCCTAGAGAATCAGACTTTGAAGTCTAGTGGGAATTGATTGCAGGACTGTGACAGGACTGGGGGAAACAGAGACCCCACTCTTGGAGGGCACACACAAAGTAGTGTGTGCATCGGGACCCAGGGGAAGGAGCAGTGACCCTGGGGAAGACTGAACCAGACGTACCTGCTGGTGTTGGGGGGTCTCCTGCAGAGGCGAGTGGTGGCTCTGTTTCACCGTGGGGATAAGGACACTGGCAGCAGAGGTCCTGGGAAGTTCTCCTTGGCGTGAGCCCTCCCAGAGTCTGCCATTAACCCCACCAAAGAGCACGGGTAGGCTCCAGTGTTGGGTTGCCTCAGGCAAAACAACCAACAGGGAGGGAACCCAGCCCCACCCATCAACAGTCAAGTGGATTAAGGTTTTACTGGGCTCTGATCGACACAGCAACAGGGAGGGAACCCAGCCCCACCCATCAACAGTCAAGTGGATTAAGGTTTTACTGAGCTCTGACCGCCACAGCAACAGTCAGCTCTACCCACCACCAGAGCCTCCCATCAAGCCTCTTAGATAGCCTCAACCACCAGAGGGCAGACAACAGAAGCAAGAAAAACTACAATCCTGCAGCCTGTGGACCAAAAACCACAGTTACAGAAAGACAGAGAAGATGAAAAGGCAGAGGGCTATGTACCAGATGAAGGAACAAGAAAAAACCCCAGAAAAACAACTAAATGAAGTGGAGATAGGCAACCTTCCAGAAAAAGAATTCAGAATAATGATAGTGAAGATGATCCAGGACCTCGGAATAAGAATGGAGGCAAAGATTGAGAAGATGCAAGAAATGATTAACAAAGACCTAGAAGAATTAAAGAACAAACAAACAGAGATGACCAATACAATAACTGAAATGAAAACTACACTAGAAGGAATCAATAGCAGAATAACTGAGGCAGAAGAACGGATAAGTGACCTGGAAGACAGAATGGTGGAATTCACTGCTGCGGAACAGACTAAAGAAAAAAGAATAAAAAGAAATGAAGACAGCCTAAGAGACCTCTGGGACAACATTAAACGCAACAACATTCGCATTATAGGGGTCCCAGAAGGAGAAGAGAGAGAGAAAGGACCAGAGAAAATATTTGAAGAGATTATAATCGAAAACTTCCCTAACATGGGAAAGGAAATAGCCACCCAAGTCCAGGAAGCGCAGAGAGTCCCATACAGAATAAACCCAAGGAGAAACACGCCGAGACATATAGTAATCAAAGTGGCAAAAATTAAAGACAAAGAAAAATTATTGAAAGCAGCAAGGGAAAAACGACAAATAACATACAAGGGAACCCCCATAAGGTTAACAGCTGATTTCTCAGCAGAAACTCTGCAAGCCAGAAGGGAGTGGCATGAAATACTTAAAGTGATGAAAGGGAAGAACCTACAACCAAGATTACTCTACCCAGCAAGGATCTCATTTAGATTTGATGGAGAAATCAAAAGCTTTACAGACAAGCAAAAGCTAAGAGAATTCAGCACCACCAAACCAGCTCTACAACAAATGCTAAAGGAACTTCTCTAAGTGGGAAACACAAGAGAAGAAAAGGACCTACAAAAACAAACCCAAAACAATTAAGAAAATGGTCATAGGAACATACATATCGATAATTACCTTAAACGTGAATGGATTAAATGCCCCAACCAAAAGACATAGACTGGCTGAATGGATACAAAAACAAGACCCATATATATGCTGTCTACAAGAGACCCACTTCAGACCTAGGGACACATACAGACTGAAAGTGAGGGGATGGAAAAAGATATTCCATGCAAATGGAAATCAAAAGAAAGCTGGAGTAGCTATACTCATATCAGATAAAATAGACTTTAAAATAAAGAATGTTACAAGAGACAAGGAAGGACACTACATAATGATCCAGGGATCAATCCAAGAAGAAGATATAACAATTATAAATATATATGCACCCAACATAGGAGCACCTCAATACATAAGGCAACTGCTAACAGCTATAAAAGAGGAAATCGACAGTAACACAATAATAGTGGGGGACTTTAACACCTCACTTACACCAATGGACAGATCATCCAAAATGAAAATAAATAAGGAAACAGAAGCTTTAAATGACACAATAGACCAGATAGATTTAATTGATATATATAGGACATTCCATCCAAAAACGGCAGATTACACGTTCTTCTCAAGTGCACACGGAATATTCTCCAGGATAGATCACATCTTGGGTCACAAATCAAGCCTCAGTAAATTTAAGCAAATTGAAATCATATCAAGCATCTTTTCTGACCACAACGCTATGAGATTAGAAATGAATTACAGGGAAAAAAACGTAAAAAAGACAAACACATGGAGGCTAAACAATACGTTACTAAATAACCAAGAGATCACTGAAGAAATCAAAGAGGAAATAAAAAAATACCTAGAGACAAATGACAATGAAAACACGACGACCCAAAACCTATGGGATGCAGCAAAAGCGGTTCTAAGAGGGAAGTTTATAGCTATACAAGCCTACCTAAAGAAACAAGAAAAATCTCAAGTAAACAATCTAACTTTACACCTAAAGAAACTAGAGAAAGAAGAACAAACAAAACCCAAAGTTAGCAGAAGGAAAGAAATCATAAAGATCAGAGCAGAAATAAATGAAATAGAAACAAAGAAAACAATAGCAAAGATCAATAAAACTAAAAGTTGGTTCTTTGAGAAGATAAACAAAATTGATAAGCCATTAGCCAGACTCATCAAGAAAAAGAGGGAGAGGACTCAAATCAATAAAATCAGAAATGAAAAAGGAGAAGTTACAACAGACACCGCAGAAATACAAAACATCCTAAGAGACTACTACAAGCAACTTTATGCCAATAAAATGGACAACCTGGAAGAAATGGACAAATTCTTAGAAAGGTATAACCTTCCAAGACTGAACCAGGAAGAAACAGAAAATATCAACAGACCAATCACAAGTAATGAAATTGAAACTGTGATTAAAAATCTTCCAACAAACAAAAGTCCAGGACCAGATGGCTTCACAGGTGAATTCTATCAAACATTTAGAGAAGAGCTAACACCCATCCTTCTCAAACTCTTCCAAAAAATTGCAGAGGAAGGAACTCTCCCAAACTCATTCTATGAGGCCACCATCACCCTGATACCAAAACCAGACAAAGACACTACAAAAAAAGAAAATTACAGACCAATATCACTGATGAATATAGATGCAAAAATCCTCAACAAAATACTAGCAAACAGAATCCAACAACACATTAAAAGGATCATACACCACGATCAAGTGGGATTTATCCCAGGGATGCAAGGATTCTTCAATATACGCAAATCAATCAATGTGATACACCATATTAACAAATTGAAGAATAAAAACCATATGATCATCTCAATAGATGCAGAAAAAGCTTTTGACAAAATTCAACACCCATTTATGATAAAAACTCTCCAGAAAGTGGGCATAGAGGGAACCTACCTCAACATAATAAAGGCCATATATGACAAACCCACAGCAAACATCATTCTCAATGGTGAAAAACTGAAAGCATTTCCTCTAAGATCAGGAACGAGACAAGGATGTCCACTCTCACCACTATTATTCAACATAGTTCTGGAAGTCCTAGCCACGGCAATCAGAGAAGAAAAAGAAATAAAAGGAATACAAATTGGAAAAGAAGAAGTAAAACTGTCACTGTTTGCGGATGACATGATACTATACATAGAGAATCCTAAAACTGCCACCAGAAAACTGCTAGAGCTAATTAATGAATATGGTAAAGTTGCAGGTTACAAAATTAATGCACAGAAATCTCTTGCATTCCTATACACTAATGATGAAAAATCTGAAAGAGAAATTATGGAAACACTCCCATTTACCATTGCAACAAAAAGAATAAAATACCTAGGAATAAACCTACCTAGGGAGACAAAAGACCTGTATGCAGAAAACTATAAGACACTGATGAAAGAAATTCAAGATGATACCAACAGATGGAGAGATATACCATGTTCTTGGATTGGAAGAATCAACATTGTGAAAATGAGTATACTACCCAAAGCAATCTACAGATTCAATGCAATCCCTATCAAATTACCAATGGCATTTTTTACGGAGCTAGAACAAATCATCTTAAAATTTGTATGGAGACACAAAAGACCCCGAATAGCCAAAGCAGTCTTGAGGCAAAAAAATGGAGCTGGAGGAATCAGACTCCCTGACTTCAGACTATACTACAAAGCTATAGTAATCAAGACAATATGGTACTGGCACAAAAACAGAAACATAGATCAATGGAACAAGATAGAAAGCCCAGAGATTAACCCACGCACCTATGGTCAACTAATCTATGACAAAGGAGGCAAAGATATACAATGGAGAAAAGACAGTCTCTTCAATAAGTGGTGCTGGGAAAACTGGACAGCCACATGTAAAAGAATGAAATTAGAATACTCCCTAACACCATACACAAAAATAAACTCAAAATGGATTAGAGACCTAAATATAAGACTGGACACTATAAAACTCTTAGAGGAAAACATAGGAAGAACACTCTTTGACATAAATCACAGCAAGATCTTTTTCGATCCACCTCCTAGAGTAATGGAAATAAAAACAAAAATAAACAAGTGGGACCTAATGAAACTTCAAAGCTTTTGCACAGCAAAGGAAACCATAAACAAGACGAAAAGACAACCCTCAGAATGAGAGAAAATATTTGCAAATGAATCAACGGACAAAGGATTAATCTCCAAAATATATAAACAGCTCATTCAGCTCAATATCAAAGAAACAAACACCCCAATCCAAAAATGGGCAGAAGACCTAAATAGACATTTCTCCAAAGAAGACATACAGACGGCCACGAAGCACATGAAAAGATGCTCAACATCACTAATTATTAGAGAAATGCAAATCAAAACTACAATGAGGTATCACCTCACTCCTGTTAGAATGGGCATCATCAGAAAATCTACAAACAACAAATGCTGGAGAGGGTGTCGAGAAAAGGGAACCCTCTTGCACTGTTGGTGGGAATGTAAATTGATACAGCCACTGTGGAGAACAATATGGAGGTTCCTTAAAAAACTAAAAATAGAATTACCATATGACCCAGCAATCCCACTACTGGGCATATACCCAGAGAAAACCGTAATTCAAAAAGACACGTGCACCCGAATGTTCATTGCAGCACTATTTACAATAGCCAGGTCATGGAAGCAACCTAAATGCCCATCAACAGACGAATGGATAAAGAAGTTGTGGTACATATATACGATGGAATATTATTCAGCCATAAAAAGGAACGAAATTGAGTCATTTGTTGAGAAGTAGATGGATCTAGAGACTGTCATACAGAGTGAAGTAAGTCAGAAAGAGAAAAACAAATATCGTATGTTAATGCATGTATGTGGAACGTAGAAAAATGGTACAGATGAGCCAGTTTGCAGGGCAGAAGTTGAGACACAGATGTAGAGAATGGACATATGGACACCAAGGGGGGAAAACTGCGATGAGGTGGGGATGGTGATGTGCTGAATTGGGCGATTGGGATTGACATGTATACACTGATGTGTATAAAACTGATGCCTAATAAGAACCTGCAGTATAAAAAAACAAACAAAACAACTAATACTAAACTTTCATTGGGTTATTTGTATGGAAATATGTATGGAAATATGTTAATATAAATGTTTCAGACATTACATGAAATTTCTAAAAATCTTATATTTGTATTTGTATGGAAATATGTATGGAAATATGTTAATATAAATGTTTCAGACATTACATGAAATTTCTAAAAATCTTATATTTGTATTTGTATGGAAATATGTATGGAAATATGTTAATATAAATGTTTCAGACATTACATGAAATTTCTAAAAATCTTATATTTGTATTTGTATGGAAATATGTATGGAAATATGTTAATATAAATGTTTCAGACATTACAGGAAATGTCTAAAAATCTTATATGTTCTGGTATAATGTTATAAGTAATAATCCTAGTTATTACTTTAAAATGTATATCTCAGAAATAACTAATTTTCTTGTCAACTGCATTATTATGAACTTTCATCAAATCTTTAACCATGGTCATTTTTAAGTCTCTTGTCATTTACAGACAGTTCTGGGTGTACTCTGATGATTTTGCAAATATGTTCCTATAAAAGAGTTTCATCTTCAAGAAATTCATGGAAAAGACTCTGACAAGTACAGGTTTCTGGTAACTGACTGTACTGCTGAACTGAATGAATAAGCATTTTCAGAACTCTAATGAAAAACTGATGAACTCATAAAAGTGCTAACAAAAGATCAAGATGAAAAAAAAGAAATTAATTACATGGGACTGAGTGAACTGATGAGGATGAGTATAATTTTTGTGACTTTCTGTCTGAATTAAAAAAAAAAAAATCCCACAAGGACTCAGAGGAAAAGAATATACAAATCAATTTTCACTGCAAAGTAAAGGAGCTGTTACAGTGGAAAAAAAAAAAAAAAAAAAAAAGAATAGACCGCATTTAAAGTGTGAGGAAATGCACATATAAGTGCTTCTCCTAGATTCCCATTCAAGCAAACCATGATCAATACACAATATACAACCAGGAAGTGGATAATTTTCTTCATTTATCATCCATTCACTCATTCAACAAATATTTATGGAGCCTTCCTAAACTCAATCCCCTAGCCCAGGAGTCAAAGAAATAGTGGTAAACAGGATTGACAGAGCCTCTGCCATTCTAGAGCTTGCAATTTAATGAGGAAGACAGACATTAAATAATGAACATGGAGGTATTATAGGTACTACTGTGATAAAGTGAGAGTTTAAAGGAGAATTAGAACACTTAAAAGAGGACAGGAAGTGATGTCAAGCTATGACCTGAGGATGAGCAAGAAATATCCCAGTAAAGAGGAGGAAGCGTAAGTGTAGTCAAAGCTGAGGGGACAGAACTGGTAGATGTTCTGAAGCTGGAAGGAAGATGTACTCAGAGGAAGTGAAATAAGCCTTGTCTTAGGTTCTCCATCATGAGACTGTCTGAGTAACAAAAGAAGAAGCTAGGGAGGAAAGCAAAGGCCAGATTGATAGGTCTTTGTAGACACTGTTAAAGAGTCTTGAGTTTATCCTATAAGCAATGGTGGGTCATCAAGGCATTTTAATCTCTAACATTGAAGAAAAGAATTGAAAGCTTTCCATGTATGTACACTGGAAAAGTGTCATGGGGGACTTAGAAAGACTCCTTACTCATGACTGTGTCTCCTTCTGCACATGCAGGTGGAGACATTCAGCCCTCAACTGTCCCAGTGAAAAAGGGGTTTTCCAACACAAATGGAGTCTACAGAAGGTAGAAAGACAGCTGGTGTGTTACAGTGAAGCACAGGCTCTGGGATCCTGCAGACTTAGGTATAAATCCTGCCCCGTCATTCACTGGGTGTGAACTCATGAAAATACTTGTTTTCTTGAGCTCCATTTTCCTTCTCAGCATCATAGAGATGATAACTATATTGGTTAGGAAGCTTTGAGCTGTAGATTGCAAAAAAAAAAGCCTGATTTACCTGACGACACAGATGTCTTATCTCATGGAGCAAGAAGTTTTGAGGTAGGGCAAGTGGGGTCAGTGAATTAATAACTTAAAATCATCATGACCCTAGGATTATTTTCCTATTTTCTCTCTGTCCTCCTTAGTGCTTGCCCAACTCTCCTCATTGTCATAAGAGGTCTGAGGTAGTTCTAGGCATCACCCACAAACGAGTGGAGGAGAGGATAATTTCCTTCCTATGTATCTCTCAGTCAACAAAGAAGAAAACCCTGCCCAGAAGTCCCTGTGCAGCCTTTTATTCATGCCTTATTGGCTAGGACTGTGCTATATGCCCGTGCCCAAGCCAACAGCGGGCAAGGGAGTTGCATCACTATAACTGGTTTAGTTTCATCATGATTCACCCCTCAGGTGGGGCTTGGGCTCACTTTACCTGCAACATAGGACCACAAGAGGAGGGTGGATAGTTCATCTAAAATTGTTAACAAATGAGGAAGGTGTGATGAATTGTTATTGAGTAGACAACATAGAGGTGTCTAATACCTTAGTGTACATATTTCAGGGTCTGTAGTTGTAAAAATGTCTGTAATGAACGGTAGCTATTGTTATATTTCTAACAAGTTATTTGCAAGCTCTTTAAATCTATCTGTACAATTGCAAATCCATTTTGCTAATCATTAAAATAAATCCTTAAGGACTTCTCTTGACCAGCCCAATGGGAGGCCCTGTTTGTAATTAAACATGATGTAATGGAACTAAATTTTTTTCAAACATGTGGAATTAAGACTTTAACCATATCCAGTCCATAATATTCTGCTTCCTCAAATTCAGTCAGAATGAATTAGGTTTTACTATCTCTTTTTAGGTAGTATAGCTGTTAAGCATATGAGCACCAGAGTTACACAAGCATCAGTTTGAATCTTGCCTCCATCATTTTTTGTCAGTATTTGTTAAACTTTCCAACCCTCAGTTTTTTTCACCTTTAACACAGGGATAATAATAATATTATGAGACTTGACTGAGACAAATGATACAAGTAAAAATTTGTGGAACATAGTGGGTGCTTAATAAATATTAGCTCCTTTGGTTGTTATCTAGCTCAAATAGTGGTCAAGAAGATGAAATTAGATAATCCATCCATAGCAATGGCATATATCAAATAGTTAACAAAGAGCATCTATTATGTTTGCCATAAGCCAGAACAGTAGCTGCCTTTATTAATACCATGAAGTTTTTTCTACATTTTGATTGGTGGAACCATGCCACTCCAATCACGCTACAGGTATTAATTTTTTAGACAAAACACATGGTTAGTGTTTCAAATTACTGACTACTCCCTTCAGGGCCTGTCATGTTACACTAAATGGTCTGGTGTGGTCATTCACCAAACTAATAATTAAATGCTGGAATTTTGCTAAAACAAGTTACAAGCAAAGATATTGGTCTTCAGCTTATACCCAGAAATGAATGTTTTGGAAACTATATACTTTATCCTTTTGAAAAGTTGACTTGTCCTTAATACCCCTGTCTTTATTTATTGAATTTCTCAATTCAGTGGGCTTTCATGTTCGTTGTAAAAAGAGGAGTTTCTTTGGATTTCATTCTTAACAATAACATCAACAACAACAATAAAATATCTTTCATTAGGGGTTTCAATGAATCATGACATAATTAATGTCATTCGGACAAAAGCTGCTTTAAATTACTGAGTAGTGGAGCCTTTGTGGTGAAGAATAACACACTGGTTGTGCCAGGAAAGAAGTAAGAGTTTGAAAATGGGTTTTAAAAGAATGGAATTAAAGGAAGATGATGTGGGGTGTTTGCTGGAAGAACTAAGGGCAATAATTGCTCTCCAGTTTCCAGTTGGGAGAGAGGCTGGTACAGCTAGAATTAGAATGGAGCTGAAGTTTCAGTCTGCTCTTCTATTTTTGTACCTTCAAACTCCTCACTCAGCCATACTATCCAGTGATGTCCTGGGAACTAGTCACTAATCACGGAGATCTCATTACTAGGAACCTCCTGGAAAAACACTTGCCTGAAAGACTTCATTCAATGATATATTCAAGAAAATAGCATTAGAACTGATTGCCAGTCTCCTCAAAGAGATTATCAGGACTAATCCCATCATGCCTTACATCCTAATTTGCCTCACTCAACGCCAGAAGTCTAAGTCTCCCCTATTATCCATGGTCATCCAAAATTTCATCCTTATCTACTCTGTAAATTTCATGATTTGAATCTGATAGACAGCCCCTAAGACCACCTCCTGGTGATTCATACCTTTGTGTAGTCCCCCCAACACACACTGCATAGAGCTGACACATAAACAAAAGGGCGTTGCAAAAATGATGGTGTGTGACTTCAAAGTTAGATTATGAAAGACATTAAGGTTTCATCTTGCCTTCTTGGATCGCTTGCTTTGGGAGGAAGCCAGCTGCCGTGTGAGGATATGCAAAAAGTTCTCTGGAGAGGCAGGCATGCTGAGGACTGAGGTCTTCTGCCAAGAGCCAAGTGAATGAGTCATCTTGGAAGCAGATCCTCCAGCCCCAGTCAAGCCCTCAGATGACTGCAGGCTCAGCTAGCATTTTGACTGCAACCATATGAAAAGCCCTGAATTCCTGGGCCACAGACATTGAGAGATAATAAATGTTTAATGTTCAAGCCATTGTGTTTTGGAGTACTTCATTATACAACAATATAAAACTAATACACTAAGTCAGTGCTCACCTTCCTATCCTTCTCAGATTCTAAACTCTTCTTCCTTAAGCTCCTGATTTATGATCAGTAATTTCAAAAATCCTTAACTTACCCTTTAAGCATTTACTCAGCCTTCTGCCTTAGCTGAAACTTGGTTCTCTCCAGATGACATTGCTTCCCATATACCTCTCTAATAGTTAGGTACTTTCAGCTGCAAATAGGAGAATGACTCACAGTGGTTTACACAATAAAGACATTTAATTATCTCACATAGCAGAAAGTCTAGAGAAAGCGGTTTTTGAGTTTGAGACAACATCTCAATGATGCTCACACTGTTTCTATCTTTTCACTCTGCTAACCTTAGCATATTGACATTTTGTCCTCATGTTTATTGCTCCATAGTCACACAACATCTGCTCACAGTCTCAGGCATCATATCCACATCTGAGCAAAAATAAGGAGAAAGAGAAGATGACGATGAACTCACCTCTTACAATAAACCTTTTATAAGACAACTTCTCCAGAAACCTCCCAGCAGATTTCCACTTACATCTGACCAACTTCTAATACAGCAACTCCCTGATATAGTATCCTCCTCCATGTCTTTTTTAAAAAGATGCTTAATATGATTTGAAATATGTATTTATTTGTTTCTTGTCTGCCTCCCCTCATTAGAATATAAACTCCATAAGAGCATGGCTTTTGTATGCTTTATCCACGGCTGTATCCTCAGCACCTAGAACCAGGATGATATGCAGACAGGTGCTCAAAAATACATTTTGTTGAATGAATGTCCTTTGACCATAACTATATCATAGCTGTCCTTTAGCTACAAAGAAGGTCATACAAAAAATATTGGCAAGAGGAATGGTAATGACTTTGTCATCTTAGACCAATCTTTATTAATCCCCTGGTACTGGATACATGGCTGGGATTTTTAAGCAAAAAGGAAGGTGGGGGAATGGCTATTAACTAAAGAACAAACAGAGCTAGCCCAAAGTCCTCTCAAGCAGAGACTGTTTTTTTTCCAATTCCTACCTATCTTAGGATAGCGAGGTAAGGTCAATATCCTCCCTGCTCCCCATTCCCACTTTAAATTTACTTCTACACTCTCTTGCAAAACCCTCTGTTTATTTGAGGTTTACTCCTTGCAGATACACTGTCCTTGTTGCTACCATTTATCTGGTCATCTCATGTATTATAAAAAAATTAGCTCTGGTTCATGTTCCTCCTCTTCCTTTGATTTTAGTCATTCTTGCTGACTTCAACACCCATGTGGGTGATCCTTCCATCCAATACCCCAGCCTCTCTGCTTCTTACCATCAACCACTAACCCTATACCCAAAGTACTCTTCCTCAACTTTCCTCTTCAACATCATGCTCTGGGCTTGTCATTACCAAGAGTTCACTACTTCCCAATCAAAACTGTAAACATCCCACTGTAGATCATCATCCCCTGTGCTTTCTGCCTGCCTTCTCATGTTCCTCAGTCTCTTCATGGCATCCAAGCTACTGAGCTCACCTCTGAAGAAGTACCCTTCCTCCCACCTGGGGCTAGTCCTTCATTTTCCCCTTACTTCCTCAGCTTTGTGCCTTCTCTCATGCCTCCTACACTAGCAATCCTCTGCTCTCGATTGGGTCATCCCCAGCTGCATGCAGGCATGCTTTGGTATATTTCCTAGGGCTAGGTTCTTCTCATAAATCAGGTCCTAGCTCATTTAACCTCCTTGGAAAGGGCCTGCTTGACCCTCCTACTTAAATAGCCCTCATTCCATTTGCAGTCACTCCTGCTCCTATTACTTCATTTTGTTTCTGTATAGCACTTATCACTCTATATAATTATCCTTTGGTTAGTAAATGTATTGTTTGTTGTTTATTGTCTCCCCTCTCCCAATAGACTATAAATCGCATGAAAGTAGAGCTCTTGCTTGCCTAGTTCACAGCCACATAGCCAGGGTGGTGAAACTTCATGGCTTTTAAAGGAATATCTGATGAATAAATAAATGAATGGCATCTTCCATTCCCCCAAATAAAACACCCTTCTCTTGAACTCTCATATTCCTGTCACTCTTACACCATTTCTCTTCTCCCCTTCAGAGGCAATATTTCAAAAGTGTCACCCAAACTTCTCTTTCCATTTCTTTGCCTTCTCTATCTACCCTAGACTGGTTTCCACCTGCATTTTACCACCTGCCTGGTCAGTGGCAACAATAACCTCCCTGCTCGGTGGTAACAATAACATCCTGTTGCCAAACTCAGTGGCCAATTTTCAGTTGTTTTCCTTTTAGACCTACATCATTCAATATGAAACAGTATTGCAGTATGAAAATCAGATCCACACTGGCCATTGCAGATGTAGACCATTTCCATTGTTGCAGAGAGCTCTGGATCCCTCAGCAGCAGTTAATATTCTTGTAATTTGGCTCCTTCCTCGTTGTATATTCCTTCTCTGTCTCCTTTGAAGGATCTTTCTCTTCTAATCTAATTTTAAATATAGGAATACCTCATGGCTAAGTTGTAGGCTATCTATCCATCCAAATTCTCCTTAGGTAAACTTATCCATTCCTATTATTTTAAATGACATCAACCAGCTGATGACTCAGGAATTTATATCTCCCGTTCAAACTTCCCTTTTGAGCTCCAAATTCATACAACCAATAGTCTACTTGATATCTCAAATCTTACATGTCCAAAAGCAAATTCTCGATTTTCTCCCCAAATGTATCTGTAATGGCACCACCATACATTCACTGCTCATATGAGAAATGTGCAACTTGGCCTGATTCCTCCCTTGACTCTAGGCCAGACTATGCAAGTCCTGACTCTTCCTCCTCCATACGTATTTACTATATTTTTACTATAGTATTTACTATATTTACTCTAAGCCTGTATGGTATGTACATGCATACATATATTATATATACCCATTAGCTATGTCACACACACACGTGTACACCTATTTTCCCTTGCTAGCACAAGTCACCATCATGACTTGTCTGGATAAGCCATAATCACTTGCTTTTCCTTCAAAACTGTCATCATGGAGCAGCTGTAGTAGCTTATTTAAAAAAAAAAAATCAGATCCTATCACTTCTCTGACTGTTCGCTGAATCTAGAATAAAATCCAAATTCAATGACATGACCTCGATTCCCTGTATAACCTGTTGCTGCCTATATGTGCAACTTATTCCACGACCTTCTTCTCCAAAGAATCTTCTCTCCAGCTGAACAAAAGTTCTTTTTGTCCCTTAAACACATCAAGTTCTTTACTGTTCTGGGCCTTTCACACACTGTCTTCTCTGCCTGGAATAGCTTCGCCACATTCTGTCCCTGGCTGGTTCCTCCACACTCCAGTCCTTGTTAACTGCCCCTTTTCTTAGAGAGAACCTCTTGGACAACTTC
Organism: Balaenoptera acutorostrata; assembly: GCF_949987535.1. Lineage (NCBI taxonomy): Eukaryota > Metazoa > Chordata > Mammalia > Artiodactyla > Balaenopteridae > Balaenoptera > Balaenoptera acutorostrata. Next base: position 28,552,333 of record NC_080083.1, read on the forward strand.
CCCTAGTTTCTTATTTGAATTAACATAAATATAAGAGATCATATATTTCACATATTTAATATCTAGGGAGACTTCCCAGCTATTCTTTCTAATAGTAGTATATATTACAGTAGTTATTCATTTGTTATCTATTATCTGTCTTCTCTACTAGATGGTAAGTTGTGTGAGGGCAAGACTATATCTATTTTATTTATTAATTTATATCCAGCTCTGGCACATAGAGGCACTCAATAAATATTCGTTAAATAAATAAATAAATAAATAAGTAAACCAACTTCTGTAAAGAGAAAATGTTTTTTGAAGGGAGACAAATCTGGGTTTGATTCCCTGTCCTACATTTTAACAATGTGAACTTGCATACGGTTTTTGCTTTGTTTTTAGACATCACTAAGTATATATTTAAAAAATTTTAGTATTAGATACATTTTTTAACCACTCTAAGCTCTAGCTTTTCAAGCTATAAAGTATAGAATAATAAAATACAGCTTGTAAAATTGTTGTAAACATTTGGGACACAGTGTGTGTTCAAATTTTTTTCATTTCTTTCACTTTCTCTTAGAAATAAAAGAACATCATGGAGATAGAGGGTGGGGAAAACAAATGGAAACAAGGGGACAGCCAAGATCTCTCCTTTCCTTGATAGCTAAGTAAGCTTGGTCCTGCAGGTAACCCAGAATTCTTGGAAGGAAGAATTATCAGTCACCAGGATGGAACCGTTCCTCAATGAGTCTATGTCATGGTACCATTCAATGTACAGAGTTAGGTTCAGGAAAATAAAATGAGGTAACATTTGTCCTACTTTAGTGAGATACAGACCAGAGTTGAACAATGCGTCTGTCTTTCACAAGTGGGGTTGACCCGGGACAATTCTCTTCATCTTTTAGAAGCTGGGTTTTTGCATCTATAAAATGGGAATGATGAGATCTACTTCTAAGTTATTATTATGATTGAGTAAGAAGAGCATTGATTGTGTGTGCTTACCACAGTGCCTGGAAAACACTTCCAGGTATTCAGATGTGAGTTTATTCCCCTGCCCTTCATAACTATAATGATATGAGTATAGCAGAATCTTTACAATATCACTGCAAGTTGCCAGTAAATGTTCTAAGAGTGATAAAGGATGAATCTTTAGGCCCATAATTCACTGTATCAGTTAACTGAGCAATAATAATAGCGATAATACTCCTTTTTGTTATCCACATTTTTGTCAAAGTATTAATAAGACTTTTCAAGTGATACTTAACCTTCAGTTTCACAAGCTCCTAGTCAATTTGTTTTGCTAACCCAAGCTGTATGTCCTTGTATTTTGCTGAATTCAGTGAATTTGCTACTGCTGCAACTGCTGGTGGAAATGACCAAATTTTTGCCTCCATACTCCAAATTTAGCAATAGATCAGGACACTGAGAGATTTCTTCAGGGAGTATTAATTGTAGGGGGAAAGTGATGGCATCTTATTTAGGTTGTCTGGAAACTCAAAGAAAGATTATAATTTATAGTTACTATGGTAGCTAATTATACCTTCAAGGATATGCCAGTTGCTGTTTTTTTTTTTTTAAAAGGCTTTGATCATAGATGAGACCCTTGTTGGGGAATGAAAGAAAATAAGAAAGTGGATTTGCAAATTTGCCATCTTGAAAAATGCCTGGCTACCGAGACCAAATTTCTCTTTGGATAAAAAGTCAACTCAGATTGGTTTCTCCAGGGCTCTAAAGCTCATACCAAGGTTCTAACAGTGTGGAGACAATTTTGTAAAATTCTAACCCATATGTTTTCATCTGTACTCTCTATTTACCATTGTGAGTCTCTTTTATTCAGGGAGGTGAACATCATTACTCAAATTCATGGCTTTTAAGCTCAAAAGACTTGGTCCAGGTCATACCAGGACAAGAGAGATCTGGAAGAGTATGCCATTAGGCAGAACCAGTTTTCCTGCAAAACACTTCTACCACTACAGGAGTCTGGCTAAAGATCTTCTATGTTCAGGAGGTATGGCAGGTGGGAGGAGAAGAGGGAGAGTTGAAGCTGGGTCTGGAGGGCTCTGCACTGTGTCTCATCCCTTTGGATTGAGTCCAAGTCCTGGGAGGGGTCAAAGAGAGAAAGGATTTGTGTTTGCTTCCTGATTGGGTCCTGGGAAAATTAGCAAGGTCGGGGAAGATCTAAGCTAGGCCCCCAAGTCTCGTATGGCCCCAGAATGATGTGGAAAAACATTTGAAACTCTCAGGGGAGCAAAGGGCTAAAGGAGGGCTATAAGAAGGTGATGGACTGAGAATGGTGCAGTCTATAACCAATAGCTGGAGAATATTGGACAGATACAAATGACCAGTATTCAAATACTTTCCTCCCCACTTTCCATCCTCCATTCCTTTGTGTTTTAAAAGCTTCTCTGAATTTAGATCCACCCAAAGAAAAAGAGCGTGTAAATTTTGATTTGAATGAGTTTAAACCTAAAATGTCTGTAAACACATTGATTAAGACTACATTTTCTGTCACATAAGGGTTAAGTAGCATTCTAGAAAAATAAAGAAGTTGCTTTGTCCTTTGCACACCTGGATTCATAGCAACTAAAAGTAAAGATCAATTCTAGGTGGGCCATTTATATCTATTCAGAAAATAAAATAACTTTTAATCCACAGCCCAAAGCCCTAACCTTCACCACATACTTCAAAGAAATGTATTTCAAGGGATCCAGGAAGCCCATCTTCATCCTTGTTTTCTATCCAAAGATACTGAAACTAAGCAGGACCCTTCAGGACCCTCTTGGGTATAAGAGTCCCACAATCCCATCCCCTCCCCTCCCCTCCGTGACCCCTGTCTCTTGAAGTAAAAGGCTTTACTTCAGTCCCTTAGGCCTCCTCTGAGTCTCAGAAAGGCTGGCTCAGGGGTTAATGATTGGAAAGATGTGAACATGTAGTAACAAATAATAGCAGCTGGGCCAGGAGAATTAGTAACAATTTAAACAATAGATCAGTCATATGGCAGAGTCACAGGACCTTTAGTTCCTCCATGAAGAACATAGATAACAATGTCTGATGCACATTCCTAAGTTGTTTTTACAGAAACCAGAATCCCACCAGATGGAAACTGCTGACCACAAGCACGTAGACCCAAGACCGGTTGGAACTAGAAGGTTGATGGTTGAGACTCTTGAAACATGACCCTGTTACCTCACCACCAGCCAGTCAGAAGAATGTCCATGAGCTGATCAGGCACCTTGCAACCCACACCCCTAATGTTGCCTTTTAAAAACCTTCCTTGAAAGCCACTGAGGAGTATAGATCTTTTGAGCATGAGCTGACCATTCTCCTTGCTTGGTACTCTGCAATAAATGCTGTTCTTTCCATCACCACAACCCAGTGTCAGTAGATTGGCTTTGCTGTGTGTTGGGTGAGGGAACCCAAGTTTGGTTCGGTAACAATACTTCCAGGAAGTTGGGTTCTCTTACATCACATTCTATCTAAAAGCTCTGCTGCAGGTACCCACAGTTTATAGACTAAAAACTAGACTCCTTAGTCATCCAAGCATCTCAAAAATCAAACCCCACCCTACATGTCCAGCCTTACAATCCTTCATGGTGGGCTAGGTTCCAACCACAAAGGAAGTGCTCCATCTGACCCTGAAATGTAATTTCCTTCTCCTGTGTCTTCCCTATTTTTGTTCCCTTACTTTGCATTGTTCCCTTCACCCGACTCTTTCTTAATATTTTAGAGTCTATGGATTTTGGAATCCAGCAGACATGGATTCAAGGGTTTAGATTTTGGTTCTCCCGGTGACTAGCAAGGCCACCCTGGACAAGTTTCCTCTTGTGTAAACTTACTTTAGACACTAATGTATGGCCTAGTTTTGAATTATAATTAAATAATGAGTTGAAAAGTAGTTAATGAATGGTGCCTGGCACATAGTAATACTTTTAACAGGGCTGGGGGGTGCTATTACTATAATTAACAGTCCAAAACAAATCTTTGTTATTTCATGATAATCATTTATTTATCTGGCTTACCAGGTAGATCATGAGTTCCCTGGTGGCAAGATCGTTGTTTAAATCTGCACTATCTGTCAGTTACCAGGTATTCAGTAAATGGCAGTGGAATGCAAGTTTGGATTAATATTTAAAGCTCAGTTTAAACTATCTGAGTTTTAACATACCAGACAAGTCCTCTCTGATACCCCAGGCAGAATTAACAGCTCCTTCCTCTAGGAGTTACTAATGCTTCCATATACCTCATTTCAATTTGCCTTGTTACATGTTGTTTACATGCTATTTTCCAATTATCTATACATCACTTATTTAAATATCCCTCAAGAAAATATTAGTTTGCTCTTAAAAATGTATTTTCTTCATCTTGTTAGCCCAACTGCACTGTCTTGATCTTAAAACTATCCCTAAACTTAAAAACAGAGCCTGGAACATAATAGATGCACACTCAACACTTACTAAATTATGCTGAAAACCTCAAATCATATTTCCTAATTGTAGTGAGTCAACAGCATCATGTTTGTACTTGAAGGACAAAATAGGGTGGGGACAGAAGTGGCAAATTGCTGTGCACAGCTGAGCAGGGGTGTCCTGGACCCCACAGGACAGCTGTACTGGGCTTAACATGAGAGGAGAGCTTTCACTTTTGATCTTGAAGACAACATTTTAAAATATAAAGCAAAAAGAATTTGAGACAATGTGCATGCTTTCCTTTCAAATATGCCATATGGAATTTGAGGCCCTTGGATTAAGCATCATAAGACCTACTTACTAAATTAAGACAACCAGACTCCTGGAGAGCCAACAGAGGGGGATACAGAGCATGGAGCATGGATAAAAGTAAAGCTTACTCCAGAAAAAACAGCAAGAATTAGCCCAGGATTCCCAGCCCCTTGTCTCCATCAAACCAAATCATGTTAACTTCCACTTCATCTCACTCCACGCAACATTACCAAGTATGGATCATCCAGCTCTCTGATAAAGTAGGTGGGTAAAAGGTGTATTTAGAGTAGCAACCCCATTTGAACCAGGATTCGTGATTTCTAGGGCTACCTACTCATGCCTGAAGATAGCTAGCTGAGATGGGCCTTTAGCAAGGGTGTCCTAGGTCCCAATGGAGGACGCACAGCATTAGGCTAGCTGTGCAGAATGAGAAGGAAAATTCCATTCCATTCCTACATTCCATTGTGCTTGGGGTTGTAACAGTCCTCTCAGTGCATCTTCTATAAGTTCTTTCAGGTTCAGGAAGAATTGGTAGATATACTATATACTATATACTGAATATACTGTATTCTGTCTCAACCTGCCACCCCACAGTCACCTCCTGAACATCAAACCTGGTTCCTTCTGCACAAATTCTTATCCTATAACTGAGTCACCAAAATGGGTTGTTTTATGATGTAGATGAAAGCAATTAAGTCAAGACTGTATGAGGCCTGCTAGGATGATGACACTTCTCCCACAGAATCTGTTTGTCTCTGCCATCCTCAGGGCTTATCCATCGGGGTAATGAAGCTGAAAAAGGTGCTAGAAAAGAAAACTCCAGGGCCACGTGAATCCCAAGGCCCCACAACTATCTACAACAAAAGATACTCATGTGGATCATGTGTATGCATTTGGAAAGAGACATGGTTAGCCCAGCCACATTACCTTGGTTTTAAGATTACGTTAAAATGTCCAATTCTGGGAAGATATGCAACATACAGCCTGAATATAGATGAGATTCCATCACTAATCTCAAACCTTTTAGCACAAATTGTGTGAGCTTGTGTGTAAATGGTTATTAAGAACTCGCCTGTGTTTCATTTGTGCCTCAATTTCCCTACCACTGTGGCTGGAAATACTTTTGTTACATAACATAGGGAAAGAAAAACCAAGAAACTTTTAAGATTTCATCCCAAGCACATAAAATTGTTGAGAAAGGAAGTGAAAAGGGAATAAAATTGTGGGGAGGCTGGAGGGTGGAGGGAGAGAGATATACAAAATCAGCTCATTAATCCTCTCTTCTTATCCATCTTAAGCTTACTAAAGCTCAGTGCATGGGTATTGTCAAGCATATATGTTGTCTGGAAACTCGCTCGTCCTTGTGCGCACAGGGCTTCCTACTTTGGGAGCAGAGATTAACATAAAGAGTATCTGAGATGGGGGTAAAGATGATCCAAGAGCTCAACATCCTGCAGTACCATGAACTCTGCTGCTTGTGTTTAAGTTTATTTTCATTTAGTTTCCCAGGCCCACTAGGCAGCTAAGCTCCAACAGCTGATATGACCACAAAAAATATGATGCAGTTTGACTCACAAAGGATTTGATCTGTGAGGGCAGTAACCAAGATTTTCAGGGATTGCCAGGGTTCAGCTCACTACATACTACTGACCAGCAGCCATGCAGATGAGGACAGCCAGAGGGGAAATGTGCTCACTGGGGCTAGGAGAAAGACTTGTAAAAAATCAATATAAGGCCATAAGCTGTGAGGACTATAATAGGCCTTAGATAGCACTGAATGCCTATTCCCCACTCATCTGTAGTGTGACCATAATCTCTGATTGCCTGGGATAGTTGCTATGGCATAATTATTAATAGCACCTCCTCTCACTTTCAGAGCGTCCTGGTTTGGTTAACAAATTATCTAGTCACTCATTCATTTGGCAAATTGGAGATCTGAGGCCCAAAGAGGGAAAGGGAATGAATGCCAGTGGGTGTAGGATTTGGAATAGGTTATGAGTCGGTTTGCTATGGCCAACAAGAAAAAAGGCAAAACAAACAAATAACAGAAACCAATCTCCACACGTTACATGACAACTACCTATTTTTCTGTTTACCTCTTTGGCTAGCTTATAAACTCCTCAAGGTCAAAGGCTGTGTCTTAGCACCATATTTCTCAACGCCAAGCACATATCAGGCACTTAATAAATACTTGTTTGACTGTGGTATTTATTAACATACTTTTGTGTACATTATCTCATTTGATTCTCCATTGGCACTATACAATAGATAATACTGAATAAAGATGAGAAAACAAAGTCTGGGATGTTAAACACTGAGGAAGTAAATAGCAAAACCGCTAAAACCCAGGTTGTCAATGCTTCTTTCCATTACATTATACTCAGTGTTAGAAGGAGTCTAAATGTAGAGGAAATGTTTGCTTAGAGGGATGGAGCCTGGAAGAGCCAAGGAAAATGTGGTAGGCAGAGAAACATCTCTGTGGGCTCAGAGATTTGACTATTGGACCAGCAAAACTGTTTTTGGGCTCCCTGTACTTCTTCCAATATGGCTGTTCCCTTGAAAAGAGGAAGCACATCATGTGCGGGTGGAGGGTGGGAAGGGGAGGTTTGGACTTGATCCTGGATGCCTCAAGGGCAGAGATTCAAAGTGGATGGGTTAAAGCATAACTGAATGGACCCACGGGGCAGCAGTTAGCATGGGTCGAGCTAGCAAGGGTTTTCCCCTCATAAGATGTATCTAGGGCCCCATTCAAGAAAGCATCAAGCCTGGCATTTTCCTGGCTGTTTACTTTTTAAAAAAAAAAAATTAAAGCTTAGCATTTTGAAAAATGTATTTCTTGGAGACAAATATATTTTGACCCAACCCACATCCCATTAGAACTCACCACACGAAGTTTCCAGTTCCATCCCCAGGCCACAGCACCACTGTACCATGAAGGGTGATATTTTATTTATTTAATTTCTATTTTTTTTAAACTCTCCAATTCTAGCTCCTTTAGCAATTACTTGGCTTGTATTCTTTTTTCTTGACATTGTCCCCTTTCCTTGCACCCATTAAGTCAGGACCTTTTTTGCTTACTCCCATGAAAATATTGTGTCAGTAATGAAATAAACTTTACCTGACTTGGAGCTATAAATGCCCTCGGGGATCATTGGGAGCCTCCTTGACTTCTTCCTGGCCCAGATGTCATCAGCATTCAGTGGAGCATAGGCCACCCTGGGAAAGGAAAGATGTACACTCTTGTTCAGGTAGGAGGCAACCAAACAGCAGGGAGGCCCCTTGCCTCTCATCTCAAAGTGCCCTGGGAGGACTGTGGCTTCTGCCCCTCTTCCCCACCCCCCAACCCCAGTAAAGATCTAGCAAACCACACTAGGATTATTAGGAGTAACAAGAAAAGAATCCCAATAAAATCTCACACCATGACTCAAATTCTAATCTTCAACACCTGGCAGTAAGTATCTTCTATATTCTTGAAGGGGACTCTGAACAGGGTCTCAGTGGTATTCCTCCTGGGCAGTAGAGGGCACTGTGGACACACACTCAAAGAAGGCCTTTCTGTGCCTCAGGAATCTGACCACAGATAATAGAAACATTCTGTGTGGTTGCTATCCCTGCATCTTTCTTGTCAAGTGGTCCCCTTGGTGGTCTTACTGCCAAGATTCCATGGAGGCAACAGCAATGACAACAATAAAAGCTGATTGTTCTTTCTTTTATTTTCTTCTTTCAAGAGAGTCTACCTTGGTGCTGAGGGACATGGACTTTGGAAACAGGCAGACTTTTACTCAGATCCTGAGTTGGCTACATCCTGGTTATGTGACCTTGTGACTTAACTTCTCTGAGTCTAGGTTTCCTCATTTGGAAAGTGGAAATAGAAATACTTAGTAACTGGATTGCTCTGTGGATCAAGTGAGATAATGCAGATGGGTGCCTTCAGCATATAAACATGGATCCATGGTAGCTGTTGTTGGCCATGCCCAAGCCCAGGGCCCTTCGTGTTTTCTGAGGCCCAGACTTTTTGTTACTTTCTACTATTTAACACTTTTGCCTACGCAAACCTCACAAGAGCTTCATTAGTACTAGGAACCATTCATTTCCCATGAATGGTGCAAGGGAAATGCTGAGGGGCAGAGATGCCATCTCATCATAGAAGCCAATGATGACTCAGGTGGGCCTCTCTGGATTTTTTCAGGAGGTAGGGGATCAGTGAAAATCCAGCTATCCTCATTCTTCTTACAGGCTTGGGATTCAGGGTCAACACATAATTTTGTGGTGTCTCATTAGGGATGTTTATGTATGGGTGTGCAGGTTGTGTACTGCATGATAGTCTATAGAAAACTATAGCCAGAGTGCCAAATCTGACCAGCTGCCTATTTTTGTAAATAAGTTTTTTTTTTGGAGTACAGCCACATCCATTCATCTACCTATTGTCTATGGTGACTTCTCCGCTACAATGATGGAGATGAGAAGTAGCAACCCAAACGATATGGCTGTTAAAGCCTAAAATACTTACTATCTGGCTCTTTACGGAAAAAGTTTGCATATTCCTGTGCTTAGCCTTTGGACCTAGTACCTTGTACATAGTAGATGCTCAAAACATAGCTGTTGAATGGATGAATGAATGAATGAAGGTTCAAATACCAACTCAAAACAGTCAAGCATTAATTCTAAGGAAATTGCAATGGATAAGATAAAAAAAGAAGAAGAAAAAAAAAACCCCTTGAAATGAGGAGACTTAGGTTCTAGTTCCTGCTCTGCCCCCTAATTGGTTTGTGTGGAACTTAGAACAATCATTTCCTATCTCTGTATCTCAGTTTCTCATCTGTAAAATGGGAACCCTCAGCCATTTTACTGAGATTGTAATGAAGGGTAAAATGAACTCACACATGAAAAAACGTCTTGCTCAGTTTTTGTCACATAATAGGAGATTATCAATTGCGAGAAGAAAATGCAAGGCTGAGGAGAAACCCTTTGCTTCTGAATAAAATATCTACCCTGTCATAGAGGAGTAAACAGAGTAATTCATACATTTAATTGGCAGACGTCACGGAAAAAAGCTTCAGGGAGCATTCTACACAAAGACTCCCAGGCTAGTTTGTGTTCAAACAAACCAGACAGCCAGCCCACAGCCTGAGCCAGGAGCCAAATATTTCAGACACCATCCGGGCTGGCTTCTCAGCGTTGTTCTGCATGCGTCTGGAGCCAGGCCACAGGAAGTCCACGGTGTCAGCTCTCTCGAGCCCAGTGAGGCTCAGGCATGTTCTTGATCCTCTTTGTAGACCACCATGCAGATAAGGGATGTGGGGAGAAAGAAAGGGCGTCTCTTTTCATAAAGGCTGCTCTGTTCCAGCTAAATTAGACCGTACAACTGTTTGGGGGCTGCCAGAAGTGAAGTCTGCAGCCATCATGCCTTTTGTTTCCATTCCCCCTGGGGTGTGGCCAGAGGGGTGGAGTGGGGAGTCTATCATAATGTTGACCTTGGGGGATACTTTGCCACATCTCCACCCTGATCTCATTTTATGGCATGTGGAGTTTCTTTTTTTTTTTTTTTTTCTTTAACATCTTTATTGGAGTATAATTGCTTTACAATGGTGTGTTAGTTTCTGCTTTATAACAAAGTGAATCAGCTATACATATACATATATCCCCATATGGCATGTGGAGTTTTATAGACCAATTTAATGTGGGAGAGGAGACGAGAAGGCTGATGAGTGAAATGAAGTTGAAGAGTCATAAATTCAAAGGAAAATTACTCCAGAAGTCTAAGCCCTGCTTGCCAGGGTCCAAGGGTAATAGCCACTGTTCAGTGGTAGGGGTTGGGCTTCCAAAGTTATTTCAGGGGCCGTTTGTAGGACAAGCACCCTTTCAGTTCATTTGGATGGGTAAATATTTTAGAATGGGGTCTCCTAAATACGTTGAGATCCAGCCAAAGTTCCCAAACTGTGGGAGCCCCGAACACCCAAGTACTCTTTTCTCAGGACAGTTCATTCAGGAAGTCCAAATCTGACAGAAAATGATTTACGCTTTATTTGCACAGAATACAACCAGACTCACTATTTGGTTTGAACTTGAGACCTGAGGAGATTTCGAAAAGCCTTTTGATTGTGAAGCATTTGCCAGGATATCACAAAGCCAAATTCCAAAGTTCTCAAAGGATAAAGCAGAAAAAGGGATATTTTGATGAAGACCCGAAACCTTGGTCTTACCCATTTTGCTGTTAGTAACAATAGCTCAGGAATCTGGTGGACATCTTTGCACAGGACTACAGAAATGGCAGAAGATAAAAAGGCTGAGTGGGCAGAATTGACATACCATCAGCGTACACAGCAATTCTCTCATCCTCCTGTTTCCAGACACCTGGAAAGAGACATACCTAACACCATCTAGGTGTGGAACTAAAGTCCCCTGAGCATCGTCCCAACACACACCCTCCCCACAATACCTGTTGCCTGTGACCGTGTACCGCTGACTCTTCCAGGGTCTTTTCTTGTAGGCATTTGACTTCCGCTGATTCTTCAACAGCCCCAACAGTTTCTCTAAACATAACATCCCTCAAACTTCCCACACAAAAGACATCATAATGAATAGCCCCCAAAGCTATGAAAAGTCCTGCTGGCTGCTGTTTGACAATGCCTGATGGCCCGCATTCAAAATGAATAGTTGAGCTGCTGAAAATCTAGATAGTAAGAAGACTCTTGCTGGTGTTACTGTAGCCTCAGGCCTGACTTGGAAAGCTCTCTGCCTAGACCCCTTTTTTCCTAAATTCTTGGTTTTAGATTTTTGTTCAAGGGCTCTGAAGAATTCTTTGCCATTATCAGAGGCATCAGCTTATGGAGGCACAAAGTAATATATATATATATTTAATTCAGCATCCATCACCATAAATTCATGAAGTTTTCATCCAAACCCAAGTGAATGTTCTTCTCTTTGCCAGTGTTTTAAGTTACAGGTTGGAAAACATTCAAAGAGCTTGAAATTCAAGCTGATGAGATGGATAAGAGGACAGGGAATGTAAGTGGCTATTGGCAGTCATTCAAATGGGATGTTCTTCTCCAGACAAGGTGCTGAGACCCATAAATAAACAGCAGAAAGAATTGTTGGACTCCACAAGATTAGGGTAGAAGCTCATAAGTAAATGTAAGTTACCGATACTGTCCTAGGTTTTAGGTTCTGTGGTTAATGCATGGTAGTTCTTTATTTTAGAGAAAAATACATAAAGCAAAAGGGTCATGCATGGACCAATGATGATAGTATGTCATGAAACAATGATTATTATTAATCCAATTTTTATTGAGTATATTTCTTAATTTTCTGTATTCTTTTTTAAAAATTTTATTTTATTGAAATACAGTTGATTTATAATGTCATGTTAGTTTCAGGTGTACACCACAGTGATTCAGCTATATATATATACATATTCTTTTTCAGATTCTTTTCCCATATAAGTTATTACAAAATACTGCGTATAGTTCCCTGTGCTGTACAGTAGGACCTTGTTGGTTATCTATTTTCTGTATTCTTGATGCTCTGGCATTTGGAGTCATGATCCTGGAGAGACTGCTTCTCCCAGGGAGAGCTAATTCCCAGAGATAGCAAATGACTCCACAGGAGCAGGCCTTTGCTATACAAACCAAGCAATTCAAATCCCCAACTATCTCCTTTATCAAACTCTCACACACCAAGCCAATATGCCTGCTGCCCTAAGTCACCCCAGGGCCAGGTACTGGACAACCCTGTAGCCCAGAGCCCACTGAGACCACCCCCACTATCTAATCCTAAACTGACTCAGCACGCCTACCCTGACTTGTACATTCTTTCTCACAGAACCTCAACACAGGCTCTGGGCTGTATTTTTCCCTCTCCCCCTGTCTCCTGGCCAACTCAGCTGCTTCCCTGTGTGGCCCTGCATAGCGTGCTGTGTCTGTTTCTAGGATCTGTCAGTAGAAACTTTTTCCTTCATGACAATCATTGCCACGTCTGCGTGTCTTATCATACCTGTTTAAAACAAATCCCTGGTATGTTTTTAGAACACAATTTTGTGCAGCAGAGGTGCAATTAAATAAAAACCAAGAGTGGATTGAGGAAGGAGAGGACATTTATTGGGTGCTTGGAGCAGTAAGGATCACATAATAAGTTGTAAGATGGCATCCGTAATGCAAAAGAGAAAAAAAGCAGTGAGCCAACAGAAGCCATGCTTCTCAGTGTTGCAGTACACATGGAGAAAAGGCAAAGGAAGGCTGGAAAGAAAGATGGGGGAAGAGGTTTCATTTCCCATCATGAACATTGAAAAGCTTCCCAACCTGAGCCACTGATCTTTGAAGTGGGAACAATTTAAAGAAGGAGGAGGAGGAGGAAGAGGGGTGAGGGAAGGTGTGTGTATGGGATTCCAGAAAAGGAGTGCCATTCAGTCCTTGGCTCCCAGGCACCCCTCTGGTTTGTGGCCCAGCTTCAGTGCACAGTAGGAGTGCTTTGGAAGGTGGAACAGTGTTTGCCTAGGTGACCTCTCTGAGCTTTCTTCCCAACTCTGATGTGCTGATCTGTTCCCAGTTAATCTGATGTCTGCCGAGGGACTCCACAGGCCACAGTGAAATGTTAGGTTGATTCCAAACTCACCACAAAATACCTGTCATTACAGTACACCCACACTTATTGGCTTCTCTAATGCTGTTTTCCCGCTGTTTGAAAGAGATGTGTGTGGAAACATTTATTTATCATTGCATTTGCTTTCCCCATGTGTGTTTTCTCCTTTCCCAGCATCCTACAGCAGACTAGTCCAGAAGCGATTTCAGCCTGGTTCTCCAGGGATAGTTCTCTTTCTGCTCCTTCTGAGACAGTCACCCACAAGGACCTTTTTGGAGTGCTGAATAGGAGGCTCTAAGAAATAATAAAGACCTTCTGAGGAATCAGTCTCCTTAACACTTAGCATTTTTGGAACAATAACCTCTGCTTCAGAGAAGTGTGGTTGAAATTGAACCCATTATGTAACAATAAAAGGAGATAAAGTCATACTTTCTGCATGATTATGGGGTGGGGATGAAACTTTTGAGAGCAGATATATAACCTTTAATTTTTTGGTAATTCAATATCTATTTTTAGCCCAGATTTTAAAAGTGGCAGGAAATCAGTCTCGATCAATTCATGAATTCAGTCCCCCATCTTCTGCCTTTCACAGAGGTGGTGTAAGTTCCTGGGGGCTTACGCAGGCCCAGGAATGGATGAGTGATAAGGCTAGTCTACTTGGAGATGCCCCTGCCCTTCTGCTGTCCATCCGTTCAAGGCCATCCTCATCCTGCTGTTGGGTCCCTTCTGTTCTGGTTCTCTCTTTTCTTCTTCTGGGTGCCTCTCAGGAGAGTTTTTCTACTGCATCTAGATCACACTACACATTGAGAAACTCCAATTTAAAGTCCTATCAGCCTAGTCCTATGACACCTTCTTTGAGGACTTGCTGACCTCCAGAAATGTGAGACATAAGGACCCTCTACTCTCAAATGCAGCAAATTTCTCTTTTTTGCACACTGGCTTTGGCTCAAGATGCCCCACACAGAGCTCCTTTCACTCTGGGAATGACCAGTGTCTATGGACTCGATACACACTCCCTTTCTTCCCTCCTCTCCACTCTGAGGGCTTTATCTAGTCTTAGGAATAAAGAAGCATGGCTCTACTTCTCAGATATTCTTTAAAATCTGCATTTACATGCACGAGTCCTGTCTATTTCCCTTGGCATCTAGGCTTTGGAAACTCAAAAGCTAATGGAAAATAGATGAGACAACTGTATGTGTTGAGTAAGTGAGGGAAGTAGTCGGAGGATGATAGATTAAGGGGTAACAATAAATAATGACGTAACACTCATTGGATAATACTAGAAAACATAATAACCAGCTGTGCTAAGGTAGGCTGCCTTCAGAGATTCAGAAGGGGGTCTGCAGAAAGCCATGTCAGAACATCTTATTCTTGTGTTCCTACAAACTAAGAACTTTATCTTGATGCACTTGGGATTCAGAGAAAACTAGAATGAAAGGACTGAGGTTAAAAATCTAGATTCTTTGTTTTCTGTCAATGTTGGGCATGTCAATACTTTACCTGAGCAAGTGCTGCTAAATGGATTTAACCCAGAATCCTCACATCACCTGTCTCTTTCTCTTTCGGTCCCTTCAACTCTCTCCACAGACACACCATACACCATCCCCCCGCCCCCCCCCCCACATGCACACACACACACACACACACACACACACACACACACAGACACACAAACAAAAACACAGTCGCACTGTTCCAGGTGGCAAAGTAAACAAATGGGCAGATTTCACAGCCTGTTTTCTAGTCAGTTGACCATACAGCACACCTCCCCTATTTGGTAGTAAAGGCATATTTTCCACTTGTTACACAACCGTTGAGACTCTTTAAAAGTAAGAATTATGTAAAAGATTGGCACATTGGCAAGGGCACTAAATGAGATGACCTCTAAAGTTGCTTTCCTTCTCTTTTCATCATTCATATGAGAGAAAATGTCATTTCAGGCGAATATACTGTAGGCAGCTCTCAGTTATTCACAGGCATATTCGTTTTCCTGGTGGATTTTTCCATCTTGATGAGATGAGCTTAGAGAAGGCTTTGCAGCCCTCAGTAACTTTTCCTACTACGGCCCCAAATAGATCTGGGGCACTGGGTGTCTACCATCTCCGTCTATTCACCATAAAGGACAAACGCCTAACACCTAACGCCATTTGGCTAGAGTATTTGTAAGTTTAGCTAGTAGATATTACCAAAGAATTTTCTAAAGTGACAGAGCCAATTTATTTCCAGCTCAAATGTACAAAAGTTCTACTTGCTCTATGTCCTCACCAGCATTGTTATTGTTAGTATTTTTAATTTTAGCCATTCTGGTGGGTATATAATGGATTTTATTGTGGTTTTTACTTGTGTTTGAATTTTCTTCATGGGTAATGATGTTGATAACTTTTCACATAAGCTTATTGACCACTTGGATAGTCTCAATGCTGAGGAGTCAAAGTCTTTTGTCCATTTTATTTTATTTTATTTATTTTTTAACATCTTTATTGGAGTATAATACTTTACAATGGTGTGTTAGTTTCTGCTTTATAACAAAGTGAATCAGCTATACATATACATATATCCCCATATCTCCTCCCTCTTTCGTCTCCCTCCCACCCTTTTGTCCATTTTAAATTGACTTATTTATCTTTTTCTTTTTACTTTGTTGAAAATTTATAGCTTCTGGATCCAAGTCCTTTATCAGATACATGTATTATAAATGTGTTCTCTCAGTCTTTTTTTTTTTTTTATACTCTTAATGCTGCCTTTTGAAGAGCAGAAGTTTTTAATTTTACTGAGGTCTAAATTACCAATCATTTCTTTTATGGTCAGTGCTTCTGAGGGCAGAGATCTCTTGATTTTAGGATAGTAGGCTCCTCCTCTAACCCTGGGGATAGATTATGATACCTCTAAATGGGCCATAAAATCCACTCCCTTTTGTATGATACTGTTGCAGGCTTCTGTGTAGCAAGGTATGGCCATGTGCCACAGTTCTGGACTGTGTGAAATTAGGGCAAATCTTATAGAAGGTTCCTATGAGAGATTATCTTGCTGGGTAAAAAGCCACAGATTTTTTTTTTTTTTTCAAACATCTTTATTGAAGTATAATTGCCTTACAATAGTGTGTTAGCATCTGCTTTATAACAAAGTGAATCTGTTATACATATACAATATGTTCCCATTTCTCTTCCCTCCTGCATCTCCCTCCCTCCCACCCTCCCCATCCCACCCCTCTAGGTGGTCACAAAGCACCGAGCTGATCTCCCTGTGCTATGCGGCTGCTTCCCACTAGCTATCTATTTTACATTTGGTAGTGTATATATGTCCATGACACTCTCTTACCCTGTCACATCTCAGCCCACCCCCTCCCCATATCCTCAAGTCCATTCTCTACTAGGTCTGTGTCTTTATTCCCGTCTTGCCACTTCTTCATGGCCTTTTTTTTTTTTTTTTTTCCCTT
Organism: Balaenoptera acutorostrata; assembly: GCF_949987535.1. Taxonomy (NCBI): domain Eukaryota; kingdom Metazoa; phylum Chordata; class Mammalia; order Artiodactyla; family Balaenopteridae; genus Balaenoptera; species Balaenoptera acutorostrata. The sequence continues at coordinate 28,569,043 of NC_080083.1, forward strand.
AGATTCCATATATATGTGTTAGCATACTGTATTTGTTTTTCTCTTTCTGACTTACTTCACTCTGTATGACAGACTCTAACTCCATCCACCTCATTACAAATACCTCCATTTCATTTCTTTTTATGGCTGAGTAATATTCCATTGTATATATGTGCCACATCTTCTTTATCCATTCATCTGTCGATGGACATTTAGGTTGCTTCCATGTCCTGGCTATTGTAAATAGAGCTGCAATGAACATTTTGGTACATGACTCTTTTTGACCTATGGTTTTCTCAGGGTATATGCCCAGTAGTGGGATTGCTGGGTCGTATGGTAGTTCTATTTGTAGTTTTTTAAGGAACCTCCATACTGTTCTCCATAGTGGCTGTATCAATTTACATTCCCACCAACAGTGCAAGAGTGTTCCCTTTCCTCCACACCCTCTCCAGCATTTATTGTTTCTAGATTTTTTGATGATGGCCATTCTGACCGGTGTGAGATGATATCTCATTGTAGTTTTGATTTGCATTTCTCTAATGATTAATGATGTTGAGCATTCTTTCATGTGTCTGTAGGCCATCTGTATATCTTCTTTGGAGAAATGTCTATTTAGATCTTCTGCCCATTTTTGGATTGGGTCGTTCGTTTTTTTGTTATTGAGCTGCATGAGCTGCTTGTAAATCTTGGAGATTAATCCTTTGTCAGTTGCTTCATTTGCAAATATTTTCTCCCATTCTGAGGGTTGTCTTTTGGTCTTGTTTATGGTTTCCTTTGCTGTGCAAAAGCTTTTCAGTTTCATTAGGTCCCATTTGTTTATTTGTGTTCTTATTTCCATTTCTCTGGGAGCTGGGTCAAAAAGAATCTTGCTGTGATATATGTCATAGAGTGTTCTGCCTATGTTTTCCTCTAAGAGTTTGATAGTGTCTGCCCTTACACTTAGGTCTTTAATCCATTTTGAGTTTATTTTTGTGCATGGTGTCAGGGAGTGTTCTAATTTCATACTTTTACATGTTCCTGTCCAATTTTCCCAGCACCACTTATTGAAGAGGCTGTCTTTTCTCCACTGTATATGCTTGCCTCCTTTATCAAAGATAAGTTGACCATATGTGTGTGGGTTTATCTCTGGGCTTTCTATCCTGTTCCATTGATCTATATTTCTGTTTTTGTGCCAATACCAAACTGTCTTGATTACTGAAGCTTTGTAATATAGTCTGAAGTCAGGGAGCCTGATTCCCCCAGCTCCATTTTTCGTTCTCAAGATTGCTTTGGCTATTCGGGGTCTTTTGTGTTTCCATACAAATTGTGAAATTTTTTGTTCTAGTTCTGTGAAAAATGCCAGTGGTAGTTTGATAGGGATTGCATTGAATCTGTAGATTGCTTTGGGTAGTAGAGACATTTTCACAATGTTGATTCTTCCAATCCAGGAACATGGTATATCTCTCCATCTATTTGTATCATCTTTAATTTCTTTCATCAGTGTCTTATAATTTTCTGCATACAGGTCTTTTGTCTCCTTAGGTAGGTTTATTCCTAGATATTTTATTCTTTTTGTTGCAATGGTAAATGGGAGTGTTTTCTTAATTTCACTTTCAGATTTTTCATCATTAGTGTATAGAAATGCAAGAGATTTCTGTGCATTAATTTTGTATCCTGCTACTTTACCAAATTCATTGATTAGCTCTAGGAGTTTTCTGGTAGCATCTTTAGGATTCTCTATGTATAGTATCATGTCATCTGCAAATAGTGACAGCTGTACTTCTTCTTTTCCGATTTGGATTCCTTTTATTTCTTTGTCTTCTCTGATTGCTGTGGCTAGGACTTCCAGAACTATGTTGAATAATAGTGGTGAGAGTGGGCAACCTTGTCTTGTTCCTGATCTTAGTGGAAATGGTTTCAGTTTTTCACCATTGAGGACAATGTTGGCTGTGGGTTTGTCATATATGGCCTTTATTATGTTGAGGAAAGTTCCCTCTATGCCTACTTTCTGCAGGGCTTTTATCATAAATGGGTGTTGAATTTTGTCAAAAGCTTTCTCTGCATCTATTGAGATGATCATATGGTTTTTCTCCTTCAATTTGTTAATATGGTGTATCACATTGATTGATTTGCGTATATTGAAGAATCCTTGCATTCCTGGGATAAACCCCACTTGATCATGGTGTATGATCCTTTTAATGTGCTGTTGGATTCTGTTTGCTAGTATTTTGTTGAGGATTTTTGCATCTATGTTCATCAGTGATATTGGCCTGTAGTTTTCTTTCTTTGTGACATCTTTGTCTGGTTTTGGTATCAGGGTGATGGTGGCCTCGTAGAATGAGTTGGGGAGTGTTCCTCCCTCTGCAATATTTTGGAAGAGTTTGAGAAGGATAGGTGTTAGCTCTTCTCTAAATGTTTGATAGAATTCGCCTGTGAAGCCATCTGGTCCTGGGCTTTTGTTTGTTGGAAGGTTTTTAATCACAGTTTCAATTTCAGTGCTTGTGATTGGTCTGTTCATATTTTCTATTTCTTCCTGGTTCAGTCTCGGCAGTTTGTGCATTTCTAAGAATCTGTCCATTTCTTCCAGGTTGTCCATTTTATTGGCATATAGTTGCTTGTAGTAATCTCTCATGATCTTTTGTATTTCTGCAGTGTCAGTGGTTACTTCTCCTTTTTCATTTTTAATTCTATTGATCTGAGTCTTCTCCCTTTTTCTCTTGATGAGTCTGGCTAATGGTTTATCAATTTTGTTTATCTTCTCAAAGAACCAGCTTTTAGTTTCATTGATTTTTGCTATTGTTTCCTTCATTTCTTTTTCATTTATTTCTGACCTGATCTTTATAATTTCTTTCCTTCTGCTGGCTTTGGGGTTTTTTTGTTCTTCTTTCTCTAATTGCTTTAGGTGCAAGGTTAGGTTGTTTATTCGAGATGTTGCCTGTTTCTTGAGGTAGGCTTGTATTGCTATAAACTTCCCTCTTAGCACTGCTTTTGCTGCGTCCCATAGGTTTTGGGTCGTCGTGTCTCCATTGTCATTTGTTTCTAGGTATTTTTTGATTTCCCCTTTGATTTCTTCAGTAATCACTTCATTATTAAGTAATGTATTGTGTAGCCTCCATGTGTTTGTATTTTTTACAGATCTTTTCCTGTAATTGATATCTAGTCTCATAGCGTTGTGGTCGGAAAAGATACTTGATACGATTTCAATTTTCTTAAATTTACCAAGGCTTGATTTGTGACCCAAGATATGATCTATCCTGGAGAATGTTCCATGAGCACTTGAGAAAAATGTGTATTCTGTTGTTTTTGGGTGGAATGTCCTATAAATATCAATTAAGTCCATATTGTTTAATGTATCATTTAAAGCTTGTGTTTCCTTATTTATTTTCATTTTGGATGATCTGTCCATTGGTGAAAGTGGGGTGTTAAAGTCCCCTACTATGATTGTGTTGCTGTCAATTTCCCCTTTCATGGCTGTTAGTATTTGCCTTATGTATTGAGGTGCTCCTATGTTGGGTGCATAAATATTTACAATTGTTATACCTTCCTCTTGGATCGATCCCTTGATCATTATATAGTGTCCTTCTTTGTCTCTTGTAATAGTCTTTATTTTAAAGTCTATTTTGTCTGATATGAGAATTGCTACTCCAGCTTTCTTTTGATTTCCATTTGCATGGAATATCTTTTTCCATCCCCTCACTTTCAGTCTGTATGTGTCCCTAGGTCTGAAGTGGGTCTCTTGTAGACAGCATATGTATGGGTCTTGTTTTTGTATCCATTCAGCCAGCCTGTGTCTTTTGGTGGGAGCATTTAATCCATTTACATTCAAGGTAATTATCGATATGTATGTTCCTATTCCCATTTTCTTAAATGTATTGGGTTTGTTATTGTAGGTGTTTTCCTTCTCTTGTGTTTCTTGCCTAGAGAATTTCCTTTAGCATTTGTTGTAAAGCTGGTTTGGTGGTGCTGAACTCTCTCAGCTTTTGCTTGTCTGTAAAGTTTTTAATTTCTCCATCGAATCTGAATGAGATCCTTGCTGGGTAGAGTAATCTTGGTTGTAGGTTTTTCTCCTTCATGACTTTAAGTATATCCTGCCACTCCCTTCTGGCTTGCAGAGTTTCTGCTGAGAGATCAGATGTTAACCTTATGGGGATTCCCTTGTGTGTTACTTGTTTTTTTTCCCTTGCTGCCTTTAATATGTTTTCCTTATATTTAATTTTTGACAGTTTGATTAATATGTGTCTTGGCGTGTTCCTCCTTGGGTTTATCCTGTATGGGACTCTCTGTGCTTCCAGGACTTGATTAACTATTTCCTTTCCCATATTAGGGAAGTTTTCAACTATAATCTCTTCAAAAATTTTCTCAGTCCCTTTCTTTTTCTCTTCTTCTTCTGGTACCCCTATAATTCGAATGTTGGCACGTTTAATGTTGTCCCAGAGGTCCCTGAGACTGTCCTCAGTTCTTTTCATTCTTTTTTCTTTATCCTGCTCTGTAGTAGTTATTTCCACCATTTTATCTTCCAGGTCACTTATCCTTTCTTCTGCCTCAGTTATTCTACTATTGATCCCATCTAGAGTATTTTTAATTTCATTTATTGTGTTTTTCATCATTGCTTGGTTCCTCTTTAGTTCTTCTACATCCTTGTTAAATGTTTCTTGCATTTTGTCTATTCTATTTCCAAGATTTTGGATCATCCTTACTATCATTATTCTGAATTCTTTTTCAGGTAGACTACCTATTTCCTCTTCATTTGTTAAGTCCAGTGTGTTTTGAGCCTGCTCCTTCATCTGCTGTGTGTTTTTCTGTCGTCTCATTTTGCCTATCTTACTGTGTTCGGGGTCTCCTTTTCACAGGCTGCAGGTTCGTAGTTCCCGTTGTTTTTGGTATCTGTCCCCAGCGGCTAAGGTTGGTTCAGTGGGTTGTGTAGGCTTCCTGGTGGAGGGAACTAGTGCCTGAGTTCTGGTGGATGAGGCTAGATCTTGTCTTTCTGGTGGGCACGTCCACGTCTGGTGGTGTATTTTGTGGTGTCTGTGGCCTTATTATGATTTTAGGCAGCCTCTCTGCCAATGGATGGGGTTGTGTTCCTGTCTAGCTAGTTGTTTGGCATAGGATGTCCAGCACTGTAGCTTGCTGGTCGTCGAGTGAAGCTGGGTCTTGATGTTGAGATGGAGATCTCTGGGAGATTTTTGCCGTTTGGTATTACGTGGAGCTGGGAGCTCTCTTGTGGACCAGTGTTCTGAAGTTGGCTCTCCCACCTCAGAGGCACGGCCCTGATGCCTGGCTGGAGCACCAAGAGCCTTTCGTCCACACGACTCAGAGTAAAAGGGAGAAAAAATAGAAAGAAAGAAAGAAAGAGGCTATAATATAGTGAAGTAAAATAAAGCTATTGTAAAGCAAAGGTATACAGACAAAATCTCACCCAGAAGCATATACATATACACTCACAAAAAAAAGGAAAAGGGGAAAAATTAATATCTCCTGCTCCCAGAGTCCACCTCCTGAATTTGGGCTGATTCGTTGTCTATTCAGGTATTCAGCAGATGCAGGCACATCAAGTTGTTTGTGGAGTTTTAATCCGCTGCTTCTGAGGCTGCTGGGAGAGATTTCCCCTTCTCTTCCCTGTTCGCACAGCTCCTGGGGTTCAGCTTTGGATTTGGACCCGCCTCTGCGTGTAGGTCGCCTGAGGGCGTCTGTTCCCCGCCCAGACAGGACGGGGTTAAAGGAGCAGCTGCTTCGGGGGCTCTGGCTCACCCAGGCCGCGGGGAGGGAGCGGTACGGAGGAGGCGGGGCGAGCCTGCGGCGGCCGAGGCCGGCGTGACGTTGCACCAGCTCGAGGCGCGCAGTGCGTTCTCCCGGGGATGTTGTCCCCGGATCCCGGGACCCTGGCAGTGGCGGGCTGCACAGGCTCCCGGGAGGGGAGGTGTGGAGAGTGACCTGTGCTCACACACAGGCTTTTTGGAGGCGGCAGCAGCAGCCCCAGCGTCTCACGCCCGTCTCTGGGGTCCGCGCTGATTGCCGTGGCTTGCGCCCTTCTCTGGAGTTCGTTTAGGCGGAGCTCTGAATCCCCTCTCCTTGCGCGCAGCGAAACAAAGAGGCAAGAAAAAGTCTCTTGCCTCTTCGGCAGCTGCAGACCTTTTCCCGGTCTCCCTCCCGGCTAGCTGTGGTGCGCCAACCCCTTCAGGCTGTGTTCACGCCGCCAGCCCCAGTCCTCTCCCTGCGATCCGACCGCAGCCCGAGCCTCAGCTCCCAGCCCTGCCCGCCCCGGCGGGGGAGCAGACAAGCCTCTCGGGCTGGTGAGCGCCGCTCGGCGCCGAGCCTCTGTGCGGGAGTCTCTCCGATTTTCCCTCTGCGCCCCTGTTGCTGTGGGATCCGCGCTGATAGCCGCGGCTCGCGCCCTTCTCTGGAGTTCGTTTAGGCGGCGCTCTGAATCCCCTCTCCTTGCCCGCCGCGAAACAAAGAGGCAAGAAAAAGTCTCTTGCCTCTTCGGCAGCTGCAGACTTTTTCCCCGGACTCCCTCCCGGCTAGCTGTGGTGCGCTAACCCCTTCAGGCTGTGTTCACGCTGCCAGCCCCAGTCCTCTCCCTGCGATCCGACCGAAGCCGAGCCTCAGCTCCCAGCCCCGCCCGCCCCGGCGGCTAAGCAGACAAGCCTCTCGGGCTGGTGAGTGCTGCTCGGCGCCGAGCCTCTGTGCGGGAACCTCTCCGCTTTGCCCTCCGCACCTCTGTGGCTGCGCTCTCCTCCGTGGCTCTGAAGCTTCCCCCCTCCGCCCCCCGCAGTCTCCGCCCGCGAAGGGGCCTCCTAGTGCGTGGAAACCTTTCCTCCTTCACGGCTCCCTCCCACTGGTGCAGGTGCCGTCCCTATTCTTTTGTCTCTGTTATTTCTTTTTTCTTTTGCCCTACCCAAGTACGGGGGGAGTTTCTTGCCTTTTTGGAGGTCGGACGTTTTCTGCCAGCGTTCAGTGGGTGTACTGTAGGAGCAGTTCCACGTGTAGGTGTATTTCTACTGTATCTGTGGGAAGGAATGTGATCTCCGCGTCTTACTCTTCCGCCATCTTCTCTATCATCCAAAGCCACAGATTTTTGAGAAGAAAGCATGTTCCCCTTGTTCTCTTCATCTTGAGAAGCTGGTACAGAGACTTGTTATTTGCTGCAATCATTTTGTGACCATGAGGGAAAAGCCAAGAGAATTATGGAGTCATTGACCCAATGCTCTAACATCATTGACTGTTGAAATAATCCTGTAACAATTCCACCAGAGTTCTTGTTATAGAGAATCATAAGGTGTCTTTGCGATTTTAGTCATAATTAGTCAGGAGTCTTGTATCTGCAGATTAGAATGTCCTTTCCAATAAGGGACTCAGAGTACATACTGATCTTCAACTTGTTTTTTCTCTTAATGTATCATAGATATCATTGTAAGTTAGTACATTCAGACTGACTTATTTTTAATGGTCACACAGAATTCCATCATGGGTATACCATGCATTATTTATCCTGTTTCCTGTTTTTGCACATTTAGATTGTTACTATATTGTTATTATAAACAATGTTGTATATATAGTTTACCATATTGATAAATTGATTCTTAGAAATGTATTGCTGAGTCAAACGGTATGTGTAATTAAATTTGAATAGACATTGACACATTGGCTTGCAAAAACGTCATTATAATTCAGATTTCCACCAATTATATATTAGAAAACCTATTTTCCCCACACAAATGACAGCTTAGCCTGTTACTAATATTTTAAAATTTTTACCAATTTTATAGACAGCAAATTATATTTCATTGTGTAAATATGTATTTTTAAATCATTAATAAATTTGAACGTGTTTTCATATATTTTACTGTCCATTTGCATGTGTGAATTGCCTATTCATTACTCTTGCCCTCTTCCTTACTGAGCTGTTTGCCTTTAGTATTGCATCATTTCCTCTGATGATTACTGTTATACTTATTTTAAATGATGTCTGGGCAAAACTGAACCAGGAAGATGACTCTTCTCTAAATAGGTTTAAAACATGTGGCTGGGTTAATCTGAACTGATATTTACCAATGTTAATTATATATGCTGTAAATATTTTCTTCTTTTAACTTTTCTTATGGAGAATTTTACTAGACAGAAGTTTTACAATTTTATGTATAAACAAATATGTCTATTATGCTTCTCCTCTTGGTGGTATCCTTAGAAAAGCCTTCTCTAGCAAAAGATTTTAATAATCTTTTTCTATATTTTGTCTTCTCCACTTACTTTTTGTGTTTCAATCTTTTATTTGACTTTTAACAATTATCTATTTAGTACTTAATATGTGCCAAGCATCATAAAACAGTGAAGAATAACACAAACGGTCTCAACTCTCATGGAGCTTTCATTTTACTGGGAAGACAGACACACATTCTTAGACAGATAAATAGTATTTCAGAAAGTGATAGTTTCTATGCAAGAGATAACACAGGACGATGGAGAAGAGGAGATTATGTGTGGGTACTTTAGCTAGGAAGCTTGGGAAATGCCTGAAGAGGAAGTGATATTTGAAGAAGCTTAACAGTGAGAAGAGTCAGACTTATAATGATGTGAGGGAGAGAGGCCCAGAGAGAGGTGACAGCCAGTGCTCAGTCCCTGAAGCAGAAGGACACACATTCAAAAGACAGAAAGAGGGCCACTGTAGCAGGAGAGCAGTGAATGAAGGACAAGTTAGTCAATGATGAGATCAGAGAAGACAGCTGTTGGCCACTTTAGTTTGGATTTTACTGTAATTGTGTTGAGAAGTTTTGAACAGAGTATTAATGTGAAGTGAATCACTTTAAAGTGTATCAGGGATTTCCATTTCCAAATAGGACAATATAAGTCACAGCAGGCCAATGATTCCAGTGTAGTAGGAAAGAAGTGATAAATCATATTTTTAGATCATATTTTAAGATACTGTAGAGATTTGGAAAAAATAATAACTAGATAACCTAAACTTTCATAAAAATCAATACCCTATAAGCCCATATAATGGTTCTCTACATCAGTATGCATCAAGGAAATGTGAATATGGTGTCGGTTATGACAATTATTAACATGTTAGTGGAAAAGGAGTGAACTTTGGAAAGCAAACTCTCATGTAGAATAAGGTAAAAAGAAACTCAGTAAGTAGTTAAATGCATAAAGATGGTGCATATAAATGAAGTCACACCTTTTGATAAAAAAGTAGCCTTTCTGCTTGTAATGTGTGCATCACTTTTTCACCCTGAATGATCATATGAAAAAAAACCTCAGTATTTTTGGTGTCAAATGCTATATTCCAAAAACAAAAAACCAGAAATCTTTAGAAAGTAAATAATTTATTAATTGAAAAGAAAAAAAAAACCCAGAACAAAAGTTCACACCAAAGCATCTTTTTGTTAAAAAGAATACAATCTAATGTACTTGAGAGTAGAGTTCAAAGGATAAGTGCGTCAGTCTATTGAGGGGGTTGCCAGTGACCAAGTAGTGACAATTTGAACCTTAAAAATGATTACAGTTATTTGGAACCAATACTGTCTGTCAAAGGTCATGTGTCTGTGATGTTGATGCCCCAAAAGACAAACTAAAATAAACTATCATAAATTATCCTACAGACATGTCATGCTCACTAAAGTGAGTCAATTTACTGGTATGTGATTTCTTACCAAAAAAAGAAGTAAACAATTCAATTGGTTAAAAAAAATGTAATAGCTCAATTTGTTTCCTTGATACAACAATGGACATGTTATGGGGAACGTTAGGAAAACTGTGAAGCCAGTGAATTCAAGTGGGGACAAGCTGTGTTGTGTCCTGCTTTGTGTAAAAAGTTCTAAAAGAAAAAGTTTCTCATCTTTTGTCATTCTTTAATTATGTTGGCTTTTTTCTATCAGTTATATCAAAGTCTTAGGGCAAAAACATACAGAATCTCACATATTTTGCCATTGTGAATGACTTATATTGTATTATATTTCAAATTGGTTACTGTTGGGTGTAAATATAAATGTATATAAATATATATGATAATTTAGTATGTAGCTGGATTCCACATATATGTCTGTGTGTGTATATATATGTATATGACTTCCAGATAAATATACATGGTAATTTAGTATGCAAGTGATTCCATATGTGCTATCTATATATAAAATGTATATATTAAATATATATATTGCATATATACATATACAATATGAAATCCAGATGCTTACTAAACTGTCTTACACTTTAATAAATTCTAAATAGAATCTTAGACTTTTACATATGTATTATGTACAAAAATTACAATCTTATCTCATTTATAATATTTAAAATTTTAATTGTCTTTTCATGTGTTATAGCATTGGCTTGACTATCCAGAATGAATAAAAGAAGTGAGAGTGGGTTTCTTTGTGAATTAATAACAGCAATTGCTTACATTTCTTAAAACAATGTGTTAGCTACCATGGTTAGTGTTTCACCTTTATCTAGTTCAATACACCTGATAACAATAAGTATTATTTTATGGATGAGAAAACTGAGAAGTTAGGTAATTTCTTAAAAGTTCTGGAGCTAGTAAGCAATGCATTGAATTCATGATTCAAGCCCAGAATTCTAGACATTTATTTAATATTTTGGCAGAACCTGACACAAACCAAGTCAGGAACATAACATCTAAATTTTTATACAGAATGTAGAGTAACCTGAGTTTGAAATACAATTTTGGTTTGATTTTTTTTCCATCCAATGTTTTAAAATTTACTACTTATCCTTTTCCTACATCCAAAAGGTAAAGGAGAGATGGCTGGTATAATCCCTTAGTATGGTGGATATCACTTGACACATAATGTCTCAATGAAGCCAAACTTTTTAGTTCATGGCAAAACTGGTTAACTGTAACAAAACCAATTGTTAGACTCCTTGGGTTTATGAAGAAGGGATTATTCAGTTGAAACCTTGAAGGTACTTGGTAGTTTTTAGGGGGTTGGGAGCTCAGTAAATATTTGACAGAGGAAGAGAAGAACTCCCCCAATACATGGGTAATTGAAGAAAGAAAGGGTGATGAGCTGACCCAGCCAACTTCATTCAAATTCTAGAAAACTGGGTTTCAGAGAAGCTTTAGTAATATTAAAGTCAAACTGGCAGTTGATGAAAGACTGCTTGATATAACTTAGTATTAATGGTATAGCTCTGTCATTGGGTTTGTAACCCAAGAATTTCACAAATGAATTCGAGAGATGAACAGATCCCATTCTAAATAACATTATTGCTTGTCACTCAAGCACCCATAGAGTTCAAAATAAAGGAAAAAAATAATGATTGTGTCTCAGCCCATCTGGTTCATAGGGGCATTGGACTTTGGGGAATGACTCCTCTGCAATATTGCATTAGTTTTTTTTTTTTTTTTATTGTCCTATGGCATAATTTTTTTTTAATTGGAGTAAAATTGCTTTACAATGTTGTGTTAGTTTCTGCTGTACAGTGAAGTGAATCAGCTATATGTATACCTATATCCATTAGCATTAGCTTTTATTTCTTGTTTCTCCCGTAGCTCTTACCTTTGGTGTCTCCTATCCTCTTCTCAGAATCCTCCATCTCTGTATACTTGTTCTTTGTCAGTCTTTTAACTCTTTCCTGTTCTCTGTGGGATTGTATTGGGGCATATTTATTACTCTAAGCTAGCCTCAAGGAAAGCTATCTTTTGTTGCAAAATGTTTTAAACAAAAAATTCTGTCTTATCAGAGGCTGATCATTTCCATATTCTAGTTGAAAATCTATTTGCACAGTTTGGAGTATTAAGGAAGCAGCAAATAGGTGGAAAGCCATGGTAGGAAGGCACAATCTAGTTAGTGGAAAAGGTACTGTCTTTGGAGTTAAGATGCTTAGATTCAAGCCATAGCTCTGCCAATGTCTGTCTGTGACATTGGCACCAGATTTTCTGACTTCTTTGAGCCTCAGTTTGCACAATAGAGATAATAGTAGTAGTTACCTACCTCATATTGCTATTTCAAGTTTCACAGGAAGGAATTGTTACCACAAATACCTTAAATATTTGTGGGTGTCTTTAATGTGCCAGGTGCTGTACTAGGTTCTGTAAATACAAAAATGTATAAAAACAGATATCCTTTGGAGTTGATAATTGTCTAGTGGATAATGAAACTATGAAAGGACCTAGCAAAGATTATGGCATGCAGCAGATATTTGATTAGAGCTATATAATTCTGAATGAGAGGATTTTCTTGTCCAGATTTTGTAAAACAAGGCAGCTAATTTAAGGCCATTTAATTGAGTCAAGTTGTAGACATTGAGCTTTTAGGACAATTCCAATTTCACTCTCCTTCTCAGTAGAGATATATTTGATCTCAGACTTCAAAGAAAAAAAAGACTTTTATTTATGTTTTAAAATTCTACAGGATGCAAGTTCATATACCAGAGTTACTATATTAACATTGATGAGTTATCCTTTATCTAAGAAAGTTGATGCAACCTATCTACCCTCAGAGGATGCCTGACTTTCCATTTCTGGAAAATGAGTTGGGTCAAGTCAGTTACCTGCTTATCAGGACTGAGAGGTAATAACATCTATGTTGTAGAATTCCAGGACCATAGAATGTCAGAGCTGGAAGGCACTTTCGTGAAAAACTACTTCCATTGCCTTGTTTTCAAGTGTGGAAACTGAGGCCCACAGATGCAGTGAGTCATCCTATACCCCACTGCTGGTGATTATGTCTCTGCTGAAGAAACAGAACTCAGTGACAGGCACGGAAATGAAAGGCACCATGTCACAATGAACTGAGTGGCTTCTCTAATGCCAAAAGAACTGACAAAACTGGAAAACAAATTCTAAATATGTGCCTTAAGGATACCAAGCTTTTGTAAACCTCTGGATTACATATTTATTGTAAATAGCCACAGGACAAAAATAACTTCCTTCCCCAATTGCCTTTCCAGAATAAATTATTTTTCATAAATCACGTTAAAGCAGTCTAAACACTTCCCAGCTATATATACATTTGCCTGGGAGTCATCTCCAAATCCCTGTCCCACAGTCCCTCAAGTCCAATATGCACAAACACCTTCTTCTCCCTACCTCCCTTCCTCCCCTTAAGTATCTCACAGTCTAGTGGGGAATATTTTATGACTTGACCAGAGAAAATCTTTATTTCATGCAATTCTAAGGAGTTCACCTTCATCATCTACCATCCATACTCCTGCCAAAATTGCTAAGAAAATTGAGATGCATAGATGAATATTATAAGGGGCATCATTTCCTTTGTACTAAGGTCTATTCCTGTATCATCTCTGGTACCTGTGTTCCTGGACTGAGGTAGTCCCCAGTGAGTATCTGATAGTTCCATCATCCACTTGGATATTTTGGACTTCAGGGTGTAAATATCTAGTTCCCATCCCCCACTTCTCCAACCATGGAGGTTTTCTTAAATGCTTTACTTATTTGATTTTTAGCTGTATATCTAAACAGTCACTTTGCTTCCAGAATACTCCTCCAGCTTCTTAGCTTCAGAGTTTCTGAATGACCCTAATGCCAAAGACCTTCATTTCCCTTCTATTTTTACCATCCCTTCCCATGGTATAGCAATCAGACATATTTTGGGGTGCAAGTTAAAAACAAAAAACAAAAAAAGAAACACCCCCTCCCCCGATTTTCTGTGACTTACACAAATTGGGTTTAATTTTCTCATAATAAGCAATGCGGAAGTATGTGATCTAAGTCCAGGGCAGCAGTTTGTCAATGACATCAAGGACTCAGTGTCTTCCAGCCTCTCCACTCCACCAACCCCAGCATGCTGGCTTATCAACTTATGTTGTCAACGTGTCATCCACTCCTCCAGATATTACACGTGGATTCAAGGCAGGAAGAGGAATGCCACCCAGCTGCATCTTTCCCATTAAGTCAAAAAAGTAAAAGCTTTTCCAGAAACCTGAGCAGACTCATACCTATGCCTCTTTGGTAGCAACTGTGTCATGTGTCCCCTCTTAAAATTAAGGGATGCTGGGAATACTATTTCCCAGAGCAATGTCAGAGTTCATATATCTTATAAAGAGCCAACTAAAACCTTATATTTTATACCCCTTCCAGGCAACTGAGTCCTGCTACCTGTGCCTTCCCCTCAGCAGATGTTTAAGCCAATAAACATTATTGAGCACCTACAATGTGATAAGTTTTAAGGACATAAAGATGTATAGTAAGGTAAAAGTGCATGAATAAGAAGCATCTATAACCATTTCCTTCCTCAGTCCACTGTTAACTTGGAGACATCTGCGGAGGAAATGGACGAAGAAAGTCAAAAGCTATTGGATATATTTCCCAAGAAGACTGACAAAAGAACAAAAAAGCAACTATAGTTCATAAAGAACTCCATCTTCTGCCTCCATATTAAAATGAAATGCAATTTGCCCTAAAAATTTAAAAAGAGCTTTGATAATTTTCTCTAGTTCCAAATTGCCCAATGAATAAATTATTAGTTTTATTCTTGTGACATAAACATTATTTTTAATATTAAACTACTTTAATCCAGTTGTAGTTGAATGGTTGCTATGCCGTTATATATTTTGTGTACAAAAACTTCTACAATTTAATTTTTCTGTTCTTCTTTCTTTTTTTTTTTTTTTAAAGAAGACTTTATTTTATTTTATTTTATTTATGGCTGTGTTGGGTCTTCGTTTCTCTGCGAGGGCTTTCTCTAGTTGTGGCAAGCGGGGGCCACTCTTCATCGCGGTGCGCGGGCCTCTCACTATCGCGGCCTCTCTTGTTGCGGAGCGCAGGCTCCAGACGCGCAGGCTCAGTAGTTGTGGCTCACGGGCCCAGTTGCTCCGCGGCATGTGGGATCTTCCCAGACCAGGGCTCGAACCCCTGTCCCCTGCATTGGCAGGCAGATTCTCAACCACTGCGCCACCAGGAAAGCCCACTGTTCTTCTTTCTTATTTGAGAGGCAATCATTTTGTTTTCAGGTCTAAAACTTTCTGCAGTGTGTTGAAAAGCATGTAGACCCTAAGCTTTGTGTTTACAGTGTTCTATACATAAACATGCCTTGAACAAGGACATCTTGGAGTGTTAGCTACAAAACTTATAAAATACTCTAAATGAAGGGACCAGAAAGATGATTTACTCCAGGGGCGGCAAACAAATTGATTCAGGGACAGGCAGGCAAATTAAATGAGTGATGCCATGAGGAAAGTATGAACTGTGGCAAACTAGAGAGTGATACATACTAACCAAAAAACGAACTAAAATATTGTTCCAATCAAACCAAACATGCTAGTTTGTATCTGTTGGCTGTTGATCTTTGATTCTAAAGTTTATATATGATGTGAGTTACGGAGTTTCACATAATATAGCTACTGGGGCCAAAGCCCCAGTCCACGTCTCCTGTGGTCTCATTCGGTGCATGCTTTGCCTTACCACCATGCTTTACGTTTACAGGTTGTCCACTTTCCCTAGAAAAGAGGAAGAACTTGAGGACCTGTTATGTGCTAAAGCCCTTTATGTAGGTTATTTCTTTTGATCTTTAACACACATTTGAGATTGCTATTAATAGCCTCATTTTTCAGGTAAGAAAATGAGATACAGCAATGTTACATAACTTGTCGGAGGTTGATTTATGATGATGTGTGTAACCCAATCAGATGTGGGTTTTGAACCCAGGTCCATCTGTGTTTGAAGTTTGTGTTTTTTGACTGTACTAACTGCTTCCATGACATAGCTCTCACATCCAGGAATGTCAGTAATTTAAGTAGTGTGTCAAAGAAGTGACTATGATGCAATCATTTCAGATACAGAATCAAACATGTATCAAGAATGGCTGTCTGTATAGTGAACCCTCCCAGTGATGATGAAAACGAGCAAGGATGCTCAATGTTGCTGCTGCTTTTCTTTCACAGGCTCAATCCTCAACTTTCCTGACCTATTAGCTACCTTCCACACAGCTGATCATGCCTTCCTGCGGTGCTCTTGAAACACTTTCTTCATTTACTTTCTGGACAATCTCTTTGTTGTTCTCCCAGGTCATCACTCTAAACAGTGGATTGAGATACAATTCAATCCTTATTCCTTTTCTCACCACCAGATAACACCCAGCCACTTAGCTTTAACAAAATGCCATCTATAAAATGATGCCTTTCACATTTATATTTTTAGTCCTGACCCCATTCCTGAAGTCTGGCTCGTAGACCTTCATGATTTCTTATCTGAAATCTCTCAGTACAGTTGTGCTTTAGAATACATTTCTTAAATTTTATAAATTTATATGCATATGCTCTATATTACAGCCATCTGCAGCAACATTCAGGTCAGCAAAAGCAATCTTTCTTTTAAAAAAAGAACAAAGCTGGAGGCATCACAATCCCTGATTTCAAACTATACTACAAAGCAATAGTAATAAAAAAAATATGGCATGAAAATAGACACATATATCAATAAAACATAAGAGAAAGCCTAGAAACAAATGCATGCTTGTATGGTCAATTAATCTACAGCAAAGGAGGCAAGAACATACAATGGGGAAAAGGTAGTCTCTTACCAAACATTTTTTAAAATAGATTTTATTTATTTATTTATTTGTTTATTTATTTATTGGCTGCTTTGCATCTTTGTTGCTGTGCACGGGCTTTCTCTGGTTGCAGCGAGCAGGGGCTACTCTTCGTTGCAGTGCAAGGGCTAATCGTTGTGGTGGCTTCTCTTGTTCAGAGCGCAGGATCTAGGTGCACAAGCTTCAGTAATTGTGGCATACAGGCTTCAGGAGTTGTGGCTCACAGGCTCCAGAGCGCAGGCTCAGTAGTTGTGGTACACGGGCCTAGTTGTTCCGTGGCATGAGGAATCTTCCCAGACCAGAGATCGAACCCATGTCCCCTGCACTGGCAGATGGATTCTTTCTTTTTTTAAAATATCTTTATTGAAGTATAATTGCTTTACAATGGTGTGTTAGTTTCTGCTGTATAACAAAGTGAATCGACTATACATATACATACATCCCCATATCTCCTCCCTCTTCTGTCTCCTTCCCACCCTCACTATCCCACCCCTCTAAGTGGTCACAGAGCACCGAGCTGATCTCCCTGTGCTATGCAGCTGTTTCCCACTAGCTATCTATTTTACATTTGGTAGTGTATGTATGTCCATGCCACACTCTCACTTTGTCCCAGCTTACCCTTCCTCCTCCCCGTGTCCTCAAGTCCATTCTCTACATCTGCATCTTTATTCCTGTCCTGCTCCTAGGTTCTTCAGAACCATTTTATTTATGTTTTTTAGATTTCATATATATGTGTTAGCATACGGTATTTGTTTTTCTCTTTCTGACTTACTTCACTCTGTATGACAGTCTCTAGGTCCATCCACCTCGCTACAAATAACTCAGTTTTGTTTCTTTTTATGGCTGAGTAATATTCCATTGTACATATGTGTCACATATTCTTATCCATTCATCTGTCGATGGACACTTAGGTTGCTTCCACGTCCTGGCTATTGTAAATAGAGCTGCAATGAACATTGTGGTAAATGACTTTTTTTGAATTATGGTTTTCTCAGGGTATATGCCCAGTAGTGAGATTGCTGGGTCGTATGGTAGTTCTATTTTAAGTTTTTTGAGGAACCTCCCTACTCTTCTCCATAGTGGCTGTATCAATTTACATTCCCTCTAACAGTGCAAGAGGGTTCCCTTTTCTCCACACCCTCTCCAGCATTTATTATTTGTAGATATTTTGATGATGACCCTTCTGACCAGCGTGAGGTGATACTTCATTGTAGGTTTGATTTGCATTTCTCTAATGATTAGTGATGTTGGGCATTCTTTCATGTGTTTGTTGGCAATCCATATATCTTCTTTGGAGAAATGTCTATTTAGGTCTTCTGCCCATTTTTTATTGGGTTGTTTGTTTTTTTGATATTGAGCTGCATGAGCTGCTTGTATATTTTGGAGATTAATCCTTTGTCAGTTGCTTTGTTTGCAAATATTTTCTCCCATTCTGAGGGTTCTCTTTTCGTCTTGTTTATGGTTTCCTTTGTTGTGCAAAAGCTTTTAAGTTTCATTAGGTCCCATTTGTTTATTTTTGTTTTTATTGCCATTTCTCTAGGAGGTGGATCAAAAAGGATCTTGCTGTGATTTATGTCAAAGAGTGTTCTGCCTATGTTTTCCTCTAAGAGTTTTATATTGTCTGGTGTTACACTTAGGTCTTTAATCCATTTTGAGTTTATTTTTGTGTTTGTGTTAGGGAGTGTTCTAATGTCATTCTTTTACATGCAGCTGTCCCGTTTTTATTGAAGAGGCTGTCTTTTCTCCATTGTATATTCCTGCCTCCTTTATCAAAGATAAGGTGACCATATGTGTGTGGGTTTATCTATGGGCTTTCTATCCTGTTCCATTGATCTATATTTCTGTTTTTGTGCCAGTACCATACTGTCTTCATTATTGTAACTTTGTTGTATTGTCTGAAGTCAGAGAGCCTGATTCCTCCAGCTCCATTTTTCTTGCTCAAAATTGCTTTGGCTATTCAGGGTCCTTTGTGAAATACAAATTGTGAAAGTTTTTTGTTCTAGCTCCGTGAAAAATGCCATTGGTAGTTTGATAGGGATTGCATTGAATCTGTAGATTGCTTTGGGTAGACAGTCATTTTCACAATGTTGATTCTTCCAATCCAAGAACATGGTATATCTCTCCATCTGTTTGTATCATCTTTAATTTCTTTCATCAGTGTTATAGTTTTCTGCATACACGTCTTTTGTCTCCTTAGGTAAGTTTATTCCTAGGTATTTTATTATTTTTGTTGTAATGGCAAATGGGAGTGTTTCCTTAATTTCTCTTTCAGATTTTTCATCATTAGTGTATAGGAATGCAAGAGATTTCTGTGCATTAATTTTTTACCCTGCTACTTTACCAAATTCATTGATTAGCTCTAGTAGTTTTCTGGCAGCATCTTTAAGATTCTTTATGTATAATAACATGTCATCAGCAAAGAGTGACAGTTTTACTTCTTCTTTTCCGATTTGGATTCCTTTTATTTCTTTTTCTTCTCTACTTGCTGTGGCTAAAACTTCCAAAACTATGTTGAATAATAGCGGTGAGAGTGGGCAACCTTGTCTTGTTCCTGATCTTAGTGGAAATGGTTTCAGTTTTTCACCATTGAGGATGATGTTGGCTGTAGATTTGTCATGTATGGTCTTTATTATGTTGAGGTAAATTCCCTCTATGCCTACTTTCTAGAGGGTTTTTTTAAATCATAAAGCAGTGTTGAATTTTGTCAAAAGCTTTTTCTGCGTCTATTGAGATGATCATATGGTTTTTCTCCTTCAGTTTGTTGATATGGTTTATCACATTGATTTGTGTATATTGAAGAATCCTTGCATTCCTGGGATAAACGCCACTTGATCATCGTGTATGATCCTTTTAATGTGCTGTTGGATTCTGTTTGCTAATATTTTGTTAAGGATTTTTGCGTCTATGTTCATAAAGGATATTGGCCTGTAGTTTTCTTTTTTTGTGACATCTTTGTCTGGTTTTGGTATCAGGGTGATGGTGGCCTTGTAGAGTGAGTTGGGGAGTGTTCCCCCCTCTCCTATATTTTGGGAGAGTTTGAGAATGGTAGGTGTTAGCTCTTCTCTAAATGTTTGATAGAATTCACCTGTGAAGACATCTGGTCCTGGACTTTTGTTTGTTGGAATATTTTTAATTACAGTCTCAATTTCAGTCTTGGAAGGTTGTGCTTTTCTAAGAATTTTTCCATTTCTTCCAGATTGTCCATTTTATTGGCATAGAGTTGCTTGTAGTAATCTCTCATGATGCTTTGTATTTCTGCAGTGTCAGGTGTTACTTCTCCTTTTTCATTTCTAATTCTGCTGATTTCAGTCTTCTCCCTTTTTTCTTGATGAGTCTGGCTAATGGTTTATCAATTTTGTTTATCTTCTCATATAACCAGCTTTTAGATTTATTGATCTTTGCTATCGTTTCCTTCATTTTTTTTTTCATTTATTTGTGATCTGATCTTTATGATTTTTTTCTTCTGCTAACTTTCCTTTTTTTATTATTTTTTTGTTCTTCTTTCTCTAATTGCTTTAGGTGTAAGGTTAGGTTGTTTATTTGAGATATTTCTTGTTTCTTGAGGTAGGATTGTATTGCTATGAACTTCCATCTTAGAACTACTTTTGCTGCATCCCATAGGTTTTGTGTTGTCGTGTTTTCATTGTCATTTGTTTCTATGCATTTTTGTATTTCCTCTTTGATTTCTTCAGTGATCTCTTGGTTATTTACTAGTGTATTGTTTAGCCTCCATGAGTTTGTATTTTTCACAGATTTTTTCTTGTAATTGATATCTAGTCTCATAGCATTGTGGTCGGAAAAGATACTTGATACGATTTCAATTTTCTTAAATTTACCAAGGCTTGATTTGTGAACCCAGATATGATCTATCATGGAGAATGTTCCATGTGCACTTGAGAAGAAAGTGTATTCTATTGTTTTTGGATGGAATGTCCTATAAAGATCAACTAAGTCCATCTTGTTTAATGTGTCATTTAAAGGTTGTGTTTCCTTATTTATTTTCAGTTTGGATGATCTGTCCATTGATGAAAGTGGGGTGTTAACGTTGCCTACTATGATTGTGTTACTGTCAATTTCCCCGTTTATGGCTGTTAGCCTTTGCCTTATGTATTGTGGTGCTCTTATGTTGGGTGCATTAATATTTACAATTGTTTTATCTTCTACTTGGATTGATCCCTTGATCATTATGTAGTGTCCTTCTTTGTCTCTTGTAATAGTCTTTATTTTGAAGTCTATTTTGTCTGATATGAGAATTGCTGCTACAGCTTTCTTTTGATTTCCATTTGCATGGAGTATCTTCCATCCCTTCAGTTGCTGTCTGTATGTGTCCCTAGGTCTGAAGTGGGTCTCTTGTCGACAGCATATATATGGGTCTTGTTTTTGTATCCATTCAGCCATTGTATGACTTTTGGTTGGAGCAATTAATCCATTTACATTTAAGGTAATTATCGACATGTATGTTCCTATTACCATTTTCTAAATTGTTTTGAACTTGTTTTTGTAGGTCTTTTCCTTCTCTTGTGTTTCCTGCCTAGTGAAGTTCCTTTAGCATTTCTTGTAATGCTGGTTTGATGGTGCTGAATTCTCTTAACTTTTGCTTGTCTGTAAAGGTTTTAATTTATCCATCAAATCTGAATGAGATCCTTGTTGAGTAGAGTAATCTTGGATGTAGGTTTTTCCATTTCATCACATTAAATATGTTTTGCCACTCCCTTCTGGCTTGCAGAGTTTCTGCTGAAAGATCAGCTTTTAACTTTATGCAGATTCCCTTGTATATTAATTGTTGCTTTTCCCTTGCTGCTTTTAATTTTTTTTCTTTGTATTTAATTTTTGATAGTTTGATTAATATGTGTCTTGGCATGTTTCTCCTTGGATTTTTCCTGTATTGGATTCTCTGTGCTTCCTGGACTTGATTGTCTATTTCCTTACCCATATTAGGGAAGATTTCAATTATAATCTCTTCAAATAGTTTCTCAGTCCCTTTTTTTTTTTCCTCTTCTTCTTCTGGGACCCGTATAATTTGAATGTTGGTGCATTTAATGTTCTCCTAGAGGTCTCTGACATTGTTCTCAACTTTTTTCATTCTTTTTTCTGCCCTGTGGTAGTTATTTCCACTATTTTATCTTCCAGGTCACTTATCTGTTCTTTTGCCTCAGTTATTCTGCTATTGATGCCTTCTAGAGAATTTTAATTGCATTTATTGTGTTGTTCATCATTGTTTGCTCTTTAGTTCTTCTAGTTCCTTGTTAATCATTTCTTGTATTTTCTCCATTATATTTCCAAGATTTTGTATATCTTTACTATCATTACTCTGAATTCATTCTCAGGTAGACTGCCTATTTCCTCTTCATTTGTTTGGTCTAGTGGGTTTTTGCCTTGCTCATTCATCTGCTGTGTGTTTCTCTGTTTTCTCATTTTGCTTAACTTACTGTGTTTGGGGTCTCCATTTTGCAGGCTGCAGTTTCATAGTTCCCATGGTTTTTGGTGTCTGCTCTCAGTGGGTAAGGTTGGTTTAGTGGGTTCTGTAGGCTTCCTGGTGGAGGCGACTGGTGCCTGTGTTCTAATGGATGAGGCTAGGTCTTGTCTTTCTGGTGGGCAGGAGCATGTCTGGTGGTGTGTTTTGGGATGTCTGTGATCTTATCATGATTTTAGGCAGCCTCTGTGCTAATGGGTGGGTTTGTGTTTCTGTCTTGCTAGTTGTTTGGCATAGGGTGTCCAGCACTGTAGCTTGCTGGTTGTTGAGTGGATCTGGGTCTTAACGTTGAGTTGGAGATCTCTGGGAGAGCTTTTGTCATTTGATACTTTGTGGGGCTGGGAAGTCTCTGGTGTACCAATGTCCTGAACTCGGCTCTCCCACCTCAGAGGCACCGGCCTGACACCTGGCCTGATCACCAAGACCCTGTCAGCCACATGGCTCAGAAGAAAAGGGAGAAAAATAAAAGAAAGAAAGAAAGAAAAAATAAATAAATAAAATAAAGTTATTAAAATAGAAAACAATTATTAAAAATAAAAAAATTAAAAAGTCATAAAAAAAGAGCGAGAAAGAAAGAAGAGAGCAACCAAACCAAAAAACAAATCCTCCTATAACAAGCGCTAAAATCTATACTAAAAACTAACAAACCAACAGAAAAAAAAACCAAAAACAAAACGGACAGTCAGAACCCTGGGACAAATGGCAAAAGCAAAGCTATACAGACAAAATCACAGAAAGAAGTATACACATACACACACACAAAAACAGAAAAAGGAAAAAAATATATATATATATATAAAATTTAAAAAGGAAGAGAGCAACCAAATCAATAAACAAATCTACCAATTATAATAAGCCCTAAACACTGAACTAAGCTAAACAAAAAACCAGAAACAAATTAGATGCCTAAAGGAAACTCCAAATCTACAGTTGCTCCCACAGTCCACTGCCTCAATTTTGGGATGATTCGTTGTCTATTCAGGTATTCCAGAGATGCAGGGTACATCAAGTTGATTGTGGAGATTTAATCCACTGCTCCTGAGGCTGCTGGGAGAAATTTCCCTTTCTCTTCTTTGTTCACACAGCTCCTGGGGTTCAACTTTGGATTTGGCCTGGCCTCTGTGTGTAGGTCGCCTGAGGGCATCTGTTCCCCATGCAGACAGGACGGGGTTAAAGGAGCGGCTGATTAGGGGGCTCTGGCTCACTCAGGCCAAGGGGAGGGAGGGGTATAGAATGCAGGGCGAGTTGGCAGAGACCAACGTGATGTTGCAACAGCCTGAGGCACAGTGTGTGTTCTCCTGGGGAAGTTGTCCCTGGATCACGTGACCCTGGCAGTGGCAGGCTGCACAGCCTCCTGGGAGGGGAGGTGTGGAGAGTGACCTGTGCTTGCACACAGGCTTCTTGGTGGCTGCAGCAGCAGCCTTAGCATTTCATGCCTGTCTCTGGTGTCTGCACTGATAGCTGCAGCTCGCACCTGTCTCTGGAGTTTGTTTAGGCAGTGCTTTGAATCCTGTTTCCTCATGCACCCCAAAACAATGGTCTCTTACCTCTTAGGCAGGTCCAGACCTTCTCCCAGACTCCCTCCCAGCTAGCTGTGGCTCACTAGCCCCCTTCAGGCTGTGTTCACGCAGCCAACCCCAGTCCTCTCCCTGGGGTCTGACCTCCAAAGCCCGAGCCTCAGCTCCCAGCCCCGGCCTGCCCCGGAGGGTGAGCAGACAAGCCTCTCGGGCTGGTGAGTGCTGGTTGGCACCAATCCTCTGTGCGGGAATCTCTCCGCTTTGCCCTCCGCACCCCTGTGGCTGCGCTGTCTTCTGTGGCACCAAAGCTTCCCCCCTCCGCCACCACAGTCTCCGCCTGCAAAGGGGCTTCCTAGTGTGTGGAAACCTTTCCTCCTTCACAGCTCCCTCCCACTGGTGCAAGTCCCGTCCCTATTCTTTTGTCTCTGTTATTTCTTTTTTCTTTTGCCCTATCCAGGTACGTGGGGAGTTTCTTGCCTTTTGGGAGGTCTGAGGTCTTCTGCCAGTGTTCAGCAGATATTCTATAGGAGTTGTTCCACATGTAGATGTAGTTTTGATGTATTTGTGGGGAGGAAGGTGATCTCCATGTCTTACTCCTTCACCATCTTAAAGGCGTCCCCTGGCAGGCAGATTCTTAACCACTCTGCCACCAGGGAAGCCCAAAGTTGTCTCTTAAATAAATGGTGTTGGAAAAACTGGACAGCTACATGCAAAATAATGAAACTGAACCTCTTTTTTTATACCATATATAAAAACAAACTAAAAATTGATTAAAGACTTAAATGTAAGACCTGAAATCATGAAACTCCTGGAAGAAAACATAAGCGGTACCCTCTTTGACAATAGTCTTAGAAATAGTTTTTTGAATCTGTCTCCTCAGGAAAAGGCAACAAAAGCACAAATAAACAAATGGGACTACATCAAACTAAAAAGCTTTTGCACAGTGAAAGAAATCATCAATAAAATGAAAAGGCAGCCTACTCAATGGGAGGAGATATTTGCAAATGATATATCGGATAGGAGGTTAATATCCAAAATATATAAAGATCTCACACACTCAATATAAAAAAAAATCTGATTAAAAAATGGGCAGAGGACATGAATAGACATTTTTCCAAGAAAGACCAACAGACACATGAAAAGATGCTCAACATCACTAATCATCAGGGAAACACAAATCAAAACTACAATGAGATATCACCTTACACCTGTCAGAGTGGCTATTATCAAAATAGACAAATAGCAAGTGTTGGTGAGGATATGGAGAAAAGGGAACACTTGTGCACTGTTGGTGGGATTGTAAATTGGTGCAGCCAATGGAAAACAGTATGTATGTTCCTCAAAAACCTAAAAATAGAACTCCCATATGATCCAGTAATTCCACTCCTGGCTATTGACCTGAAAAAACCAAAAACACTAATTTGAAAAAATATATGCACCCCTATGTTCATTGCAGCATCATTTACAATAGCCAAGATATGGAAGCAACCTAAGTGTCCATCAGCAGATGAATGGATAAAAAGATGTGGTATATATATGTATGCAATGGGATATCACTCAGCCATAAAAAAGAATGAAATACTGCCATTTGTGACAACATGAATGGACCTAGAGTGTATTATGCTAAGTAAAATAAGTCAGAGAAAAACAAAGACTGTATGATTTCACTTATATGTGAAATCTAAAAAACAAAACAAAAGAACAAACAAAACCAAACAGAAACAGACCCATAGATACAGAAAACAAACTGTTGGTGGCCAGAGGGGAAGGGGGTGAGGAGTTGGGTAAAATAGGTAAAGGGGATTAAGAGGTACAAAATTCCAGTTATAAAATAAATGTCATGGGGGTGTAATGTACCACATAGGAAATACACTCAGTAATAATGTAATAACTTTGTATGGTGACAGATGGTTACTAGACTTACTGTGGTGATCAGTTTGTAATGTATATAAATGTTGAACCACTATGATGTACTCCTGAAACTAATAGAATATTGTATGTCAACTATACTTCAATTTAAAAAGATATTCAAAAAAATAAAGATTTGGGGTAGCACCCAACATTCAAATACCTCTGCAGTAAAAAATAACTAACCACACCAAATTAGATGAACAATGACTATAAATAGCCTCATATCAATTAAATAGTTTGCAGTTGAATGTGAAACAAAATTTCCCTCTCCATTTTCTTTCCTCATCCTTCCTCTGCTTTATTTTCCTCCATAGCACTTACCAACTCTTGACATATTATATATACAGTGTTCGTTCATTTGCTTAAGGTCTCGCTTCCTCAAACCCAATGTAAAGTCCATGAGAGCTGGGTTTTCAGTGTTAGTTCCCAACTCTTTCCCCAATGCATACAACAGTTCTGGCACACAGTTGGTGCTCAGTAATTATTTCATGGAGCAATAAATGAATCCTCAAATTCAGAAAGACCAAACACAACACTTTCTTTTTGCCTGGTTCTGTTGGAGTATCACTGAATATGGGACACCCACAGATTCAAGGCCATAGTTAGCAATGACCACACTTTCTTGTCACCATTGCCTTAAGACATGGTGAGGTACTGTTGGTCAGACTACAAGGCCCCTTGAACATTTAAAAATTATATTCGTAGCCTCATTTCTAAAATGAGTAACTTGAAGCCCAGAGAGGCTAACAAAACTAGTTCCTGTTTACCAGAGACCAATCACTAGGAGAACTAAGAGCAGAACCCAGGCTCAAGAAATCTTTCATCTCATTTGTCTCAAACCTCCACAGGTACAAAAAGTATTCATAGAGTGTTGAGTGGCTGTGAAATTTTAATAACCTGGTTTATTAGACTGTTATAAGAAACCTGCTACCTTTTTGTCACTAAGTAATGAATTTTGTTTTCAGAAGAGATATGGAACTTAATTCTTTTAGATCATAAAATATCCTTTACCTGTATTCCTAGGGTAGGGCATTTCAATTTGTAAAAGACTAAAGTAAATTGTATTGATCAGATCTGGATAGTGTGTTGTATTTCAAGTTACTATGTTTAAATGTTATTTTAATGTTATTAAACTTTAAATGTTATTTCCAAAGCATTTTCATTATTATTATGCACAGATATATTATTATATATAATTAAATGTTGAGTATTATAAATACCCAAGTATTGTGTACATCAGACCCTGCACACCTCTGTATAGATGTACATTTATATATACACATAAAATATACAATATATTATACACTATAAAAAGACATGAGATTTATACATAAAATCAGGATGCAGAATATTCTTGCTCTCTCACTTACCAACTACATGAGCTTTAAAAATTCACTCCATTTCTCTGAGCTTCACTTTTTTTATGGGAGAGAAATAATGATAAGAACAATTATTGTCATAATATTTGTCCTACTTATCTCAATGGCTTGTTGCAAATTAAAAATATAATAATATCCTCATTTTGTACTATGAGTTGTAGCTTAATAAATCTAATATAGAATATTAAGTGTGAGTATTGCATACTAGTTAAAATCATGGACTATGGATCCAGACTGTCCATATGAAATCCTGGCTCTACCACTTACTAGTTGTGTGACCTGGGCAAGCTACTTAACCCTTCTGAGTTTTATTTTCCTCACCTATGAAACAAGGATTATAATCCTAGCTAACTCTTATTGTTGTTTGAGGTTTGAATGTATCAATGTTTGTAAAATGCTTAGAACAGTGCCTGACACCTCATAAATGCTCCGTGTTAACCACCACAGTAATGTAATTAAGAAATCATTATTATGCCGAGCAGATCTGGATAAAGACAAAGAGCTAGGTATACAGATATGTTCATAATATAGAGCTATATAAGTATTGCATTTATGTGGTTATATATAGATGTAAGAAAGATTCAGGGTTATAGAACCAGTGAACTCAGTAGCTCTGTTATTTTTATTGCTTCTTAATAGAGAGCACAGAAGTACATGGGAAATGTGAGAGCGTAGTTCCAGCAATCTACTATAGTCAAGTTCATATTGCAAATCCCTAAGTATCACTAACTTTCCATATTGTTAGAATTTAGTCCTTGCAAATGCAGCCACTGCTTGGGCAGACTGTAGCAGCTGCCCAACAGGTGTTGAGAAATATGAGAAAAGGGGGTAAAACCATACTTCCCAGAAGGGAATGGACTCTATTTTAATGCTTTATTGAGAAAAAGAAGACAAAATAGCACAAAGCAAGTAGTTATTGTGCCTAAAAACAAAAGTTGTACATTAGAAATGGAGGTCAGACAAAAGATTTGCCCCTCACTGTGAGCTGTGAGCTTTTCCAAGTTACCATAGGCTAATGGGAAACTCCTTTCATTCTTAGCATTGCCCTGGATGGGAAGTTTGCAATCTCCCTTGACTTTAATGTAAACCATAGAGACAGGAAGCTCTGCATTTGCTGTAAGTCCCTCCTGCTGTGAGTTAATGCAATGTTTGTCCTGCTTATTTCAGGCACAGAGTGAAGGTCAGAGAGAGCACCTCATGCTCAGAAAGCATTTTTCTTTTCCTCGGAGAACACTTATTTGATGTCCTGTCCAATTCAGTTGGACACTTTTCTTTGCTTATTGTGTTTTAGGATTTCTGCAGAACTTCAGCCATGTATTTCGCCTCTCAGAGCTTTATGCATAAAGCATATTTAGTGATTGATCACATCTTTCATTTAATCTATAACATTTTGGTTTCTGTGTGCCCAGCACTGAGCTAGATTCTATCGAGACTACAAAAGAAATGCATGGCTCTCAAGGTATATAAAACTTTGATAGAGATTTATACACATTTAAAAAAGTCAAGAGCAAAACAATATATTAACGTAATAGGTAGCTGGACTTGTTGCCAGAATTCAAATGATATGTCTTGTTCTGTGTTCTATTCTAGTGCCTACCTAGCATGGTACCTGTATCATACAGCCACTCAAATAGTTTTTAAATAAATGAATCGATGAAGGATGATGATTTCATATATATTAATAGCTATAAAAGCAATATTGAGTTTTAAATTACTCTTCTAGTCTAAATAAATAACATAAAATAAAGAAAGCAATTGTGGCAGAGATCAGTTAGATGCTCATCAAACCCACCTCCTCTTTTCCCTGGGTACATATCAGAACTGCCTCTCCCAGCATCCTTTGCAATTAGATTAAGTCATGTGACTGAGTTTGGCCAATGACATGTTTGTATAAATTGCATATATCCACTTCCAGGCAGACCCCCAAAACCTTTGAAATCTCTTGTAAATTATCTCTTCCTTCATCTGCCTGCTGGATGCTGAGGATCTTATAGAGGACTCTGGGATTCTAGAAGGTGGAAGAGCCACCAGATGGAAGAAGCCTAGGTTCCTAGATAAATTGTGTGGACCCGAATGGGAGAGATTAGGAAGGGTGACATTAGGTTGTGATGTGTGAGGAAAACTTTCATTTTTTAACCCATTGAAACTTTAGTCTATACTGATCCATACAACTGTATAAGTAAAAGATGCATAGAGCAACATTATTTATAATAATGAAAAAGCAGAAGCAACTTGTATTCCACTATGAAAGAGAGCTTAAGAGTATAAACCTATTCAAAATGAAATGTAATGCAACCCTGGAAAGTGATGGTTGTGGATGCCATATTGCAATTTAGGAAAATGCTAAAATTTTGATATAAAAATCAGACTGCAGTATATAAAATCTTGTATAACTATTTCTTATACATAAGTTAAAAATGCTTATAAAATTAAAACATGGGAAGTTCATATATTACAATATCAAATACAGTTCTATTAGAATATGGATTTATGATTGATTTTTCTATTCTTAAATTTTTCATTTTTAGCATTGTGGTACCTTTGCTTTACAATTTAAAAATAGAATGCAAAAAAGTTATTTTAAAAAGTGAAATTAATTCTCAATGGTAACTATACAATTCATAAGTGCTTTTCTTGGTCTAAAATGGAGGGATCAACTTTAACCAGAGGGTCAGATAAAGCTTATCAGGAAGGGTGAAACTAGCATGATTAGAGAGAAACAGAGTGTTCCACTCAAAGGGAGGAGTGTGATGAGGTGGGAATGATGGTTTGGGGATATGAAGAGATTCTGAAACTGCCTAAAAATCTCAAGACATTGGACAATGTTCTTTGAGGGGCATTCTGAGAACACCCTTTTTGTCTCTGTGTTCAAGAGTTCCATCCTTTCTGCAAAACCACAATTCTTTCCACCGGTAAATCAGGGGCTTGGACCTGTTCTCCTGGGCATGGAGGCCAGCTGGCCTGGATTGCATACATCTGTTACTTTAGTTCCCCTTGTAGGGTCTGGGTAAGGTCAGAGGTCAAGTGAGAGTGCTACTATTGAGCTAATCTGGGATGTTGGCCTCAGACCACATAAACTGGCTGAACAGAATCTTTGGATCCAGACTCAGTTCTCTCACTCATTTTCCTCATGCATTGACCATCTAGACTCTGAATTGGAAGCAGGTATGTGACAGACTCAGAGTCTGTCCTTAAAAAGCTCACAGCTTAGAGGGAATGAATAAACATGGAAGGCTAAAGAAAACACCATTTACTTGAGTCTTCATTCTGTGGCATAGAGAACACTAGAGACTTTGCAAGACTCTTGCAATAGATTTTTACAATAGGCACTGTCATCTCTTTCTTACAGATCAGACAACTGAGGATCAGAGAGGCAAAGTGATTTTTCTAAGGTCACACAGCAAGAAGGAAGCAGCAGAAATTGGATTGAAATCCAAGTCTGTATAATTTTATTATCTCGGAAGTTCTGATAGAAGCCAAAATATGGCTCATGATATTAAAGAAAAAGGGTAGAGATGGATTATTATGGAAGTTCAAAAGAGACTGTAAAGGTGGAACTGGTAGAAGGATGTGAAACAAAGGGATAGTATTTTTTGTTGCAGTTTTAAATAGATGGGTATTTGGGGCAGAGTCTTAGTTTCAAAGCAAAGCCCTGGGTTTGTGGGTTACTTGGGGAGGGCTTAGGGGCAGCTGCGTGGCATTAGTTGGAAATATGCAAGCCAGGCTTGAGTGATCCCCAAGCCTCCTTCCTCTATTTGCAAAGGTCAGGTGTGCCTTT
The DNA here is from genome assembly GCF_949987535.1 of Balaenoptera acutorostrata. Taxonomy (NCBI): domain Eukaryota; kingdom Metazoa; phylum Chordata; class Mammalia; order Artiodactyla; family Balaenopteridae; genus Balaenoptera; species Balaenoptera acutorostrata. Next base: position 28,599,567 of record NC_080083.1, read on the forward strand.
GAAACTCAGCCTTCTAAAACCCTGTCTCTGCCGTCAAGATGTGTTTAGCTACCTCTTCACAAGCAAGCATTTTAAAAGGTGCTTCTAATCCATTCAAACCCCTCACAAATGACAGGGGCCTGCATATTACCATAGTTACGGAATCAGCAATCAGAGTCTCCATCCATTTCCTCTTCTGTTACAGAACATTGAATGAGAGGATGCAGCACAGTAGGTGAGTTGAAAGCCTTTCTCTTCTTCACTCTCAACCCTGCCCCCAGCTCTCTGTTACATTAGGAACTTAAAGCCACTTATTTATAGAGACAAAAATAAACCCACAAATTAACTAGAACAATAGGACTGATATCTCAAAACATAGAGCACAGCCTCAACAATCAACCAGTAGAATGGTCAGCAGAGAGCACATGTGTAGCTATTAACTTATATGATCTTTCAGAAACGCAGGTCTAATGGTACCCTCCAACCCTACTGCACCTAGATATGCCTTGATTCCAATCTTCACTACCCCATTAAGTAACTCCCTAATTTTGCATAAAACACTCAGTAACTGGTCCACAGTCCATCCTTCCAACCTCATCACTCCTTCAACTGTAAAAGACTTATCTTAAGTGTCTCCTCCTCCAGGAATTCTTCCTAGCTCTATCAGATCATTTCCTTGTGCTGTCCCATAAATATATTTCATTTTGCTGTAATTATCTCTTTGCTTGTCTATCTCCTCCACCTATAAACAACTAAAGGACAAAAGGCTGCATTTTACTCATATTTTTCATCTTTTACAGTGATTAGCATCCTACATGCTACATAGTAGGAATGCAAGAAAGTTTGCGTGAAGTTTGACTGCACCTCTCACCGCTACCCATTCCCAGCATTTCCAGCTACTCTGGACCATTCCTAGGAGGTTCCCTACACACTGAGAGCTCTGTGCTTTTCTGCATTCTCTTCACTTTGCCTGAAATACCTTCAATCTTCCAGTCTCCCTCCCCCACAACCCCATTATAATTCTGCCTGAAAAAATTGCAGCCATCCTGCACTTCAACGGAAGTGCTGCCCTGCATCTGAAGCTTTCTATGAATCTCCAAGGCGGACCTGATGGTCCTTGATCTCAGGTCCTAAATTCTTTTTTGGGCTCTCATTGGCTGAATGTGTCTGTAACACCACAGACTGCAAGTTCCTCCAGACCAGGAACAAAGCCTTGCCCATCTCTCTGCTCTGCATCTAACAGATGCTCAATACTCGATGCAGAGCTAAATAATAAAATAACCAGCAGTCACTCAAAATAACCTGCCAATCACTGGCCTTCTGGCTCCCCACAGAATCACAGCTTGAATCCTCTCCCCACCTCCCGGGACAACGAAACCCTGTTTTGACAGCTCACTTGACTTCTCACACCTGAGCTGAAAACTGCAAGCAGTGGCTTGAGCAGAATGGGAAACGTGATGAGTGATGATTTTTTCCACCCAGGATAGAGGCAGGATTAAACGTTTTAAAGTGGCTGTCATTTTGACCAGCAACCTAAGATCAATCACTACCCTTGTCCTTGCCACGCTGTGGGCAGAGTTTTCATTTCCCATCTGCCTGACAGAAGAACATGATTCTCTCCTTAGACCTTCCTTCGGGCTAACATGAATGAAAGGGGTTGAGGAGTAAAGGAAAAAGGAAAGGTAGGATAAATTAACAAAAAGCCAGGGAAAAATACGTTCCTCAAAAACCTTTAGTTTGGTGGAGTAAACCAAAGCAGGAGTTTTAGGTTAAATCAGCCTGTTCTTTAATTACTACTAAGCTACTCCGTGATTTTGGGAAAATTAATCTTCCTAAACTCTTGCTTCCTGATTTATGAAGTGTTGGACTGGGAATTAAATGAGGTGATACATGTTTCAAATAAAAAGCACTTAACAATGTCTAAGAAGATGCTCAATAAGTATATGTTTCTGTAATCATCAAGTTGCCAGGAGGAATGACACAGTTGTATCATGTTATATTCATGACTTAGGTTCCCAGAAGCAGACTCTGAGACAAGATTTGTGTGCAAGTAAATGATAAAGGAAGTGCTCCTGGCAGGAAGCAGTAAGGGACTGGGGAGGCAGGGCAGGGAAGGGAAAAAGGCCAAGCCAGCATAGGATTTGAGACAAAGTCTCAGCGTCGGGCTTCAAGGGGACCCTGGAGTGTAAATCACAGCTCAGAGGCTGATCTAACTCTGGACAAGATGGCTGGGCTTTATCTCGTCTGCAGTCATTTGTTAAGGTAGCCCCAGATAGACACACACTCCCAGGCACTCTGGTTCTTGAAGTCTGAGCAAAGCAACTCCTAAAGCCTTCTTCCAAAGAAGCAGAAGCAAAGCATTCACAAGGCAGCAGGGGGACACCTGGAAACAGGAAGAGGGACCTGAGGCTAGATGGATGGTCGCCGTCTGTGTGCACCGCGCTTTGAATGAGGCACTTTTTAAGCATTTTTCTTTTCCATCACCTGGTAAGAGATTCCAGGGGACCAACCTGAGATGGAGCAGCTTTGAGATGGACCCATGATGAGGGTTCTGCTGTCAGTTCCTGCCCCTGATCTCAGAGCTGCTTGAGCTTCTTCTGCCACAGTTATGATGCGGGGACTCTGCACTTTGCTGACTCCAGAGAGGTCAGTGGAGAAAAAGCAGCACAGAGCCATAGCTGAATGTCCCCATCCTCCTTTTCTCACACTCTCCCTCCCCGCCCACCCTTCTAGAATGGCTATTGGGAGGAGGAACAAAAGCCCACAACTCCCAGGAACCTGCAAGTCTCTACCATTGTTCTTTATTTGTTCCTCACCAGAGTCTGCTGCAGAGGAAAGTTGAATGACCTCAGTTAGGACTTGGAAAATCAAATCCAACTGGGGGGATGTTTCTGTATCAATCTAATAGTCCCAGCACATGTTTTACCTCCTCAGAGGACTGTCATATCTATTATTTTATTTTATTTGTAGGTAGTTCTGGAAATCTGGTCTTGAGGAAAGAGGGAACAGCAACAGTGCCAGGAGTGAGAATGAGGAGGGAAAATGAGCCCAAGCAAGACAGACACTGGACCTGAAGGCAGGTGCCTCAACCAGGGCTATGCATCAGCACCCGCTGAGGGGCTTCCAAAGTCCTCTTGCCCAGCTGCAGCTAGACCAGCTAAGTGAGGACTGAGGATGCCTGGGGTGAAACCTAGGCGTCGGTAATTGTTAAATCTCTCAGTGATTCCAGTGTGCCAATAGGCTTGGAAATCTCTGCACTAACAGGAACTAACCAGTCAAAGCATCAGCAGCTGCTGTTAGGACCAGGTAATTATACCTGCAATGGAAGAGAGGTCTTAAGTTAGTCGCTCTCCAAATATTTATTGGGCACCTTCTAAGAACAAGGCACTGTGTTAAATGATCAGAGAACATGATGAGGAGGCTCTTCGGGTCTCCCCACAGTCTGCCCCTGCAGTCTTGGGGAGGTGGGGACTGGTATGTAATAAAATAATTACAAATGATTGCAGTCCCCTCTGTTATGAGCTGCAGGAGATGTATATCTCTAGAGGGGACAGCAGTTATTTGCAGATAGATAGAAATAGAAGTAGTGATGGAGATAGAGATAGAGATAAAGATAGATAACAATGCAACTACTATGGAGGGAGTGAACTCTACTATGAGAATCTGGGATCTGGGAAGGGAGAAAGCGTGCTTAGGAAGGCATTACAGTGGAAGGGATACAGTACTAGAGCTAGGCTTAAAGGATGAGTTGGGATTTGAAAAGTGAGCGGTAAGGAAATAGCATGTGTATGACATGGAGGAAGAATAAAGGACATCGTGTTCCAGGATGTGTAAATGACTTGGTATGGCAATTCCAGGATGTGGAGCATATTAGGGAATGAGGTTGAGAAGGTTGGAGGGTGCAGCATAGTGTGTTTGTGCATTTGGACCCTTCAGCCATGGGGAGGGCAAATCTCTGACACACTGTGAGCCTAGGAAATGTCAGCCCTTCCCACTCCCCTAGACCTCTGCTCTGGGAAGATAGATAAGAATTGGATGTGTTTGTTCATTAGTGGCAGTATAGCTTTGCTTCCTACACACACACACAGGCCCCACTTACTAAAATCAGTCCAAATGTAATATGTAATGCCGGACCCCAGCTTGCTGCAAATTCCTGGGGATATGCGGAATCAATGGTCATTTCTATGTCCAATTTCCTCTTTTGGCTGAAACCAAAATCTCATTTCATCTATCCTACCCCACCACTGGGGTTGTGTTCTTTCTTTGGATTAGTATAAATGTAGCTGAGGATTTCGATTTCCACCAAAATCTTTCATGCCAGGAATTTGTATGTTTAGCAGACCTTTTGAAATTTGAGATGATGAAGGGCATTTGCTTTACAGAAAAACAAATAAGTTAAAAGAAGAGTTTAGACCCTTGCTTTAATAGTCCTAGTGTTGTGCCTCCACAGAGAATTTATTGCTGGTCACATTTCTTTAAAGATTGTAGCTTCCTGCTCTGTGGCTCAGTACCACCACCACCCACCCACCTCCAACCCCCAACACACACGTTTATACTCCTCCTATCTTAATTCCCTACTTTAATTATGCAGAAGAGTTCAGCTGTTTCTGAACTCTCTACCCTCTACTGTCTAGGCTTATTTTAAAAAATACGACCTCATTAAGGTGCCTTCTGGAACAGAGTTTCATCCACCCTTGGACTCATCCTTTAGTAGCACAGAAGAAATGGAAGAAGCTTTGAAATGTCCATCTCTCCTCTCTCCTTCTCCCACCATCCTGGAAGGGGAGAGTACAGAGACTTACTTCCTCACTGATAAAAGTTATGTTACCCCACTCATGAGAAGGCAGTAGTAGCTACAGATTTTGTTTTAAAGAACTTTTCTTTTAATTCTGTTCAATAGCACAGAGAGGTTCAGTGACTCGCACCCAAGTCATTATGACAAAGGGAAAGGAACGTGCATTGAGCACCTGCTAAATGCTAGGTATTCCATCCAGAGTCATTTAATTTGTTCTAACCTGCTAGTTGTGCACTTTTAAAAACTATTATTAAATGAATGAAGAAACAAAGACATTCAAACGACTTGCTCAGGGTTATCCAATTACCATACCATAACCACATGCTTTAACAGTTTCCTTTTAATTCTTCATGTAGAAGTTGAATGTCATTTTTCTGTCCCAAGATCCCATCCAGAATACATTACATTCAGATGTCATGACTTCTTGGACTACTCTAGAGTGTGGTAGATTCCAAGATTTTATGTTGTTTTTTAATGATCTTGAGAGTTTTGAGGAATACTGTTGAGGCATTTTGTAGAATGTCATTCAATTTGGGTTTGTCTGATGTTTTTCTCATGGTTAGATGGGGTTTATGGGTTTGGGAGAGGAAGACCATAGAAGTAAAGCTCCCTTTTCTTTGTGTCACGTCAAGGGTATGAAACTTATCAAGACAACTCATCACTGCTGGTGTTAGCCTTGACCACCTGGCTGAGACAGTTTGCCAGGTTTCTCCACTGCAAAGTTACTCCCTCCCTTTTCCATACTGTACACTTTGGAAGTCCAAAGCAGTGCACTGAGATGAGACCTGTAAGAAGTATAAAGAAATAACACATGGACGTTCCAATTAACTCAAGTCTAAATAGAGAGAAATCACACAAACACACGTGCACACACAGCACAGTCCGTTTGCATGACAAGAATGATTATTTAATGGATAAGGGACTGTGAAACACTAAATCTTTAAATCACACAACCATCATCACACCCAGCTTCTAGCACTGCTGGACATGAACTTGTTCTGGTGTAGAAAAAATGAAATTTATTCTACCACTCCTTTGGGGGGGATATTTTGTTAGCATAGAAGGATATACCTTTGGCAACAGAATCTCCCTTAAGAAATGAATCCCTTGATGATCTTGACGTTTGATCCAACAAACATTTTTGACTGCCTCCCCTGTGTAAGATACCATTCCAAATGCTGGGGTAGCGGTGGTTGGAGGGGTCACAAAGATTCCTAATACCTGTCTGGAACTTCTCATTTCCTAAGGGAGTAAAAATGTGTACCCAAACTACTGTAACAGCAGAAACAGAAAACTTGAGCCAGCAAGTGCTTTGGAGGCCAGAGGAATAAGAGTTATAATTCCAACTACAAAGGGAGAAATTAAGAAAGATTCCTCTGAGGAAGATGGGATTTGACCTGAGTCTTGAAAGCTGGATATGATTTCATTTAAAAAGGAGGTTCAAGCTAAGGGAGCATCAGGAGCAAACACCTAAGGGCATAAAAATCAGGGGGATGTTTCAGGAATAGAAAATAACATGGAAACGGTGTGGCCCAGAATTGGTAAGGATTAGGGGTGGAGAGTCCATGGAGACCAGATGGTGGAAGGCTTTGAGTGCCTTGCCAGTAAGTCTAGGCCTTTATTCTGTAGGTCACAAGAAGCATTTCTAAGTGTGTGAATGTCTTGACCAGCATTATGATTTAGGAGGAGTTATCTGGAGTATGTTCTAAGGACAGTTGTCGGGGTGAGGTGAAGGGAAATAGCAAGAATGTTTAGGAGACTAACCATCCATTCGTGTGGTTAAGAGGTGGTAGATACTAGAGGCAATACAAAAATTAAGTAAACAATAAATCACTTATGTAGGGGAATTCTCCCCTAAATCAGTACATGGTGTGATGAATTTGGGGTTATTCCAAGCTTTTTGTGATAAAAGTCAATATAACTTCTTATCTCATTTGTTTTTTATCCTTCACAACAACCTCTTGAGGTAGATCTTATCCATCTGCATTTTCTTGATTGAGAAAAAAATGAGGCTCAGAAAAGCTGAAATCTTGTGCAAGGCCACATGGTGAACTAATAACAGAGCCTGGGTTTGAACTGTCATCCAGAGTGACTCAAGAGTCTGACCTCTCTGAACATTCTGCGTCAGAGCTAAGTTTATAGACTGGTCTCATATGTCCATGTATGAACCATCTATTTATGGATCACCCAGAGAAAATGTATAATATCAGGCTGACTTCACCCTGCCACCCAGCACGTTCCTGGAGTACCTCCCAACTGGTGTCTACTCAGGGAACAAAAGCCCACTTCAATATTAGCCCAAGTCAAACCTAATTAGAAAGGCAAATCCACTCCCCGCCTTCCCAGTCCCAAATTGGTGGTCCATGCCAAGCAGTAACTTTCCTGTGTTTTCTGCCACTTTGGTTTTTCAGTTCCAGTTCTGATTACCCTGGGTGATGTTCTATCCAAACACTGAACCATTTTTCCATTTTCTTTCAAGGTGAAAATTCTCCATGGATTATCAAATAATAGTTATATCTTGGACCTTGCACTGGAGCTACTGCATCAATTTATGCACTGATTTGAAAGACATTTAGTGAATACAAAACTTGTGCCAAGCTACAGGGGATAAAGGTGATGAAGGCACAGTCCCTACACTCAAGGAGATACAATCTAGAAAGTGGTATATGTTTTGTATTTAAATAACCAAAAAACTTAGTTATCTCTGATACCAACTCAGGCAGGTCTCTGATATCTACTTTATTTTGTTTGTCTTGCCAAAGTGCCAGGCGTAGATCAGGGTTTCATGACCTTGGCACTACTGATGTTTTGGGATGAATAATTCTTTGTTGTGGAGGGCTGCCCTATGCACTGTAGGTTTAATAGCAACCCTGGTCTCTCTCTACCCACTGGATCCTGTTAGCAGCACACACACACCAAAAGTGTGATGGCTGAAAATGTCTCCAGACACTGTGAAATGTCTCTTGGAGGCCCCCAATTAAGAACCATGGTTTAGACTGTTCAATTCCCATCCTCAGAGACTACTACTCCTATCATCTTGGCTAACACTTACAAAAACCTAAATTCACTTGCTTAGTAAGAGACCGTGCTAAGTGTTTTTATGCAACTGTTTTTATGCAAGTGTTTTATCTCAACTCTCGATAACATTGTGAGGTAAATATTATTGTGATAATCTTTTTATGATGGAAGAAATTGTGGTTTTGTGAAGTTAAGAAAGTTATTCTAAGTCACAAATCTAGTGCAAGGTAGAGCCAGGATTTACAGCCAGGCTGAGATGCTCTAAAACCATTATATTAGGTTTTCCTCCTTATATTCAGCTAGTCATCAAACATAGGGAAAGATGGCAACTGTGTACTGAAAACTGGTTAGGGCCAGTACACCGAGGCCAAATTTAATCCTCATTAAAAACCACAATTTTATTCCCATTCTACTGGCTAAGAAACTGAGGCCCAGACAAATTAAGTGACTTTCCCCCAAGGTTCTAATGTTCATAAGTGGTGGAGCTTGAATTCAAACCTAAGTCTGTCTGGCTCCAAAGAAAAGTCATATCCCTTCTTCTCCTAAGTCTCTCCATCTGCCACCCACACAAGGCAAAACCTACAGTTTCATCCCAAGTAAACCTGCAAAATGGGTTCTTTGGGCCAAGTATCTACAGCCTTGCCTTGGGCATGCTCCACTTCATCCCTCCTCCCAGCCCCTGCCCCAGCTTTCCACAGCTCTTCCAACCCATTGAAGGGGGTCGGTTCTCTGTTTCAACAGCCTCCTGGGCACTGCATACCCTCTTCCAACCCAAATAAGTATGTGGGTGTTTGGTGAGTGTTTTTTCTCACTGGGAGGCCCCGCACATCAGAGTGTGGATTTTGGTTTCAAGTCTTTCCTACTTTTTGGCCAACTCTTCTCTCACCTACTGCACTGGGCAGTCCTGCCTCCCTCCAACTCTCACTCTTTGCCAAACCCTGACTCTGGCTGGGAAACAGAAGGCTGCATGCTGCCCTCCTTGGATGTCACCCTCTTTGGGTTCCATGAATAAGTCAACAGGAATGCTTCAAGAAAGCAAAGCCATCATTTTTCCACCAAAGGGGAAAAATATACACAACACTTTCATGGTTGTGCCCTAGTGAAAACACCCCAGGCCTCCTGCGTGGTTGGTCCCTGGGCTCAAAATGTGCACCAAATAGGACTTCAGAGGTGAAATCATTCTGTCTTTCAATTCCTCCGTGTTTACCACAGGGACGTTGGGGGAGAATGCCGTGTCGACTCAGATGCAGGAGTGGTATTTGACCAACAATCATCACCCACATCAATGGGAATTGAACTCACATAAAAATGAATAAAAAGACCAGCAAGTGGCCCTAATAAGGAAGAGACAACTCTTCCCACCACAATATCCTTGTCATTTAATTACAAATGAGAGTCCATTAGGGGCTGCGCTTCCTTTCTGGGCCTGAGGGCTAAGAGGTCCAGGAAATCAGCTTGTGTGGCTGTCAGCACATCTGCTAATCCTTTGATTGATTCTTCAAGCACAAAACTCTCCAGCACAGCATGGGGAATATTTGAGCAGCCAAAGGGAAGAGAGGGGAGGGTGTAAGTGTGGACACTGGCCCTTGTGTAGGAACCAGCGTATTTGCAAACACCCTATGCCACCATCAAAGTGAAAAGATGGGATACGACCAGGCTCAGAGAAAGCTCAACTGAGTATTTACAATCACTGAAGCATGTATGAAATACACATTGTCTTATGCTTTTAAAATGAATTAAAAACAGTTGAGGAGCAGAGGAGTATAACAGAAAGGACGTTGACTTTAAAAATCAGTAAAACTTTTTGAATTATGGTCTTCTCAGGGTATACCCTGAGAAGACCATAATTCAAAAAGCGTCATGTACCTCAATGTTCATTGCAGCTCTATTTACAATAGCCAGGACATGGAAGCAACCTAAGTGTCCATCGACAGATGAATGGATAAAGAAGATGTGGCACATATATAAAATGGAATATTACTCAGCCATAAAAAGAAATGAAATTGAGTTATTTATAGTGAGGTGGATGGACCTCGAGTCTGTCATACAGAGTGAAGTAAGTCAGAAAGAGAAAAACAAATACCGTATGCTAACACATATATATGGAATCTAAAAAAAAAAGGTTCAGAAAAACCTAGGGGCAGGACAGGAATAAAGACGCAGACGTAGAGAATGGACTTGAGGACATGGGGAGGGGGAAGGGTAAGCTGGAGCGAAGTGAGAGAGTGGCATGGACATATATACACTACCAAATGTAAAATAGCTAGTGGGAAGCAGCCGCATAGCACAGGGAGATCAGCTTGGTGCTTTGTGACCAGCTAGAGGGCTGGAATAGGGAGGGTGGGAGGGAGACTCAAGAGGGAGGAGATATGGGGATATATGTATATGTATAGCTGATTCACTTTTTGTTATAAAGCAGAAACTAACACACCATTGTAAAGCAATTATACTCCAATAAAGATGTTAAAAAACAAAAAAAAACTGATTCAGAATAAAGGAAATTTTAAAATTACCAAGGTAACTTAAAACTTTCCTGAGATAGCACCAAAATTTTACTCACTTTTAAAAGCACTCAATTATGGTATTCTAAACACTTGAGTGAATCTTATCTGATGAATTTAAGGTATCCTGGTCCAAGCAAAAGGGCCATTTTCTGCAGACGATAAAACTGAGGTGCAAAAGAACTTACTGTTTATCGTAGAGCACACTAAGAAGTGGCACATCTAGGATCTGAACCTAGTTCTGTCTGACCTCTGCTCTTTCTCCACTGCCAGGTGATTTCCCATGTGGAGTGTTGTTCACTATCCCTTTCTGAACTGCAGTGAATCACCTGGGCCGTACGCTAAGCACTGTTTTGTGTTCGCCATCCTCACCTGAGTGCTCAAATAATTTAGAAGAAACCTTTACTCACCACTTTTCTTATTTAATTCATCAGAAGAGAGTTGGCATCATGCTAGAGGTTACTCTTCTGTCGTGTGCACTAGAAGAATCACTAAACTCAGGATGAGAAGAACTACAACTCTTGACTCTGTTGGGTAAGCACCAAAATCACAGCTTTGCACAGCTCCAGGGTACCATTCCTTTTGCATTCTGTGTCCCAGAACACAAATCCAGGGAGTACTGTTTGCATGGACTACCATGGGAATGGTGTCCCGTGACATTGTGTAGTGCAGAGGTCCTAGTAACTCTGGGCAAATCAGCAAACCTCTCTGAGTCTGAGTTTCTCCCCTGAGAGCAAGAATAATTATGTCTACTTTTTGGGTATTAAATGAGATAATGAGTATAAACTCTGTAGCATAGTGTAGCTGTCTATATAGTACCTGACACAGCACCTGGACCACGGCTGCTTTATGAATATAAGGTAGATTTGAATCAAATTGAAATAACTCATTATCATTCTTTAATAATAAGTAATAAATTAGTTCAGGATATCATTTCTCACCTGTGGACCCTTGAGGTACTATGACAAACACTTGGGAAGGATTGCATGGGTGAGACACTGCAGTGGGTAGCTTTGGAAACCAAGGCACAGAATGAGAGCTCTGTCCTTTTGGACAGAAAGTGAAGGTGTGGCTAATGGAGGTGGTGAGAAGTACTGACTAGATAGTCAGGGTGGGGCCAGAAGACAAAGTTTGAATTCTTCTCAAAGTCTTCTCTAGAGTTTGAAAGAGAAGAAACATTCCATTGGTCTTGTCATGAAAAGTGAGGCATTACTCCAAATGTTTCTCTCAAAGAGTTGGGATGAGTGCCCCAACATACATTCTCGGGGACCACGTTAAACCTCACCCAGTACTCAAGCTGGTTGCTCCTTATGGAGCTAAGAAGCCAGCTAAGGTGAGAGGAAGGGTCCATGATTAAGATGGATCTTTACAAAAGCAATCACTCTTATCTGGGGCTGGTAATTTGGGAGATGGCCCTTGGAGAAGACAATCCTGTTATAACCAAATTAGGCTGCAGAAGTAAATGCTAAAGAGCAATAAAAGCAGGCAAGATGCCTTTTGTGTCACAAGAGGAAGACAAGTGGGTTCTCCACTGAGTCATTCCATTAACCAACACATTAACTTGTGAAGAAGCCCCAGGGGCCCAGCTGCAGTAACAGACACCCTTGAAGAAGGCTCACTGAGACACAGTCCAGGCTGCTCTGTCTCAGAGCATCCCCTCATCTTTTCCTAAGTCCCCTGAAATGAGTCATATCATTTGCTTGGGGACTATATAAGAGAATTCACAGATTTCTCATTTGACCCACACAAATCTGCTGGAAATATCATTTTAAAGATGTGGAAACTGAGCAACAGAGTTTAGTAAATTGTCCTGATCCACAAGACTTTTTAGAGATAGATTCTGGATTTGAACTCAGGTCTCTTTCCACTACAGCACACTGCCATCCATCTGTAATATCACTGAATTCTTCAGCAGCTTTCCAAAGTAGGGTTTATTAGGTTTCATTTTCCTTTGGGGGAAGCTAGGACCTAGAAAGGTCCTCCAGGTCACATTGCAGGTAAGACACCTAGGATTTGAATCCAGGTTTTCTGACACCAAGTATTATGGTCATTTCATTACACCACAGCTGCTGTTACATATCACAAGACACCTTGGAATATCTGGAGCAGATATACCAATACTGCCTTCACACACGGGTACACACACACACAGAGAAAGGAACATGCCACATTGAGACATCCAGAAAAAAAGAAACTACCAGTAAAATTGATTCCTAGACTCCAAAATTCTTTGGAATCCTTCGAAATCACAGGTTAGCAGGGCCATTCCTGAAAATGAAGTAAAGCTGATGGTGAGAAATGTGGAGCTCTTGTCCAATGTACTTATTTCATTCTCATGAAATGCAGTGCTTTCCATTTGGGTCAGCAGCTTGCACAACTAGCTGGAGGCAAGGAGAGAAAGGGTGGGCCAGCCCCTTGGAGGGTGCCAGCACCCCAGTGATAAGCTTAGCACACAGGGACCCCTGGCCATGCTCTTGGTGACAGAGCCAGGCATAGGTGGATGGTCAGTGGCTGCAGAACTCCCAGATGTCACTCTCCACATCAAGCCTCTTTCCCGGGGAAGAGGGGACAGTCCACTGTGGGCTGTAGTCTCCCTCTTGGGGAAGCCGTTGTCCCATATTCTGTCAGTCCACACGCAGCTTCTTTAAGGGACAGAAGTGGTTTTAACAGCTCTTGAGTAATATGTGTTCACAAAAGAAGTGGAAGAAAACCTTTGGCATTGTAAAGAGGCTCGATTTGGTGTCAGAGAAACCTGAGTTCAAATTCCATCTCTTTCTCCTCCTAAAAGTGTGTGCACATATAACTTTGGGCAAGCAAATTTACCCTTCTTAGCCACACTTACTTTTCTATAAAATTGGCATATTATTTCAGAAGCTATAGGGCATTATGAAAAATTTTTTGAAATAATATTTACAGGACCAGACATATATTAGTGGCTTGAAACATTTTTCTTTGGGATTAATTTGTGACATCTCTATAAAGTAGGTATTGTTCTGCCCATTTTACAGATAAGGAAATTGAGGTCCCCAAATTAAGTAACTACATAAGCAACTACCCCAAAGTGACAGTCCTGGTAAATTCTAGACCCAGGGTTAAAACTTATTCAATACCAAAATGTCGTTCACTTTGAAGCAGGACCTCCAGGAAGCATCACCTAAGGATCCATATTTGTCTGTGTTTATGGAGGTTGTGTTAATGGCAAGCCCATAGCAGGCAAAAGGCAAAGTCAGAAGAAGCCTGAAAGAGAGAGGGTGGGCTTAAAACATACATCGAGAGTGGTCTATAGTCTCAGTATTTACCAAATATAAAGGAGAGTAATTATTATTAATGTTTATCAGAATAATTTAAGACCAAATCTCAGTGTGAAAGAGACACAGGCCAAGTGCTTGGGGATGGAGAAGCAGGAGGGAGAGAAGGCCAAATATTCATTGAGCATTTACTATGTCAGGCATTATGCTGGGTACTTAAGGTACATTATCATATTTAATTATGTAATAATTCCATACGGGTAATGAGACTAATTGCTCCTCCCATTATTCATATTCCCCAAATATTTTTAGAAATAGAACCCCCTTGATTTTTAGCATGCCACCGAATTTCTCAGCCTCCCTCTGCATCTTTCTATTGCCATATGACCAAGTCCTAGCACAAGGAACATAAGCATAAATGATACATACAATATCTACATCACCCTCTTAAAAGGAAGTTGCTTGCCTTCCACTTTTTCTCCTTTCTCCATCCCATGAATTGAAATGTGAATATGGTATTAGTGCACCAGCTTTGATTATGCGAACAAAGACCACAGCCTCAGGCACAGGGCTGATTTTTTCTCCCTAGGAGACATTGGCAGTGTTTCTAGAGATATTTTTGGTTGTTACAACTGGGGAGAGGATGCAACTGGCCTCTAGTAAGTAGAGACCAAGGATGCTGCTAAACATCCTATAACACATGAGAACAACTTCCCGCCCCCCTGCCCTGCTTCCTCCATCACGATTTATCTATTCTGTGTGCAGATAGCATCTTCCCACTCAGATATGCTCTCTGCAGCCAGCTATCTGTCTACAGAGATAGACTGTTTGGCTCACCTTCCCCTTCATATTGAGGAGCTATTAAAATGCAGGATTCACATACAGTTTCCAGACTGACAGTAGTATGTGTCACTGCCTTTGGAGAGACGTCAGCCCACGGCTTCCTTTTCATCTCCTGTAACTTCCTGTGATCACAGGAAGTGGGATGATTAATGTTGACCAGGGTAGGGTCCACCCACTCAGTGACTGTGACTATTGGAGTTCCAGGGTAACATAAAAACCACGGGATCACAGATCTCTTCTTCATTGGCCTCATAATGCCAGCCTATATCACACAGCACAGCGTGGGGTCCAGAAATGATTTACATGAGTCATTTCTTACAAGAGTTTTGTAGGTTCAGATCCATACAAAGCAACAACTTTCTTAATCCTTCTCCCACACAGCCCCATTACATCTTTGACAACCTACCACCCAAAGTGGTCAGTGGGATATTATCCATAACACAGAAAGGAGCCAGTCTATAAATTTATCTCCTTCTAATCAGGGGTTTCATCCAGTGATCTGATCTTCTTCACTGGGGCTCTTAGTATCTTGCAATACGTGGGTGTCATCTTCCATTTGCAGAGAAGACCCCAGATGGGTAATTCACCCACCCTCTCAGCTCCAAAATGTCTCTTAGATCTGCATGGGCCCTAAACCCCAACACTAATATTACATACATTTTCAGAATTTGAATCAGAATGTTTAATTCAACCACAATAGGAATCAGACATATGCTCTAAAATAAGACACAGAGACAATACATATTTGTCCTCACATTTTAAAATCGGTCCAAATGTAATGTCACAGGTTGGCAATTTAAGAAGGCCAAAGACGTATTCTAATGGAACCAAAGAAGAAATGAATGCAAGCAAGGTGTCGAGAATGCCTATAGCACATGTTGGGGCTCCATGGATTTGTGCTCAGAGAAGGGCAGAAGGAGCAAAAGAAGAGAGAAAATCATCCTGTCTTGGGAAAACTATAACACAACAGAGTGAAAATACAACCACTAGAATATATAAATTTCAATTAATCTTCATAACAACCCTATGAGCTAGGTATTCTTGTGACCCTCATTTTTAATGGTATATGTGAGAAGATAAATATTATCTACTGGGTGGTTACTAGGTACCACTGGCATAATCCAGAGTCAGTCACTGTGCTGCTTTGGTCACTTGGGGAAGGGGAGTGTCCTATGTTCCATATTGTGTCTGCTTCTCTGTGCCACTTTCAATGACAGTCTCTCAGATCACCACCTGGACCTCCAGGAACTGCTCCCTCTTTATATATGATGTTTGTAACTCTTTATGGGCCCCAGTGAGAAACAGGCACAGGTAGAGTTCATGTAGAACAGGTCACTACTCTCCTTACTTCCATGTCCTTTACACTCCACTAACACACAAGGCTGTAGGGGGTCTATTAGGCTTTGCTAAAAGTTGGGGAAATAGTAGCACATCTTGTATTATTGTTAATAATTATATGTGAATATTAGGCATGGTTCTTCATGAAAGTTCTTCAGCACCCAGTCACTAGGAATTTCTCATTGGTTAACTTTCTCCACTGGTTCAATGCTCCCAATGTATTGTCTAACATCTTTCTTACACTCTCATCACTGAACCACACTGGGGACAATACATGTGGAACCTGTAAAATCCGTTAACAGACTGTTACAGATCACCACAGCACAAAGAGTTCTCATGAACATTTCAAAGATGCAGAGTAGACAAGTGGATCCACAGAATAGAGCTAATGGAGAAAGTGAGTTGGACCCACAGCTTGAAAACTATCCGAAAGAATCCTGATGCTACATAAGGCATCCCTCTTTTTTCCAACTCAGGTAAAAGTAGTAAAGTGACTGAGTCACTGAAACATGAGAAAATGTCTTGGGGAAAGAGGACATCCTGAAGCCTACGTAGACAGCCAGAATTCATGGGGAATGAAAAGTCAGCCTGTCATCTCTCTTCTTCTCAGGATACATTTTCTTTCATGAGGATGTTTGCACTGCTTTTTCAAGATCTCCCAAGACCCTTGGTAAATAAAACTGATGGGTCTTATCTCTCAGAAATCATTTGGTGAATGAGAAAAATTTAATCAATAACCTAAAAAACACCTAATCTTCCTGCTTTTGTTAAAGTAAGAAAAATATTGTTTTTAAGTGAGAGAAAGTCAGTTTTAATGAATCAGCAATAGTGAGCCAGAATTTGAACTCAAGTCTGTTTTATTCAAAATCTTATGCTCCTTTGCTTGAATGATTCTGTTTCTCAAATGTACACTGTAAAACACTTTGTACCTATTCTGGTATCTGAGACATTTTCATGTTATTAGCCCAGAAATAACACTGTAGGAGAAAGATTTCCTGACCAACTGCTGTTAGGAGTTGAAAAAATACTTGGCCAGTTTAGGGCACATTCCAACCTTTGGAAATTATTTTAAAAATTCGTATGATTTTGTGTTGGTTTACTACTGGCAAAATGAAACTTTTTGTTCTAAGACTAAAGGTGTGTGTGTGTGTGTACTTGTGCACATATGTACATGCACCTTAAATAACATCTCAGGCATAAAAACATTATTATCTGTCAGACAGAGATTAATTGGAAGCACATAGCATCGATTTCTCTCTAAGTAGCAGGTGCAGGAAGCAGAATCAGAGCTCAGGCATCCCAAATGTCAGCTCTGCCCCCAGCCTTCTAGTTTTCTGGAAAACCTCTTTGCCTGAGTGCTTACAAATCATTTTTTAATGTTGAATCCTTAGGATAAGTTCTCAAGTGTTTGGTGATAGACCCATGGTGAGTAATTAATAAGTAGTGTTGGTGTTGTGGTTTGTTGATTCAATTGCTATCCACATTATAAAGTTGTTACACCTGGTTGACAAAATGTTAAATCGTGCCTTTCCAAGACCTCCTGCTTAACCATTACCTTGATGGGTTGAGAATTTTAAGGAGGGCTACTGTAGCTCAGGTTATTTAGGTTAAGAACAGAGAATCAATACAAACCCAAAGGTACACTCTCATGATTTTCTCAGTGGCAGGAGAAGTAAGTTTTTTTTTATGGATTTTGAAAATTGCATAATTCTTTCCTTACAGATTCTTCATTTCAAATGACTGAATTAACATTCATGGACATTGTATTATTCTTGCTGTATTAATGAATGTTTTGATTTAGTTGAAATGTTTCAGAAGACTATCCCTAGAGATTACCCAAGTGAGCTCCTGGTAAGAAATATAAATACCATGTATCTCCTGAGGAACACCCCAATTTTTCTCAACCCTAGATATCTTTCTCTGGGTTCCAAATATGTGCATCTAACTTTCTACTTGACATATCCACTTGGATGTCTAATTGGCATATTAACCTTAGTTTGTCACAAATGAAACTTCTATCTCTTTCCAAAACTGGCCCGGTCCTTTTCCTTCTCAAACATTAAATGCCACCACGTAGGTTCTCAATCTGGAAACTTACAGTTATCCTTAATTCCTCTCTCTTCCTCATGTTCCCACATCCAATAAGTATGCCATATAGGTCCTAACCTTAGAATTATTTCAAAAATGTCCATTTTCCTCCATCTCATTTTCTCAGGAACTATATAACAGTCGCCTCCTGGTCTCCCTGCATCCCCTCTAGCCCTCATCCATGCCATTTACCCCACAACAGTCATTGGGATCATCTCAAAAATGGAAATCAAATCTTCTGGTCCAAGATAGAGGATTGAGCATGTAAGTTTACCCCTTTACCTTTCTAAGGTCCTTTTGCAATGAAAAATCAGAAAAAAATTCATTTGCCCCCATAAAACAAAGAGAATGGGGGTAAAGTCATCAGTAATAGAATGTTTCAACACATATCGGTAGACCCAAAGTAGATGTAGGAGTATTGGCTGGTGAAGCAGATGGGAAGAGAAAGCTGAGCATTGCAGAACTCCACATAGACTCTTGACTCAGAGACACCTGGTATAATAGGGTTTGGGCATAAAGACAGTTGTGAAAATCTGTACACAGAATTTAACTCTCCTATTCTCCTCTCTACTCCTATGTCCACCAAGAAAATAGGTTTTAATCTACCATGGTGGTGGGGAGGTAGATAAAGTTTATTTTTACCTACACTTAAAAAAATAAATTGTAAAATGTTGGTCAACCAGTGAAGGTGTGGCCCTTGTATTCTGGCACACATGGATCCCTCCATGTAACAGCAGGATGCTTGCCTGCTTAGCTTAAAATGAAGCCAATTAGTGAACAAACTCCACTCCCAAACACTGTCAGCTTTCTGGCACTTAATTCTTACACATGAATGAAAAATCCAGGATCACTTGATGCTTGAGAAAAGCTTCCAACATGAAAGAGAAATACCAACAAGGAAATCAATACCAAAGCTGATCCTGAAGGAAACAGATAATTCAGCAAACTGAAAAGAAAAAAACTTAAATCTAATTACAATTCTCAAAGAGATACATAAAAATTTCATCTATTGAATCAGAATGCAAAGAAAGGTACACCAAAAGAATGAGTTTTTTAAAATTAAAAATATGATTACAGAAATAATAAAGAATAGAGGATAAAAAAATTGAGGAAATCTCACAGAATATAGAATAAGAGACAGCGGTGGAAAATTTGAGATTGGAGGTCTGCCACTTGACTAATAAGATTTCTAGAGAGAGAATAGAACAGAAGGGAAGAAATTATCAAATAGGTAATAGAGGTAAATGCTAAAAAGTTAAAGGATAAGAATCTTCAAATTAAAAGCATTTTCTGTGTATCTATCTTAGTAAGTGGGATAGAAAAGTTGGTTCCAAGTGTCTAGAGAGACAAAACAAAAACAAAAACAAAAACAAAAATCCCAACAGGTCATCATAAAGGAAGAAGAGTGATGCTGATCTTAGACTTCTCCTCTGCAACACTGCATGCCCCAAGATGATGAGATGATGGCCAGTGGGCTGAGGGAATTCCAAATCCAGCCAAACTACTAACGAAGTGTGCAGATGAACAAAAGCAAGGCTCAGAACATTGCTGCCAATGCATCCCCCCACACCCAGAAGTTCCTTGAAGGTTTAAATAAAGAGAGAGGAAGAAATGAGAGCCATAGGATAGTGAATCCAAACCAGCAGAGTAATGAAGGAAAGTCCCAAGATGATAGCTACTCATCAAGCCAGAGAAGAAATCATGTCAGTGTTGAGGAGGAGGAGCAGGAGAAATGGAGCTCAAACAAAGGAAGACTTGGAAGATTTTCTGGAATCCCTGAGGTAGAGGTTAAAGTACTTGGGGGACATGATAAAGGTACACAGTACAAAGGGGGAAAATTGGAAACAAGGTGACAAGCAAATGGTTATCAAAGGAAATGTGATCATAGCACATTATTTGGCACTTCAGTGAATGATATTACATGGTCACAGCAAAGAGTCATTTAAATTCAAAAATCAGTCTATAGACAAAGCATGGAAGGCTCATTATACTTACAGAACAAAATGTAAATATGATCAGTCTGACATTTTAAAAGTAAATTTGAAGACAGAACTCAGGATGTGGAAGTAGGATATAAAAGAATATAGAGGGGAAAACCAAGATGGTGGAGAAGTAGGAGAATGTGGACTTCATCTCTCTCCACAAATGCATCAAGAATACATCTACAGATGGAACAATTCTCACAGAACACTGGCTGAACACTAGCAGAAGACCTTGGACTCCAGAAAGGACAAGAAAGATCCCCACATAACCGGGTAGGATGAAAGAAAGAAGGGAAAAAGAAGAGGAGAGGAAACGGGATGGGATCTGCATCCCTGGGGGAGAGCTGAAGCTGAGGAGAGTTTCCTGTATCCAAGGAAGCCCCCTCACTGACGGGGAAGTCAGTTGGGACAGATGGGGAGCATCTGAAGCTGTCAGAGGAGGATGAAATGGCTGGTCTGTGGCAGAGAGGACAGAGTGAGACCTACACGGATAGTCCGTGCCACAGCCCTGCATGCCCCAGACTGGGATGCGTGTCCACTGGTTCACACGGGGGCTGAGAGCTGGAACATGGGGATTGGAGAGCAAACCCTGGCGGAGGACTGCTGTTGGCTGTGAGGAGACAGCCTATGGAGATGGGAGGGAGGGAATCTGCAACTGAGAATGCTTGTGGAGGAAACCCAGACTGCCATAGAAGCAAGGTGTCACTGTTGAGTGATGCACAGGGGGTGGAGCTGCCACTGCAGCGTCTCTTTCCCCACACACTGGCCCCCTGCCCTGCCAGGTGTTAGGAAAAGACCCCACCAGGGCTGGCCTTCTCACATCAGTCACCAGGTGCTAGGAAATGCTCCCACTAGGGCTGGATCTCTCGCACCCATGGCCACTGGCTTTCTTGTGCACCTATTGCTGTCAGGGCCCCCACAGTCCAGGCAGTCATGCCATGTCCACACACTGTCCTTACCAGGGAAGACCCAAGTCCTCCAGGGCAGCCTCAGGAGCAGACTCCTGTGGGTGGCCCACATGCAGAGGTGGGGCTAAAACCACAGCTGGGCCCCAGGGGTGGGGTGACTAAGGAAGAGGAACAAAAATCTTTCTGTGCAGCTGCACAAACCGCAGATTAAATCCCCATGATCAGCTTGGTAAACCCTGCATCTATGGAATATCTGAATGGACAAGGAGTGTTCCCACAACTGAAGCCAGTCTAGCTCTAGCAGCTGTGGACTTTGGGGATTAGTACATGTGGGAGTTGGGCCAGGTCAGAGTCTGAGCTGCCCCCACAGTGCCCACAGAGGGAACAGAGACCTGCCTAGAGGTTTTGGAGGGCCTCCTGTGGAGGCAGAGGCTGACTGTGAATCATGGTGGGGGCAAGGTCACTGACAGCAGAGACCCCAAGAAAATATAATTATTACTATTTCTTAAATGTTTTGTTGTATTCTGTTTTTTATTATTGTTTTTATTTTTATTTAGTTTTTAAAAATTTTTTCAATATATTTTTTACTTTTTTTATATTTCTAATTGTACATTACATTTCTGTTGTGTTTTTTTTTCCTTTGTTCTATTTTGTTATTTATCTTTTTTTCCTTTGTTCTATTTGTTCTTATCTTGTTTTAATCGTTTTTGTGTGTTTGTTTTGTTTGCTGTTTCCTTCAGTTTGCATTCTGCTTTTGTTTTCTTCTTTACTTTTTGTGTTTGTTAATTTTGTTTTTAATTGTTGGATTTCATTTCAGGATTCTTTTGTTTGTCTGGTTCTTCTCTGGTTTTATGTTTTCTCTGTTTTTGTTTTTGTTTCTTATTTTGTATGTGTCTGTGTTTCTTTGTTTTTGTTTGTTTGCTTTTGCTTTTACCATTTGTCTAGGTTTTTGTTTGTTCATTGGTTTTTAATTGTTGCTGTTGCTGTTTGCTTGTCTTTGTCTTTGCTATTTGTCTTGGGTTTTGTTTGTCTGTCTGTTTTCATTTGTTTTCTTCCTGCCCCTTTCTTCTTCTTTTTTCTTTTCTTTATTTCCCCTTTTTTTGCTGAGCTGTGTGGCTCATGGTGTCTTGGTTGCCAGGCTTGGGGGTCAGGCCAGAACCTCTGGGGTGGGAGCGCTGACCCCAGGATGCTGGAGTGAAAGAGAATTCCCAGCCCCAGGGAATATTAATCAGCAACAGTTCTCCCAGAGGTCTCCATCTCAACTCCCAGACCCAGATTCACCCAACTGCTTGCAGGCTCCAGTGCTGAACACCCCATGCAAAACAACAAGAAAGACAGAAAGGAAAACCCATCCATCAGCAGACAGGCTGCCTAAAGTTGTACTACGCCCACAGACCCCTCAAAACACACCACCTGATGCAGCCCTGCCCAACAGAGGGAAAAGATCCAGTTCCACCCAACAGAACGGAGACAGCAGTTCCCCCCACCAGGAAGGCTACACAAGCCACTGGACCAACCTCACCCACTGAGGGCAGACACCAGAAGCAAGAGGAACTATGAACCTCAAGTCTGCAGAAAGGAGACCTCAAACACAGTAAGTTAGACTAAATGAGAGGAGAGAGAAATATGTTGCAGATGAAGGGGCAAGCTAAAAACTCATAAGACCAAATAAATGAAGAAAAAATAGGCAAAATACCTGAAAAGGATTCAGAGTAATGATAGTAAAGTTAATCCAAAATCTTGGAAATAGAATGGAGAAAATACAGGAAACGTTTAACAATGACCTAGAAGAAATAAAAAACAAACAAACAGTGATGAACAACACAATAACTAAAATTAAAAATACACTAAAAGGAATCAAAAGCAGAATAACTGAGGCAGAAGAATGGATAAGTCAGCTGGAAGTAGAATGGTGGAAATAACTGCTGCAGAGCAGAATAAAGAAAAAAGAATGAAAAGAATTGACGACAGTCTCAGAGACCTCTGGGACAACATTAAATGCACCAACATTCGAATTATAAGGGTCCCAGAAGAAGAAGAGAAAAAGAAAGGGTCTGAGAAAATATTTGAAGAGATTATAGTTGAAATAACTTCCCTAACATGGAAAAGGAAATAGCCAATCAAGTTGCGGAAGCACAGAGAGACCCATAAATGATACACCCAAAGAGAAACATGCCGAGACACATATTAATCAAGCTATCAAAAGTTAAACACAAAGAAAAAATATTAAAAGCAGCAAGGGAAAAGCAACAAATAACATACAAGGAAATCCCCATAAGGTTATCAGCTAATCTTTCAGCAGAAATTCTGCAGGCCAGAAGAGAATGGCAGGATATACTTAAAGTGATGAAAGGGAAAAACCTACAACCAAGATTACTCTACCTAGCGAGGCTCTCATTCAGATTTGATGGAGAAATCAAAAGCTTTACAGAGAAGTGAAAGCTAAGAGAACTCAGCACCACAAAACAAGCTTTGCAACAAATTCTAAAAGAAATTCTCTAGGCAGGTAACACAAGAGAAGAAAAAGACCTACAAACACAAACCCAAAACAATTAAGAAAATGGTAATAGGAATATACATATTGATAATAACCTTAAATGTAAATGGATTAAATGCTCCAACTAAAAGACAAAGACTGGCTAAATGGATACAAAAACAAGACCTGTATATATGTTGTCTACAAGAGACCCACATCAGACCTAGGGAAGCATACAGACTGAAAGTGAGGGATGGAAAAAGATATTCCATGAAAATGGAAATTGAAAGAAAGCTGGACAATTCTCATATCAGACAAAATAGACTTTAAAATAAAGATAGTTAAAACAGATAAAGAAGGACACTACATAATGATCAAGGGATCAATCCAAGAAGAAGATATAACAATTATAAATATTTATGCATCCAACATAGGAGTACCACAATACATAAGGCAAATGCTAACAGCTGTAAAAGGGGAAATCAAGAGTAACACAATAATAGTGGGGGATTTTAACACTCCACTTACACCAATGGAATCATCCAGACAAAAAAATTAATAACAAAACACAAACCTTAAATGACACATCAGACAAGATAGAATTAAATGATATTTATAGGACATTCCATCTGAAAGCAGCAGAGTACACTTTCTTCTCAAGTGCACATGGAACATTGTCCAGAATAGATCACATCTTGGGTCACAACAGTAAATTTAAGAAAATTGAAATCATATCAAGCAACATTTCTGACCAAAATGCTATGAGATCAGAAATCAATTACAAGAAAATAAATGTAAAAAAAAAACACATGGAGGCTAAAAATATGCTACTAAATAACCAAGAGATCACTGAAGAAGTCAAACAGGAAATCAAAAAATACCTAGAAACAAATGACAATGAAAACAAGATAACCCAAAACCTATGGGATGCAGCAAAAGGAGTTCTAAGAGGGTAATTTATAATACCCTCAATACAATCCTACCTCAAGAAACAAGAAACATCTCACATAAACAACCTAACCGTACACCTAAAGCAATTAATGAAAGAAGAACAAAAAAACCCCAAAGTTAGCAGAAGAAAAGAAATCATAAAGATCAGATCAGAAATACATGAAAAAGAAATTAAGGAAACGATAGCAAAGATCAATACAACTAAAAGCTGGTTCTTTGAGAAGATAAACAAAATTGAAAAACCATTAGCCGGACTCATTAAGAAAAAAAGGGAGAAGACTCAAATCAATAGAATTAGAAATGAAAAAGGAGAAGTAACAACTGATACTGCAGAAATACAAAGGATCATGAAAGACTACTACAAGCAACTATATGCCAATAAAATGGACAAGCTGGAAGAAATGGACAAATTATTAGAAAGGTACAACTTTCCAAGACTGAACCAGGAAAAAATAGAAAATATGAACAGGTCAATCACAAGTAATGAAATTGAAACTGTCATTAAAAATCTTCCAACAAACAAAAGTTCAGGACCAGATGGCTTCACAGGCGAATGCTGTCCAATATTTAGAGAAGAGATAACACCCATCCTTTGCAAACTCTTCCAAAAAATTGCAGAGGCAGAAACACTCCCAAACTCATTCTACAAGGCCATCATCACCCTGATACCAAAACCAGACAAAGATACTACAAAAAATAAAATTATACACCAATATCACTTATAAACATAGATGCAAAAATTGTCAACAAAATACTAGCAAGCCAAATCCAACAACACATTAAAAGGATCATACAACATGATCAAGGGGGATTTATCCCAGGGTTGCAAGGATTCTTCAATATATGCAGATCAATCAATGTGATATACCATATTAACAAATTGAAGAATAAAAACCATAAGATCATCTCAATAGATCCTGAAAAAGCTTTTGAAAAAAATCAACAACCATTAATTATAAAAACTCTCCAAAAAAGAGGGCATAGAGGGAACCTACCACAACATAACAAAAGCCATATATGGCAAACCAACAGCAAACATCACTCTCAATGGTGAAAAACTGAAGACATTTCCTCTAAGATCAGGAACAAGACAGGGTGGTCATTCCAGCCACTATTATTCAACATAGTTTTGGAAGTCCTAGCCAAGGCAGTCAAAGAAGAAAAAGAAATAAAAGGAACCCAAATTGGCAAAGAAGTAAAACTGTCACTGTTTGCAGATGACATGATACTATACATAGAAAATCCTAAAGATGCCACCAGAAAATTACTAGAGCTAATCAATGAATTTAGTAAAGTTGCAGGGTACAAAATGAATACACAGAAATCTCCTGCATTCCTATACACTCAAAACGAAAAATCAGAAAGAGAAATTAAGGAAACAATCCCATTTACCATTGCAACAAAAAGAATAAAATACCTAGGAATAAACCTACCTAAGGAGGCATAAGACCTGTATGCAGAATACTATAAGACACTGAGGAGAGAAATCAAAGACGACACAAACAGATGGAGAGATATACCATGTTCTTGTATAGAAAAAGGGTTATTGTGAAAATGACTATACTACCCAAAGCAATCTACAGATTCAATTCAATCCCTATCAAATTACCAATGACATTTTTTCACAGAACTAGAACAAAAAATTTTATAATTTGTATGGAAACACAAAAGATCCCAAATAGACATAGCAGTCTTTTTTGTTGTTTTTCACATCTTTATTGGAATATAAATGCTTTACAACGTTGTGCTAGTTTCTACTGTACAACAAAATGAATCAGCTATATGTATACATATATCCCAATATTCCCCTCCCTCTTGTGGCTACTTGAGGCCACCCTCCCTATCCCATCCCTGTAGGTCATCACAAAGCATCGAGCTGGTCTCCCTGTGCTATGCAGCAGCTTACCACTAGCCATCCATTTTAAATTTGGTAGTGTATATATGTAAAGGTTACTCTCTCACTTCATCTCAGTATCCCCTTCCCCCTGCCCCATGCCCTCAAGTCTGTTCTTTATTCTTGCTCTGCCACTAGTTTCATCATTACTGCTTTTTAAAATTTCATATATATGTGGTAGCATATGGTATTTGTTTTTCTCTTCTGACTTACTTCACTCTGTATGACAGAATCTAGGTCCATCCACCTCACTACAAATAACTCAATTTCGTTTTTTTTTTATGGATAATATTCCATTGTATATATATGCCACATCTTCCTTATCCATTCATCTGTTGGTGGACACTTAGGTTGCTTCCATGTCCTGGCTATTGTAAATAGACCTGCAATGAACATTGTGGTATATGACTCTTTTTGAATTATGGTTTTTTCAGGGTATATGTCCAGTAGTGGGATTGCTGGGTCGTATGGTAGTTCTATTTTTAGTTTTTTAAGGAACCTCCATACTGTTCTCCATAGTGGCTGTATCAATTTACATTCCCACCAACAGTGCAGGAGGATTCCCTTTTCTCCACACCCTCTCCAGGATTTATTGTTTGTAGATTTTTTGATGATGGCCATACTGACCGGTGTGAGGTGACACTTCATTGTGGTTTGATTTGCATTTCTCTAATGATTAGTGATGTTGAGCATCTTTTCATGTATTTGTTGGCCATCTGTATGTCTTCTTTGGGGAAATGTCTATTTACATCTTCTGCCCATTTTTGGATTGGGTTGTTTGTTTTTGTGATATTGAGCTGCATGAGTTGCTTGTATATTTTGGAGATTAATCCTTTGTCAGATGTTTCATTTGCAAATATTTTCTCCCATTCTGACGGTTATCTTTTCATCGTGTTTATGTTTTCCTTTGTTGTTCAAGAGCTTGTAAGTTTCATTAGATCCCATTTGTTTATTTTTGCTTTTATTTCCCTTACTCTAGGAGGTGGGTCCAAAAGGATCTTTCTGTGACTTATGTCATAGAGTGTTCTGCCTGTGTTTTCCTCTAAGAGTTATATAGTGTCTGCTGTTTCATTTAGGTCTTTAATCCATTTTGAGCTGTGTATGGTGTTAGGGATTGTTCTAATTTCATTCCTTTACATGCAGCTCTCCATTTTACCCAGCACCACTTATTGAAGAGGCTCTCTTTTCTCCATCGTATATTCTTGCATCCTTTGTCAAAAATAAGGTGACCACATATGCATGGGTTTATCTTTGGGCTTTCTATCCTGTTCCATTGATCTATATTTCTGGTTTTGTGCCAGTACCATACTGTCTTGATTACTGTAGCTTTGTAGTATAGTCTGAAGTCAGGGAGCCTGATTCCTCCATCTCTATTTTTCTTTCTTAAGGTTGCTTTTGTTATTTGGGGTCTTTTGTGTTTCCATGCAAGTTGTAAAATTTTTTGTTCCAGTTCTGTGAAAAATGCCATAAGTAATTTGATAAGGATTTCATTGAACTTGTAGATTGCTTTGGGTAGTGTAGTCATTTTCACAATATTGATCCTTCCAATCCAAAAGCATGGTATGTCTCTCCATCTCTTTATGTTATCTTTGATTTCTTTCATCAGTGTTTTATAGTTTTCTGAGTACAGGTATTTTGCCTCCTTAGGTAAGTTTATTCCTAGGTATTTTATTCTTTTTGTTGTGATGGTAAATGGGATTGTTTCCTTAATTACTCTTTCTGATCTTTTGTTTTTAGTGTATAGGAATGCAACACATTTCTGTGCATTAATTTTGTAACCTTACCTAATTCATTGATTAGTTATAGTAGTTCTCTGGTGGAATCTTTAGGATTTTCTATGTATAGTATCATGTTATCTGCAAACAGTGACAGTTTTACTTCTTTTCTGATTTGGATTCCTTTTATTTCTTTTTCTTCTCTGATTGTTGTGGTTAGGCCTTCCCAAACTATGTTGAATAATAGTGGCGAGAGTGGACATCCTTGTCTTGTTCCTGATCTTAGAGGAAATGCTTTCAGTTTTTCATCATTGAGAGTGATGTTTGCTGTGGGTTTGTCATATATGGCTTTTATTATGTTGAGGTAGGTTCCCTCTATGCCCACTTTCTGGAGAGTTTTTATCATTAATGGGTGCTGACTTTTGTCAAAATCTTTTTCTGCATCTATTGAGATGATCATACAGTTTTTATTCTTTAATTTGTTAATATGGTTTATCACATTGATTTTTTTGCATATATTGAAGAATCCTTGCATCCCTGGGATAAATTCCACTTGATCATGTTGTATAATCCTTTTAATGTGTCATTGGATTCTGTTCGCTAGTATCTTGTTGAGGATTTTTGCATCTATGTTTATCAGTGATATTGGTGTATAATTTTCCTTTTTTGTGATATCTTTGTCTGTTTTTGGTATCAGGATGATGGTGGCCTCATAGAACAAGTTTGAGAGTGTTCCTGCCTCTGCAATTTTTTGGAAGAGCTTGAGACAGATAGGTGTTAACTCTTCTCTAAATGTTTGATAAAATTCTCCTGTGAAGCCATCTGGTCCTGGACTTTTGTTTGCTGGAAGATTTTAAATCACAGTTTCAATTTCATTACCTGTGATTGGTCTGTTGATATTTTCTAATTCTTCCTGGTTTAGTCTTGGAAGGTTGTACTTTTCCAAAAATTTGTCCATTTCTTCCAGGTTGTCCATTTTATTGGCAGAGACTTGCTTGTGGTAGTCTCTTATGATCTTTTGTATTTCTGCTGTGTCAGTTGTAATCTCTCCTATTTCATTTCTAATTTTATTGATTTGAGTCCTCTCCCTTTTTTTTTTCTTGATGAGTCTGGTTAAAGGTTTATCAATTTTGTTTATCATCTCAAAGAACCAGATTTTAGTTTTTTTGATCTTTGCTATTTTTTTTTCAATTATTTCTGCTCTGATCTTTATGATTTCTTTCCTTCTATTAACTTTGGGTTTTGCTTGTTCTTCTTTTTCTAGTTGTTTTAGGTGTAAGGTTAGATTGTTTATTTGAGATTTTTCTTGTTTCTTGAGGCCAGAGGTCGGCCTTCAATTGCTATGAACTTCCCTCTTAGAACTGCTTTTGCTGCATCCCATAAGATTTTTATTGTTGTGTTTTCATTGTCATTTGTTTCTAGGTATTTTTTTATTTCCTCTTTGATTTCTTCAGTGATCTCTTGATTATTTAGCAGTGCACTGTTTAGCCTCCATGTATTTGTGTTTTTTACTGTTTTTTTTTTTTTTTTTTTTTTTTTTTACTGTAATTGATACCTAATCTCATAGCATTGTGGTCAGAAAAGATGCTTGATACAATTTCAATTTACTTAAATTTTCCAAGGCTTTATTTATGACCTAAGATGTGATCTATTCTGGAGAACGTTCCATGTGCACTTGAGAAGAAAGTGTATTCCTCCACTTTCGGGTGGAATGTCCTAAAAATATCAATTAAGTCTATTGGTCTATTGTGTCATTTGAAGCTTGTGTTTCCTTATTTATTTTCTGTCTGTATGATCTGTCTATTGGTGTAAGTGGGGTGTTAAAGTCACCCACTATTATTGTGTTATTGTCGATTTCCCCTTTTATGGCTGTTAACATTTGCCTTATGTATTGAAGTGCCCCTCTGTTGGGTGCATAAATATTTATAATTGTTATGTTTTCTTCTTAGATTGATCCCTTGATCATTATGTAGTTTCCTTCCTTATCTCTTGTAACTGTATTTATTTTGAAGTCTATTTTATCTAATATGAGTATTGCTACTCCAGCTTTGTTGTGATTTCCATTTGCATGGAATATCTTTTTCCTTCCCCTTACTTTCAGTCTGCATGCTTCCCTAGGTCTGATGTGGGTCTCTTATAGACAACATATATACAGATCTTGTTTTTTTTTTAATTTATTTATTTATTTATTTATTTATTTATGGCTGTGTTGGGTCTTCGTTTCTGTGCGAGGGCTTTCTCTAGTTGCGGCAAGCGGGGGCCACTCTTCATTGCGGTGCGCGGGCCTCTCACTATCGCAGCCTCTCTTGTTGCGGAGCACAGGCTCCAGACGCGCAGGCTCAGTAGTTGTGGCTCACGGGCCTAGTTGCTCCGTGGCATGTGGGATCCTCCCAGACCAGGGCTCGAACCTGTGTCCCCTGCATTGGCAGGCAGATTCTCAACCACTGCGCCACCAGGGAAGCCCCCAGATCTTGTTTTTGTATCCATTCAGCCAGTCTATGTCTTTTGGTTGAAGCTTTTAATCCATTTACATTTAAGGTAATTATTAATATGCATGTTCCTATTACCATTTTCTTAATTGTTTTGGGTTTTTTATTGTGGGTCTTTTCCTTCTCTTGTGTTTCCTGCTTAGAGAAGTTCCTTTAGCATTTGTTGTAAAGCTGGTTTGGTGGTGCTGAATTCTCATAGCTTTTGCTTGTCTGTAAAGCTTTTGATTTCTCCATCGAATCTGAAAGAAATCCTTGCCGGGTAGAGTAATCTTGTTTGTAGGTTTTTCCCTTTCATAATTTTAAATATGTCCTGCCACTCCCTTCTGGCTTGCAGAGTTTCTGCTGAAAGATTAGATCTTATAGGGATAAGAGGGATTCCCTTGTATGTTATTTGTTGCTTTTCCCTTGTTGCTTTTAATATTTTTCCTTTGTATTTAATTTTTGATAATTTGATTAATATGTGTCTTGGCATGTTTCTCCTTGTGTGTATCATGTATGGGACTCTCTGAGCATCCTGGGCTTGATTGGTTATTTCCTTTTCCATGTTACAGAAGTATTCGAGTATAATCTCTTCAAATATTTTCTTGGAACCTTTCTTTTTCTCCTCTTCTTCTTGGACCCCTACAATTCAAATGTTGGTGCATTTAATGTTGTCCCAGAGGTCTCTGAGACTGTCCTCAATTCTTTTCATTCTTTTTTCTTTTTTCTGTGCTGTGGCAGTTATTTCCACTATTTTATCTTCCAGGTCACTTATCTGTTCTTCTGCCTCAGTTATTCTGCTATTGATTCCTTCTAGATTATTTTTAATTTCAGATATTCTGTTGTTCATCACTGTTTTTTTGCTCTTTAGTTCTTCTAGATTCTTGTTAAATGTTTCTTGTATTTTCTCCATTATGTTTCTGAGATTTTGTACCACCTTTTCTATCATTACTCTGAATTCTTTTTCAGGTAGGTTGCCTATTTCTTCTTCATTAATTTGGTCTTGTATGTTTTTACTTTGCTCCTTTGTATGTAATATATATTTTTGTAGTTTCTTTTTTTTTTTTTTTGATGCATGGGGCTATATTCCTGTCTTACTAGTTGTTTGGCCTGAGGCATACAGCACTAGAGTTTACAGGCAGTTGGATAGAGCTGGGTCTTGATGCCAAGATGAGGACTTCCAGGAGGCCTCAGTCCAATGAATATTCCTTAGTGTCTGAGGTTGTCTGTTAGTCCAATGGTTTGGACTCAGAGCTCTCACCACAGGAGCTTGGGTCTGACCTCTGGCCTCAGAACCAAGATCCCGCAAGCTACATGGTGAGGCAAAAACAAAACAAAACAAAACAAAACAAAAGTAGCAGTACAATAATAAAGAATAACAAACAAAATAAAATTAGAAAGATAAAAAATATATTAGGAAAAATAAATATAATTGAAACAACTGCAATAAGATAAAACAAAACCACAAGAGAAAAAAGAAAACAAAAAAAGGGGAACAAGCCAAAAGGAGAAGAACAATAACAAAGTATAAAGAATAAAATAAAATTTGAAAAATAAAAGATTCATTAGAAAAAAAAATATAAATGAATCGACAACAATGAATCAAAAACATGGTAAACAGAACCCCAAAATAAAACAGAAAAAAATAAAGAAAAAACCCTTGGTGATGAGGGGCTGAGTTTAGGGAGAGGTGGAAGTTATGCAGGGGTGGGGTTTAGGATGGGGCAGGACCTAGGCAGTGGGGTGACATTTGAGCATGGGGTGGAGCCTAGGCTCAGGACCCATGCAGCTGGAAAAGGCCTTGGGGGGCAGGACCTAGGTGGGGCGACTTTCAAGCATGGGGCAGGACCTCTGCTTAGGACACCCCAGAAGCAGAGAGGCAGCACATCCAAAGAGTAGCCTCCGAAGTGTGGAGTTCCAGAGTTTGGAGGTAAAGCCCTGGGTGAGGGTATGTATGTGGAGTTTAGGACCAGTGTGGTTGGAGGGGGTCTCCAAATGTAGAGGTAGGGTCATGGGTGTGGTGGTGTAGGGGTAGGGCTTGGGTTCTGTGCAGCATGAGGGAGGGTGCAAAGGCAGAGGATTAGGCCTGGGAACAAAACAGGCTCCCAAGTGCCTAAGTGGACAAGGAAAGTGCTGGCCGCATTCCCTTCTGTGTCCCCCCATACCTCCCCCAGGGTATTCCCCATTCCCGCTGGAGCCCTAACAAAGGGTGGGTCCCACCGGCTGTAGGAACTCCTCCCCTCCCCCAACTGCCCCTCAAGGATGCCAGTCCCATAGGTGCATCCTTTACTTTTGCTCCCCCTTCCCTCCCTCCCACTACCTCAGGATCTGCCCTGCTGGAGGGGGCCTCGGTGGGCAGAGGATCAGGCCCATGATCTCAGCAGGCTCCTGGGGTCCCAAGAGGGCAGGGGAAACCTGACCATTCTACCTTTTGATACTCTGCCCTCCCAATTGTCCCCCAATTTTCCCCTTTGGTCATGGGATCACTTCCCCTCCACCAGCCACCTCTCAGGGGCGTCAGTCCCATCCTACGTCCACTTCACCTTCCCCTTTACTCCCTCTCATGCCCCAAGTCCTACTTATTCACTGGGTGTTCCTTCCATTCCCTTAGGTGTCCGTGGTAACACGCCAGTGCCTGGTAGGTGCTCTAGTTGTGTGGAGATGCGAATTCCACATACTCCTAGTCTGCCATCTTGGCTCCTCTCTCCCACCAAAGCAAACTTGAGGAAAAAACATGGAGTTGGAGACTTCAGACTATACTACAGGGCTACAGTAATCAAAACAGTATGGTACTGGCACAAAAACAGAAATATAGATCAATGGAACAGGATAGAAAACCCAGAGGTAAACTCATGCACATATGGTCACCTTATCTTTGACAAAGTAGGCAAGAATATACAATGGAGAAAAGGCAGCCTCTTCAATAAGTGGTGCTGGGAAAACAGGACAGCTACATGCAAAAGAATGAAATTAGAACACTCCCTAACATCATACACAAAAATAAACTCAAAATGGATTAAAAACCTAGATCAAAGGCCAGACACTATAAAACTCTTAGAGGAAAAAAAAAAGGCAGAACAGTCTTTGACCTATATCATAGCAAGATCTTTTTGACCCACCTACTAGAGTAAGGGAAATAAAAATAAAAATAAACAAATGGGACCTAATGAAACTTAAAAGCTTTTGCACAGCAAAGGAAACCATAAACAAGACAAAAAGACAACCCTCAGAATGGGAGAAATTATTTGCAAATGAAGCAACTGACAAAGGATTAATCTCCAAAATTTACAAGCAGCTCATGCAGCTCAATATCAAAAAAACAAAAAACGCAATCCAAAAATGGGCAGAAGATGTAAATAGACATTTCTCCAAAGAAGACATACAGATGGCCAATAAGCACATGAAACAATGCTTAACATCACTAATTATTAGAGAAATGCAAATCAAAACTACACTGAGATATCCCATCACACCAGTCAAAATGGCCATCCACAAAAACTTTACAAACAGTAAATGTGGAGAGGCTGTGGAGGAAAGGGAACCCTCTTACACTGTTGGTGGGAATGTAAATTGATACAGCCACTATGGAGAACAGTATGGAGGTTCCTTAAAAACTAAAAATAGAACTACCATATGACCCATCAATCCCACTTCTGGTCATATACCCTGAGAAAACCATAATTCAAAAAGACACAATGCATCCCAGTGTTCATTGCAGCACTATTTACAATAGCCAGGACATGGAAGCAACCTAAATGTCCATTGACAAATGAATGGATAAAGAAGATATGGTACATATATTACAATGGACTGTTACTAGCCATAAAAAGGAATGAAGTTGGATAATTTGTAAAAACATGGATGGACCTAGAGTCTGTCATACTGAGTGAAGTAAGTCAGAAAGAAAAAAACAAATATCATATATTAATGCATATATGTGGAATCTGAAAATTTTGGTATTGATGATCTTATTTACAAAGCAGAAATAGAGACACAGACCTAGAGAGCAAACATATGGATACCAAGGGGGAAAAGAGGGTGTGGGATGAATTGGGAAATTGGGATTGACATATATGCACTATTGATACTAAATATAAAATAGATAAGTAATGAGAACCTATTGTATAGCACAGAGAACTCTACTCAGTGCTCTTTGGTGACCTAAATGTGAAGGAAATCCAAAAAAGAGTGGATATATGTATATGTATAGCTGGTCCACTTTGCTGTACAGTAGAAACTAACACAACATGGTAAAGCAACTATACTCCAATAGAAATTAAAAAAAAAAAGAATATAGAGGAGAATACAAGAAAAGGGGTGTAACATCCTAATCTTAAAACGTGAGGGGTCTAGAGAAAAAAACTATATGTGATAGAACAAAAAATAAATATAATATTGAAGCTTAAATATTAACTATTAGAAGAATTTAAAAGAATAATTAACTATTTTAGAGATTGGGATGGCATTGGCCATAGTGTAAGCTGAGTTCTCACTTATCATAGCAAGATAACAGATAAATCTAAATTTAATAACTCAACAGACAGAGTGACAAGCCTATTATTTAAAGACAGAGAAGTAACCACAATGAGAGCTAAAAACAAAAAAGAGAAGAGTTAAAAAGGGTTGCCTTTGAGAGAACCTTCAAGAAGGCAGAAGGATAAGACATGGAGATCACCTTCCTCACCACAAATACATCAAAAAATACATCTACATGTGGAACAACTCATACAGAACACCAACTGAACACTGGCAGAAGACCTCACACTTCTTAAAAGGCAAAATACTCCACACCTACCTGGCCATGTGACTGACAGGGTCTTCATGCTCCAGCCGGATGTCAGGCCTGAGCCTCTGAGGTGAGAGAGAAGAGTTCAGCTCAGCTAAACTGAGACCACCAGAGTGGTCAGGTGAACACCGGACCACCAGAGACCTCCAGGCCCAACGTAATATCAATTGGTGAGAACTCTCTCAGAGATCTCTGTCTCAATGGTAAGACACAGCTCCACTCAACAACCAGCAAACTGCTGTGCTGGACATCCCACACCAAACGACTAGCAAGACAGGAACACAACCCCACCCATTAGCAGAGAGGCTGCCTAAAATCATAATAAGTTCAGAGATACCAAAAAACACACCACCAGATGTGGTCCTGCCAACCAGAAAGACAAGATCCAGCCTCATCCACCATAACACAGGCACTAGTCCCCTCCACCAGGAAGCCTACACAACCCACTGAACCAACAATACCCACTGGGAGCAGACACAAAAAACAATGGGAACTACAAAACTGCAGCGTGCGAAATGGAGACCCCAAACACAGTAAGTTATGCAAAATGTGAAGACGGAGTAATACACAGCAGATGAAGGAGCAAGGCAAAAACCCACCAGACCAACAAATGAAGAGGAAATAGGCAGTCTACCTGAAAAAGAATTCAGAGTAATGACAGTAAAGATGATCCAAAATCTTGGAAATAGAATGGAGAAAATAAAAGAAATGTTTAACAGGGACCTAGAAGAGCTAAAGGGCAAACAAACAATGATGAACAACACAATAAATGAAATAAAAAATTCTCTAGAAGGCATCAATAGCAGAATAACTGAGGCAGAAGAATAGATAAGTGACCTGGAAGATAAAATAGTGGAAATAACTACCACAGAGCAAAAAAAGAAAAAAGAATGAAAAGAATTGAGGACAATGTCAGAGACTTCTGGGAAACCATTAAACGCACCAGCATTAAATTATAGGGGTCCAGAAGAAGAAGGGGGGGGGAAAGGACTGAGAAAATATTTGAAGAGATTATACTTGAAAACTTCCCTAATATGGGAAAGGAAGTAGTCAATCAAGTCCAGGAAGTGCACAAGGTCCCATACAGGATAAATCCAAGGAGAAACATGCCAAGACACATAGTAATCACACTATCAAAAATTAAATACAAAGAAAAAATATTAAAAGCAACAAGGGAAAAGCAACAAATAACATACAAGAGAATCCCCATAAGGTTAAAAGCTGATCTTTCAGCAGAAACTCTGCAAGTCAGAAGGGAGTGGCAAGACATAATTAAGTGATGAAAGGGAAAAACCTACAACCAAGTTTACTCTACCCAGCAAGGATCTCATTCAGATTTGATGGGGAAATTAAAATCTTTACAGACAAGCAAAAGCTAAGAGAATTCAGCACCACCAAACCAGCTTTACAGCAAATGCTAAAGGAATTCTCTAGGCCGGAAACACAAGAGAAGGAAAAGACCTACAATAACAAACACAAAACAATTAAGAAAATGGTAATAGGAACATACATACAGATAATTACCTTAAATGTAAATGTATTAAATGCTCCAATCAAAAGACATAGACTGGCTGAATAGATATAAAAACAAGACCCATATATATGTTGTCTACAAGAGAAGCATTTCAGACCTAGGGACACATACAGACTGAAAGTGAGGGGATGGAAAAAGATAATCCATGCAAATGGAAATCAAAAGAAAGCTCGAGTAGCAATTCTCATATCAGACAAAATAGACTTTAAAATAAAGACTATTACAAGAGACAAAGAAGGACACTACATAAAGATCAAGGGATCAATCCAAGAAGAAGATCTAACAATTATAAATATTTATGCACCCAACATAGGAGCACCTCAATACATAAGGCAAATGCTAACAGCCATAAAAGGTGAAATCGACAGTAACACAATCATAGTAGGGGACTTTAAGACCCCACTTTCAACAATGGACAGATGATCCAAAATGAAAATAAATAAGGAAACACAAGCTTTAAAGGACACATTAAACAAGATGGACTTAATTGATCTTTATAGGACATTCCATCCAAAAACAACAGAATACACATTCTTCTCAAGTGCTCATGGGACATTCTCCAGAATAGGTTATATCTTGGGTCATAAATCAAGCCTTGGTAAATTTAAGAAAATAGAAATCATATCAAATATCTTTTCTGACCACAGTGCTGTGAGACTAGATATCAATTACAGGAAAAAAAAACTTAAAAAAAATACAAACACATGGATGCTAAACAATACACTAGGAAATAACCAAGAGATCACTGAAGAAATCAAAGAGGAAATTTAAAAATTCGTAGAAAAAAATGGCAATGAAAACATGAGCACCCAAAACCTATGGGATGCATAAAAGCAGTTCTAAGAGGGAAGTATATAGCAATACAATCCTACCTCAAAAAACAAGAAAAATCTCAAATAAACAGCCTAACCTTATTCCTAAAGCAATCAGAGAAAGAGGAACAAAAAAACCCCCAAAGTTAGCAGAGGAAAAGAAATCATAAAGATCAGATCAGAAATAAATGAGAAAGAAATGAAGGAAACAATAGCAAAGATCAGTAAAACTAAAAGCTGGTTCTTTGAGAAGATAAACAAAATTGATAAACCGTTAGCCAGACTCATCAAGAAAAAAAGGGAGACGCTTGAAATCAACAGAATTAGAATTGAAAAAGAATTAACAAATGACATTGCAGAAATACAGAGGATTATGAGAGATTACTACAAGCAACTATATGCCAATGAAATGGACAACCTGGAAGAAATGGACAAATTCTGAGAAAAGTGCAACCATCCAAGACTGAACCAGGAAGAAATAGAGAATATAAACAGACGAATCACAAGTACTGAAATTGAAATTGTGATTAAAAATCTACCAACAAAAAAATTCCCAATACCAGATGGCTTCACAGGTGAATTCTACCAAATATTTAGAGAAGAGCTAACACCTATCCTTCTCAAACTCTTTCAAAGTATAACAGAGGGAGGAACACTCCCATGCTCATTCTATGAGGCCACCATCACCCTGATACCAAAACCAGACAAAGATGTCAGAGAAAAAGAAAACTACAGGCCAATATCACTGATACACATAGATGCAAAAATCCTCAACAAAATACTAGCAAACAGAATCCAACAGCAGATTAAAAGGATCATACACCAGGATCAAGTGGGGTTTATTCCAGGAATGCAAGGATTCTTCAATATATGCAAATCAATCAACGTGATACATCATATTAACAAATTGAAGGAGAAAAACCATATGATCATATCAATAGATGCAGAGAAAGCTTTTGACAAAATTCAACGCCCATTTATGATAAAAGCCCTGCAGAAAGTAGGCGTAGAGGGAACTTTCCTCAACATAATAAAGCCCATATATGACAAACCCACAGCCAACATCATTCTCAATGGTGAAAAACTGAAACCATTTCCACTAAGGTCAGGAACAAGACAAGGTTGTCCACTCTCACCGCTATTATTCAACATAGTTTTGGAAGTTTTAGCTACAGCAATCAGAAAAGAAAAGGAAATAAGAAGAATCCAAATCGGAAAAGAAGAAGTAAAGCTGTCCCTGTTTGCACATAGAGAATCCTAAAGATGCTACGAGAAAACTACTAGAGCTAATCAATGAATCTGATAAAGTAGCAGGATACAAAACTAATACACAGAAATCTCTTGCATTCCTATACACTAATGATGAAAAACCTGAAAGAGAAATTAAGGAAACAATCTCATTTACCACTGCAACAAAAAGAATAAAATACCTAGGAATAAACCTACATACGGAGACAAAAGAACTGTATGCAGAAAACTATAAGACACTGATGAAAGAAATTAAAGGTGATACAAACAGATTGAGAGATATACCATGTTCTTGGATTGGAAGAATCAACATTGTGTAAATGACTATACTACCCAAAACAATCTACAGATTCAATGCAATCCCTATCAAACTGCCACTAGCATTTTTCACAGAACTAGAACAAAAAATTTCACAATTTGTATGGAAACACAAAAGATCCCGAATAACCAAAACAAACTTGAGAAAGAAAAACAGAGCTGGAGGAATCAGACTCCCTAACTTCAGAGTATATAACAAAGCTACAGTAATCAAGACAGTATGGTACTGGCACAAAAACAGAAATATAGATCAGTGGAACAGGTTAGAAAGTCCAGAGATAAACCCATGCACATATGGTCACTTTATCTTTGATAAAGAAGGCAAGAATATACAATGGAGAAAAGGCAGCCTCTTCAATAAGTGGTGCTGGGAAAACTGGACAGCTGCATGCAAAAGAATGAAATTAGAATACTCCCTAACACCATACACAAAAATAAACTGAAAATGGATTAAACACCTAAATATAAGGCCAGACCCTCTAAATCTCTTAGAGGAAAACATAAGCAGTACACTCTATGACATAAATCACAGCAACATCCTTTTGACCCACCTCCTAGAGAAATGGATATAAAACCAAAAATAAACAAATAGGATCTAATGAAACTTAAAATCTTTTGCACAGCAGAGGGAACCATAAACACCATGAAAAGACAACCCTCAGAATGGGAGAAAATATTTGCAAATGAAGCAACTGACAGTGGATTAATCTCCAAAATATACAAGCAGCTCATGCAGCTCATTATCAAAAAAACAAACAACCCAATCCAAAAATGGGCAGAAGATGTATATAGACATTTCTCCAAAGAAGATATACAGATTGCCAACAAACACATGAAAGGATGCTCAACATCACTAATCATTAGAGAAATGCAAATTAAAACTACAATGAAGTATTACCTCACGCTGATCAGAAGGGCCATCATCAAAAAATCTACGAATAATAAATGCTGGAGAGGGTGTGGAGAAAAGGGAACCCTCTTGTACTGTTGGTGGACATGTAAATTGATACAGCCACTATGGAGAACAGTATGGAGGTCCCTTAAAAACTGAAAATAGAACTACCATATGACACAGCAATCCCACTCCTGGGTATACACCCTGAAAAAAACATAATTTAAAAAGACACAATGCACCCCAGTGTTCATTGCAGCACTATTTACAACAGCCAGGATACGGAAGCAACCTAAATGTCCATCGACAGATGAATGGATAAAGAAGATGTGGCACATATATACAATGGAATATTACTCAGACATAAAAGAAGTGAAATTGAGTTATTTGCAATGAGGTGGATGGACTTAGAGTCTGTCATACAGAGTGACATATGTCAGAAAGAGAAAAACAAATACTGTAAGCTAACACATATATATGGAATAAAAAAAAAAAGTCTGAAGAACCTAGGAACAGTACAGGAATAAGATACAGATGTAGAGAATGGACTGGAGAACGTGGGGAGTGGGAATGGTAAGCTGGGACTAAGTGAGAGAGTGGCGCTGACATATATACACTACATAGTGTAAAATAGGTAGCTAGTGGGATGCAGTTGCATAGCGCAGGGAGATCAGCTTGGTGCTTTGTGACCACCTAGAGTGGTGGGATAAGGAGAGTGGGAGGGACACTCAAGAGGGAGGGGCTATAGGGATATATGTATATCTGATTCATTTTGTTATACAGCAGAAACTAACACAACATTGTAAAGCATTTATACTCCAATAAAGATGTTAAAAAAAAAAAGTGTTGCCTTTGAGAAATAGAATTAGGGTGTGGAAAATAAGTTCGAGAACTGGAGCTTTTCAATAGAATTTCTTCTATATTTTAGAAAGAGACACATCTGATAATCTGAGGCAAAAAAGATGGCTGAATTCATTGGTTTTAAGACACTGCCAATATGTTTGCCACCAATAAGGTGAAAACATGAATATATTCCATAGGTAGACAGAAACAAACAAAATAAACCAAAAGAGAAAACACTGGATGAATTGCCCACTGGGGAACAAAAACTGAAACAGGAAGAAGCAAGAGTCTTTTATTTAGCTGTAATCTAGAACCAGCATTAAGAAGTCAGTTACAGAAACAAAGGTATTCTCCATCAAGGTCAAATGGGACCTATCCTTGGTGGAGAACTTAGGAGAGTTGGTGAAAAGGCCAAACATGGCAAGGCTGGTGCAACAGAGCAATGGGAGAGGTGTGCACGTTAGATTCAGACTAGTTTTAATCTTATCTCCCCCTCTTATTGTCTCTGTGACCTTGGACAAGCTACTTAACCTAATCTTCTTGAGACTCAGTTTGTTCATCTCTAAAATGGTGATGATAATGCAAATTTCACCTGGGTTATGAGGATTAAATGAGGTAAGCTACATAGAGAACGCATATGATAACTGCCTACAGATGGTACTTAATGAATGTTCCTATTCCTTTCTTCTTCCCTATTGCCATAAAAGATTGCTAGGTTATTGTTAAAGAATAAACTAGTGAAAATGTGTGCTGCAAACCAAATAGACCTAAAGTATGAAACAAGGTGAGTACAAAAGACCTGTGCTCAGCTAATGCCAAACAAGTTAGAAAAAGGGGAATATAAATCAGTTCAAGATGATCTGAAATAAAGGAGGGAATTTCAAACCTGATAAAGATCAGAGATCAGGGCCTACAAGGGTAAGACAACTGCTGGGTGGAAGGAAAATATGCCCTGAGGCCCCACACCTGGGACTAATACCAGGAACACCGGATTTTAGAGGAAACTGGCACTGCTTCCAAACCGCATAGCAGAATTAACCCAAACCTACCTTAGACAGGTCTGGTACAGAACATGGAAATGACTGAGAAGAGGAAAAGGGAAAGATGGGGACCATGGAGTCTCAAAAATGCAAGGGTTTCACATGGATAGGCATCTGGATGAGGCATCAGAGGTATCTGCGAAGACTGCAGGAGCCTGGGGAGGCTGAGTCAATGGGGCTGTGCCATTGGGCCAAAAATGAATGGATCACAGCATCATCAGCAGAGGATGCTCACAGAATGCACAGGGATGGGGCTAGGCCAGCGCACTCCCAAATAGCAGTAGGTGGGTGGGTATGCTTATAAAAATGACCAGGCAAGTTATAGGAAAAAAGGAGCTCCATATCACATTCCCATCCAACTGTAATGTGAGAAAATTTATCACTGTGATCCACTGTCATTATTATCATTGCTACCTAGGATGAACTACAAAGGTAAATTGTGTCCTTGAGAGAGAAGAAGTCTTCTGTTACAAGGCAACAGCATTCAGACAGGCTGAGGATATAGGATTAATGTGAACCAAGGGATGGAGATTACAAAATGCACCGTGGGAAAGTTCAGGCTTATATCTCAATCAAACAACAGGAAAAAAAGGAAGTTTTGCTCAGTTTTCCAATGTCTCCTACAAGATGGAAGAAGGAGGATGGTGTTCAGGGGAGATAGAAAGAAGAGCTAGGCCTCATGGTTGGTTGCTGGCACACTGACTGTACTTTATTTCTGAGGGTAAGAGAGGAATTCTGACATCATTGGAAAGAGTCAGGTGTAGTCTGGGTAGTCTGGGATAGTTTGTGGTGATATAGGTCCCAGGCAGCCTATAACAATCTTTCTAAAATTTTGCTAGCTCAGGCTTCACAGTCTACAGAAACTATTCCTGATCTCACAATCTGGTTAAATTTCTTTACCAGGAGAGCATATAAGCCTCAAGGGAGGTCTCTGGTACAGCAAAGCAAATCAGTTAATTCTTTATTCTAGGGGTAGGGGACACTAATCAGAGTCGACCACCGAAGGCTCTGGACTCCCAGTGTGAAACAATTTTCTCTGTAGACACAGAACTCTTCTCCTTTAATGAGAGAATAGAAAATAGCCACGCAGATTTTCCACAAAAGATAGAAGAGACAGGAGGCCTGTAATTACTCTTCCCTGAAGGTGGAATATTTTGATTGTTAAATTATGCTCTCTGGGATATTTTTAAATTTCTCAGTTAAAATGCTTTCTTAGCTAACTGTGCCATTCTGGAAGGACATAGAGGTGAGGTCATAAATAAAAAAGACAGACAAGTCTTCTTCTCTGGGATTCATCAGGCGTCATCAAGGAGTCGACTCAAGTGCTAGGCGAATATCCTGTTGCTAAGTAGGCCTTGGCTCCTTCATAATTAAGAAAGGGATATTATGCAGAGTTGATGATCCAGGAGCGTGGCTGGGGCTAGAGCTGTATTTGTTTGTATGACTCAGTACACCAAACATGTCTTAGCTAGACCCATCCAAAAGAAGAAAAAAAAATACATGCACACACACACACACACACACATATACTGCTCTCAAGAGGCCACCCACAGGCAGTGATGAATTTCCAGGACCCAAACTTGGAATTCAATAAAATGCTCTTTCTTGCTAAAAGCTTGGGACGTGTGAATTGGGCATCACTCTGCTTCCCAGAGTTGTTGAGAGAGGAGGATATCCCCAAGGGCCAAGGATGCTCAGCAAAGTCTGGAAAAGGTCCAGGCTGGACAGTGAAATAAAAGCTATCTTATTTAGAAATAGTTGCTTTCTAATCAGACTGGGATGCTCCCTAGAACACTGGAAATATCCAAAATCTTTTGAGGTGCTACGGAATTGAGAAGTACAAAGGACATCAAAATGATAGAAAAGAGATAGAAAAAATAAAATGTCCTTAGATTATTCACAAAAATAATAACAGACAATAATTATGACTTCAAATATTTCAACGGCTTGTGATAGTAGGATGCTGAGTTATATGGCTGAGATTTAAATCATGGTAGAATGTCGTGGACCCAGAAAACTGAGATTAAGAGATATCTTCAGCACTGGGCAAAGGTCAAGAGTCAAAACATAGAAGAACAGCCAGCATTCTGTTACTTGGAGCTCATAGGAATGTGAAACCAAAAATGGAGTCCAAATGATGAGGTCAGTCCAAATTGTAAAGGATAGTCAGGGACTAAGTATATTTGTAGGATGGATGTAAGTCCCAATTTCCCAGGACAATCCCATTTTATACCTACAATTTCAACTCAGTTTAGCATACGCTTTGGAAATTTCATTTTTAACTGAGTGTTATTTATTAATATTTACATTAAAATAAATTGGTGTGGATTTGAACTACACTTTATACTTCTAGCTTCTGTGAGGTTCTCACTTATTAATGTATGAGATACGTGGGCACCAAACATAGTTTGCAATTTAACTCATGATTATGTATGAAAAACAACCAATAATAACCCATGTCTTTTCCCAATTTTTTTTTTTTTGGTTCCCCAAAGAAGATCCTGAGAAAACGATTCACATGCAAGTAGCACATTTGGAGGTGAACGAAAACACAAGTAGACAAGTGGGATGAGAAACAAGAAGGGGAAAGCAGAAAATAAATGGCACAGAATCAAACCAGCTACCTAGAAAGGCAACTGAAGCTTAATTGAGCTGGACAAACTCTTGGAGCCAATGTAAAAGGACTGTGTAAAATGATTTTCCCACTTATAGTGTGAGACAGTTATGATGTTTATACCCTGATTATGATCAGTCATTGGTTGAGGACTTCTTCCAAGGGACAGGAATTCCCTAACATTTATGAGCTCCACTGTAGGCAGCAAACAAAGCTT
Source organism: Balaenoptera acutorostrata (assembly GCF_949987535.1). Taxonomy (NCBI): domain Eukaryota; kingdom Metazoa; phylum Chordata; class Mammalia; order Artiodactyla; family Balaenopteridae; genus Balaenoptera; species Balaenoptera acutorostrata. Next base: position 28,644,075 of record NC_080083.1, read on the forward strand.
TGGTGATTAAAAAAACAAAAACAAGAAACTTAAAGAAAAGAAGTGCAGGTAAGTACTAGTGTACACCGAAGTGATAAACGCAAAGGGTTATGATTGGCCATATGTATGTATGGCATTTCATGTAGTCCTTCTCTCGCACTATTCATATCCAAATGATATTCATCATGTTTATCTTAATACTACCTGTTTTACATTCCCCTTATCCTGAACCAGAACTTCTGCTAGTCTAGGTTGTTTGACTGTTAGTGTATCCCTGAGATGACTAAATCCCGGTTATACTTTTGTCAGGCCAGGGTTGTTGCAGTATACAAGTATGGTTCCCATTGGGGATAAAAGCACCAATGTACGTCCTAGTGAATCCCTTGACTTCCAGATGTTACCCTCCCTGGCTCCCTTATGTAGCAGCAACCCAATATTCTCATGATAATCAGGGTCAGTTTTCTGGCAATATAGTAACTCATTATTTGCTTTTTGAGCTATTGGCACAAAGAGCCCAAAACAACCAAGTAGGAGCTCTGATTTTAGATTATGCAACTCTTACCATGTCCCCTTGTAGAAGCAGCTACTCCCTGGAAACCAGTACCTTTAGACCAACAGACTAAAATTGTGGGATCAGGGATCACAAGTTACCCAAGGGAGCCACTAGGAGTGATGGTGAGAGGAACCAGTACTACTTTTACACTTTGGTATTCAGCACCATAAAATGGCCTTTGGTTCAGTGTATATACCAAATCTTGAAAGATAGTACACCCAACTCTGATACATTTAAGAGAAAATTCCAACATTCTATCAGTCTACCAGTTTCTGAGTCATATAGTTTCTGATAGGCTCAATGCATCTCATGTCCTTGTAGGTCTCTTGATCAAATGCAAAGTCAAAATTTGGCTTGAGATAGTCAAGCTAGGGCAACTCTCAGCCTTGTTTGCATGTGGCCTACAAGTTAAGAATGTTTCTTTACATTTTTAAAGGATTATAAAAACAAAGCAGAACATGTGGCAGAGACCATAGATGGCCCAAAAGTTTAAAATATTTACTCTCTGGCTCTTTAAAAAAAGTTTTGCCGACCTCTGAACTGGATCATTAATTGTCAATTTTGGCTTTTTTAAAAAAAGCAGGAAATATCCGTTTCTACTAAATTAAATCTCACATGGGACTCAATCCAAATGAAACAGATAGGGAGAACTGCTCTTGTTGAAGAGCTGAGAGGCTTTAGTGGATAGCTTAGAACACTGTTCCCTTAGCTTCCCTCTCATTCTTCTCAGTACCTCTCCAGAACCTTAGGCTTCACAAAATGTGGTTGAAAACATTGAGGTCTTTCAACCCTTCCAGTGTTAATATTCGGGTATTGTTTTTTATATTGGCCCACACTGCTAAAGAACACTCTGGCCTCCCAAGAGCTGAATTTTGTTCAGTAATATAGTCCGGTAATTATTAACATATCCCAAGGGCATGAACAACCACGGAGCTCCAGCAAAGTCACAGAACAGTGAGCAAAGCAATTAGATTTTTGCCCTCCTCTCCCAAGAGTTTCTACTAGCCTCCTGAAAGTGTCAATTTCACCCCTAAAACCAGCCTTGCTGAAGCTGAAACTACCCTCAGATGGGATCATTAACCTTTCGTCAGAGGTAAGGCTGTGTGACAACAAGGTTCAGCTTTGGTCTGGTCTTTTCAGATTGGGAAGCTTGCTTTTTTAATACAAGAAATAAAGTTGTGCTTATGCTTTTCTGAAGAACTTCATAACATAGAAATTAGGTCAAATGGGCAATTCTTCCTGGGCTGTGTAACATTTTGTTCCTTGCCAAAACCAGAGACAAACATCAATTCCCCAGTTCAATGGGGCCCTACTTTTTCATTCTAAGGGGATAAGTTGTGCAACCTCTGAGAGTTATGCAAAGGTTTGGTTTGACTGTCTTTCTGGCATATCCTTTGTAGAATGTGCCTCTGAGGTAATGGCCTATATCTCAAAATCATAATCTGCCCTATGAACCAAAGCCTCTTCTTTCCTGGAACCCAGAAGGGAATGGGGTGGAACTAATCCTCCTTTCCCATGCCTATACTATATCCTGGAAATCCTAGTGCTCTCCCAAGATTTCCTCAAATTCCCAAGGGAACTTAGATTTTCATGATTACCTATGGTTCTGACTTCCTGCCTCTCCCAACTCTCATTCTCTACTCTGCCCCAGGGCGTTGTCAAAAATAGTAGAGGAATCAGCCTGCAATTAGTGCAGTCAAACATTGATTTCCCTATTTCTCCTTTCAATTCTATTGACTTACTTTATACATTTGAAGCTCTACTGTTGGGTGCATACATATTCAGAATTTTTGTATTTTCTTGGAAAGTCAAACCCTTTATCATTACCTACTGTTTCTTTATTTTCCTGATAGTATTCCATGCTCTGATTTCTACTTTGCTTGATGTTATTAGTATAGTTATTCCCACTCTGTTTTGCTAGTGTCTATTCCAGCTCTTTATTTTCAATGTATTTATGTCTTTATGTTTAAATTGGGTTTCTTTTAGATAACATAGAGTTGGGTCTTGTTTTTTATCCATTCTGACAATCTGTGTATTTTAACTGGTGTATTTTGACTATTTACATTTAATATGATGCCAATGTGACTGGATTAAATCTACCATATTGTTAGCTCTTTTCTATTTAGTTTATCTGATTTTTTTCTTTCTGTTTTTCTATTTTTATAGCAGCCCTTGGGTTAATGGAGCATTTTTTTATAATTTGATTTTATCTTCTCTCTTGGCTTATTATTTAAATATTTTTACTTAAATTTTCTTTTTGTGGTTACTCTAGGGTTTACAGTAGACAACTTTAATCAGAGACTACCTTCAAATAATATGCCATTTCATGTGTAATTTAAGAAACACAGAATACCTTATATTCTTTCCTTTCATTTTTGCTCTATTGATGTCATAATTTAGTTTTGCATTTGTTATAAACTCATAATACATTGCCTCTATTTTTCCTTTAGACAAATTAATTTTGAGAGTGATTAAATATAAGAAGAAATCAATTTCATTTTACCTTTATTTATTCTATTTGCAGGGCTCTTCCTTTCTGTTAATCCAAGTTTCTGTCTTATAGCATATGTCTTCTGCCTGAAGAACAACTTCTTTGAACATTTTTTTTGTAGAACATTAATTCTGCTGGCATCGAATTCTCTCAGTTTTTGTTAGTCTGGATAAGTTTTTACTTCTATTTGAAGTCAAAGTAGTCTGTCTGTAATTCTTATCTTCTTTCCTCTGTGTAAATATGTATTTTTTCCTTTAGCTGTCTTCAAGAACTTCTCTTTGTCTTTGTGTTCAGTGGTTTGAATACGATATGAATGACTAGGGGTGTGTGTGTGTTTATGTTAGGTACTTATTCTGCTTAGCTATTTCTGAGTTTCTTGGACTTGGAGTTTGGTGTCTCTCAGTAATTTTGGAGCGTTCTAATTAGAAATGCTGGGTCTAATGGTGCTATGTTCACTCTCAGTGCACCACAGGCTTCAGATTTCTCTAGTGATATCTTGTATTTAGGGTGTGGGCTATTTGCAAAAGGGTGTATCTCAATGTCTGCTCTACCATCAGTTTTAGGTCTTCTTTTTGCACCATGACTCAGAGAAGGTTTCGACACTTGTGATTCTCTTCCATCCTTCTCCCAGCAATGTTCCATTTTTACTTGTTACTTCACACTAGTTTGCCTGGTAGTGGTGGGAGAGGTGTATTCTCTGTACTTCTGACTAAGCCTCAGTCATTTAGCAGGCACCATATCCCAGGGTCTCAAAGATGTGGTCTCCTCCTCTTCTAGCTATAGCCTGTTCCCCATACCAGCCCTGCTTTCCCTCAGGTTGGGAGTTTTTCCTTTCTATTCCTTTCCCCCAGCTGTGGTGAATTTTCATCAATGCCCTAAAGTGTGTTTTTGTCCTTCCTGCTACAGAGTTAGGCTTTTGCTCTACAGTGAGACTGGAGAGAAGGGTCTCAGTAGAGTTCCATGACCCTCCTTCATTGGCTGTTCTTCCCTTCCCCCACATTTATACCTCAAGGGACACTTTCATAGGACTCTCACCAATCTTTTCTGAGAGCACCCAGTGGAGTTCATGGAGAAAAATACAAGAAATTGTAGAATCCTCCAGTTTCTGCAGTTCTCCAGTGGTTTTGCAACCTCCCCTTGGTGTCCAGTTTCATCTTTCCTAGCTAACCAACTGCTAATGAGACAGGAAGGAAGAGGGCAGGGAACAACAATGAAAAGAATGACACAGCTGTTGAGAAAAACAAGATAGGACAAAAACTGGTTAGAACTCTCACTAGGCCCTAGATGGTAGAAGATTTGACTTTCAGTAGATCTTGAGCCTCATTATATGCTCATTGTAATATATTAGCATATGCTAAATGGCACACCCACCAGCATCATGACGGTTCCGAGGCTGACCATAAAAGGCCAAAAAGTGGGCAGTGGCCCAATTCCTGGAAATCCCTTCCCCCTTCCCCAAAATAGTTAGAATATTCCTCCCACTTGTTAACATATGCAATTACCCAGCCCATTAAAAACTAAACACCCCCACAACCCTGGACTGCTCTCACTTTTTGAGAAGGTCTACCTTCTTCCTATGGCATGTGTATCTCTCTAAATAAACTTGCTTTCACTTTGGTTCACTCTTGAATTCTTTCCTGTGCAAAGCCAAGGACCATCACTTGGTGGTCCATCCCAGGGGCTCGTGTGTGTCCCAGGATGTGATATTTTCTTCTCCTGCATCACTAGCATACCTCTATCATGGCTGGCATCTGTCTCTTCTTATATTTTGGGGCCAGTTGGTTGGCCTGCAACCTCAGTGCTCCTGTAGAGTCAAGAAAAGTCATGAAATTGTCTGTTTTTTTAATTGTAAGATTGAGAGTGATTTCTTTTCAGTTTTCTATATCCTCCAGTAAAAAACAGGAAACCAGTACTTTTAATTCTTGTCTATAAATTAATTCTTTAGGGTATAAAATAGTTCCCCCATTTTACAATTAAGGAAATGGGTACAGAAATGTCCTGTGTGTTGGTATACTGGTGGGGGGTGGGGGATGTGAGGAAGCAGATGATAAAGCAGAAGCAGGGTAGAAACTTCCAGGTGTGTTGTGCCCAAATCCATGTGGGTCTACTTAGCTGAGGAGAAATGATGAGGACGAGGATGATGAGGATGATTAAGGATGATGATATTAGATAAGATATGGAGGTATTAAAATATGTCTTTATTTTCTGCATATTTTATTCTTCACCACACTTTTGCCTTTTCCCTTTTTGGACAATGACATTCAATGCCTCAAGGACAGAATGCAAATTTTAAAATCATCATATTTTTGGTCTTTGAATTTTAAAAGTGATGACAAAGGATAAGAGAAAGACTAAGAGTAGGCAGAACTGATTTTGTCTGTTCTTGAAATGACATAAAATTAGCCTGGGCTGTGGGGAGGAAAACTGACTCAGAGCTTGAGATGCAAGTATTCAGAGAAATGGGCCCTTCCCTTGCTTCCCTCATTCAAGCTTCCAAACCAGCCTAGAGGTGCACAGAAACTACAAGTGCCTTGGTGATTTCAAAACTGGTTCCTCTCTTTCTGGGTGGCATCTGGGAAAACAGTGAGACCTTATAGCACCCCTTTGCCCACATCCCAACAAGGTCCAGGAGAAGTAGAATAGAGATGGCACAGTGCCTCTGTGTGCATTGGACTGAGGCATATTCCCAGAGTTCCATGCACCCCAGTGAGAAGCTAAAAACAGTGAAACAATTTCCTGTGCTCCCTAGGGAACCACAGGAGCAGGCTCTTACACAAATTCAATGTATTTCCATGGTTCAAACTAGGTCAGGACAGACCTGATTTTCTCTTGGGTCCCCAAGGGTGGCAAGGAAGCTGAATGGGATGTGGTCATATGGTTTGGAATGACATAGCAGTGACCTGCTTGGATTCATGACTGAAGGCCAGTCACAAATACAATCTTGGTGGATACAAGTGTAGACAGTTAATGACCAAGAACTAATGAGATATCCCTGAATACCATGCTAAGCACCACACAAGTCCCTAGAAAGTAGATGTACCTTGAAGAAAAGGTGGTTGGATGGGGACTGAATTGACTTGATTTTCTTTTTTGTCAAGTGATAGAATATATACTCTTAAGAGAAATTGAGTCATATAAAAATAGACAAATTACAGTTTTTGCCACTGATTCTGTTGACCAAGTTTCTTACTTGTTAAGATTTTAATGACATTACTTGTTACATTTCAACTATGTTTCAGGCGTCTAGCTAAGCACATTGTTTTATCCTCTCAACAAACCTAAGAGGTAGATCTTACTACCATCTCCATTTGAAGGACTTTGGCTCATTGAGGTTAAGCTAGTTGTGCAAGATTTCACAGGTAGTAAGTGGCAAGGCTGGAACTCAACAATAACAAAGCCCATACTTTTTTCCTTTTCTTTTTCCGTTTTTTTAAAAAATTGAAGTATGGTTGATTTAAAATATTGTGTTAGTTTCATGTGTACAGCCTAGTGGTTCAGTTGTACATATACATATATTTTTTTCCAATTCTTTTTTATTACAGATTATTACAAGATATCAAACATAGTTCCCTGCACTATACAGTAAATTCTTGCTGTTTATTTTATATATAGCAGTGTGTATCTGTTAGTCCCATACTCCTAATTTATCCCTCGTCCACCCCCCACTTTTCCTTTTGGTAACCATAAGTTTGTTTTCTATGTCTGTTAGTCTGTTTCTGTTTTTTAAATAAGTTTATTTGTACTATTTTTTAGATTCCACATATAAGTGATATCATATAATATTTTTCTATCTCTGTCTGGCTTACTTCACTCAGTATGAGTGAGATATATATATATATATATATAGATAGATAGATAGATAGATAGATAGAGAGATACACACACACACACACATATATATATAAATAATGGAATATTACTCAGCCATAAAAAAAGAATAAAATATTTCCATTTGCAGCAACATGGATGGATTATCATACTGAGTGAAGAAAGCCCATACTATTAACCACCATAACTTTAGAACTTAGTAACTATTCAGGGTCAGAGATAGGTTTTCTTTTATTTTCTTTCTGAACTCAAGAGTATAAAAATGTATTCCCTAAGATAATCATATTCCTTCTATAAAATTGCTCTAGCTTCTCTGGTCTGCTTAGAAACAAAATAATCACTTCAAATAGTATTATTTTGGATAAAATTATTTTGAATTATAAAAATATGCCTTACAGATGTTTATAATACTCAATATCCTTTGATATCACAGCTAAAAGGGTTTTTTAGATAATCTAGCTCAGAAGTTCTCTAGCCCAGCAACATCAGCATCATATGAGAAATGGATATAAATGCAAATTCTCAGGCTCATCTCCAGACCTACTGAGTCATAAACTCTGGAAGTGAAATCCATCAATCTGTTTTAACAAGCCCTCCAGCTGATTCTAATGTACCGTGAGGTTTGAGAACCACTATTTTAGTTCAGTATCATGCATACACCATTTGAGATATACTGTGCACCAGAATCTATAAGTGTCAAGAAGTGAACTTAGAAAGATTTTTAGGGGCCTCTTTGGGTCTCCTGGACCCAATTTCAATGTGTGGAGGGGGTTCCCCTCACCAACAAGCAATTCTCAGGGCACCAACTGGGTGTCCTACAATTCAAATCATTCTGACACTACTTACCTGGAGATAACATCAGATTCCACAAGTTAGTGGTTATTTCCTCCAAGACTGCTCCACCCACTGGCTTCAGATGCCACTCGAAAGTCTAGGTTGTCACCTGCATTTCTGACCCACTGTTTATAAATCAGAGGTTCCCATGATGCCATCCTTGGGGTTGATTTATTTGCTAGAGCAGCTCATAGAAATCAGAGAAACATTTTACTTACTAGGTTTACTATAAAAGTATATAGCTCAGGAACAGTCAGTTGGAAGAGCTACATAGGGCAAGATACGGGGAAAGGGCCAAAGCTTTTATGTTCTCTCCAAGTGTCACTCTTCCCAAATCTCCACGTGTTCACCTTGGAAGCTCACCAAAGTGTCCTTTTTGGGTTTTTATGGAGAGTTCATTACATAGGCATGACTGATGAAATTGTTGTTCACTGGTAATCGATTCAACCTACAGCCCTTCTCCCACCTCTGGAAATCAGTGGGTTATAACTGAAAGTTACAACCCTCTAATCACACTGTTAGTTCTCCTGGCAACCAGCCCCCTTCCTGAGGTGGAGTCCAAAAGTTACTTCATTAACACAAAAAAAGACACCTTCATCCTCTCAACACTTAGAAAATGCCAAGGGTTTTAGGAGTTCTTTGCCAGAAACTAGGATGAAGACCAGAGGGTCCCGATTTATGATTTTTCAACTTTAAGATGGTACAAATCAACAAGCATTTTGTAGAAATTATACTTAGAATTTTGAAATCTGATTTTTTTCCGGGCCAGCAATACACAGCACTATACCTTCTCCTGAGCCTGGCAAGGCAGCAGCCCTGTCACAGGATCACAACAGTAAACAACTGATACATTGAGAACCATTCTATTTTTCACTTTCAGTGTAGTATTCAATAAATTACATGAGATATTCAACACTTTATTATAAATTAGGCTTTGTGTTAGATGATCTTGTCCAACTATAGGCTAATGGAAGTGTTCTGAGCACGTTTAAAGTTGTCTTGGCTAAGCTAAGATGTTTGGTAACTTAGGTAATTAAATGCATTTTCGACTTATCAGGATGGAACCCCCTTGTAAATTGAGGAAGTTCTGTATATGTCATTATAAATCACAATAACACAGAGCCAGATCAAGTTAGAGGATTTTAGCTTTAACACGTACATAAAGGGGGTGGAGATGGGGGGCTTTAAGCAGGGGAAGGCATCATTTGATTGGCATTTTATTATTCATTAGATGTACTTATCCATTCATTCATCCACCAAATATTTATTGAGCACCTATAAAGTGTGAGGCTCTGAGCTACAAACCCGAGATAATCTTTCTCTCAATAAGGTTGGGTGAGTAAGAATAACAGCATTGGAGGCTAATAAGAAAGCTATTGTGATAGGTCAGTGGAAGATGACAAGAGCCTGAAGGGCATGGCAGTGGGAGAGTGGATTGACTGGGAAATTCTTGGAATACTACATGCATTTCCTAAAGTTTTCGTTTGTACCCAATTTTCTATGAGAAGGTGGAATAAGACTAAAATACCCTTTCAACTCCCAATTTAGGCAAATGGGCAGTGTGTAGTGATACCATTAGCTAGATCAGAATACTGAAGGAGAAATGTATGGGATGGTGAGGTGACCAAATATTATGTAGTATGGGAGTTTCCTCCACCCAATTGCAGTGGCATGATCTCTCATGGGTGCAGAAGGTAACCAAAGCCATTGAAAATATTTTTAATGGCTAGAAAAAATTACCTTTACCTTGAAATGAAATACTGACTCTTTGAAGCTTCTACTAACTGATCTTATTTTCATAAGCAACTCAGAATCAATCTACTTTGCAGGGTCCCTGCAGCTGAATTCCCAAAGAAATGTCTATTAGTGAGTGTTTACATATCTAATCCTACTGATTTCTATTCTCATTTGTCTTCACTTCTGAGAGTCTGAAATTTGGCAGTGATTCTCCCCCACCTTATTTGTTCCTTTTTCCATCTAGTTCTTCTTGACAGTCTTAATGATTAAAAAGTGAACATTATGTGAATCAATAAAGCTTGCTCTTAAGGAACTCTAGAATCATCTTTTTTGAGACATCACCCCCTTCTATAGGGATTTTGCAAACTTCTCTTTTAATCAGGCTTAAAATTAACAAACAAACAAAACCCTATGCTCAACCTCATTGAATTGTAGGCTGTTTTCTCATCCTTTGGCTTTTTAACATGCACTTCTCTTAGGTTTTTATTCACACCAAGAGGTCTGTGTCTGACTGACTCAGAAATATCATTATCGCAATTTTTTCTTTCAAAGCAGCACAGTGCAGACCTCAAGTTACAATTTATCCTTCTATCCCTAACACTATTTTTACTGTACTCCTCATCCCTCAGCTAGAGTAAAATCAACAGTTAAAGGTCTGCCCTTCACTTTCTCTCAGATCTATGGGTTATTCAAGTTTAAAGGCCAATTTTTTGCTGCCTCATTTTGTTTTTGGGGAAGCTACTAATACTATTGAATAGAACTCCCATCTGAAAAACACCTATTCCTCATACTTTTTCTTGTTTTTAAAACAAATGTTATTTTCTGAGATTAATATTGACACATACTCATAGGAGAAAATGTGCAAATTGAAGGGTAAAGGAAAATGTCAAGATTGCCCATAACCCCACCACAAAGAAAAACAACTACATTTTATTGCATTTTCTTCTTGCATTTTATTGAATTTCTTCTAAATCATATATTTTTACAGTTAAGACCAGGTACCTTTCTATTTCCGGCTTTTTATATGACACTGTATTTTTGCATGTCCCTTAAAATTATTTTTCAACATTATTATTTTTTTTTTAAATAAATAGCAATTGATTTTTTTTTTTTCCAAAGGCACTTTATAGCTACTTTATTTATTTATTTATTTATTTATTTTTTGGCTGTGTTGGGTCTTCGGTTCGTGCGAGGGCTTTCTCTGGTTACGGCAAGTGGGGGCCACTCTTCATCGCGGTGCGCGGGCCTTTCACTATCGCGGCCCCTCCCGTTGCGGGGCACAGGCTCCAGACGCGCAGGCTCAGCAGCTGTGGCTCACGGGCCCAGCTGCTCCGTGGCATGTGGGATCTTCCCAGACCAGGGCTCGAACCCGTGTCCCCTGCATTAGCAGGCAGATTCTCAACCACTGCGCCACCAGGGAAGCCCCCAACATTATTTTTAATAGCCGAAAAATAATCCATCATATGAATATGTCAAATTTTATCTTAACAGTTCCCGAATTTCTGGTTATTTAGTTAGTTTCCAGTGTTTTAGATGTAACAAATAATGCTGCAGCAAATAATGCTTCAATAATGTCTACCCTTTGGATGAGAAAATTCAGATTCCCAGGTATGGAATTTCTGATCTGAAGGAAATAAACTTTTTAAAACATAGAGCAATTTCTGTCCCTTTTTTCTATGCATTTTTACTAAGTTGAGATCATACTACACATATGTACCTCTTTTGCTTTTTTTTATGTCACATTATATTTATTTTACTTATAAGTTCCCCAAATGTGGGACATTCCACTTTTTTTTTTTTTTTAACATCTTTATTGGAGTATATTTGCTTTACAATGGTGTGTTAGTTTCTGCTTTATAACAAAGTGAATCTGCTGTACATATACATATATCCCCATATCTCTTCCCTTTTGCATCTCTCTCCCTCCCACCCTCCCTATCCCACCCCTCTAGGTGGTCACAAAGCACTGAGCTGATCTCCTTGTGCTATGCGGCTGCTTCCCACTAGCTATCAGTTTTACCACTTTTGATGATACTTTAATGAAAATCTGTGAGCATAAATTTTGTTACATCCTTATTATTTCCATAAGATAAAAACAACAGAGGTGGAATAATTTAGTAAAAGGGCCTGAAAGAGAGAGAGCGAGAAAGAGAGAGGTGGTTTTATTGCATTCTCATTGTTATGTCTTTAGTTTCTATAATCACTAAAAAAAATTGGACATTTTTTTCGTGAGTTTATGGTGTATCGTTTCCCAGTCTGACTTTACTTTTACTTTAATTAAGATATGGTTCCTGGATATCAGAACACATAGAACAATCATATTATTTTTTAACAGCTGTGTAGTTAACCCTTTGTATGACTATACTATAGTTGATTTAACCATGCATCTACAGGTTGACATTTGTTTCTAGTTTTTGATATTTCAAGTAATGCTGCAATGAAATCTGTATATGTATGGCATATGTATTTTTTTACATTCCTGATTATGACATCTGCCTATAGTTTTTTCTGTGGTTTGTTGTTATTCTACATTGATTTGTAAGAACTCTCAGATACACACACACAAACACACACAGAAACACACACACTTCCCACTCTGTTCCTTTTTTTAAAAAAGTATTTGTTTATAATATGTTTCACTGGATAAATGTTTAAACTTCTATGCAGTCAAATCTGCTGGTTTTTCCATTTAAGGCTTTTAGTTTTGAATCATGTTTGGCAAAGATTTCCCCTTTTCAAGATTATACTACTATTCTCCAGTACTTTATTCTAGCACATTTATAGATCTAATTTTATATTTACATACTTGGAATATATATTTGTGCATACATAAAATAGAGATCTAACTTTATTTTCCTCCAAATGGTTAGCCAATTATCTCCACATAATTTATTGAATAATACGTCCTTCCCTCACTCTTTATTATGCCTATATTTGCATATACACTTGGACTTTTTATTGGGCTCTTTTTTCTTATCCACTAATCTATTTGTCTATTCTTTGTACTTCTTTAAATCATATAAGCTGTAGAGTCATTTATAATCGATTAGGCAAGTCTTGATGTTTAAATATTCTGTTTCAAAATGGTTTGCCTAGATCCATCAGGGAGTGCTAAAATTAGTAAGCCAAATTTAAACAGAAATAGAATATTTGCATGGTCTCAAAGTATCTCTTCCCAAATATTTAGTAATTGAAGGAGGCAAATAATAAATTTATAGTGGAGAATCCTGGCAGATAGCACTTACCCAAGTGATCAAAGTTCACATCACCAATAATACATGTCAACATCACATACCCCAATATGACACACAGAGAAGTGCAAATCACCTCTGAAGCATCCTTCCCATTAACGCATAATCTCAATCTAATCATGGAAAACATCAGACAAACCCAAATTAAGGAACATTCTAGAGAATAACTAACCAGTAGTCTACAAAAGTGTCAAGATCACAAAAGATAAGGAAAGGCTTAGGAACTGTCATATATTGGAAGAAAGTAAAGACACATGCACATAAATGCAATGTGGGGTCCTGAAAAAGCAAAAGGATGTTAGTGGAAAAACTGGTGAAATCTGAATACATTCTGAAATTTTAGTTAATAATATTATAGCATGGTTAATTTCTTAGTTTTGGTAACTGTTCTATGGCTATATAAGTTGCTAATGTAAGAGAAAACTGGATGATGAAGGCTATAAAGGAAAAACACCACTATTTTTGCAACTCTTTTGTAAGCTTAAAATTATCTCAAAATGAAAAAAAAAATTTTTTCTCGTCTATTTTAATTCGTGTATTCTTTCCAGTGAAATTTTACTATCCTTTGTAAAGCTCCCCTCTCACTAATGCAAAGTAAACACATAGGCCTTAACATTCTCACTGTGACTGTGTTGAATGTGTATGCTGATTTAGGAATATTTGGCATCTTTACAGTGTTTAAGCTTCTATTCAGAAGAAGCACATTTATTTTTCAGATTTTATTTTATGTTCTTCAATTGAACTTTCATCTTCATAATACTACTGTATGCTTCTTTTTAATTTACTTATATAAGTTTTGCTGTAATTTTAAGTTGAATAACAGTAGAGAGTGTAGGTATTTCTGTGTTATTTATGACTTTAATGAGAATTCTTATAGCTTTAAACCACTAAATAAGTTTATTATTTATTTCTGATGAGACATTATCTTCTGTAAGAGGTTTCTTTCTATTTACCTAGAGATGTAACAGGAGTTAATACCAAATTTTATTTTAAAAATTCAGCTTCTATTGGATAGGATCACAGTCTTCATTTTTCTCTTTCTTTTTTAAATATAACAAATTATGAGACCAGATTTTCTTTTCTTTCTTTTTTTTTCTAGTCACGCCTTGTGTCTTGTGGGATCTCAGTTCCCCAACCAGGGATTGAACCCGGGCCATGGTAGTGAAAGCCCAGCATCCTAACCACTAGGCCACAAGGGAACTCCCCACATTTTGTAATGTTGAGCCAACCTTGCACCTCTGGGATAAAGCATCGTTAATCAATTTAATCACAGTGTTCTGTTCGTTTCACATTTTATTTAGGATCTAGGGAACTTTGTTTATATGTGATAGATATGCATTAGTGCTTGCTTTTAAAAACTTGCTCTTGAATAAAACTATCGGTTTCTTGAGGGCAGGAATAATATTTGGCAAATAGACTCCAGACAAATATTTTCTTAAATATTGAAGAGTCTCCCAGTTTTTTGCAGATGTGGGAATTGGGGGCATTTGCTGAGTTATTGAATGGATGTTTGTTCCAGAGACTTTCTCACTTCCCAAAACATAATCTTCAAATTTTTAGGGATTCTCTCTTTCAGAGGTCTCAAACTCAGCCCATGAAATAAATTTGTCTTGTCAATGTGTTACATGGCCACACGGTGTTTTGAAAATGTTTGATCTAACTGTTAACATTTAAAAATAAGAAGATCTTACAAATAAATCTAGATCTCTGGTTTCTCTTGAAAAATCATAGATATGGAATGTAAAATTACTGGACTCCTATTATTCAAGAAATTGTAGTCCAGCTGAAAAATCTAAGTGTCATGCACAGGGACACTTAGTTGTACCTTTCAGTGGTAAAGGTTTGCAGAAGAGAGAGATTGTCCTGGACAGGAGAGGTGAGACAAAATTTCATAGAGGAGGTCAAATTTTGTAATCAACAGTGGGCATGAATAGAACCTCATGAATAAATAACTTCTTCATCATATGGCTGAAAAAAGCAACACATCCTAGATGAGCTACAGATAAGACATTTGCTGATTTATAAAATTTGTGATTAAATGGCCTTTAATGTATTGAATAACAGTGGAATGCTTAAGTTAGTCTTGATTTGGGCTTTAAATATTTTTTAAGCCACAGGATATCCAACTGGTTGACTCTCGTTCTCATGCAGCTGTACCCAAAAAGGCATACAAGACTAAGACTGGAAAGGGCTTTTGAGGTCACTTATTCTAACTCCTTCCCATTTTACAGATGAAGAAACTGACAGTCAGACTGGTGGAATGACGTCAGTTCACACAGTTTGCATGTCATAGAATAAGGCTCGTGATTTTATTGCTAACCAGTCATTATCCATTCCAATGACATCATTGCTGCTCTACAATGGGGGTGGAGTAAGTAGATTTCTAAGGTCCCTTCCATTCTAAGACATGGAAGGAGAAAGCCAACCAAAATTGATAGCTCAAGCCTTTATTAAAATCTTCGACATGGGAACAACTCAAGATGACTGTTCCTCAGAATGCCAGTGGTTTGAAGAGTTTATAAGGAAATCAAGGAAGGTCAGTGAGTGTTCATTTTTGTTCCAAGAATTTTTCACTGAGGAAAATAAGATTGTCTTGGTCTTGGGACAAGATGTAGAGATGGCAAGACTAGGGCTGAAGTTTAATAGTTCTTGTGGGTCAGTTTGGGTTTAGTGAGCAGGGGGCTAGGTAGAAATGTTCAGTCCTTCAGTATATTTTTACAATAATAAGAAGCACTCAGGACTGTGTTATATTATGTACTTATTTATGTATTTTCTCTTTCCCCGACTAGAATGTACATCAGCAAGGGTGGAATATATTTGTTTCCTAGGACTGCTGCCACAAATTACCACAAACTTGTGGCTTAAAACAACAGAAATTTTTCCTCATCACTCTGGAGGTCAGAAGTTGAAATCAAGGTGTCAACAGGGTTGACTCCTTCTGAAGGCTTTGGGGGAGAATCTGGTCCATAGTGGCTACCAGCAGCCCTTGGTGTTCCTGGCTTATGGACACATCACTCCAACCTCTGCCTCCATTTTCTCAGTGCTCTCTTCTCCCTGTGTGTTTGTGTGTCCCTTTCTGTCCCTTATGAGGACACTCTCATTGGATTTAGAACGCACCCTAATCTAGTATTGTCACATCTTGATCCTTACCTTAATTACAACTACAAAGACGCTAGTTCCCAATAAATTTACCTTCTGAGGATCTGGGTGGACATGAATTTTGGCGAAGACACTATTCAACCCAAGACAGAAGGGTTTTATTTTCTTAACCATGGAAGTCTCAGTGCCTAGGAGACTGGCAAATATTTGCTAAATGTTGAAAAAAACTTAATTGGAGCCAGGTATTGGCTGCTCCCTATACATGACATTGTCTATGGACCTCCTTGTATGACCTGCATCTCTCATTCATGTCACCTGATGGGCCTTAGAGGCTATGGGTTTAAGACTTCTGTTCATCAGGTTTAAAGTACTGCTCACTTTTTCTCCCAATAAAATAGAGGGAAAGGATGAAGGGCAGTGGAGAGGGGAGGAGTACATTTGAGAACACAGGAGGGTCATTGTAAACCACAGCCAGACAGCCTGGAATCATATCCTGACTCTACCACTAACTCATTGTGGGTCTCACCCATCTCAGTTTCTCCATCTGTAAATGGAAATAGTAATAGCATCTTGAGTTTTGTTGTGAGGATTAAAGAAGTTGATAGACAAAGTACACAGTCTAGAGGTACTAGTAAAGTGCTATAAAAATGTTAGCTATTATCCAAATGTCTCAGTGCCCAACTTTGAGATAATCTCACATCCTTCAAGCAACATTTACATTTTAAATGAGGACCACACCAGCTTGCTTCCTTATAATCACCTCCAAATGAGAAAGGCATTTTCCTTTTAACCAAATAGTTATTCATATTACAATCATATTTTAATTACTCTAGGGAAAGGTTTTTATATAAGAAACCAGAGAGCAAAATGGTTGGATGATGTGTTTGTATTTCCTATTGAGATTTTCACCTTTTAAATTTTTCAGTGTCTATCTCATCCTTTTATTTATTTATTTTTTCACCTCTCACTCCCAATTTGCCGATTATTAACTTTAGAAGCAACTTGGTGGAGGCTGAAAGGAAGGAGAAGAGAATAATATTTGAGTACCAGACA
This sequence comes from Balaenoptera acutorostrata, assembly GCF_949987535.1. NCBI lineage: Eukaryota > Metazoa > Chordata > Mammalia > Artiodactyla > Balaenopteridae > Balaenoptera > Balaenoptera acutorostrata. The sequence goes on from NC_080083.1 coordinate 28,660,900, forward strand.
TTCTGTTTAACAGTTTGCTAACATTTTTCATTTAATGCTATAAAATGTGTATTATTACTTTCATTTTACAAATGAACAATGTAAGACTTAAAGTTGCTCTGAGATGTAACTTGCCTGAAGTTAGCCAAATATCATGTGATGAAGCTGTTCTTTGCTATAGTCTGTCTGATTCCAAAATCTCTTGTATTCTTAATATAATGCAATGTCCAGAGGTTATGATATAGTGCTATAGGTGTAATTACACACACACACACACACACACACACACCCAGCATGGATTTTACCCTAGTATTTTGGTCCATTGGAATGCAACTTCTGTTATTAAGCTGATTTCAACCAGTTGCCTTATATTTGAATAAAGATAAAACACAAGAAAGGTTAGAATGCTAGCTCGGGCAATATTTATTTTGCAAAGAAGATAATGCGCATTTGAGATTAGCTCTTTTTGTCAAGGTGAAACTAAGCTAGGTCTCATGTTCCAAAAGCTTTATCACATAAGCAGATTAATTTTAATAGGGCACACCGGCACATATTGCTGTTATTGTGCAAATATGTTTTGGGTTGCCACTTTAAAAGGAAACAATCTGATTTTCTTCTCCCTATCCTTCTTAATTTTTTTTTTAATTTTTATTTATTTATTTATTTATTTATTTATGGCTGTGTTGGGTCTTCGTTTCTGTGCGAGGGCTTTCTCCAGTTGCGGCAAGCGGGGGCCACTCTTCATCGCGGTGCGCGGGCCTCTCACTATCGCGGCCTCTCTTGTTGGGGAGCACAGGCTCCAGACGCGCAGGCTCAGTAATTGTGGCTCACGGGCCTAGTTGCTCCGCGGCATGTGGGATCTTCCCAGACCAGGGCTCGAACCCGTGTCCCCTGCATTGGCAGGCAGATTCTCAACCACTGGGCCACCAGGGAAGCCCCCCTTCTTCTTAATTTTCTCTATGCTGGAAACAAATGTGCTAATACTGAATATAGAAAGGAATCAGAGAGAACCCCAGAACCACACCTTTCTAAACTTTCAGTTAGAGGAGCCAAACTCTTGGACCAAAAATGAGCAAACAATATAATTAATACAAATAATTACAAGCAATGGGATAGCTGTCTGTAAATTAAGTCATGTGGAAGAGTTGCTTATATTTATTTCCTGAGGCCTGCCAAAGAGGACAGACTAGGAATACTAGTTGAGCTAAATTTACTGGGACTCAGAGTCCTTATTACATGTATATGAATATTTGTACTCAATAAAAGTATACATTTAATGAAAATTATCTGTCCAACAATAAAATAGGCTGCCTCGGGAAACTGCCAGTGTCCTACCATTGAAGGTGCTCAGACAAGGGCTCTTTACCTTTTGGGAATGTCCTGTAGGGGAAGCAAATACTCTGTGAAGGTTATTCAAGGCCAACAAAGACTCTGAGATTTCTTCCAACCATAAGATTCTCTAATTCACACACCAGTGGGCACATGGTCATCTATGCCAGTTTTTAATTTATCACTCCATTTTCACTAGCAACCAACTGCCCCTAATGATTTGATCCCTTCACTGTTAAACCTCTAGATCAGGGACCTGCACACTAGAGCCCATACTCCCAATCTGGCTGGCCACTGTTCTGGTACAACCTACCAGCTAAGAATAGCTTTTACATTTTCAGATAGAAATAAATCATAAGAAGAACACTATTTTGTGGCATGTGAAAGTTAGGTGAAATTCAACATTCAGTGTCCATAAATAAAATTTCATTGGAACACAGCCATGCTCATTTGCTTATGTATTATCTATGGCTGTTTTTATGTTACAACAGAAGGGTTGAATAGTGGTGAAAGATACTGAATGTCCGGCAAAGTGGAAAACATTATCTGTCCCTTTACCAAAAATGTTTGTTGACCCCTGCTTTAGAAAATCAACTTCTGAGAGCAGGGGTGTAGTCTTTTTTGTTTATCTCTGTAGCCGTAATGTTTGGCACAGAGGGCCTTCAATATTTGGTTGTTGAATGAATAAATGAATAAAGGATGATTGTGTTCAGAATTTATGGAAAGCCATTAAATTTGCCTATAAATAATTTCTTCTTCTAGAGACCAACAGAGATTTATATCCCTGTTCCCAAACAATGCAGAGGTACATTGTATGTGAACAAAAGACTCAACCAGGGCTAATATTGAGGTATAATGGACCTGTACAGAATAATGTCAACCTTCTATTCTGATTGGTCTGGACCATACTTCCCTAGTCATTAATAATTTTGGAAACCACCTCTGGACACACTATAGGTTATTACCTTCAAAACTTATGACTTATTCAGACTTTGGTGAATTCCTAAAATAACCTTGAGAAACTTTGTATTTTCTTGTCTTAATCAGTTGGAAAATGTAATGCTCCTTGGAGGAATAATTGTGGGGAATTATTCTTTCCTTTCAACACAAAGAAAGCCAGCTCAGCAATTCAATGACATTTGATGCAGGTTAGATGAATGTCAACACCTTGCTCCCTCCTCCACACAAAGAGAACATTACTACGTTAAGTCACATTTAGAAAAAAATCCCCCAAACATTTCATCTGCAACATAGTTGGAAACCCATTTTAGAATGTTAAAGTTTGTTAAAGATGCTTAGACTGATTCTCATCCCCCATCCCATATTTTTTAAAACTATTAGCCATACAGTACTAATTATCCAGCTGGAACTTCTTTCAGCAGAGGGTTTCCAAGTTGCCTCCCCAATTTGAAGCTGTCAGGAGAAAGTCTGAAGACTTGTTCTTCCTCCTACAGCTTCATGCTCTAATTAAAGCAGTAAATATTGTTCCCTCCAAGGGAGAAGTAGGCAGGGAGGAAAGTAGTTGTAGGATTTAAATTCCAATTGGCATAGAACAGTGCAAGAACCTGTACACACAGACAGAAGAGGAAATAGAGGCAGCTGGTGGGGTGAGGAAGGAGCAGAACAACCTCAGTCCCAAGGCCAGAGCAGAAAGTAGATGGGATGCCCTCTGAGGGGCAGAGACAGATGTCTCATGTGTTTTCCCATTTCTCATCAGTTAAGACCAGCCTGATAGGATTTAGAATTAGAGAAGTCTCGACAGTCATTAGGTCACAATTCAGCCTGCGGAATAAGCCACACAACTTTATTTATGTGTTTGTTTCATAATTGGCTTATTTTAATTTTGAAGAAGAAGGAAACTTGGTTAAACTGCCTGTAAAGTTATTATGTGATTATTATAATAATTTTAGCCATGGAGAACAGTACAAAGAAGAAAGTTCCCATGTCATCTTAAATCTTCCACCAAGAAATAGCCATTGTTATTCGGGAAATACCATTTCAGATATCAGTTTTTATATATACAGAGAATAAGAAATAGATATGAAACTTTATAAGAATAGGAACATGCTATGATATTTTTGCATAAAAGCCTTCACTTAATTTAACTTGACTTTAATGGAAAGGAGAAAAGTACAAAGTGACCTTATTTCTTATTTTCCCCAAATATCTCTGTCAGGCTGATAAAAGATATTGTGAAAATTATTAAGTTGTTGGAGTCATTATGTCTTTGATTTTTTAAAATAAACTTCAATTTTTACCCTATTAATCAACTCTGTCAGAGAACAATCTCATTCCTCCTCCTACCTCCTCTGCTTCTTTAATTTTAAATGTAATTTTATTATCTTTATTATTATTTTTATTATATTTTGTCATATGAGTAATCTGTTATGTAAATACAATTTACATAATTGCTCATATTAGTTTTAGTTTTAAAAGAATTCATTATACACACTAATATTTTTACTGTGCCTCTTTCAGTTCTGATTTAAATTTTTTGCTTCATTCTTTTCATTAGTTGAATTTGTCATCAAGCATATGCGTGTGTTTGTGATAGGAAGTGTCGTTGGGTGCTAAAATGCTTCATGTTTGAATATATCTAATTGTTGTCTTTATATTTGAAACAAATCTTGGCTGGATTCACTTTTCTTGGTCAAGGCCTCAGAAACTTTGTAGGAGGCTTTTACTGTTGAATGCTGCCATGGGAAAGAGTAATGCCAATGTGATTTCCCCTTCTTGGCTCCTGCAGATATTTGAGTTTGTGGCATCTGACTTTAGTCCAGCTTTTTCCTTAAACAAAAAATATAGAAGCCAAATAATTTTCCATATGGATTCTCACCAAGTGTATAAAATACTTAATCTATGCCATTCTGATAAAGAAAACCATTTAACACTATTGGTTTAATTTGCATGTTGTTGATTCCTAGGATGGGATGAACATCTTTTAGATGTTCAATTATAATTTTAGAGTAATTGATAACTGACTATAGATCTTTACTAAATTTAGCAGATCCCTGTCTGATCATTCACACATAGATTATATATGTAAATTAACATAATAATAATGTAACTGGATCAATTTAATGGAGCCACTTTGTGAAGGTTAGGGTGCCATGTTAACCTGACAAGATCATGCTGACCCTTACAGGGTGATTTGGGGTTTTGCTTATAGCAAAATACATAGAATAATGGTATTCCAAAATTGGAAGAACGGCAGGATATTCAAGTTTACTGGATTAGAAACAACCAAATTCTTTTTTAAACAAAAAACTTTTAATATAACACCTAATAAATAAGCCAAAGTGGAACTGCTCTAGATAAAGTGAAGTAGGGCAGGGGGTAGAATAGAATTCACCCTGTGTTTCTTGTTTTTTGTTTTGACTCCCAGGTGACTTGGAAAACCACAAGACCCAATGTCTTGCAACCTGAAAACCAACCAAGATGGCATGATAGTTTTTTTTTTTTTTATAGTAATCTTTTTTACTTATTTATTTATTTTTAGATTTATTTTTTTTTTGGCTGTGTTGGGTCTTCGTTTCTGTGCGAGGGCTTTCTCTAGTTGTGACAAGCGGGGGCCACTCTTCATCATGGTGCGCGGGCCTCTTCACTATCGCGGCCTCTCTTGTTGCAGAGCACAGGCTCCAGATGCGCAGGCTCAGTAGTTGTGGCTCATGGGCCTAGTTGCTCCACGGCATGTGGGATCTTCCCAGACCAGGGTTCGAACCCGTGTCCCCTGCATTGGCAGGCAGATTCTCAACCACTGCACCACCAGGGAAGGCTGGCATGATAGTTTTATACTTTGAAACTGTCATCTGCTTGGAACACAGAACAAGGATAGATAAATCATTTAGAACATTTTCTCTGACAACAGTAGAATGAAGCAAAAAATTAAAAACAAACCTCACTAGAAAATTCCCACTCTTTGAAAAATAAGCAATGTGTCTAAATAATCCAAATGTCAAAGAAGAAATAACAAAGAATATTAGAATGCATTCTGAACTGAATAATGATGAAAGTACAGCCATCAAACTGTGCGAAATACAGCTAAAGCTGTGCTAAGGGTGAAATTTATAGTCAAAGGGCATATATTAGAAATTATGACAGGCTGAAAATCAATTGCCTAAGTATCCAAACCCAAGAAACTGAAGAAAAAATTAACCCCAAGAAAGTGAAGGAAATCATAAAACTAGTGTGAAGAAATTAATAAAGTAGAAAATAAATTTATTAATACAAAAATAAAAAAAACAAAAATTGTTCTTAGAACAGACTAAGACAATTAATAGACTTCTAGCAAAGCTGATCAAAAAAGAGAGATGGGAAAAATCCCCTAATATCCAGATATTTAAATGAGGACATCATTACAAATATTGCATATATTAACAGATAATAAAGGGATATTATTAAAGATTTCACGTGAATAAATTTGAAAATCTTAGTGAAATTGACACATTTTTAGAAGTTTCCTAATTGCCAAACTGAAACAAGAAGAAATAAAAGAAACAAATAATCCCATATGTATTAAATAAATTGAATCTAGTATTTAAAGCCTTTCCATTTTAAAATCTCAAGGCCTAGGAGGCTTTACTAGTGAATTCTCCCTAACATTTAAAGAAGGAGTAACAATTTCTCACTCTCCTCCAGAGATTAGGGGGAGAAAATATTCAGGGTTGGGGGTGAGTGGGAAAATTCTCTTGTCAATTTGTTTACCAGCATTATTTGATATTAAAACTTAATAAGAATATTACCAAAAAAAGGGGAATTTAAAAGCCAACATCCCTAATGAAGACAGGTACAAAAATCTTGATCTAAATATTATCCACTTGAATTCAGTGATACATAAAAGGCTAATATAGTATAATCAACTAAGAGTAATCCAAGAATGCAGGCATATCAGTTATAAATTGTGACAATAATGATGTTTAACAAACGACCCTGAAATTCAATGGCTCAAAGCAATAACATTTGTTTAGCTTATAAGTCTGCTAGTGAGTTTTGTAGTTCTTCTGATCTTGGCTGACTTTCTAAAATGTCTCCAAAAACTGCTGGTGGGAGTGTGGATTGGTAAAAAGACTGATTGTTCATAGCCATACTAACTGCAATAGCTACATCATATAAATTATCAAAATACCCATCAAATGTAGAATGAACATATAAATTATGGAATTCATACAAGAGAATTCTATTTATCAATAAAAGAATTGCTATAAACAACAATACCTATTATTGAACAAAGGAAGTCAAACTACATTTCTACCCTCTAAAAAAAGAAGAAAAGAAAAAAAGTATCATTTCATTTATATTGCATTCAAAAACACAAAAATTACTCCATGGATTGAGAAGTAATGTTAGTGGTTACCTTTGGAAGCCTGTGACTAGAAAGGGATGCAAAGGAGACATGATTTACTCATAATGTTCTGTCTTTTATCTGGGGTCTGAGCCCACGGTTGTGTTCAGTGTGTGAAAATTTGAGTTAAATATTTACATGTGCTTCTCTGCCTATGTGTTATGCTCAATTTTTAAAAGGTAATTTTATATCATTCAAAATACATGGAAAATATAAAATAGAGAAATATATAGAAAAAGTCCTACAGAGTAAAAAAAGAAAAAAAAAAGATGCTATGAGGGATTGAAATGGCAAAGCACCAACTGAAGGAAGACCAAGTGAGGAGGAGGTATATTTTCTGAAATATGCATCTGTTAAAGAACTCCTGTCTAAAATATACTAAAGAACTCCCACACATCAAAAGGAAAAGACAGAAAACTCCCCTCTCAAATAGCTAAAGACTTGAACAGGCCCTTCACAAATGAAGAAATCCTCATTCCAATAACATGAAGAAGATGTTCAACTTTATTAATCATCAGGAAAATATGTATTAAAGTCGCCATGAGATTATACTACACACATATGCCAGAATGGCTCAAATGAAAACAATTGTCAGTATCAAATGGCAACAAGGCTGTGGAGCAACAGGAACTTTTATGCATTGCTGGTAGGAGTGTAAATTGGTACAAAAATATGGAATACTGTATAGTACTATCTAGTAAAGATGATATATGCATATCCTATCACCAGCAACTCCATTAGTAGACATATGTCATGCAGAAGTGTTTGGCTTTGACAATTTCTCCAAAAATACATAAAAGAATGTTCATAGAAAAACTATTTGGATTAAACAAAAGCCGTGTCCATTAACATTTGAAGGGATAAATAATCTGGGTATAGTTAAAGGACAAAATATTGCATAGTAATGAGAAGGAACAAGCTATTACCCCAAGCAAAACACAGATGCATTTCACTAGATGTATTGAATGAAATAAGTCAAAGGAAAAGAATATTGTGCTTTATTCCATTTAAATGAAGTGCAGAAGACAGACACAACTAATTAACAGTGTTAGAAGTTTGAATAAGGGTTACCTTTGAGGGAAGGTCATGATTGAGAAGGAGCAGGATGAGGCCTCTGGGGTGCTGGCTACATAGGTGTGCTCATAATGCTCTGTTCAATTTCCTGCACATAGTGTTTCAACAAGGTTTTTTGAAAAGTAGATACTTGTGTAGGAACACACACACACACAGACACAAAATTAAAAGACAAGCCATGAACTGAGAGATAATATTCATACGTATAATTGACCACAGTTTAATATCTACAACATATGAAGAATTCTTATAAATCAATAAGAAAAAGACAACTACTACTCTAAAAATGTACCAAATATATAAACAGGTAATTCACAGAGGGTAACCAAAGGGGCCAAAAACATATTAAAGAATATTCAATCTCCCTGGCCATTGGGGAAATGTAAATTAATACCATAATTAGGTATCTTTTTATATTGGTTAGATTGGCAACAACCAGACAATGCCAAGTGAATGTGGAATGAAGATATGGGGCAATGAGAAGTTTCATAAATTGCTGGTGTCTTAGCTTGAGGTGCTATAACAAAATACCATAAACTGGGTGGCTTAAACAACAGACATTTATTTCTCACAGTTCTGAGGGCTGGAAGTCCAAGATCAAAGTGTTAACCTACTCAGTTCTTGGTGAGGGCTGCCATCTTGTTGGGTGTTGACATGACCTTTACCTTGTGTGCATGTGGAGAGAGAGAGAGTTCTCATATCTTTTCCTTTTCTCATAAGGGCAATAATTGTATCATGAAGGTCCTACCTCCATGACCTAATCTATACCTAGTTACCTCTCAAAGGCTCCACCCCAAATACCATTACATTGGAAGTTAGGGCTTCAACATATGAATTTTAGGGTGGGGGGGGAACACAAGTATTCAGCCCCTAATGTCTTGTTGGATTATAAATTGGTACAACCACTTAGAAGAGCAATTGGCAATATTTAGCAAAGTTGAAGATGTGCAGGTTTGTTTATTCAACCAACAGTTCTTCTACTCTTAGATGAAGATGCTAGAGAAATACTCATATATGGGTAGAAAAAACATAAAATGATGCTAAATACACTAGGAATAAGTGATTGGAAACAACCAAAATGTTCATCAGTAGAACAGATAAATTAATTATGGTATAGTAAAATCCCTCTATAACAATAAATGATGTCCAAATATTCAGCCAGGTAAAATGAGGCAGCTAAGCTGTGAGGTCTTGCAGTTCCTCGGATCTACTATCTACTTTGACAGTACATGCTGGAGTTGTCTGATACAGTTTAAATATCAATAAAAGTGATTCGAAGTCCTATGTTTGGAGAGGAATTCCAGGAGAGTGGTCACAATGTTGAGATCTTCCCAGTTAACTGTAACCTTTTATGAGGACCATGTTCAAGGAAATTAGGCTGAAAGAAACTTGAGACAAGGGGGCATATTTTGGTCCTATTCTTCAAAGATAAATCCCATTGTACCTGAATTTCACACTTATTCCAAGGTTTCCATGTATATTAATGAAACAGAATACTACACAACATTTAAAATGTACAACTAGAGCTGCAAATGTCAACATGGAAATATTTCAAAAACATAAATTTGAGTGAAAATAGAAATTGCAAAATCATATGTAAAGTTTGATACAATTTGACTCAAATGCTAAAACCAGTAGAATAATACTGCATTTTGTTTATTGATCCGTAATGTGTAATCAAGTCTAACACAATAATGGAAGGACACATACTACCTCCAGGATTGTGAAGAAGAGCAGGAAATGAGATCAGGATAGTACATAAAGGAATTTTCAACTGTAGTTAATTACATGTTACTTCTTTTAAAAAGTCAGATGTCAATTAGGTTTGTTGATGCAGATGAGGACTATACATGGGTTCATTATATCATTTTGTATGTTGAAAATATTTTGAAATTAAAAACATAATCAGAAAAGAAAACCATTGCTTTGATCCAACACACCCCCTAATTTCATCATGAAGGAAACTGAGAACCCAAGAAGTAAAGAGTTTCCCCCAGCCTGTATTTTATTTTCTGTCATTCTTTAAGGAGACATGTCATACGTATGCATTTTAAAAGCAGCTACCATTATATGTTCATTGTATAACAGGCAGTTTAATAAGCACTTATGTTCATGATTTTGTTTAATCTTCCAAAAAGCCACACTCCTATGAGACATATACTATCTCTTATTTTATAGATGAGAAAACAGATTGAGATATTAAAGTGATATAATTTGATCAAGATTACCAACTAATTATAATCTATATAATTTCAGAGCATGGTTGCATTATGAATTAGCTATTAATCTTATTATTCACCTATATGTGGTAATTCTCCCCACCCCTTATCCCCAAGTCATTTATAACTTTCTCTTTATTATTCTTTTTTTTAATAAATTTATTTATTTATTTTTGGCTGTGTTGGGTCTTCATTTCTGTGTGAGGGCTTTCTCTAGTTGTGGCAAGTGGGGGCCACTCTTCATCGCGGTGCGTGGGCTTCTCACTATTGCGGCCTCTCTTGTTGCAGACCACAGGCTCCAGACGCGCAGGCTCAGTAGTTGTGGTTCACGGGCCCAGTGGCACGTGGGATCTTCCCAGACCAGGGGTCGAACCCGTGTCCCCTGCATTGGCAGGCAGATTCTCAACCACTGTGCACCAGGGAAGACCTTTATTATTCTTTTAAATTTTTTTTTCTCTTTGTCTTTCAGCAATTTAAATATGTTGTGAATGTGTGGTTCTCAGCCCTTCTTCCTGCTTAGGATTTGCTAGTTTTAATATTTAAGATTTGCTATTTTCATCAAATTTGAAAAGCTATTATATAAAAATATCATGTGAGTTTTTTCAGATATTATTCTGTCTCATTCTTTTTTTGGGACTCTGATTACATGTATATTGTACTGCTTGATATTTTCTCATAGTGATGACATTCTGTTCTGTTTTTATTTCAGTCTTTTCCCTTTGTGCTTCATTTTGGGCATTTTAAAAATTGGACTGTCATCCACTTCATTGATCCTTTCTTCTGCAGTGTTCATTCAGATGTTTAATCCATCTAATGTATTTTATAGTTTAACATTTTTTTGTTTTGATTGATAATGTTTTTGAGTTAATTTTTGTATGAGGTGTAAGTTATTATCAGGGTTCATGTTTCTTATCTATGAATAATTGTTTCAACACAAATTTTTGCCACTGAGTTGCTTTTGCAACTTTGTCAAAAGTCTGTTAGCCATATTCATATGAGTCTATCTCTGGACTCTCCTTGTTCTATTGATCTATGTGTCTAACCCTCTACCAAAATTATACTGTCTTAATTGCTTTAACTATATAGTAAATCTTATAATCATATAGTGGGATACCTTCAAATTTATTCTTCTTTTTCAAAATTGTTTTCAGCTATTCTAGTTTCTTTGATACACATTTTAGAATCAGCTTGTCTTTACCTGTCAATATGTTGCTGGAATTTTTCATAGGAATTGTATATCAGCTTAGGGAGAATTGACATTTTTACTGTGTTTTATCCGTCCATAATCACAGTATGCTCTCTCCATTTATTCAGGTTTTCTTTTATTTCCTCATTTAGTACTTTGTAGTTTTCTGCATATGTATTCTGTATGTATTTTTTTATATTTATATGTAAATATTTTATTTGGTCAGGGCTATTGTAAATATTATTGTGTTTTAAATGCTCATTTCATTTTGTTAATAATATTAGTATATAGAAATATGTTTATTTTATACACTCACAACAAACTATCTAAAAAGGAAATTTGGAAAGAATCCCATTCACAATAGCACCAAAAATAATAAAATACGTAGGAACAAACTTAACTAAGAATGTGAAAGCCTTGAATACTAAAAACTACAAAATATTGATGCAAGTAACTAAAGAAGACACAAACAAATGGAAAGACATTGCATGTTCATAGATTAGAAGACTTATTATTGTTAAAATGTCCCTACTACCCAAAGCGATAAACAGATATACAGATGCAATTCCTATCAAAATCCCAATGGCATTTTTGCAAAAATTGCAGCACTATTCACAATAGCCAAGATGTGGAAACAACCCTAATGTCCACTGACAGATAAATGGATAAATAATATGTGGTATATACACACAAGGAAATGCCATTTGACTTTAAAAAGGAAGGAAATTCTGAAATATTCAACAGCATGGATGAACCTTGAGGTCATCATAAGCCAGTCATAGAAAGACAACTACTACACAATTTCACTTATATGAGCCTAAAATAGTCAATTCATAGAATCAAAGAGTGGAATAGTGATTGTTGGGCTGGTGGGAGAGGGAAATGAGGAATTACCAAACAATGGACATAAAGTTTCAGGTAAGGAGGGTGAATAAGTTCTAGAGATTTGCTGTAAAATACTGTGCCTATAGTCAAAAATACAAGACTATGCGGAAACTTGCACAAGCCTCTTAGATAGCCTAATCCAGAAAAGGACAGACAGCAGAAGCAAGAAGAACTACAATCCTGCAGCCTGTGGAACAAAAACCACATTCACAGAAAGATAGACAAGGTGAAAAGGCAGAGGGATATGTACCAGATAAAGGAACAAGACAAAAACCCCAGAAAAACAACTAAATGAAGTGGAGATAGGAAACCTTCCAGACAAAGAATTCAGAATAATGATAGTGAAGATGATCCAGGACCTCAGAAAAAGAATGGAGGCAAAGATCGACAAGATGCAAGAAATGTTTAACAAAGACCTAGAAGAATTAAAGAACAAACAGACAGATATGAACAATACAATAACTGAGATGAAAAATACACTAGAAGGAATCAATAGCAGAATAACTAAGGCAGAAGAATGGAAAAGTGAACTGGAAGACAGAATGGTGGAATTCACTGCTGCAGAACACAATAAAGAAAAAAGAATGAAAAGAAATGAAGACAGACTAAAAGACCTCTGGGACAACATGAAACACAACAACATTAGCATTATAGGGGTCCCAGAAGGAGAAGAGAGAGAGAAAGGACCCGAGAAAATATTTGAAGAGATTTTGGTCGAAAACTTCCAAACACGGGAAAGGAAATAGCAACCCAAGTCCAGGAAGTGCAGAGAGTCCCATACAGGATAAACGCAAGGAGAAACACGCTTAGACACATAGTAATCAAATTGGCAAAAATTAAAGACAAAGAAAAATTATTGAAAGCAGCAAGGGAAAAACGACAACTGACATGCAAAGGAACTCCGTTAACAGCTGATTTCTCAGCAGAAATTCTACAAGCCAGAAGGGAGTGGCATGACATATTAAAAGTGATGAAAGGGAAGAACCTACAACCAAGATTACTCTACCTGGCAAAGATCTCATTCAGATTCGATGGAGAAATGAAAAGCTTTACAGACAAGCAAAAGCTAAGAGAATTCAGCACCACCAAACCAGCTCTACAACAAATGCTAAAGGAACTTCTCTAGTGGGAAACACAGGAGAAGAAAAAGACCTACAAAAACAAACCCATAACAATTAAGAAAATGGTAATAGGAACATACATATCAATAATTACCTTAGAGGATTAACCAAGATGGCGGAGTAGAAGGACGTGCTCTCACTCCCTCTTGCGAGAACACCAGAATCACAACTGGCTGCTGGACAATCATCGATAGGAAGACACTGGAACTCACCAAGGAGGATACCCCATGTCCAAGGACAGAGGAGAAGCCACAGTGAGACAGTAGGAGGGGCGCAATCAGAGTAAAATCAAATCCCATAACTGCTGGGTGGGTGACTCACAGACTGGTGAACACTTATACCACAGAAGTCCACCCACTGGAGTGAAGCTTCTGAGCCCCATGTCAGGCTTCCCAACCTGGGGGTCTGGCAACGGGAGGAGGAATTCCTAGAGAATCAGACTTTGAAGCCTAGTGGGAATTGATTGCAGGACTTTGACAGGACTGGGGGAAACAGAGACCCCAATCTTGGAGGGCACACACAAAGTAGTGTGTGCATCGGGACCCAGGGGAAGGAGCAGTGACCCTGGGGGAGACTGAACCAGACCTACCTGCTGGTGTTGGGGGGTCTCCTGCAGAGGCGGGGGGTGGCTCTGTTTCACTGTGGGGGCAAGGACACTAGCAGGGGAGGTTCTGGGAAGTGCTCCTTGGCGTGAGCCCTCCCAGAGTCTGCCATTAACCCCATCAAAGAGCCCAGGTACGCTCCAGTGTTGGGTTGCCTCAGGCAAAACAACCAACAGGGAGGGAACCCAGCCCCACCCATCAACAGTCAAGTGGATTAAAGTGTTATGGAGCTCTGTCTGCCACAGCAACAGTCAGCTCTACCCACCACCAGAGCCTCCCATCAAGCCTCTTAGATAGCTTAAACCACCAGAGGACAGACAGCAGAAGCAAGAAAAACTACAATCCTGCAGCCTGTGGACCAAAACGCACAGTTACAGAAAGATAGACAAGATGAAAAGGCAGAGGGCTATATATCAGATGAAGGAACAAGAAAAAACCCCAGAAAAACAACTAAATGAAGTGGAGATAGGCAACCTTCCAGAAAAAGAATTCAGAAGATAGTGAAGATGATCCAGGACCTCGGAAGAAGAATGGAGGCAAAGATTGAGAAGATGCAAGAAATGATTAACAAAGACCTAGAAGAATTAAAGAACAAACAAACAGAGATGACCAATACAATAACTGAAATGAAAACTACACTAGAAGGAATCCATAGCAGAATAACTGAGGCAGAAGAACGGATAAGTGACCTGGAAGACAGAATGGTGGAATTCACTGCTGCAGAGCAGACTAAAGAAAAAAGAATGAAAAGAAATGAAGACAGCCTAAGAGACCTCTGGGACTATATGAAACACAACAACATTCGCATTATAGGGGTCCCAGAAGGAGAAGAGAGAGAGAAAGGGCCAGAGAAAATATTTGAAGAGATTATAGTCGAAAACTTCCCTAACATGGGAAAGAAAATAGCCACCCAAGTCCAGGAAGTGCAGCGAGTCCCATACAGGATAAACCCAAGGAGAAACACGCCGAGACACATAGTAATCAAAGTGGCAAAAATTAAAGACAAAAATTATTGAAAGCAGCAAGGGAAAAACGACAAATAACATACAAGGGAACTCCCATAAGGTTAACAGCTGATTTCTCAGCAGAAACTCTACAAGCCAGAAGGGAGTGGCATGATATACTTAAAGTGATGCAAGGGAAGAACCTACAACCGAGATTACTCTACCCGGCAAGGATCTCATTTAGATTTGATGGAGAAATCAAAAGCTTTACAGACAAGCAAAATCTAAGAGAATTCAGCACCACCAAACCAGCTCTACAACAAATGCTAAAGGAACTTCTCTAAGTGGGAAACACAGAGAAGAAAAGGACCTACAAAAACAAACCCAAAACAATTAAGAAAATGGTCATAGGAACATACATATCGGTAATTACCTTAAACGTGAATGGATTAAATGCTCCAACCAAAAGACACAGGCTTGCTGAATGGATACAAAAACAAGACCCATATATATGCTGTCTACAAGAGACCCACTTTAGACCTAGGGACATATACAGACTGAAAGTGAGGGGATGGAAAAAAATATTCCATGGAAATGGAAATCAAAAGAAAGCTGGAGTAGGTATACTCATATCAGATAAAATAGACTTTAAAGCAAAGAATGTTACAAGAGACAAAGAAGGACACTACATAATGATCAAGGGATCAATCTAAGAAGAAGATATAACAATTATAAATATATATGCACCCAACGTAGGAGCACCTCAATACATAAGGCAACTGCTAACAGCCATAAAAGAGGATATTGACAGTAACACAATAATAGTGGGGGACTTTAACACCTCACTTACAACAATGGTCAGATCATCCAAAATGAAAATAAATAAGGAAACAGAAGCTTTAAATGACACAATAGACCAGATAGATTTAATTGATATTTATAGGACATTCCATCCAAAAACAGCAGATTACACGTTCTTCTCAAGTGTGCACGGAACATTCTCCAGGATAGATCACATCTTGGGTCACAAATCAAGCCTCAGTAAATTTAGGAAAATTGAAATCATAAAAAGCATCTTTTCTGACCACAATGCTATGAGATTAGAAATGAATTACAGGGAAAAAAACGTAAAAAAGACAAACACATGGAGGCTAAACAATACGTTACTAAATAACCAAGAGATCACTGAAGAAATCAAAGAGGAAATTAAAAAATACCTAGAGACAAATGACAATGAAAACACGACGACCCAAAACCTATGGGATGCAGCAAAAGCGGTTCTAAGAGGGAAGTTTATAGCTATACAAGCCTACCTAAAGAAACAAGAAAAATCTCAAGTAAACAATCTAACCTTACACCTAAAGAAACTAGAGAAAGAAGAACAAACAAAACCCAAAGTTAGCAGAAGGAAAGAAATCATAAAGATCAGAGCAGAAATAAATGAAATAGAAACAAAGAAAACAATAGCAAAGATCAATAAAACTAAAAGCTGGTTCTTTGAGAAGATAAACAAAATTGATAAGCCATTAGCCAGACTCATCAAGAAAAAGAGGGAGAGGATTCAAATCAATAAAATCAGAAATGAAAAAGGAGAAGTTACAACAGACACCACAGAAATACAAAGCATCCTAAGAGACTACTACAAGCAACTTTATGCCAATAAAATGGACAACCTGGAAGAAATGGACGAATTCTTAGAAAGGTATAACCTTACAAGACTGAACCAGGAAGAAACAGAAAATATGAACAGACCAATCACAAGCAATGAAATTGAAACTGTGATTAAAAATCTTCCAACAAACAGAAGTCCAGGACCAGATGGCTTCACAGGTGAATTCTATCAAATATTTAGAGAAGAGCTAACACCTATCTTTCTTAAACTCTTCCAAAAAATTGCAGAGGAAGGCACACTCCGAAACTCATTCTATGAGGCCACCAACACCCTGGTACCAAAACCAGACAAAGACACTACAAAGAAAGAAAATTACAGACCGATATCACTGATGAATATAGATGCAAAAATCCTCAATAAAATACTAGCAAACAAAATCCAACAACACATTAAAAGGATCATACACCACGATCAAGTGGGATTTATCCCAGGGATGCAAGGATTCTTCAATATATGCAAATCAATCAATGTGATACACCATATTAACAAATTGAAGAAGAAAAACCATATGATCATCTCAATAGATGCAGAAAAAGCTTTTGACAAAATTCAACACCCATTTCTGATAAAAACTCTCCAGAAAGTGGGCATAGAGGGAAACTACCTCAACATAATAAAGGCCATATATGACAAACCCACAGCAACCATCATTCTCAATGGTGAAAAACTGAAAGCATTTCCTCTAAGATCAGGAACGAGACAAGGATGTCCACTCTCACCACTATTATTCAACATAGTTCTGGAAGTCCTAGCCACGGCAATCAGAGAAGAAAAAGAAATAAAAGGAATACAAATTGGAAAAGAAGAAGTAAAACTGTCACTGTTTGCGGATGACATGATACTATACATAGAGAATCCTAAAACTGCCACCAGAAAACTGCTAGAGCTAATTAATGAATATGGTAAAGTTGCAGGATACAAAATTAATGAGCAGAAATCTCTTGCATTCCTAAACACTAATAATGAAAAATCTGAAAGAGAAATTATGGAAACACTCCCATTTACCATTGCAACAAAAAGAATAAAATACCTAGGAATAAACCTACCTAGGGAGACAGAGGACCTCTATGCAGAAAACTATAAGACACTGATGAAAGAAATTAAAGATGATACAAACAGATGGAGAGATATACCATGTTCTTGGATTGGAAGAATCAACATTGTGAAAATGACTATACTACCCAAAGCAATCTACAGATTCAATGCAATCCCTATCAAATTACCAATGGCATTTTTTACAGAACTAGAACAAATCATCTTAAAATTTGTATGGAGACACAAAAGACCCCAAATAGCCTAAGCAGTCTTGAGGGAAAAAAATGGAGCTGGAGGAATCAGACTCCCTGACTTCAGACTATACTACAAAGCTACAGTGATCAAGACAATATGGTACTGGCACAAAAACAGAAACATAGATCAATGGAACAAGATAGAAAGCCCAGAGATAAACCCACACACCTATGGTCAACTAATCTATGACAAAGGAGGCAAAGATATACAATGGAGAAAAGACAGTCTCTTCAATAAGTGGTGCTGGGAAAACTGGACAGCTACATGTAAAAGAATGAAATTAGAATACTCCCTAACACCATACACAAAAATAAACTCAAAATGGATTCGAGACCTAAATGTAAGACTGGACACTATAAAACTCTTAGAGGAAAACATAGGAAGAACACTCTTTGACATAAATCACAGCAAGATCTTTTTTGATCCACCTCCTAGAGTAATGGAAATAAAAACAAAAATAAACAAATTGGACCTAATGAAACTTCAAAGCTTTTGCACAGCAAAGGAAACCATAAACAAGACGAAAAGACAACCCTCAGAATGGGAGAAAATATTTGCAAACGAATCAACGGACAAAGGATTAATCTCCAAAATATATAAACAGCTCATGCAGCTCAATATTAAAGAAACAAACACCCCAATCCAAAAATGGGCAGAAGACCTAAATAGACATTTCTCCAAAGAAGACATACAGACGGCCACGAAGCACATGAAAAGATGCTCAACATCACTAATTATTAGAGAAATGCAAATCAAAACTACAATGAGGTATCACCTCACTCCTGTTAGAATGGGCATCATCAGAAAATCTACAAACAACAAATGCTGGAGAGGGTGTGGAGAAAAGGGAACCCTTTTGCACTGTTGGTGGGAATGTAAATTGATACAGCCACTATGGAGAACAATATGGAAGTTCCTTAAAAAACTAAAAATAGAATTACCATATGACCCAGCAATCCCACTACTGGGCATATACCCAGAGAAAACCGTAATTCAAAAAGACACATGCACCGGAATGTTCATTGCAGCACTATTTACAATAGCCAGGTCATGGAAGCAACCTAAATGCCCATCAACAGATGAATGGATAAAGAAGATATGGTACATATATACAATGGAATGTTACTCAGCCATAAAAAGGAACGAAATTGAGTCATTTGTTGAGACGTGGATGGATCTAGAGACTGTCATACAGAGTGAAGTAAGTCAGAAAGAGAAAAACAAATATCGTATATTAACGTATATATGTGGAACCTAGAAAAATGGTACAGATGAGCCAGTTTGCAGGGCAGAGGTCGAGACACAGATGTAGAGAATGGACATATGGACACCAAGGGGGGAAAACTGCGGTGGGGTGGGGATGGTGTTGTGCTGAATTGGGCGATTGGGATTGACATGTATACACTGAGGTGTATTAAATTGATGCCTAATAAGAACCTGCAGTATAAACAAACAAACAAAACAACTAATACTAAACTTTCATTGGGTTATTTGTATGGAAATATGTTAATATAAATGTTTCAGACATTACATGAAATTTCTAAAAATCTTATATGTTCTGGTATAATGTTAGAAGTCATAATCCTAGTTATTACCTTAAAATGTCTATCTCAGAAATAACTAATTTTCTTGTCAACTGCATTATTATGAACTTTCATCAAATTTTTAACTGTGGTCACTTTTAAGTCTTTTGTCATTTACAGACAGTTCTGTGTGTACTCTGATGCTTTTGCAAATATGTTCCTATAAAAGGGTTTCATCTTTAAGAAATTCATGGAAAAGACTCTGACAAGTACAGGTTTCTGGTAACTGACTGTACTGCTGAACTGAATGAATAAGCAGAACTGAATTTTCAGAACTCTAATGAAAAACTGATGAACTCATAAAAGTGCTAACAAAAGATCAAGATGAATAAAAAATTAATTACATGGGACTGAGTGAACTGATGAGGATGAGTATAATTTTTGTGACTTTCTGTCTGAATTTAAAAAAAAAACCCAACAAGGACTCAGAGGCAAAGAATATACAAATCAATTTTCACTGCAAAGTAAAGGAGCTGTTACAGTAGAGGATTACTGGACTGAATGTCAATATTATGACATAGTATGAGTGTGTTTCATGTTTGGTAATTGCAATCATTGTTGCTTTTGTTGTGGTCATCCATGTACAATGCTTGGTGTCAGTCTACTTATCTCTTGTAAAAATAAAATACAGTTTGTGTGTGTGAAAAAAAAAAAATTACCTTAAACGTGAATGGATTAAATGCTCCAACCAGAAGACACAGGTTTGCTGAATGGATACATAAACAAGACCCATATATATGCTGTGTACAAGAGACCCACTTCAGACCTAGGGACACATACAGACTGAAAGTGAGGGGATGGGAAAAGATATTCCATGGAAATGGAAACCAAAAGAAAGCAGGAGTAGCAATACTCATATCAGATAAAATAGACTTTAAAATAAAGAATGTTACAAGAGACAAGGAAGGACACTACATAATGATCAAGGGATCAATCCAAGAAGAAGATATAACAATTATAAATATATATGCACCCAACATAGGAGCACCTCAATATATAAGGCAACTGCTAACAGCTAAAAAAGCGGAAATCGACAGTAACACAAAAATAGTGGGGGAGTTTAACAGCTCACTTACACCAATGGACAGATCATCCAAGCAGAAAATTAATAAGGAAACACAAGCTTTAAATGACACAATAGACCAGATAGATTTAATTGATATTTATAGGACATTCCATCCAAAAACAGCAGATTACACTTTCTTCTCAAGTGCACACAGAACATTCTCCAGGATAGATCATATCTCGGATCACAAATCAAGCCTCAGTAAATTTAAGAAAATTGAAATCATATCAAGCATCTTTTCTGACCACAACACTATGAGATTAGAAATCAAAGAGGAAATCAAAAATACCTAGAGACAAATGAATGAAAACACAGTGATCCAAAACCTTTGGGATGCAGCAAAAACAGTTCTAAGAGGGAAGCTTATAACAATACAATCTTACCTCAAGAAACAACAAACATCTCAAATAAAAAATCTAACCTTACACTTAAAGGAACTAGAGAAAGAAGAACTAACAAAACCCAAAGTTAGTAGAAGGAAAGAAATCATAAAGATCAGAGCGGAAATAAATGAAATAGAAACCAAGAAAAGAATAGCAAAGATCAATAAAACTAAAAGCTGGTTCTTTGAGAAGGTAAACAAAACTGATAAAAAATTAGCCAGACTCATCAAGAAAAAGAGAGAGAGGACTCAAATCAATAAAATTAGAAATGAAAAAGGAGAAGTTACAACAGACACCACAGAAATACAAAGCATACTAAGAGACTACTTTAAGCAACTCTATGCCAATAAAATGGACAACCTGGAAGAAATGGACAAATTCTTAGAAAGGTATAACCTCCCAAGACTGAACCAGGAAGAAATAGAAAATATGAACAGACCAATCACAAGTAATGAAATTGAAACTCTGATTAAAAATCTTCCAACAAACAGAAGTCCAGGACCAGATGGCTTCACTGGTGAATTCTATCAAACATTTAGAGAAGAGCTAAAACCCATCCTTCTCAAACTCTTCCAAAAAATTGCAGAGGAAGGAACACTCCCAAACACATTCTATGAGGCCACCATCACCCTGATATCAAAACCAGACAAAGATACTACAAAAAAAGAAAATTACAGACCAATATCACTGGTGAATATAGATGCAAAAATCCTCAACAAGATACTAGCAAACAGAATCCAACAACACATTAAAAGGATCATACACCATGATCAAGTGGGATTTGTCCCTGGGATGCAAGGATTCTTCAATATATGCAAATCAATCAATGTGATACACCATATTGACAAATTGAAGAAGAAAAACCACATGATCATCTCAATAGATGCAGAAAAAGCTTTTGACAAAATTCAACACCCATTTATGATAAAAACTCTCTAGAAAGTGGGCATAAAGGGAACCTACCTCAACATAATAAAGGTCATGTACGACAAACCCACAGCAAACATCATTCTCAATGGTGAAAAACTGACAGCATTTCCTCTAAGATCAGGAACAAGACAAGGATATCCACTCTCACCACTATTGTTCAACATAGTTTTGGAAGTCCTAGCCATGGCCATCAGAGAAGAAAAAGAAATAAAAGGAATACAAACTGGAAAAGAAGAAGTAATGTTCATTGCAGCACTATTTACAATAGCCAGGTCCTGGAAGCAACCTAAATGCCCAGTGACAGCCGAATGGAAAAAGAAGAAGTGATACATATATATAATGGAATATTACTCAGCCATTAAAAGGAACAAAATTGGGTCATTTGTAGAGACGTGGATGGATCTAGAGACTATCATACAGAGTGAAGTAAGTCAGAAAGAGAAAAACAAATATCGTATATTAACGCATATATGTGGAACCTAGAAAAATTGTATAGATGAAACTTTTTGCAGGGCAGAAATAGAGACACAGATGTAGAGAACAAACGTATGGACCCCAAGGGGGGAAAGTGGTGGGGGCGGTGGTGGTGTGATGAATTGGGAGATTGGGATTGACATGTATACACTAATATGTATAAAATGGATAACTAATAAGAACCTGCTGTATAAAAAAATAAATAAAATACAATTCAAAAAAAAAAATCACAGACTTGAAACAAGACAGAACAGATGAGATTAAAAAAATACAAGGCTATATTGTACATTTAAAAAATTGAGGGTAGATCTTATGTTGTGTTCTTAAAATGAAACAATTTTTTAAAAGCTAAATTGAAAAAAATGAATTTATGTATTGTCATTGTAAGTAAGATCCTATGATAAATTTTTTTCAAATTGAAGAACAAGTTAGAAAAATGAAAAGAATGAAATACACTTGGTATTTGTGTTGATATTGTGTTCTGTTACCTTGCTAAATTTACTTATTTGTTTTGGGACTAGAAGTTTTTGTTTTTTTGTAGGTTCTTTGAGACATTTTTTATGTACACAATCATGTCACCTGTAAACTGGGACAGTTTTATTTCTTCTTTTCCAATTGACTTATCTTTTGTTTTTTTTTTTCTTGCCCTATTGCACTGGCTAAAACTTCCAGTACCATGTTGAATAGAAGTGATGAGTGCAGACATCCTTTTTTTTCCCAGTCTTTTGGGGAAAGCAGTCAGTGTTTTATCATTAAGTATGATGTTAGTTGTAGCTTTTTTATAGATGTCCTTCAGCAGTTTGATGAAGTTTCTTTTTATTCTTAGCTTTCTGAGAGTTTTTGTCATAAAACATTTTGTCCAATGTGAGTTGTTTTTGCATCAATAGATCTGATCTTTTAAACTGTTTATATATATATAAACTTTCTTATTTAAACTTATTTATATATATTTATAAATATATATAAACTACATTACGTAAACTAAAATCCAACTGTATAAATTGGATTATACTGTTAGATTTTTAAAAATTCTGAACCAGCCTTATGTTCCTGGAATAAAATCTTCCTGGTTATGGTGTACTTTTTAGTGATGGGTTCAATTTGCTAATCTTTTTATTTATTTATTTTTTTGGAGAATTTCTGTATCTACAATAATGAGGGATAGGAGTCTATGGGTTTGTTTGTTTGTTTTGGTGCTGTCTAGGCCTGGTTTTAGGGTTAGGGTAATGTTGATCTCATAAAATTTGTTGAGATTTCCTCCTATTTTCTGAAGGAGATTGTGTAAAATTAGTGTTATTTCTTCTTTAAATTTTTGGTGGAATTTGTCAGTAAAACCATATGGACCTGGAAATTTCCTATCCAGTCATATAACATGTACTTTTAAAAATTTTAGCTATTGTATTTCCCAACTCTAGAATTTCTATTTTGGCTCTTTTTCATAGTTTCCAAATGTCTCCTGGGATTCTTTGCCTATTCATTTACTTTCTTTATCTTTTCCCGTACATCCTCAAACATGATTACAATAATATAAAAATCCTTGTCTTCTTGTTGCAACATCTGGTTCATCTGTGGGTCAGGTCGGGTTTTTTAAAAATTTTTTGATGATGAATATTTTTATCTAACTTCTTTATATGCCTCATAATATTTTATTGTAAGAAGTTGTATATATAATTACATGGAGATTGAATTATACTCCTATTTTGTTTGGTTTATCCCAGAGATTGTAAACTCTTTTCTATGTGTGATAGCTCAAGTCGAGAAAGTGATTGTTTACATTTTACCATGTGATACGTTGATCCAGGATTGATCCCCAGCATTAGAAAGCTGAACACATTTCTTGTTAACTCAATTCCCAACTTCCAGTTCTACTGCAGTAGGCACTGATGATTAAGTGTTAGTCTCTTCTTATCAGTGTTTGATCCTGAAGCCAGGAGGGGTGGGCTGCAGTATCACCCTTGGAGTGAACAGTTTCAGGCCTACTTCAAAGTCCCCCAAAATGCTTGAGACTGTACAAGTTCTTACTGGTTTTTGGTTCTGCTTTCACTGTCATTTTTACAACAAATTTTGGAGGTGATAGTTGGAGAGCATCATTATTTCAAGCAAATTATTAGTGCATGTGGGGTTTTCCTGATTCTAATCTGTCCCATCTGCTCCCATCAGTGCCATTATCTCCACTGGTTTTTATGGACCCAGTAAAGGGAATGCTTTCTTCTCCCCTTGCTTGTACCCAGATTCAACAGTTTACCATCTTTCCAGAAGCTACCACAACTTGCTGCTCACCTGTGAGGTACTCTCTCTCTCTCTTTGTAAGTTAGCTCAAGGCTTCCTTACATACATTCCTCTTTGACAGTCTGATAGATAATGTGATGGTTTATTTTATGTGTCAACTTGACTGGGCCAAAGGGTGCCCACATATTTGGTCAACCTTGTTCTGGGTGTGTCTGTGAGGGTGTTTTGGATGAGATTAACATTTGAATCGTAGACTGAGTAAATTGCCCTCCCTAATGTGGCTGGCCCTCATCCAATCAATGAAAACTTGAATAGGAAAAAAGTTTGCCTCTACCTGAGGTACCAGGAAACTTCTCCTGCTTGACTGCTTTAAGCTGGGACATCAGTCTTTTCTGGCCTTCAGACTTGAACTGAAACATTGGCTCTTCTTGGGTCTCAGGACTGTCAACTTTCATGCTGGAAATACGCATCAGCTCTCCTGTGTCTCCAGCTTGCCAACTTCAGATCTTGAGACTTCTCAGCTCTATAATCATGTAAGCCAATTTCTTATAACATAAGGAACACATATATGTGTGTTCCTTATATATGCAAGCATACCTATATATACACAGGCATACTTTGAAGATATTGCTGGTTCAATTCCAGACTACCACAATAAAGTGAATATCATGATAAAATGAATCAGGTGAATTTTTTGGTTTCCCAGTGCATATAAAAGTTATGTTTGCACTGTATTGTAGACTATTAAGTGTCCAATAGCATTATGTGTAAAAAAAAAAGTACATACCTTAATTTTAAAATATTTTATTAATAAAAAATGCTAACCATTATCTGAGCCCTCAGTGAGTCATAATCTTTTTGCAGATGGAGGGTTTGAAATATTGTGAGAATTACCAAAATGTGACACAGAGACACAAAGTGAACAAACGTTGTTAGAAAAATAACGCCAATAGACTTTCTTGATGCAGGGTTACCACAAAACTTCAATTTGTAAGAAAACACTATATCTTCCAAGAACAATAACATGAGGTGTGTGAAGGGTTAAAGAAAGAAACACACCTATGTAAAAAGTGAGAGAAACGATGGATATATGATAATATAAAAAAGTAGATTCACATTTGTTCAATTATCATGCCTAATTGAATCCAAATTAGTAATCAAAACTGTGAAAGTTTCAAAGCTACGTCTATGGGAATATTTAACAGAGAGAAAAGAAGAACTGGAAAATGAGAGCTATTTTCAAATGATTGTACGACTGTCCTTATATGAGATGTTAAGTTTGTTCTTTGCTGTTCTAGAGAGCAGAACTACAGCCCATGAGCCAAAGTTTTGGGAAGCCTATTTTGTCTCAGTTAATTCATTCAATAAATAAGCTTTGAGAAGTTACTGTATTCCAGGCACTGTTCTTGACAGTTGAGATATATCAATGAACAAAGAAAACAAAACTTATTTCCCTGTCTAGCAAGGGAAATCCAAGTAAGGAGAAATCTAAGAAATCAATGGAAGGAAAAAGTTGAACAGTTAAAAGTGGAAAAACTAACTGGATTCCCTGGCAGAAACTTGATAATTATTTAGCATGTTTTTGAGGAGATTCCTAAATTAGAAGAGAGTTGAATCAGATGTCCTCAGAAGTTATTCTCGTTGCATGATGCTCTGAGTTTCTGACAATTCAAATTATCTGCAAGCAATATCATGGACTTTGCTACCAGTATTCACTGAAAATTAGAATGGGTTAATTTCTTCCTTGGATGTCAAAATATGGGGTCACTGTTACCATTCTAAGTCAATAATTTAGTTTCAACCTCTGGTTTTTACACATAGTATGCTACTCCCACATACCTCCCAGTCTTAACTAAAACATCACTTCCTCATTCCTTGACTCAATTCTAAATTAGGTCCTTTTATACTTGATCTTCATTGCCCTTTATTTTTCCTGCCCAGCATTCCTCTCACTTTGTAATTACTTTCTCTCGCTGTATGATTATTTGTGTACTAATCTGCAAGCTTCATGAGGGTAGGGATGGTGTCTTTTTCTTCACCACTTGATATGAATGACCTTAGCTCAGTCCTTGACACAAGATCAAGGGCCATTAAGTATTTATTTGGTCGTGAATAATGATTAATCAAGTAGGATCCCTGGAGAACAGGAATTGTTAATCTTCAAATTACCAAGAGTGTTGAGTGACTGGCTTAGTTGGGAGAAACCACAAAGAAAAGAGGAATTTCCCAAGGGTTGGATCTTTTTCATAGATTTCTCTATATTCTTGAATACCTAGAACTCTGGAATGCCAGAGCTGGGAACTCATCTAATGCCCCATTTGACAGAGAAGAAATCTTGAGCCTACCCAGAGAAGAAGCTATGAATATGCATGAATCCATGGATAGACTGGAAGCATTTTAAGAGTTACTTTCAGAAATATTTTGGAAAACACACACGCAAACAAAAACAACTCTCCAACTATCCAACTTAAGTTTGAAATTCACGCTCAGCTGTTGATCTAAAATTGGCTGAAGATGGGAGAATGTGTGTAGAGGGAGTGCGGAGCCAGTGACCACTGGAGGCCCAGCCCCCCACGGGGACAGGGTTTCCCCACGTGCACAGGGTCCTCCCCCACGTGCACAGAGTCCCTAGGGGCCGGGGCGCTGAAGGAGCCTGCAGGGCCTCCCGGTGCAGAGCTGAAATGCTGACAGCCTTCTGATTGCAACGGTCACCACAGTAACTTTCCGAAACCTCCCACGGCGGGGGTGGGGGAGGGGAAACCAAAAATCCCAAATATAATTTAATTTCCAGGGTAAACACTTTCATGCAAAAATGGCCAAGGCTTTCCTCGAGGCGAGGCTGCCTTCTTCGGCATGACCACACTGCCCCCTTGAGCATTCTGCTGAAACCCTGCACAGAGACGGCTCCAACTCCACAAGCAACTGTCCAGAGCCGGGATCTGGCAGGAGAGGTGACGAATGACAGGGAGGAGGCTGCAGTGGCTCCTCCCTCTCAAGAGAGCCAAATGCGGATAACCGAAACGTGAATTGTTAGGAACATTCGCTTGATC
This sequence comes from Balaenoptera acutorostrata, assembly GCF_949987535.1. Lineage (NCBI taxonomy): Eukaryota > Metazoa > Chordata > Mammalia > Artiodactyla > Balaenopteridae > Balaenoptera > Balaenoptera acutorostrata. Next base: position 28,688,257 of record NC_080083.1, read on the forward strand.
TTGAAAGACCTATGAGCCAAGTGCACGGTAAGTGGTCAGAATCAGGGATGCCGACTGGCAGATCTAAAAACTAAACGGGTCACCCTGCTCCAACACCTCCCCCGGCATCCGGCTCTAGTAAACTGTTCAGCATTTAAGTGTTTACTACATGTCAGAGGCTGTGTGAAGTCCATTATATCTATTCCCTTATTTAATCAGCATAACAATGCTGTCAGGTGGAAGCTATCATTTTCTAGTTTTGAGGGAGAACAAGGCAGAGGCTCTGGAAGCTTAAGTGGTTTTCAACAACCATGTGAGCAGTAAGTCGCTGAGTGGGGGTTTGAGCCCAGCTCCAAGGGGCTATGCTGTGAGGTCCGGGAGAGCCCAATTGCTAGTTCTGCCTCTGTCAGCTCCATGACTTTGAGCTGGTTATCTTCTATCTCTCCACCTTCCATCTCTCCTCTGCAAAATGAAGGGATTGCATTAAACCCCCTCTAAGGATTAAAACTCTAAGTTTCTATGAAGCTATGGCACTGACAGCCTAACAAGAATTAGGTCAATATAGATTAGCAAGTCAGCTAACAGCACTGAAAGGAGACAAGATAGGAAGCGATGAGCAGTGGTGGAGGGAGGGATGCCTGCTTTACACCGGGCACAGTGGTGGGGAACCCGGAGCCTGGGAAAATCGGGTATGGGGTGGAGCGCTAGACAGAGGAGCCAGGGTCAGGTGTGTGTCCTATAATCACAGATTCCACCTGCTTCCTAATTTGGACACAAAATAGCCTTGCACACATACAGATAATGTTGTTAGCTGGTCCATCTTAGATCAAAGGCAAAATATTCTGCCATGATACAATTTGATCAATTCCATTTATAGAACAGTGATTTGAAGTGTTTAAAAACTGTGGAAGTAAATGAAATAAAAAAGCTATTTATCTCTCTCCCTGCCAAATCTATCTGTCCCCTGCAGGGTTATGGAGAAGACAGTACGACCCAGTAACTGCTCATAATGAACTGCTGAGGTTAGAAAATTCCTTCTTTTAATAATGGTTATGACTTATTGAGCCTCGTCTCTGTTACTAGCATTAGTTAAATGATTGCCAAGAAGCTGCCAAGTTTTCATTCCTTTGCTTATGGATATTGAGACCTTCAGTGCTTTAATTCAAACTTTATCTCACTCTGTCTCTCTGTCTCTCTCTGTCTCTGTCTCTCTTTCTGTCACACTCACACACACACACACACACACACAGTGATCCACCATATATGCTGGGCACTACAATCCTATTCTAGAAGCTGTGGTATAAGTTCATTTCAACTTTGCCCTCAAGAAATTCTTAGTTTATAGCATAAGAAAACAAGGGCAACCATTACATGACAAACTGGTCATGAGAGAGTTATGCAGGGTGCTGTGAGGCTCAACAACTCTACATAGCCTGGAGGATAAAAAAGGTTAGAAGAACTATCATGAGGAAGTGACAAATCTAGCCTAGTAGGTGAGAGTAGGAAGCATATTCTAGGCAGAGGAACTATAATGAGCAAAGATACTGCTGCATAGAACAGTGTGAATTATTCAGGGAGATGCATGAGGTTATTCTGGCAGCCAGGAGGAGGACTATGGGAGAGCAACAGAAGATAAATTTGGAGAGGTAGGCAGGGGACAGATCAAAAGGACTTTGTAATATTTTATAAGCCATTTAGTTCATCCTAAAGGAATTTTATCCTAAAGAAATTTGGAAGCCACTGAAGGATTTCCTGCAATGCAATCATCCTTAAATAAAATCGGAAAACATTTCAAAGGCCTCGGTGCTCAAGACCTAAAAGAAACAAAACTGAGACTAAGAGAAATAAGATAATATGACAATGATAATTAATACGAGTGACTAGAGTTTTTTTAAGCTGTTGACAATTTCTGCATTTTATCATTGTAGATAGTATGTGTAATATAATCTGCATTTGATTTTTAATGTGTTTACAGGGTGGTGATAGCATCTATGAATCAGCTTCTTCAGTTTAGAATACTTTCTTACAAACAGTAAATGATTCCATCTTCTTTGTATCATCTCCACGTTGACAGGATGTGGTCAAACCACTTGCACTTTCCAGGGCCCATCTTGTTTATGTGTGTTCTCCACTTTACAGTTAGCTGGTTAATCAAAACAATTGTTCCCAGGATTTTGGACAGGGTGAGCCCTTCTTTCACCCACTTTATCTGTGAAATTCCAGTATCATCTCTAGTTTGTGTTTGGAAACAAAAGCCCATAAAGAATATCTTTAAAGAGTCTGAAATTCATAAAAAAGATAACAACATAAACTGAAAATAGAACCAGGAAACTTATTTGCTCTTTCCCTGGAGCTCTTTTCTTGTCTGTTTGTTTTTGTTTTTTGAATTTTATTTATTTTTTTATACAGCAGGTTCTTATTACTTATTTATTTTATACATATTAGTGTATATATGTCAATCCCAATCTCCCAATTCATCCCCCCTCTGCCAGAGCTCTTGTGCAGACAAGGAATTATGATGCAACGTCACAGGCTGACCATAAATTGTCCAATTTCTTCACGCCTCCAAGCTGACGCCAACCTGTCATCAGGATCTGGTCTTGATCTTTCCAGTCTGGTTCTTCACTTTTTAAACTAAAGGCTGGCTCTTTCCAGTCTCTTTCTGATTAACTTAGGATCTGGCTTTTTTCAGGCAAACTTCTGCCCTTTCAAGAACTGATCTAACAATGCTGGGTGTCCTGGGACTTGCAACAACTCAATGAAAGTCAGGCAATGGAAAAATCATGTAACTTAAACCAAACAGTTACCATTTGCTCTGAGACTTCGGAGCCTCTCCTGGGTAATATACACTCCTACTTAGGTGTCACTTCACTGAGGACTTTCCTGATCACCTTATTTACAATTGCAACCTGCTCCGCCCCCATTCCACTTGCTCCACCCTAATTCTTGTGTACCTTTTGTTGTAACTTGTTTATTTTAGTTATTGCCTGTTGGCTGTTTCCCCCCCATATACGTATATGTGTGTATAGTAAGAGATGTATAAATAGACACACACACTCACACCTATATTTCAATAAAGACAACTAGCTAGATAGATAGAGATGAAGATATAGGTAGCTAGTAGGTAAGTAGGGAGAGATACCTTTGTGTTTATGTGGGTGTAGAGGAAGTGACATAGTGAGAGATAGAAAACATTAAAACAGAGTCAGCCAGAATGAGGATCACCATGTGTATGCTTCTAGACACAATGGTTTCTGAAGAAATAATAAACATATCCAATCTAACAATTACTTATGGAGTCCCGGGAGAGGATTTGGAACTGGGACTCTTCCAGGAAATCCAGGCTGGTCTCTGGTGCTCATTACTTAGACCTCAGCTGAGGTATGGCGGCCCCCTCCTCACCTGGGATATCAGGCTGAGATGTACAGAGAGCAGCATCCAAACCACAGACCTTGTCGTCAGTCTTCGGTGGCAGGGTGAAGTGGAGAACTGGAGGACTCTTCTTGGTGGCAGTGCCAAAGGGTGGCTTGGGGGACTTTTATCATACTCCCATCTCTAACCCAGTAAAAATGTAATCGAAGTAAAAACCATGGTGAGACTTCAAATATTCTGGGGCATCCCCATGGGTACCAGACCCACCCCAACCTTCTCACCAGATGGTCACTCTAAACCTTTCCTCTATGGAAATTCTAGAACCACAGTGCTCTTCTATTTTCCCTGAGTGGTCCACAACCTACAAGGTAGTTTCCACTCTGGTAATCTCTGGAGCATCAATGACACAAGTACTTCAATAATCACTTTGGAAACTTGAATCCTGAAAGGAGGCCACTATTTAAGTGGATTTCCCTCCAGAAATGTCCACATCTATGATTCTATGATTGCTTTCTCTGTTGCTGTCTTTCTCTTTCTCTTTTTCTCTGTCTTACTCTCTCTCTCTCTCTCTCTCTCTCTCATACACACACACACACACACACACACACACACCAGTTATTTGTTATTTTTCTATGGCCTCAGTGAGCACATCATTCACTTCTGGCTGTCATAGATTCACTGGAATAATCATCTACATGGATGAAGAGCCCTGTTTATGCAACCATGAACTAGAATTATACAAGCTTTTTCTCTTTTTAAGTAAAGTTGCACAAATGTACAGTTTATTCCATTTTCCCCTAGGGAATCTACATATTCACGTTGTGCGCAATGAGCATGTTGCTATGGTAATGATTATGGCTTTATATTAAGTAACAAGAAAATCAGCATCAAGAAAACTGGTTTTATTTACCATTCAGTCATGCTCCCTCCCTCCCTCCCTTCTCCCTCCTTTTCTCTCTCCCTCCCTCCCTCTGCAATCCCTAGACCCCGAAGTCTGCCAGAATTCCTTGCTGCAAGTATAATTCAGCTAGGACCCTGATCTGGGTGGCCATTTTTGGCAATTGTGGGTGGTACAAAATACAGTCTGTTAAGTTACTGCTCCTACTCTCTCTCAAAGGGTTAAAATGACACATGATAATAGAATAAACACAGTCAAGAGGGGTTTGGTTTCTATCTGTGCTCTGTTGTGGATGCTCTATGTGAATTTATATGTGTTTTTATTTTCTTAACTTTGTGTCTCAGCTTCCTTCTCAGCAGGATGGCAGTGTCCCCATATGCTTTCCAGATACCCTCTAGCCTTAACATTCTGATGTATTAGAAATGGCACCACCTGCAGAAACAGACCTGGATTTTAATCCTGGATAGACACCACTTATCAACTCTATTATCTTTGACAAATTCATATCTCTGAGCTGAAGTTTTCCTTATCTTTAAATTATAAAAAAAAAAAAAAAAATACTAGTTTTCCAGGTTCTGATAAAGCCTGGGTTAAAATGTGTAAAGTGCCTGGTCCATATTAGATATTCAACAAAAAACACCATTTGATATGTGTTTATTTAGTCACTTTTCATTCGACAAATACCATTGAGGTTCTATGAGGATCTGGGCTACATGGTGAAAAAAAAAGACAAGAAACAGTTACTTCCCTCATGGAGCTTGCAATCTAGTGGGTGAAAGAGAAAATAATGAAGGGAGATAAATACAAAGTTGCAATGGCAACAAACACTAACATGGAGCTGAAAGATGCTCTAAAAGGATTCGACCTGCTTGAAGAAGTCAGAAGAGGCTCCTTGAGGAAGTGACCCTTGAACAGAGAGATGATGTAGGAATATAAGTTAACTAAGTGAAAAGAATAGAGCAGAGTATTTTGAGCAGAGGGGACAGCGGAGACAAAGTCCTGTAGCAAGAGAAGTTCCATGCAGTCAGCAGACTCAGAGAATTCACTGTGACTGGAGCAGAGAGAGATGAGGCTGAGGGAGGGTTAAAGACTAGACATTGAAGGGGCTTGAAGGCCATGTTAACAAATTCTGTCTGATCTTGAGAGCAAAGAGAGTTGTAATGCAGGAAGGCGACATGATCAAATGTGCATTTTGAAAAAGTCACTCTGGTGTGAAGATCAGATTGGAGGGGAGTGGGCAGAGTGGGGGTGACTACATGAGAGAAGAAGCAGTGGTCCTCTGGGCAAGAGGTGGCTTGGGCAGATGGCGGTGACAGAGGTGGAGAGATATGATGGATTTGAGGACTATTTGGGGGGTAAAATAGACATCTTTGGTGAAGGATTTACAGTGGGAGGTGAGAGAGAGAAAGAAATTCATGGATTCTGGATTGCAAAAGCAAATGCATGTTCATGCTATTTGCCAAGACATGCAACCCAGCTTTGGGATTTTATGGGAGGAGGAACATGAAGAACACCATGAGATGGTTTTCAGACACATTGAATTTTAAGCCTCTAAGTCATCCAAGTATTGCATTTTACTAAAGACAAGTATCATCATAGATACCCAACAAGGGTAGGTGTCCATTGACAAGGCAACATCACACAAGTGCACAGTAAGAATCTTGCACCGTTCATTCCTCTCCACAATCCAATATGCACACAGAGCCAGAATAGCCTTTACCAATGCAAATCTATTTGAGTTTTTATTTGTTTAAAATCTTGCTATTACCACCCACTGCTTGTAGTATTATGGCACTTAGAATATGGGGCAGGGTGACAGGTCAGTAGGCATGGAAGGGCTAAAGAACACTGTATTAACTTCCTAGGGCTGCCATAACAAAGTACCACACACTGGATGGCTTAAAACAACAGAAATTTATTATCTCAGATTTCTGGAGGTAGAAGTCTGAAATCAAGGTATTGGCAGGGCCCTACTCTCTCTGAAGAGTCCAGGGAAGAAGCCTTCCTTGCCTCTTCTAGCTTTTGGTAGCCCCAGACGTTCCTTGCCTTGTGGCCACACTAGAATCTCTGCCTCCAGCTTCATATAATTGTCTTCCTTTGGTGTCTGTGTCTGTGTCCAAAATTCCCTCTTCTTATAAGGACACCAGTCATATTAGATTAAAGACCCACCGTACTCCAGTATGATCTCATCTTACCTTAACTCATGACATCTGAAATGACCCCATGCTCAAATAAGGTCACATCCTGAGGTACCAGAGATTGGGACTTCAACATATCTTTTGAGGGGGCAAGGAGGGGGACACAAGCTAATCCATAGCAAACACTGACCTTTATAACTATCATCTGGTAAATTCACTCTTTGTATTCCCCTGTTCTCTTTCCCTTTTCCATGTCCTCTCCACCTTTCAACAGAAAATTTCCTTCCAATTCAGGGTCCTCAAACTCTGTCTATCAGGTTAACTTCCAGCCATCCCCTCTTCTCAGAAAACTATACATTTACCATCCACACCATTACAAGTGTGGGGCTCCCAAAGGCCATGTTCCTGCACGCAACACACAGGTGATTGACTTCAGGTGAAGAGCTGATCCTACCTGGGCTGAAATCCCCTTTCTGAAACTTAGAACTGAGACTGGGAGAGACACACAGGCTCTTTCCTGGTGGCTGGACCTGTTCCATCTGAGAGCTGCAGCCTGTAGCCAGCTTCTCCCATGGGACTGAGAAGCAGAGAAAGCCAGTGTTCAGCAAGAAGGGAGAACAAAATGGGTTCCTGGAGCGGAGCAGGGACAGGAGGCAAGCAGGATGACTGTGGACATTCCAGTCCCTGGTAGACAATCCCCCCCTTCCATTATACTGCATTCTCCCACTGTTTCTTTAACACTAGCTTCAGTAGGTTTCAGTTACAAGCAAGCTATAAATACATTATAAATATATTCTATCAAAATCTAATCTTAAAGAAAATGTTGTTAAGGTTGTACAAACTGATATGTGAAGGATTTGAAGGTTCAACACGCTTTATATTCCAGGATATCTTAGAGCTAGAAGTCTTAATACAAATATATAAATCTAAAGCATGGAAGTTCCAGGCAACAGCAGTCAGAAGGCAGGGTATTTTGAAGGATGGGGAGTAGTCTAATTGCTCCTAAAATCACATTGTGTAAGGAGAGACCAGGATTGTTCAGTGGTTCTCAAACTTGAGCATGCATGAGAGTTACCTGGAAGGCTTGTAAAAATTCAGAGAGCTGGGACCACCTCTAAGTTTGTGACTTGGTAGGTCTCGAGTGGAGTGTGAGAGTTTGCTTTTCTAACAATATTCCAGGTGAGGTTAATGCTGCGGGTCAGGGACTACACTTTGAAAACTACTCACTTTGAAATCCGGTGTTACGTCAGAGCCAGATGCTGTATCAGAGTGGGGGCGTCCTCAGGCAACCCGATAGGGGAGGATGCCTCTCTTACATGGGCCAACACCGCAGATCAATTGTTCGTTTTTTAAAAAGCATTTGGAGAAATTTAAAGGAGGTGTGTAGGAAGCATGATTTAAGTTCCTTCTCTGATTATTCCTAGAAATAGAAATCAAAAACTCCTGGAGGGTCCTGGTGGTATTCAGAAAAGAGTGCCGGCTTCCAAGTTTACATATATGTCTTTGGGTCTCAGATTTCTTATCTATCGAATGACAGTGTTGAATTATTTTATCTCCTAGGTCCCTCTTGGCTCTAACCTCCTAAGGTCCATGGTTTTGCTCAGCCTTTGCTCCTGAAACCCTCATGAGTGATTTTTCCTAAGAGAACACATCCAAAAACCAACTTTAACTGCCTCAGCCTGCTGAGGGCCAGAGCGGCAGTCAGCGTGAAGCGTGTAGTACCATGCAGTAGTCTCTGGGGAACACATGACAGAAAAGTAGAACCAAGAGGAAACGTTCCCTGAGGGCAACAACCGTCTCTTCAAACTCCTGAACCATTTACACTGAATTGTGATGAAGCTGTTACAGCCCTTTAGAGCCCCCCAAACACTCAGCTTAGCTGGTGGCCCTGATCAAAACACATGTTTTGCTGTAAATCACACTCCAATGGCCTGGGCCCAGCAGAACACGGCAATAATTGATAACTAGCAAAATTTTGCTACCCCACCAAACCTACCAATCAATGGAATATTCCCCTGTGCCCAGATGGCTCAGACAAGGTATAATTTGATAGAAGCACAGATAAGTCATATTCTTAGGAAATACACACAGCAGTCCTCAAAGGCCTAGGAGCATAGCACATCTTGCACATTTAGAAAATGCACTCAGGTTGAGTCCACATTGTTCAGCCAGGCAGTCTTGCCTTTGAAAGTACCACAAAGCAAAGTGACAACACAAATGTGCATGCAGGCAAGAGACTTCTAAGAACTGGGACTGGGGAGAAGGAGAGGAAAACAATTTGCTGCTTGTTCTTCATTCCAAGGCTTCCTGGACTAGAAGTTTCTATTCCTCTTTCCCTCTTCCAATGTCCTGAGACAGTAACCATATTAGAAGAAGAATGAGTCTGAATGTTAAAAATAAATAAATAAAATGGATAATAATAGTGTACTCTGTGCAAGATGATGTTCTAAACACTAGGGAATCACAGATGATTGAGACATAGACCTTGCCCTCAAAGATCTCATATTCTCACCTAAGAGAGACATTTAGAGATACTCCAGGAAGATAATGACAGAAGCATTACAGCATGTCATAAATGCAGAGAGGAAAGAAAGGGACCCAGCTTCCCTGGGGTGTGACTGACTCAAAGGCAAAATGTCTGATGCAAGGGGTTAAAATACTCCTCTTGTAACTGAGCTTAATGTGTTGGCTGCTGAAGAAGGAGGGGCGGCCGAGATAGCTGCTCTCAGGCTGAAGTTCTATGTGGCTGGGAGAGGGCTTCTCAGAAGACAGCCATGAGCACCTGTTCATGGACATTTCATTCTGAGACCTGGGAAGTTACTCTGAAAGAGTGGAGGAGCACACATCAGCTGCATCAGAATCACCAGGGGTGTTTGCTAACCACTCAGAGTCTTGGACCTCTCCGTAGATCCAAAGAGTCACACAATGTACAGGAGAATGAAACCTTACAAAGAAGTGAGAGGTAGAATGGGGAACAGAAGGATCATGAACATGTATCTCCATCAATCCCTCAGCTGCATAACCTCTATCAAGAAGGCTGGAAGCAAAGTGAAGATCAGAACTTGCAGTGTTTTTTTGTTTGTTTGTTTTTTAAATTTATTTATTTATTTATTTATTTATTTTTGGCTGTGTTGGGTTTTCATTTCTGTGCGAGGACTCTCTCTAGTTGTGGCAAGTGGGGGCCACTCTTCATCGCGGTGTGCGGGCCTCTCACTGTCGCGGCCTCTCTTGTTGCGGAGCACAGGCTCCAGACGCGCAGGCTCAGTAGTTGTGGCTCATGGGCCTAGTTGCTCCACGGCATGTGGGATCTTCCCAGACCATGGCTCGAACCCGTGTCCCCTGCATTGGCAGGCAGATTCTCAACCACTGCGCCACCAGGGAAGCCCACTTGCAGTGTTTTAAAAGATAAATATTTTCATTCTCTTTACCCTCTCAAAGACAATGAAGAAAAATACATACTGCTAGACATAAAGAAAAAATATATGCTTTCCATGACGAATTTTAACAGCATGAGTGTTTGAAGTATAAAATGTATAAGAATAGTCAACATAAGATATAGACCTGTGTATATAAATTCATTTAGTTTGAAGCATACTAGGTAAAATAGGTTTCTTTACTACCAAAAATCTTAGAACATTTAACAGGTTTTATGTTTCTTGTGAATACCCAAGAGGCTATGCCTCAGTCAAACTCAGCTGCAGATAACAGAATCACTCTGTTCATTTTAATTAGCCAGGTGTTTGATACAGGGAGCTGGGAACTTAAAATGTTGCTGAACACTAACAAAGCAAGCTCCATAGTGGGCCTCCAGGAACAACTTTCAGAACCACAGCAAGAGACCTGGCTTGCTAAGGGAACCCAGGCACGGTCAGGAATCCAGGCATTCAGGAAGTTGCCACCATGACCATATACCATGCTATTTAAACGATGTCTCCCTGCCCAGTTACTTCAATCCCAGGTGCACAAATGCATCTTACTGGGAGCCCAAGTCATATCTGGACTCTAGTGCAAAGGAGTTTGGGAAATGTAGTATTAAAGTAATAAACCAGAAGGCTGCTGGGGCAGACACTTAGTGAAGCCATCTATTACCCACACCACAGGCAGGCCTGATACACAGCATTTCCAGAAGTTATTTAAGACTATGGTCATTAAATAACCATTTTCTGCAGAAACATCTTGAGAGACAGTGTTCCAGGGAACACAGTTTTGGAAGTGCTGACTCAGTTCTGCCTTCTCATTGATGATGAAGGAAACTGGTGCCCAGAGAGGCAGCTGCTTGGCTGACACCACCCAGTGAATTAGCAGCAGAACAGGGATAGGACCAGGTCTCCCCGTTCCTGGGTATCTAGCCTTGCAGCTTGCACTGCTTTCTGCAGCCCTCCCTCCATCCTGAAGTTTTCTGCCGAAATGGACCATTTGGAAAAGGGTCTTTTGAGACCAAAAGCAAAGAAAAGGCTGTTAAGGAAGCCTGAACTGAACTCCTGAATTATGCAACAATAGAGCAAGCTAATAAGCTCTCCTGAACCTCCAATTAAGTACAAGGATAATTACACCCTGGTGTTAGGAGGGCAGCTGAGACTGGAAGTATTACAGGAACTGTCAGTAATTGAACCACTTTTGAAATCTGGCGTTTCATCCTTGCACCTTCTGGGGCAGAAGGAGGAGGAGGAGAAGAAAGTCATTTGGTCTCAGCTCTCTTTGGACAGCCTGTAATAGACTAAATGAACTCTTCTCCTGTTTAGGCTGAAGGGAAGAAACCCGCTGCCCCTGCTCTACAAACTGAACTGGAAGAGAAGGCACTCACAGCCAACAAGAAGGTTTTCTGTTAAGAACACATCTGCCTTTGTACCATCAGTTTTGACCTCAAGCTTTTAACCACTCCTTTCCAAAGTCTGAATTATCTCCTACAGGGCAGTTTCACTGCTGCCTGGTAACAGCCAGTCTGAGTGGCTCAAATGTTCCTAGGTGTGTTTAAACCCTCTCCCAGGAATCTTCTCTCATCACGGCCACCTCCATCTAACCCCCTTCCCCGAATGATTGATATTCTTAGTCTTTTTCTCCTCAGCACTTTCAAATGTGTTTTGCACAACTGCATTTATTCTGATTTATTTATATCATGTGTTATCCTACAGTGCAATTGTGGGCCTCCTAAGATACTTGAGATTATTAAAAAAATAAAAGCAATTGTTTCAGTGGTGGAAAGGAGACCCTGCTTCGGATTCACAATAAAGGTGTTATTTTTCCCATCAGAATTCAGAATTTCTCAACTAAGTTTTGTTTTTAAGATGACAATCTCAATTTCATGTTGCAAGCTGAAAATGATCAATTAGTTGATCAAACCTGACAAAAACAAAGTGAAAAAAAATCACTGAGTAGCCAGAAAATCAGACTTAAATCAGCATGTTCCTAGCCCATGGATAAAAATTGTGCTGCAGGTAGCAGCTGTCAGAGGTAAACAAAAAACGAAAGAGATAAAAAGGGAGCAACCCAGCCATCAGGCACAGCAGCAGGATTTCCCACCAACACACACCACACCATTAAGTCTCCTGGGAGCCGGGAAAACACTGATGCCCGGATCACAGCCTAGATCAACTAAACTGGGATCTCTGGTGGGGGAGTGGGGGTGGGTAGGACCTCGACGTCAGTATTTTTTTAAAGCTTTGCAGAAGTTTCCCATGTACAGGGCTGGTTGCTGATCACAAATTATTATCAATAGCAGTTCAAGTAATGTCAATTCTCATACTTAATTCAACATGTTACATCTCTTTGATATTATAAAACAAATAGACATGCCTGAAACACTTTACAAGTATAAAACACTTTACAAAATAAAAAGCAATTTCACATCTCATTGAATCTTCCCATTAACCCCGTGACTCATGGCCCGCTTTTGTAGATGAGAAAGCCAAAGCTCAGAAAAGCTGAGTGCATTGTGTGAGACAGCACAACCAAGAAGTGGGAGAGCACATACCAATCATGGATTCTGGCCTCTATCACAGCAGCAACCTGAAACTTAGAAAGTTCTTTCACAGCCTTGCAGTGTGTGTGTGTGTGTGTGTGTGTTTAAAATTATCATCCAAGTTGTATAGATGAGGCAACGGAGGCTCAGAGGTGGAATGAGATTTGCCCAAGGTCACAGAGTTTGGACTTGAACTCTTAGAACCCCTATACTGAACTGTCTGACTTTGTAGATAAAATGTAAGCACATAATATTGTTTTCCCACTTACTGTCCCTGAAGGTCCCTTCCCCACCCCTTGATCACTTCTTGGGCAAATCCCAGACCTGTATGTCCACTCAGGTTTCACAAAGTCTGGTTCAGTCTGATCCAGTTTAACATGTCAACCTCATACTAAGCCCAGCCCTTCCTTTCACCTCCCTTCCCTCTGCTGTGGCTTTTCCCATGGCTCCAGGACCCTCAGTAGGGGTTGGGACTGTGGCCTGATCCTTCATTCCTGGAACACAACCTCTGCTTCCTGTGTCTCTTTCACCTCCAACATGTAGGGTCTGGGAGGGAAGATTGAGGGAAAGTGGCAGGAGTCATTTGACCTAACTGGGGCCATTTATAGTCCTCTCTTGACTATTACCCGACATGAGGCAAGAGTCCGCCTGCTGGTTTTCTCATGGTGCATTTGTACATTCTTCAGGAAGCGCTGAAGGGCAGCATGACCTCTTCCCACTCCCCACCTCGGCTCCTGCCATAGTCATAAACCTCTCAGCTCTTACTGCTGGGTTCCCTCACCCAGCAACCAACCTTTTGGACACTCTTTTGGGTTGGATTGTCTCCCTCCGTTCCCCCTGCCCTGCCAAGTCCTAACCCCCAGTACCTGTGAATGTGACCTTATTTGGAAACAAGGTACTTCCAAAAGTAATCAAGTTAAGATGAAGTCATTAGGAGGGATCCTAATCCAATGACGGTTGTCCTTAGAAGAAAAGGGAAATTTGGAAACCAACACACAAAGAGAGGAGAACGCCATGTGAAGACACAGAAGGAAGATGGTCATGTAAAGATGGAGGCAGACTCCCATCAAGCCTCTTAGATAGCCTCAACCACCAGAGGGCAGACAACAGAAGCAAGAAAAACTACAATCCTGCAGCCTGTGGACCAAAAACCACAGTTACAGAAAGACAGAGAAGATGAAAAGGCAGAGGGCTATGTACCAGATGAAGGAACAAGAAAAAACCCCAGAAAAACAACTAAATGAAGTGGAGATAGGCAACCTTCCAGAAAAAGAATTCAGAATAATGATAGTGAAGATGATCCAGGACCTCGGAATAAGAATGGAGGCAAAGATTGAGAAGATGCAAGAAATGATTAACAAAGACCTAGAAGAATTAAAGAACAAACAAACAGAGATGACCAATACAATAACTGAAATGAAAACTACACTAGAAGGAATCAATAGCAGAATAACTGAGGCAGAAGAACGGATAAGTGACCTGGAAGACAGAATGGTGGAATTCACTGCTGCGGAACAGACTAAAGAAAAAAGAATAAAAAGAAATGAAGACAGCCTAAGAGACCTCTGGGACAACATTAAACGCAACAACATTCGCATTATAGGGGTCCCAGAAGGAGAAGAGAGAGAGAAAGGACCAGAGAAAATATTTGAAGAGATTATAATCGAAAACTTCCCTAACATGGGAAAGGAAATAGCCACCCAAGTCCAGGAAGCGCAGAGAGTCCCATACAGAATAAACCCAAGGAGAAACACGCCGAGACACATAGTAATCAAAGTGGCAAAAATTAAAGACAAAGAAAAATTATTGAAAGCAGCAAGGGAAAAACGACAAATAACATACAAGGGAACCCCCATAAGGTTAACAGCTGATTTCTCAGCAGAAACTCTGCAAGCCAGAAGGGAGTGGCATGAAATACTTAAAGTGATGAAAGGGAAGAACCTACAACCAAGATTACTCTACCCAGCAAGGATCTCATTTAGATTTGATGGAGAAATCAAAAGCTTTACAGACAAGCAAAAGCTAAGAGAATTCAGCACCACCAAACCAGCTCTACAACAAATGCTAAAGGAACTTCTCTAAGTGGGAAACACAAGAGAAGAAAAGGACCTACAAAAACAAACCCCAAACAATTAAGAAAATGGTCATAGGAACATACATATCGATAATTACCTTAAACGTGAATGGATTAAATGCCCCAACCAAAAGACATAGACTGGCTGAATGGATACAAAAACAAGACCCATATATATGCTGTCTACAAGAGACCCACTTCAGACCTAGGGACACATACAGACTGAAAGTGAGGGGATGGAAAAAGATATTCCATGCAAATGGAAATCAAAAGAAAGCTGGAGTAGCTATACTCATATCAGATAAAATAGACTTTAAAATAAAGAATGTTACAAGAGACAAGGAAGGACACTACATAATGATCCAGGGATCAATCCAAGAAGAAGATATAACAATTATAAATATATATGCACCCAACATAGGAGCACCTCAATACATAAGGCAACTGCTAACAGCTATAAAAGAGGAAATCGACAGTAACACAATAATAGTGGGGGACTTTAACACCTCACTTACACCAATGGACAGATCATCCAAAATGAAAATAAATAAGGAAACAGAAGCTTTAAATGACACAATAGACCAGATAGATTCAATTGATATATATAGGACATTCCATCCAAAAACGGCAGATTACACGTTCTTCTCAAGTGCACACGGAACATTCTCCAGGATAGATCACATCTTGGGTCACAAATCAAGCCTCAGTAAATTTAAGAAAATTGAAATCATATCAAGCATCTTTTCTGACCACAACGCTATGAGATTAGAAATGAATTACAGGGAAAAAAACGTAAAAAAGACAAACACATGGAGGCTAAACAATACGTTACTAAATAACCAAGAGATCACTGAAGAAATCAAACAGGAAATAAAAAAATACCTAGAGACAAATGACAATGAAAACACGACGACCCAAAACCTATGGGATGCAGCAAAAGCGGTTCTAAGAGGGAAGTTTATAGCTATACAAGCCTACCTAAAGAAACAAGAAAAATCTCAAGTAAACAATCTAACTTTACACCTAAAGAAACTAGAGAAAGAAGAACAAACAAAACCCAAAGTTAGCAGAAGGAAAGAAATCATAAAGATCAGAGCAGAAATAAATGAAATAGAAACAAAGAAAACAATAGCAAAGATCAATAAAACTAAAAGTTGGTTCTTTGAGAAGATAAACAAAATTGATAAGCCATTAGCCAGACTCATCAAGAAAAAGAGGGAGAGGACTCAAATCAATAAAATCAGAAATGAAAAAGGAGAAGTTACAACACACACCGCAGAAATACAAAACATCCTAAGAGACTACTACAAGCAACTTTATGCCAATAAAATGGACAACCTGGAAGAAATGGACAAATTCTTAGAAAGGTATAACCTTCCAAGACTGAATCAGGAAGAAACAGAAAATATCAACAGACCAATCACAAGTAATGAAATTGAAACTGTGATTAAAAATCTTCCCACAAACAAAAGTCCAGGACCAGATGGCTTCACAGGTGAATTCTATCAAACATTTAGAGAAGAGCTAACACCCATCCTTCTCAAACTCTTCCAAAAAATTGCAGAGGAAGGAACTCTCCCAAACTCATTCTATGAGGCCACCATCACCCTGATACCAAAACCAGACAAAGACACTACAAAAAAAGAAAATTACAGACCAATATCACTGATGAATATAGATGCAAAAATCCTCAACAAAATACTAGCAAACAGAATCCAACAACACATTAAAAGGATCATACACCAC
This sequence comes from Balaenoptera acutorostrata, assembly GCF_949987535.1. Lineage (NCBI taxonomy): Eukaryota > Metazoa > Chordata > Mammalia > Artiodactyla > Balaenopteridae > Balaenoptera > Balaenoptera acutorostrata. The sequence continues at coordinate 28,704,423 of NC_080083.1, forward strand.
GATCACGTGGGATTTATCCCAGGGATGCAAGGATTCTTCAATATACGCAAATCAATCAATGTGATACACCATATTAACAAATTGAAGAATAAAAACCATATGATCATCTCAATAGATGCAGAAAAAGCTTTTGACAAAATTCAACACCCATTTATGATAAAAACTCTCCAGAAAGTGGGCATAGAGGGAACCTACCTCAACATAATAAAGGCCATATATGACAAACCCACAGCAAACATCATTCTCAATGGTGAAAAACTGAAAGCATTTCCTCTAAGATCAGGAACGAGACAAGGATGTCCACTCTCACCACTATTATTCAACATAGTTCTGGAAGTCCTAGCCACGGCAATCAGAGAAGAAAAAGAAATAAAAGGAATACAAATTGGAAAAGAAGAAGTAAAACTGTCACTGTTTGCGGATGACATGATACTATACATAGAGAATCCTAAAACTGCCACCAGAAAACTGCTAGAGCTAATTAATGAATATGGTAAAGTTGCAGGTTACAAAATTAATGCACAGAAATCTCTTGCATTTCTATACACTAATGATGAAAAATCTGAAAGAGAAATTATGGAAACACTCCCATTTACCATTGCAACAAAAAGAATAAAATACCTAGGAATAAACCTACCTAGGGAGACAAAAGACCTGTATGCAGAAAACTATAAGACACTGATGAAAGAAATTCAAGATGATACCAACAGATGGAGAGATATACCATGTTCTTGGATTGGAAGAATCAACATTGTGAAAATGAGTATACTACCCAAAGCAATCTACAGATTCAATGCAATCCCTATCAAATTACCAATGGCATTTTTTACGGAGCTAGAACAAATCATCTTAAAATTTGTATGGAGACACAAAAGACCCCGAATAGCCAAAGCAGTCTTGAGGCAAAAAAATGGAGCTGGAGGAATCAGACTCCCTGACTTCAGACTATACTACAAAGCTACAGTAATCAAGACAATATGGTACTGGCACAAAAACAGAAACATAGATCAATGGAACAAGATAGAAAGCCCAGAGATTAACCCACGCACCTATGGTCAACTAATCTATGACAAAGGAGGCAAAGATATACAATGGAGAAAAGACAGTCTCTTCAATAAGTGGTGCTGGGAAAACTGGACAGCCACATGTAAAAGAATGAAATTAGAATACTCCCTAACACCATACACAAAAATAAACTCAAAATGGATTAGAGACCTAAATATAAGACTGGACACTATAAAACTGTTAGAGGAAAACATAGGAAGAACACTCTTTGACATAAATCACAGCAAGATCTTTTTCGATCCACCTCCTAGAGTAATGGAAATAAAAACAAAAATAAACAAGTGGGACCTAATGAAACTTCAAAGCTTTTGCACAGCAAAGGAAACCATAAACAAGACGAAAAGACAACCCTCAGAATGGGAGAAAATATTTGCAAATGAATCAACGGACAAAGGATTAATCTCCAAAATATATAAACAGCTCATTCAGCTCAATATCAAAGAAACAAACACCCCAATCCAAAAATGGGCAGAAGACCTAAATAGACATTTCTCCAAAGAAGACATACAGACGGCCACGAAGCACATGAAAAGATGCTCAACATCACTAATTATTAGAGAAATGCAAATCAAAACTACAATGAGGTATCACCTCACTCCTGTTAGAATGGGCATCATCAGAAAATCTACAAACAACAAATGCTGGAGAGGGTGTGGAGAAAAGGGAACCCTCTTGCACTGTTGGTGGGAATGTAAATTGATACAGCCACTATGGAGAACAATATGGAGGTTCCTTAAAAAACTAAAAATAGAATTACCATATGACCCAGCAATCCCACTACTGGGCATATACCCAGAGAAAACCGTAATTCAAAAAGACACGTGCACCCGAATGTTCATTGCAGCACTATTTACAATAGCCAGGTCATGGAAGCAACCTAAATGCCCATCAACAGACGAATGGATAAAGAAGTTGTGGTACATATATACGATGGAATATTATTCAGCCATAAAAAGGAACGAAATTGAGTCATTTGTTGAGAAGTGGATGGATCTAGAGACTGTCATACAGAGTGAAGTAAGTCAGAAAGAGAAAAACAAATATCGTATGTTAATGCATGTATGTGGAACGTAGAAAAATGGTACAGATGAGCCAGTTTGCAGGGCAGAAGTTGAGACACAGATGTAGAGAATGGACATATGGACACCAAGGGGGGAAAACTGCGATGAGGTGGGGATGGTGATGTGCTAAATTGGGCGATTGGGATTGACATGTATACACTGATGTGTATAAAACTGATGCCTAATAAGAACCTGCAGTATAAAAAAACAAAGAAAACAACTAATACTAAACTTTCATTGGGTTATTTGTATGGAAATATGTTAATATAAATGTTTCAGACATTACATGAAATTTCTAAAAGTCTTATATTTGTATTTGTATGGAAATATGTATGGAAATATGTTAATATAAATGTTTCAGACATTACATGAAATTTCTAAAAATCTTATATTTGTATTTGTATGGAAATATGTATGGAAATATGTTAATATAAATGTTTCAGACATTACATGAAATTTCTAAAAATCTTATATTTGTATTTGTATGGAAATATGTATGGAAATATGTTAATATAAATGTTTCAGACATTACATGAAATTTCTAAAAATCTTATATTTGTATTTGTATGGAAATATGTATGGAAATATGTTAATATAAATGTTTCAGACATTACATGAAATTTCTAAAAATCTTATATTTGTATTTGTATGGAAATATGTATGGAAATATGTTAATATAAATGTTTCAGACATTACAGGAAACGTCTAAAAATCTTATATGTTCTGGTATAATGTTATAAGTAATAATCCTAGTTATTACTTTAAAATGTATAGCTCAGAAATAAGTAATTTTCTTGTCAACTGCATTATTATGAACTTTCATCAAATCTTTAACCATGGTCATTTTTAAGTCTTTTGTCATTTACAGACAGTTCTGGGTGTACTCTGATGATTTTGCAAATATGTTCCTATAAAAGAGTTTCATCTTCAAGAAATTCATGGAAAAGACTCTGACAAGTACAGGTTTCTGGTAACTGACTGTACTGCTGAACTGAATGAATAAGCATTTTCAGAACTCTAATGAAAAACTGATGAACTCATAAAAGTGCTAACAAAAGATCAAGATGAAAAAAAAGAAATTAATTACATGGGACTGAGTGAACTGATGAGGATGAGTATAATTTTTGTGACTTTCTGTCTGAATTAAAAAAAAAAAAATCCCACAAGGACTCAGAGGAAAAGAATATACAAATCAATTTTCACTGCAAAGTAAAGGAGCTGTTACAGTGGAGGATTACTGGACTGAATGTCAATATTATGACATAGTATAAAAAAAAAAAAAAAAAAAGATGGAGGCAGAGCTGGGAGTCATGCTGCCACAACCCAGGAGCACCTGCAGCCACCAGAAACTGAAAGAAGCAAGGAAGGAGACTTTGCCAGCAGCTTCAGAGGCAGCATAACATTTCAGATGGCTTAGTCTTCAGAAGTGTGAGACAATAAATGTTGGTTGTTATAAGCCACCCAGTTTGTGGTAGGTTGTTACAACAGGCCTAGGAAACAAATACAGACACTGTACAGGCAAAATAGTTCAAGTCCAGCTACAAATTTCACTCTCCCATAAGGAACCTATATACCTCTTTGCTCCTCTAATGAATTGTAGAAAAGATTAATAGACTAATTTTCTGTCACTTTGTCTACCATCACAGACTGCTCCAGAAAGCTGCCTTCCTTCAGAATTTCCCAAGTGAGGAATAGGCAAAAGGCTCTATTTTAACTTAACATTCTCAAATTCCCTGACATGAGTCAGCTTCTGTCAAGAACTCGTCCATCATGCTTAGCTCTTTGGGTAGCAGTGGAGTGGTCCTGTGGGATCTGCAGTTCAACAAGACATGGAGTGAGATTCTCAGTCCCCTTTCCTGCAGGTCCTCTCTCCCACCACCACCAATGTCTACAAAGTAATTTTCTCAGAACTTCTCCTTAATTGGTCTGGACTATTAGTGGAAAAACCTCTGATCTTTTCCCTGAGGGGCAGAATGGAGTGAATTCTTACGAAGAACTCCCTCGAAGCTTCTAACTCCTGATCCCAGTAATGTCTCTTCTACTGTAGAAATTTCTGGTTTGGAAGTAGAGCCAGTTCTGCCACTTCCTTAGTAACTCTTGCTGGGGTATGTCTAGTAGAGCTCTTTAAAACGTATGTGTGTCAGTTAGCTGATGCCACATGACAAGCTGCCCCAAACTTTAGTACCTGAAAATAATAAGTATCTACTAATGCACACAATACCGTCTGCTGGTATTCTTGCTGTTCTGGGCCAGGCTTAGCTGAATTCATCTGTGCTTACACATGCTTCTGTGGTCAGCTGACGGGTGGGCAGGGGGCTGGCTGAATGTTGAACTAGGATGGCCTCACTCACATATCTGGGGTTGGTTGGGGTGCCTGGACCTCATGTCTCTCTTCATTCAGCAGGTTGAGGATTGTTGTGGTGGTGGCTGGACAAGATCCTAAGAGTGACAGAAGCAGACAAAACCTCTAAAGGCCTCAACTCCACAAAGAATGTTCCTCTTTGCATTCTACTTGGTAAAAGAAGTCACAGGTTTGCTCAGATTCAAGGGGCAGGGAAGTAGATTCTACCTCTTTAGTATGAGAAAGTGCAAAGCTGAATTGCAGAAAGCCTGATGCAAGGAACTGTGAAGCATCTGACTGGTTTTTTGCAATTTCCCACTGGAAGGATACTTACCATATGTTGTTGTGTATCAGTCAGGCTAAGTCACATTGAATGCTGTAACAAACAAGCCAAAAATCTCAGTGGCTTTTTTTCTTGTTCACAACCCAGTCCAATAAAGGCTGGTGTGTGTTGGAGAGAGAAGGATCTCTGTTCTATGTAATTTTTCAAGGTTCCAGATTTGATTCCACTTTCTTCTAAAACCTCAGAGTTACTCTTTGATTTTCCATATGTAACCTCAGGTGATAGAAAAAGAGTGCATAAAAGATCATGCAGGAAGTTTCAGAGGTCAGACCTGGCTTACATCATTTCCATTGGCCTGAACTTGGCTCGGATTCCATTGACTATCTAACTGCAAACGGCAGCTTCTTTGGTGCCAACGAAGAAAATGAAACAAGTTATTTCCATTGTCTCATCTTTAAGGCTTCAACCCAAATTCCAAGGCAGCAGAAGTCCCATTCTCTATTCTGCCCATTCTCTATTCTGGCAACCAAAATTAGTGTTCTTCCTCTCAACACCAGAGGGACTGCTAATGCTGTGCTTAGATCATCTTTTTTTTTTTTTTTTTCTTTTCTTCTCTTCATCCCCTTGCTGAACCTCACTTTCCTCATTTCTTATATTGGGATGACCCCACCTTATGGCGTTATAGAGAGGACCACCATGACAGTTAACCACCTAGTACAAAGTAGGCAAGCAATCATAGTATTTCCCTTCTCTCCTCTCCCCGACCCCAGGTACGATGTGAGTGGAACAGCAAGAAGAGGAATGTGCCTGGAATTAGAGTTTTAATGATGCTCTGTGAAGAGACAAGGCTGTGGACAGACACAGGGAGGGGTGGTATAGAACTTGGTCTCTGGTAACACCTGAAATGTATTAGGGAAGGTGGAGTGTATTTAAAGAAGCCAAGTTTAAAAAAAAAAAAAAAAAGAAACTAAGTTTTTGTTCCAATGAAGTTTTACAAACAAATCAGAAATATCATAGACAGAGAGATTTAGGATTTCATATGAGGCTATGCACTGTTCTCAGAGTTGTAAAGAGTAGACTTTTTCAAGAGGTACCTTCCTCTGGTATTTAGGAGCTTACCCAGATGTCACTTCCATTCCAGAGCCTGCAAAGCTGTGATAGGTGGTAAGGCAATGCCACTGTCTTTGTAGCAAAAATATGACTCTTCACCTTCCCCTGAAAGCCAGGTGTAAAATCATCACTAGATGGCAGTAATATCCAACACTTAATCTTAATGAATGCATCAAACCATTTCATTTTCTTTTTTTTTTAACTTTTGCTTCTCTATGTCAAGCAAGCATTTATTCAAGATAAAATAGAAGCAGCCTTAGGATAGTCTCATCCTTACTTTGCACTTGACTTGGAGAATCATAGAATTATAAAACAGAGGGAATGGCCATTCCTCAAACTATAAGGAACAGGCTATTCATTGGGCTCTCAGAGCTCATACTAAGAGAATTCAACCCTCCTGGACACGGATGAAAAGATAAATATCTAGTACTATCTGTACTTGACAAAGAGTCACATACTTGGCCCAATTGCTCTCTTTCTTAAATAAGAAAAAAAAGACAAACAAAAAATATTTACACAAAACCCACCAGACCTAACAAATGAAGAGGAAATAGGCAGTCTACCTGAAAAAGAATTCAGAATAATCATAGTAAAGATGATACAAAATCTTGGAAATACAATGGAGAAAATACAAGAAAAGTTTAACAAGGACCTAGAAGAACTAAAGACCAAACAAACAGTGATGAACAACACAATAAATGCAATTAAATTTTCTCTAGAAGAATCAATAGCAGAATAACTGAGACAGAAGAATGGATAAGTGACCGGGAAGATAAAATAGTGGAAATAACTCCTGCAGAGCAGAATAAAGAAAAAAAAAAAAAATGAAAAGGATTGAGAACAGTCTCAGAGACCTCTGGGATGACATTAAACACACCAACATTACAATTATAGGGGTCCCAGAAGAAGAAGAGAAAAAGAAAGGGACTGAGAAAATATTTGAAGAGATTATAGTTAAAAACTTCCCTAATATGGGAAAGGAAATAGTTAATCAAGTCCAGGGAGCACAGAGAGTCCCATAGAGGATAAATCCAAGGAGAAACATGCCAAGACACATGTTAATCAAACTATCAAAAATTAAATACAAAGAAAAACTATTAAAAGCAGCAAGGGAAAAACAACAAATAACACATAAGGGAATCCCCATAAGGTTAACAACTGATCTTTCAGCAGAAACTCTGCAAGCCAGAAGGGAGTGGCAGGATATACTTAAAGTGATGAAGGAGAAAAACCTACAACCAAGATTACTCTACCCAGCAAGGATCTCATTCAGATTTGATGGAGAAATTAAAACCTTTATAGACAAGCAAAAGCTGAGAGAGTTCAGCACCACCAAACCAGCTTTACAACAAATGCTAAAGGAACTTCTCTAGTCAGGAGACACAAGAGAAGGAAAAGACCTACAATAATAAACCCAAAACAATTAAGAAAATGGTAATAGGAACATACATATCAATAATTACCTTAAATGTAAATGGATTAAATGCTCCAACCAAAAGACATAGACTGGCTGAATGGATACAAAAACAAGACCCATATATATGCTGTCTACAAGAGACCCACTTCAGACCTAGGGACACATACAGACTGAAAGTGAGGGGCTAGAAAAAGGTATTCCATACAAATGGAAATCAAAAGAAAGATGGAGCAGCAATTCTCATATCAGACAAAATAGACATTAAAACAAAGACTATTACAAGAGACAAAGAAGGACACTACATAATGATCAAGGGAGCAATCCAAGAAGAAGATATAACAATTGTAAATATTTATGCACCCAACATAGGAGCACCTCAATACATAAGGCAAATACTAACAGCTATAAAAGAGGAAATTGACAGTAACACAATCATAGTAGGGGACTTTAACACCCCACTTTCACCAATGGACAGATCATCCAAACTGAAAATAAATGAGGAAACACAAGCTTTAAATGATACACTAAACAAGATGGACTTAATTGATATTTATTGGACATTGCATCCAAAAACAACAGAATACACATTCTTCCAAAGTGCTCACAGAACATTCTCCAGGATAGATCATATCTTGGGTCACAAATCAAGCCTTGGTAAATTTAAGAAAATTGGAATCGTATCAAGTATCTTTTCTGACCACAACACTATGAGACTAGATATCAATTACAGGAAAATATCTGTAAGAAATAAAAACACATGAAGGGTAAACAAAACACTACTTAATAACCAAGAGATCACTGAAGAAATCAAAGAGGAAATCAAAAACTACTTAGAAGCAAATGACAATGAAAACACGACAATCCAAAACCTATGGGATGCAGCAAAAGCAATTCTAAGAGGGAAGTTTATAGCAATACAATCCTACCTTAAGAAACAAGAAACATCTCAAACAAACAACCTAAACTTTCCCCCAAAGCAATTAGAGAAAGAAGAACAAAAAACCCCAAAGTTAGAAGAAAGAAAGAAATCATAAAGGTCAGATCAGAAATAAATGAAAAAGAAATGAAGGAAATGATAACAAAGATCAATAAAACTAAAAACTCGTTCTTTGAGAAGATAAACAAAATTGATAAACCATTAGCCAGACTTATCAAGAAAAAAAGGGAGAAGAGTCAAATCAATAGAATTAGAAAGGAAAAAGGAGAAGTAACAACTGACACTTCAGAAATACAAAAGATCATGAGAGATTACTACAAGCAACTATATGCCAATAAAATGGACAACCTGGAAGAAATGGACACATTCTTAAAAATGCACAACCCTCCGAGACTGAACCAGGAAGAAATAGAAAATATGAACAGACCAATCACAAGCACTGAAATTGAAACTGTCATTAAAAATCTTCCAACAAACAAAAGCCCAAGACCAGATGGCTTCACAGGCGAATTCTATCAAACATTTAGAGAAGGGCTAACACCTATCCTTCTCAAACTCTTCCAAAATATAACAGAGGGAGGAACACTCCCAAATTCATTCTAGGAGGCCACTATCACTCTGATAACAAAACCAGAGAAAGATGTCACAAAGAAAGAAAACTACAGGCCAATATCACTGATGAACATAGATGCAAAAATCCTCAACAAAATACTAGCGAACAGAATGCAACAGCACATTAAAAGGATCATACACTATGATCAAGTGAAGTTTATCCCAGGAATGCACAGATACTTCAATATACGCAAATCAATCAAGGTGATACACCATATTAACAAATTGAAGGAGAAAAACCATATGATCATCTCAATAGATGCAGAGAAAGCTTTTGACAAAATTCAACACCCATTTATGATAAAAACCCTACAGAAAGTAGGCATAGAGGGAACTTTCCTCAACAAAATAAAGGCCATATATGACAAACCCACAGCAAGCATCATCCTCAATGGTGAAAAACTGAAACCATTTCCACTAAGATCAGGAGCAAGAAAAGGTTGCTCACTCTCACTACTATTATTCAACATAGTTTTGGAAGTTTTAGCCACAGCAATAACAAAAGAAAAAGAAATAAAAGGAATCCAAATCAGAAAAGAAGAAGTAAAGTTGTCACAGTTTGCAGATAACATGACTATATGTAGAGAATCCTAAAGATGCCACGAGAAAACTACTAGAGTTAATCAATGAATTGGGTAAAGTGGCAGGATACAAAATTAAGGCACAGAAATCTCTTGCATTCCTATACACTAATGATGAAAAATCTGAAAGAAAAATTAAGGAAACACTCCCATTTACCATTGCAACAAAAAGAATAAGATATCTAGGAATAAACCTACCTAAGGAGACAAAATACCTGTATGCAGATAATTATAAGACACTGATGAAAGAAATTAAAGATGATACAAATAGATGGAGAGATATGCGATGTTCTTGGATTGGAAGAATCAACATTGTGAAAATGACTCTAGTACCCAAAGCAATCTACAGATTCATTGAAATCCCAGTCAACCTACCACTGGCATTTTTCACAGAACTAGAACAAAAAATTCACAATTTGTATGGAAACACAAAAGACCCCGAATAGCCAAAGCAATCGTGAGAAAGAAAAATGGAGCTGGAGGAATCAGGCTCCCTGACTTCAGACTATACTACAAAGCTAGAGTAATCAAGACAGTGTGGTACTGGCACAGAAACAGAAATACTGATCAATGGAACAGGATAGAAAGCCCAGAGATAAACCCACACACATATTGTCACCTTATCTTTGATAAAGGAAGCAAGAATATACAGTGGAGAAAAGACAGCCTCTTCAATAAGTCATGCCGGGAAAACTGGACAGCTACATTAAAAGAATGAATTTAGAACACTCCCTAATACCGTACACAAAAATAAACTCAAAATGGATTAAACACCAAAATGTAAGGTCAGACACCATCAAACTCTTAGAAGAAAACATAGGCAGAACACTCTATGACATGAATCTCAGCAAGATCCTTTTTGACCCACCTCCTAGAGAAATGGAAATAAAAACAAAAATAAATAAATGGGACCTAATGAAACTTAAAAGCTTTTGCACAGCAAAGGAAACCATAAACAAGATGAAAAGACAACCCTCAGAATGGGAGAAAATATTTGCCAATGAAGCAACTGACAAAAGATTAATCTCCAAAATTTACAAGCAGCTTATGCAGTTCAATATCAAAAACACAAACAACCCAATCTAAAAATGGGCAGAAGACCTAAATAGACATTTCTCCAAAGAAGGTATACAGATTGCCAACAGACACATGAAAGAATGCTCAACATCATTAATCATTAGAGAAATGCAGATCAAAACTACAATGAGATATCATCTCACACCGGTCAGAATGGTCATCATCAAAAAATCTACAAACAATAAATCCTGGAGAGGGTGTGAAGAAAAGGGAACCTCTTGCCCTGTTGGTGGGAATGTACATTTATACAGCCACTATGGAGAACATTATGGAGGTTCCTTAAACTACTATAAATAGAACTACCATACGACCCAGCAATCCCACTATTGGGCATATACGCTGAGAAAATCATAATTCAAAAAGAGTCGTGTACCAAAATATTCATTGCAGCTCTATTTACAATAGCCAGGACATGGAAGCAACCTAAGTGTCCATCAACAGATGAATGGATAAAGAAGATGTGGCACATATATACAATGAAATATTACTCAGCCATAGAAGGGAACAAAACTGAGTTACTTGTAGTGAGGTGGATGGACCTAGAGACTGTCATACAGAGTGAAGTAAGTCAGAAAGAGAAAAACAAATACCGTAAGCTAACATATATATATGGAATCTAAAAAAAAAAAAAAAAAAAAAAAAAAAGTGGTCATGAAGAACCTAGGGGCAAGAAGGGAATAAAGATGCAGACCTACTAGAGAATGGACTTGAAGATACGGGGAGGGGGAAAGATAAGCTGGGACAAAGTGAGAGAGTGTCATGGACATATATACACTACCAAATGTAAAATAGATAGCTAGTGAGAAGCAGCTGCATAGCACAGGGAGATCAGCTGGGTGCTTTGTGACCACCTAGAGGGGTAAGATAAAGAGGGTGAGAGGGAGGGAGATGGAAGAGGGAAAAGATATGGGGATATATGTATATGTATAGCTGATTCACTTTGTTATAAAGCAGAAACTAACACACTATTGTAAAGCAATTATACTCCAATAAAGATGTTAAAAAAATATATATATTTACGCACTTGGTGGGAATGTTGCCCAGCAGGTGGCTCTTTTCCTAAGTTAAGAGCCATCTGGTTTTCTAGACAAGCTTCTTCTTAACTTCACTTTCACTTTCTCTCCCAAATTCCTCTTTCCCATTTGCAAATTCATTTGTACATCCAAAGTCAGGTTTTTCAATGAACTGTTAGAGTAGGTGTGAAAGAAAAATATGGAAACATTAAAAAGGACTGGCGATGATTGAAATCCATGCCATGCTCTAGGAACACCAAAGAATCTGGAGCTGTGGATCACAGGATATTCCATGAGAGAGTTTCATGGGGTCTTGAATCAGTCCCAGAGAACTTCCAGGACCCTCAGCTTCCAAAGTCTTGACCTTCTTCAGGGAACTGGGATAAATATGAAGCCTAAGTCTGTATATTTCTATGATTAGGAACCAAGTGACCTACAGAATGTGTAACAGCTAAAAATTGTTGGCACCAAAAACTTCCCTCCTTACCATGAGGTAGATCCAACAATAAATTACCACTGCTTGATATTTGGGCCTTAGAATCTTTATACTGATGTCTACAGTATTGTCAGGTGGGCTGGGAATGGGGCAGGAGTTAGCCTGAGACATGCACACTGAGGTGAGACAAGGGATAGATCCAAAGGTGGGAGAAGCCGAGTCATGTTCAGTGCTGCTCGGGCTGTACCTGTCTCCATATTCACTTTGGAAATGTCTGTACCAACAACTTGCATCCAGTTGATGGAGTTAGAATTAGACTGGTGGACACTGAGAGTCTAACAGGCCAGGTGGACATACTCTACAAAGTCTTGTTCAAAGCAAGAATATCCAGGTCAGGAGCTGGGTCACTACAGCTAGAATCTGGACTAGTGAACTAGACAATAAACTGATTGGACAAAGGAGAGGGCATAAAGGCTGCAGCTCTAGTCTGTGGACTGGGTGAATGTAGGGGAAGAAGGTAGAAGAAGTGAACTGCAACCGATTCTTACCCATCCCTCCTGGTAACCAATCCTGCTAGTTGATCTCAGATCTAATTAGTGGTAAGCAGTGTGAGAGCCCCTTAGTCATCCGGGGTCAAGAATCTTGGGTCTGGGATAATATAATCCCAACCTGGAATGGGAGTCATGTTACATTACTCATCGCCATCTGCAGTAAGTGAGGGCGCTGGGGCTCTAGCTGGGGAGCATCAGCAGGACCATCTGTGAGCAGCTGGGGACTCAGAAGCAGTGAAAGCAAGGCTGAGGATTGCTTTCTAATGAAGCACTGAGAAATTTGGACCTGTGAACCTGTCCACAGTGATTACCATACAAGAGCTCTGTTGATAACTGCCTGGACTAGACTACACTAAAAACATTTCCTACCAGAAAGCATTCGTATATGACATTGACATGCATAAATGGAAAGAAGGGGAGACTGGGAACCATCCTTTCAACCTGAAGCAAAAATACAAGGGCAATTCTTTTACAAGATTCTCTTTTATATCTATACTTCCAAATCTTGGTTTCTCAGTGAATAAAATATATCTGATGAGAAAGTAAGAAGAAGGAAAGACATATCCAACAAGATATAAGCACTTCCCAGTCTCTATTTTTTAGTCATGTGGGAAAAAATTATTTTAAAGATGTATCTAGTTGCTTCTCCTTCTTAGAAAATTTAACTTTGGGCATAAGGTATTATGCTAATGATAAAGAAAGCATACTCCAGCTGGAGTAACAGTGGAGGTTAATGTTAAAATTTATCAGCAAAATAGAATAAATATTTGTAGTACTAGGGTAAAAATTCTGACAGGGGATTACAGCTGAATATATGAGAAAAAATAATAACTCCTAGCCCTTTTTTACCAACTCAGCAACTGACTTAAAAACTTTAGTAATTTAATATTATATCTCCCAAATGACAATGGTTTTTTTATCCATTGGAATGAGAACTCCAGGAGGACAGGGAATTTTATCTATTTTATTTACTGCTACCTTTCTAATGTATAGAATGTAGCAAACACTCAGTAAACACTGTGAATAAATGAGAGAAACCAACTTGAAAACATTATATCTGCACATGGACAGCCTCACACCCATTTCAGTGTTTCAACAAGGGCTCAGCTCTTCCCATGACATCGTCCTTGCCCTCCCCTTCCTTCCACTCAACCTATCATGGACAGTTTGGGATTACTGACAGCTAGAGGATGGCTCTCTGATCCTGAGCATCCCGTTTTTGTTCTGCTCTGATTCTAAAAAATCCAGTGGAAAAACCAAAAGGTGAGATGAGGCTATAAAAATTCCTGGAAATACTTTAGAATGCAGAGAATAAGGGTTTGGGGACTGCCATGGAAAGACAATTTCCCTTTCAGTTTCTGCTCTTTTTTTAAAATTAATTAATTAATTTTAAAATTAATTTTATTGGAGTATAGTTGATTTACAATGTTGTGTTAGTTTCTGCTGTACAGCAAAGTGAATCAGTTATACATATACATATATACACTCATTTTTAGATTCTTTTCCCATATAGGTCATCACAGAGTATTGAGTAGAGTTCCCTGTGCTATACAGTAGGTTCGTATTAGTTATCTATTTTATATATAGTAGTGTGTATATGTCAATCTCAGTCTCCTAAGCCAGCCTCTGCTCTTGATCACAAAGAGTGGAATGGAAGGATACATTGCTTCCCTTTAGGGCTTAAATTCTGATACTTCAGTTGATTTTCACTCTCTTTCTCAAAAACTCTGTTATCATAACTGTGTTTGTAGTTAATACCCCCATTGAAATTTCAGAAGGTGTCATTGTGCCACCTCCCACAAAATAGTAATCGTGCCTGTGGCTTCTCGTGGACTTGGATCATTGCAAGTTGTTCAGTCACCTTTGTCTAAGAAATAAGGGGCACAGTCAAGGTACTGATTTTGCCAAGCTCAGTCAAACATCCTGAAATGTTTTCCAACATTGGGAATTTGACAAGATCCCAAGCATATTTGACTCTGGGCCCCCTTTTCCCCTTAATTGCTGAGCACAAACAGAAAATGTAATCCATCTGCTTCAGAGTCATTTTCCCAAAACTCATCCAAATTTTCCTTGGTCAGAACTATTTGAAGTCTTTGTCTTCATGAGCCTAACACCTTCCTTCTCACGTTTTATTTCTTGGAACTAGGAAGCAGACAGATCCAATAGGAATAGGACTCAGTTTCAAACACCAGACATAATCTGTAAAATCAGGTTCTGGGGGAGGGTCAAGAGTTCCATTTCCAGAATTACAGCTGTGATACATCTGAGGGGGAGTTAAGGGAGTCTCTACAACAAATGTGTCCTTAGAAGGCCAGAGAACACAGCTAACTGAGCACAGAGTCCTCTCCACCCCGTATCCAGCAGCAACTGGGGCCCAACACCTCACCACAGTTCCCTGGTGGGAAAGTTAGGAGGCAGAAGTTTCACTAACTCCTGCTCTTTGGTGGTTGGTCACATTGTAAACACTGGACTTGCAGCACAAGAAGGCTCACAAGATCCACCTAAGACCTTTTAGTAAGCCCCTGACACTCAAAGTGGGACAAAAATGGGTCAGAGTCCTAACTCCTAACTATTATGGTACTTACTGGTTTTGTGACCATGGGCAAGTTCGTTAATGTCTCTGAACTTAGGCTTTTTCATTGTAAATAAAGATAAGAAAACCTTCCTGGCATATATATTGTGAACTTAGGTAAGATTAGAGAGCTTTGCACAGTGCCTGGCATTTGGAAAGCACTCGTTAATGACGACTATGTCTATCGTTATTGGTAATTTTTAGAACAGCGTTATTGAGGTATAATTCACATACCATACAATTTATTCATTTAAAGTGTACACTTCAGTGGCTTTCGGTATATTCATAGAGTTGTGCAATCATTACCACAATCAATTTTAGAACATTTTATCATCCGAAAAAGAAACTCCATATCCATTAGTCACTCACCATTACTTCCCAATCCTAGGCAACCACTAGTCTACTCTTTGTCTCTATGGATTTGTCTATTCTGGACGTTTCATATAAATGGAATTATACAGTTTCATATAAATGAAATGATGTGGTCTTTTGTGACTGACTTCTTTCATATGACATAATATTCTCAAGGCTCATCCATGTTGTAGTATATATCAGTATTTCAGTTAAATATATATATAATGTGAAAACATTTTCTCCCATTCTGTGGGTTGTTTTTACTTTCTTGATGATCTCCTGTGAAGCAGAAAATGTATTACTTTTGATGAAGTCCAATTTACCAATTTTTTCTTTTGTTGCTTGTGATTTTGGTGTCATATCTAAGAAATCATTGTGAAATCCAATACCATGAAGATTCCCCCCCCCCATGTTTTCTTCTAAGCATTTTATAGTTTTAGTTCTTACATTTAGGTCTTTGATCCATTTTGAGTTAATTTTTGGGTATGGTGTGAGGTAAGAATCGAACTTCATTCTTTTGTAAGTCGATATCCAGTTGCCCCAGCACTGTATATTGAAAAGATTATACTTTCTCCATTGAATCTTGTGGCACCACCTGTGGAAAACCAGTTGACCACAAATGAGAAGGTTTATTTCTGACTCTCAGTTCTCATCCATTGATCTATGATTGTCCTCATGCCAATACCACACTGTCCTGATTAATGTCAATTTGTAGTAAATTTTGAAATCAGAAGCTATAAATCTTCAAACTTCTTGTTCTTTCCAAGATTGTTTTTCTATATTCAAGGTCATGTCATCTACAGATAGAGATAGTTTTACTTCTTCCTTTCCAATCTGGATGACTTTTATTTCTTTTTCTTACCTCCAGTATAATTTTTAATAGAAGTGACCAGAGCAGACAACTTTGCCTTGTTCTTGATCTTAGGGGAAAAGAATCTTTCATCATTAAGAATGAGGTTAGCTGTTGTCTGTTCATGGATGACCTTTATACAGTTGAGGAAGTTCCTTTCCTTTTCAAGTTTGTTGACTGCATTTATCCTGAAAGAATGTTATTGTTACTATACAAAAATGCAACTGTTCTATTTTCCCTTTTTTCTGCCTTTTTCCCCATTTTTTGATTTCTTTCCAGAAACTGGCAGGACATCAAGACTACATCAGGAAAAAGGAAGCCATGGGCTGCTGTGCATCCATTCCCTGAAGTGCCCTATGAGCAAGCATCTGCCACCCCCTCCCTCCTGTCTGCACTCCTGACCTAGTGGTACCCTTGTTGTTCTGGCACAAGCTGCATCTCTCCCACTTTGATCTACTTTTCTGGCCTACTGTCTCCTGTTTCTGGATCCCTGGCTTCCTGTCACTCTTCTTCAGTGTTCAGATCCCATTTCTACCTCTTTCCAGGTGTGCTAGGCTGCTTTGGCAGCTACTGGTGCTGGGAAAGCAAGAGCCTGTTTTCCAGGTGTTAGTTTCCTTTTCACTTGTATGCCCAGTTTGATTCCACAAATATTTTATGAGAACTTTTAATGCCAGGAATTGTGCTTGTTTGATCCTGAGAATACTCACTATGACCCCATGATACTGTTCCTAGTTTGGTCCCATTTTTCAGAAGAGAAAACAGAGGTTCCATGTGGCTAATTTGTCTGAGGTTACATACACAGTAAGTGGCAGAGCCAGAATTTGATTACAGATCTCTCTGTTTGGAGCAAAAGGGAAGAGCATGCGTACAGTCATAATTGTTAAGACAGAATTCAGGACACCAATTGCCATGTTGGAAGAGGCAGGAAAATCTAGGAAAGTGGTATGTGTTATTTCAAATACAAGGGTTCTATTTCTCTGGCTTTTGCCTATTGGCCCAGCCCCATCTTCAAAAAAAAAAAAAAAAAAAAAACAATGTCCACCCACTCAAGCCATGCCGAACCACATTAGGCTCTCTTTATTGCTGTACTTTTTCATAGGATGTACCTCTGCCTGTCTCTTCTACTCAACTGCCAACTTCTAGATGCCTGGCCAACTTGTATTCCTACTCAAGACCCAATAAAGGAATCCCTTCCCCTGGGAAGTCTTTCTGACCCACACTAGGCTATGCTCCATCATAATCCATACTCACCTATGTCATAAGGCTCTCCACATTGATGTTCTCCTCCATCTTCCCCACAACCAATCACCAATAAATCATAAGCAGCTTGAAGGCAGTGGCCATAGTTAGTTTTCTGCTGTTTCCCAGGACTCAAGATAGTTCCTAGTCCAATGTTTCTTGAATAACTTATTTAACCTTCAGGATGAGCTCCTACTGACAGATGTCCTCTCTGATAGGAGATTTAAATCACCTCTCCATCCAAGTAGAGGAATGGCTGGGACAATTTCATATTTCCTTCCATTGTGGAGAATCTGAATCCTAAAACAAGTGGCTCAAGACCCTGAAATTTGAACTTAAAACAGTAAAACTACCTATCCATTCTGCAAAACACAGCTCACAGTCATCAGGTCACCATGAGGCAGACCTTAGGAAAGATGATGATCCAAAGGAAGAAACCAAAAGCCTCACTTTAAATGCAGGGCAAGAGTATCCTAACCTTCTTGGATACTTCTCAACATCCAGGGATCCAGAGTCAGTGCCAGAGACCACCTTTAGGTTGAAAAGCACAAGACATTCATGTCTTTAGCTATTAAACAAAATGATCATTTCACTTCTGATTCAGTGCCACCTCAGTGAAAAGAAGCCAGCTTCAATAGAGGAGCTTTCTGGATTCTTTGTCACAACTCTGAGAGCAAAGCCTTAAGCAGTCAGTCACCTTTTGCTTTCTCCTCAAAGAGAAGGCTGTGAGGTCAGACCCAAGAAGACAATGCCTAACAGCCACTGAAAGGCTCTTGGTATTAGTCCTTGCCAATTTCCCTCCAAGCCCTGGCACATCTTGGGCTGAATGCACACAAGTTATTTTCATTTAGGCATGAATGCTGAACCACTGGGAATTTTTTTCCTAGGTTTTCTGTTAACTCTGTCTACAAAAATGTGGTTTTAAGAAATATTACTCCTGGTCATTTATCTAACAGACCATACTGTGATCTGTAAGCTCCATCCTTCTTGACGCTTTCACGTTCTGTTAAAATGGGATCTCTTACCAGGACATTTACTCAGACACGGGAGTTCATTTGGGGTTAAAACTGTAAAATGGCCAATTATCTCTCAGTCATTTGTTGCATAAGATTTTACCCCAAGCTTTGGAAATGAAGACAACATTTAGCAAACGTTCTGCTCCAAAGCTAATGTTTGGAAAGAATAACAGCATGTTGGGAATAAATTACATGATCTTTAGTGCATTTTAGTGTTATTGCCTGTTAACACTCAGAGTGGTGTGCCAGCTCATGAGAGAACGCCAGTCTTCTAAGGAATCGATTTCTGAATTGTTGAGCTATGGCATCCCTGTTGTAAATTTGAACAGGCTGGGAGCACAGGGGGCCGTGTTTGTGGGAGCCCACCTAGGGAAGGCTATGAATCATAGGTTGTCCTTACACTTTGATGATATCCAGAGCAGGCTCTGATTAATAGAATTTGAGACTTTTCATCTTGGACCCACTTCATCTAGTTTCCCACTTCATGGGTTATATTAATCCTAAAACCAGGTAATCTAATTATACCTAATAAAGTAACTCATTTAACTAATTCACCTGCTAGGTTCAAGTTTTTTTGTTTTTGTTTTTTTTTGCCAGACTGTGGAAGAATAGTGGGATGCTTTAACAGATCATTGATTCTGTTTCTATGAAATATTCAGAATAGGGAAATCCATAGAGACAAAAATTAGATTAGTGGTTTCCTAGAGCTGGGAGGATGGGGGAACTGCAAAGTGCTGACTTAAAGGATGTAGGGTTTCTCTGGGGGGTAATAAAATGTTCTGAAACTAATTGTGGTGAGGGTCACACAACCCTGTGTATATACTAAAAGCCCTTAAACTGTACATTTTAAGTGAAAAAATTGCATGGTGTGTGAATTATACTCAATAAAGCCATTTTAAAAACCCTAAAACCTTGCCCTCACAAAGAGAGGAAAGATGTTAATACTTTCAGGTGGAAATAGGAAGAACTAAAGATAAGTACCACAGGGGCTAAGGGAGATCTACACAGCACAGCTTCCTTTTGGCTTTGGGCTTTCCTTTCATCTGGAACTGTCAGGACCTCTCCTGGTACATGTTTAGGTCTGGGAGGGTGGGAGAGAGGGACTTACAGGAACAGGAAGAGAGCTTCTAATAACTGACTAGAAATGAAACCCATGGGAAGATGGCAAAGATGTCCTGGGAGGAGAAACACCAGACTCGAACCTCTTGGTGGGGTCCCAATGCAGATCCAACCTCCCAGACAGCTGGTGACAAGAACAGTGTCTTATTTAAAGGGGAAAGAACGGGAAGGTGACCTTTTTTCATCTGAGAGGTGTCTCCTGTAACTGTGGCCTCTCCATTCTAAATCTCTCCAGAATATCACCATCCCCACTCTCACTCAGCCTCCCATGATCCTGGGGAAAGGGCTGTAGAATTAGGGGTGTCCACAAAATAAATCAACAAGAACTAGCCCTGAAGCAACTTATATGTCTAAACATTGCCCCATACACAAACAACACAAACTATATTTCAGACCCCGCAAGCTGCCATAGAAATTCTTCAGGCAGATGAAGATATTTTATTGCATGTTTAAGGGATTTATTTTTTATTGGTGTGGGCTTATTTTCTTTTAAAATATCCATCACCATTGTCACCTTCACCATACACCCTCTTTGCCACCACTTTTATTTGTTCCCCCAAATTCCCATATTTAGTCAACAGCAAAATTATCAGGTATATTTAATATAAATAACTCCAAATAATTTCAAATGTGTTAACACTTTTAAAAATTTTAAACTGATTGAAATATTATAAATGATAAATTGTTGTTGTAGGCAATATGAAACTGTCGATCAGTGTTGTATAAGAATTTTAAATAAAAAGTTCATCAAGAGGCAGAAGTCGAGACACAGATGTAGAGAACAAACGTATGGACACCAAGAGGGGAAAGCCACGGGGGGGTGGGGATGGTGGTGTGATGAATTGGGCGATTGGGATTGACATGTATACACTGATGTGTATAAAACTGATGACTAATAAGAACCTGCTGCATAAAAAAATAAATAAAATTAAATTAAAAAATTAAAAAATAAAACATTGAAAAAAAAATTCATCAAGAGATTATTCTGGGGCTTCCCTGGTGGCATGGTGGTTAAGAACCCGTGTCCCCTGCCTGCCAATGCAGGGGACACGGGTTCGAGCCCTGGTCCGGGAAGATCCCACATGCCGTGGAGCAACTAAGCCTGTGCACCACAACTACTGAGCCCACATGCACACTACTCAAGCCCGTGCATCTAGAGCCCGTGCTCTGCAACAAGAGAAAACACTGCAGTGAGAACCCCACGCACCACAACGAAGAGTAGCCCCTGCTCTCTGCAACTAAAGAAAGCCCACGCACAGCATAGAAGACTCAAAGCAGCCAAAAATAAATAAATAAGTTTATTTATTTAAAAAAAAAAGAGAGAGAGAGATTATTCTGCAGGAGTGTGACTCTGAGTTCCAGGTTTGGTGTCCTCTGTACCTGTGGACCCCTGCTTCTTCACTCTGGCAATGATAATTTGCCACTGTTTTGTGCTGTTCTTGTCTCTACATTCTTGTGGTTGGAACAAAGGCTAAGCTGAGTGCTGGTTAAGGAGATAGTGGGGCATGGGGCAGAGAGCCCAATCTTTCCTCTCCTCTTGGAAGTACCTGCAACTGGGTGATAGTTGTACAGGTTTCATACTGGAATTCTTTGGAGTTTGTGGGTCAAACTAAGCTGAGTGACGTGGTGTCATTCCTGCTCCTCTGATCCCCGTTTCCCTGTAAGAACCAAGGAGAAAGAGCTCGCTTCTCCCGTGCATGCCTCCATCCACCTTCCATGACAAGGAAGCTGCCTTTGGGAAGCTGCCAAGATCCTGGGGTGGGACCTGAAACCTTGGCCTCTCAGGAAAAGGTAGTGAAGCCACCAGCTGAGTGACACAGACCTACTTCCTGAATCAGTGACTAAACACAGCCAAAGGAATGTGAGGCATTTCATTCCCTCCCCTTGACCAGTCTTGGCAAGGTTGCTGGTGCAGCCAGAGGTGCCCTCCCCTGGGAGTAGCTGCTGGGCCACTGCCAAGGCTGCAGAGTGCAGAGCTGCTCCTCATCCTGGTGGTGAGTTTCTTCACCTTCCTAACTTGAAAATAACTAGAATGAAAATTCATTTAAATAAACTATTTTGACTCATCTTTTCCTGCTCCCTTCTTCTTTCAAACAGCTGTCTTATTTTTAATGAGAGTCATGACTACATGACAGAGTAGAAAAATTCACATTTCCCTGGATTTTCAGGCTTTCTGTACCCTCTGGAATGTATATGAATAAGCTCACACTCTAGAATAGAGATGCAAACATCAAAGATGTCATTGAAAACAAGACAGAAAAAAAGTAATAGGTCTGGGTAATCCATACATTGAGTTATCTTCTGATAAGAAATATTTTCAAGAATATGGGACAACATGGAAAAACACTCACTCTAGTCTATGATCACAGTCACATAAAAATGGGCAGTATATGAGCAAAGACTAGCAAGGATCATAAAGAACCAATGCAGGGGGCTTCCCTGGTGGCGCAGTGGTTGAGAGTCTGCCTGTCAGTGCAGGGGACACAGGTTCGAGCCCTGGTCTGGGAAGATCCCACATGCCGCGGAGCAACTAGGCCCGTGAGCCACAACTACTGAGCCTGCGCGTCTGGAGCCTGTGCTCCGCAACAAGAGAGGCCGCGATAATGAGAGGCACACGCACCGCGATGAAGAGTGGACCCCACTTGCCACAACTAGAGAAAGCCCTCGCACAGAAACGAAGACCCAACACAGCCATAAATAAATTAAAAAAAATTAAACTTAAAAAAAAAGGAGACCTGCTGCTACTAGATCTTGTTTAAAAAAAAAAAAAAAAAAAGAACCAATGCAGAATGTGAATATTTTCTTTGTTAAACTTCTTCTAATGTTGCTGTAATATTGTTTAAATGATGTCATTTTTTAGTGAGGAGGGAAAGGAAAATGTGTCACAAATAATACATACACACAAAACAGCCCTGATCCTTTTGGGTTTTGTATGTTAATAACTGGATATAAAACTAATCTTCAGTTTGCCATTCCTTTTCTTTTTCCCTTTCTCCTTTGCCAGGCATGACTCTGTTCTCAATCACTCTGCAAAGAGTTTCCACTATCTTCACCGGGAGGAGTGACAACCCCCATGGCTGCAGAGACACATGAGTGATTCTCATCCAGAAGTGGTGTCAGAACGCTACTAACCTAAGGGTCCTTCTCATATCTCAATGACAGTGTTGTGTATTTTCAAATACTTGGCAAAGCACCCAAATTTCCTCCCCAGTTGACTACCAATCAGGTGGGATACGAAGGATTTCTTGACACAGGTAACTAGTCTGGACATCCTGACCTCCAGACCTGGTGGGGCTGCATCTCAATAACTCCATCATCTGCCCCAGAGTCCACTTGCAGTTTTCCTAAATCAGCCTTAGAAAATGGAGGTAAATGTTGAGAATTGTGACTTTGGCTGAATGAGTTCTCTTGGCAATGTTGGAAGTCGGACCTATTTTTTCAAAGTACTTGTCTCACCTCTCTCTTGGTGCTCAGTCTGAAGATATAGGGCAGGAGAAGAATCTAATCCAGAATCCCCACATTGTATATTTATGTATAGCTGTACAGCTGTTATAACAGCTATAAAGACAAAATTCCTGGGCTCATATCTTGGTGCTATCTTTTGTTATCTTGGTCTAATGACTTAACATCTCTGAGCAACATTTTAATTCTTTGTAACATTAGGGAAGTTAGTACCTACTTCACATGGTTGTTGTGACGATGAAATGAAATGATGCTTGTAAAGTGTTCCCATAGTGCCTAGCACATAGTGAGAACTCAATAAATGTTAGTAGTGATGTTTGTTTTTATGATCATCATCTTTATTATATTTCCCCTCCATTCTTCAGTTTGTACATCATAAAGTGGGCTAGAAGCACCTTGATGCAGCAGCAATAGCAGGGAACCTGGAATCAGATCCCTTCCATTCTCGTAGCTGAATGACTTTGACAAGTACTTAGCACATCTGAATCTACTGCCCCATCTGTAAAACATCGTTAGTGACACTCATCCCACAGAGCTCCTGGGAAGATCCACTGTAATAAGATACAGGGGAACGTTTGATGAATACTAACTGCTCAGTAAATAATGGTTGAAGCAGGATTTCCATTTGGGCCACTCACTCAGTTTGTCTCCTTTTAACTTAGATTTGCAACTAAAGGAGAAGGCATCCCACCCTCCCCTATCTGCTTCCAGCAACGAGCAGCCGGAGAGGAAGCCAAAGCAGGAGCCAGCTTTTGGCAGGCGCTGGACAAGGACTTCACAACACCACTGTGCAGAACTTCTACAACTGAATGTGCAAATTATGATATTCAAGCTGGAATATCATCCAAGTGTGTTTTGGACCTGCAGTGACCACATCCCAGGTGGACTGGGGTGGTGAAGATGTCTAGCCAAGAATTTAAGTATTTTATTTAAAAGTGTGAATCATCAGACAAGCAACCCTCTCCATCCAGGTTCTGTATTCAGATTTCACATAACAGCTACTTCCTTGGCAGCTGAGCAAGGCAAAAATGCCTGGTGGAAATTGTTCAAGGCCTGGGGAGATCTCAGAGGTTAACATCTTAGTGGTTTAAGCAAGGCAACCTTGGGAATATCAAACTCTCTGTGGCTCAGTTTCCTCATGCATACAATAGGAAAATAATAGGAAATACTGCATAGGTTGTTGTTATCAAGACCAAATGAGATGTGTGAAAAATTCTCAGAAGAGAGCATGGCACTTGTGAGACCTGAATGTGTGTTTGCTATAGTGATGATGATTATTGTACCAAGGCCTGTGAGACTTTCAAAATGCATCACATTCTTACTTCTGCTCTAATAAGCATGTATTATTTTTGGAGAAAAGACTTTGTATATAACAAATGAAATGAAGATACAGAGCTGTTTGGAATACATGACAGCTGAACAGGTTCTTTTAGTCCTTTAGGCTGAAATCTGAGCCCTCTCCCTCCACCTGTGTGATCTGCCATCTTATGCCACTGTCTCAAGCTTTGTAAATTCAGAGGCTGCAGGACATCCCAGTACGTGTGCTCCCATGGCTGGAATGGGACTGGCCTTGGCAGCTGTGGGATATGTGGGCCCACACACATGGAGGTTGGACTGGGGTCTAGGCTGCTTCCATGCCTCCCACAGTGAGTCGAGGTGTGTGACTACTGTGGTCCTGGTACCTGACTTTGATGGACCTGCACCAGCTGATCTGTGCTGGTGGGTTTGTGAACACAGCACTTGAGGGACACCAGGGCTGATTGCCTGCATTTTCACAGTTGAGGTGGGGCTGAATGCAGTGCCAAAAACAGTGTACTTTATGAGCCTACACAATGGGTGACACCACAGAGTGCATTCCCCTGTAGACAACTCTGGCAGAGAAATCCTCAGTGGCTCCTCTCCCAGGAGGAGTACTCCAATACCACCTACCTCACACAGCAGCTAAGAAATGGATCTGGGGGCTTCTACTGCAATGACTGGGGACCAGACCCTGCCCCCAACAGGACTGTGACAACCACAGAGCAAAGAGAAGTCCCCACTCAATATCCAGTTCAAACTCTGGTCACCACAACACCAGTCACACCCCCTATCAAAGTAATAATGACCAGCACACACTGAGGAAAGACGTGGCAGGCATCCATACTAAAAACAGCCCTTGCACCAAAAATATTAAACTCATGCAGACTAAACAGGGATGCACTCATATAAAAATAAACCTTCAAGACCACAGTAGATAACTGTTTCTCCTAAACTCATAAAGTAAGAGAAATATAAGTAAAATAAATAAGCAAGGAAATCACTCCAAATTAAAAGATCAAGAGAATTCTCCTGAAAGAACAAACAATGAAACAGACCTCTTCAGTCTAATAGACACTGAGTTCAAAAAGGAGGTAATGTAAATACTGAAGGAATTAGAAAACTATCAATAGAAATGCAAATTACTGTAAAAAGTAACTAGAAACTATAAAGAGGAACAAAAAGAAATTAGAAAACTCATTTGACAAGATGAAAGCTGAGCTACAGGCAATAAATAGCAAACTGAATAATGCAGAAGAATGAATAAGTGATCTGGAAGATAGAATGATGGAAATCACCCAATCAGAATAGCAAACGGAGAGACAAATGAAAAAAAAATAATAATAATAAATGCAATATAAGAGACCTATGGGATAATATAAAGCTTGCTAATCTACGCATAATAGGGATCCCAGAAGGAGAAGAAAAAAGAGGATCAAAAATGTATTTGAAGAAATTATGGCTGAAAACTTAACAAACCTAAAAAGAAAACAGACTTCCAGATGCAGGAAACACAGAGGGTCCCAAACAAGATGAACCAACCCAAACAGACCTACACCAAGACATATTATAATTAAAATGGCAAACGTTAAAGATAAAGAGAGGATTCTAAAGACAGCAAGAGGAAAACAAAGAGTTAATTACAAGGGAAGCACCACAAGGCTATCAGCTTATTTCTCTACAGAAATGTTGCAGGCCAGAAGGGAGTGGCAAGACATATTCAAAGTCCTGAAAGGGAAAACCCTGCAACCTAGGATACCCTAACCACCAAGATTATCATTTAGATTAGAAGAAGAAATAAAGAATTTCTCAGACAAGCAAAAACTAAAAGAATAGAGCAATACTAAACCCATCTTAAATGAATATTAAAAGGTCTTCTCTAAATAAAAAAGAAGCAAGAATCTATAGGAAAGAGAAAAATCACAGTTGGAAAGTAAATCACTTAAATAAGCCAGTACACAGATTAAAAACAAAAATCAAAAAATTTCTGTGAAAACAGTGATAACCACAGTGAACAGACAAAGGATAAACATGAGATGTAAAAGAGGACATGAAAATCATAAAATGTGGTAGAGGAGAGTGAGAAAATACAGATTTTTAAAAAACATGTTTAAGCCTATATGCCCACCAGTCTAAGCAAGTAGATATAGGAAGGGGTTAACATATTTGAAAAATAGGATAACCACAAAGCAAAAACATACAGTAAATTCACAAAAGCCACAAAAAAAGAGAACGCAAGCATAATACAAAAGAAAACCAGCAAACCACAAGAGGGAAAACAAAAAGGAAAAGAAAGGAACAAAGAAGAAATACAAAATCAACTGGAAAGCAAGGTTTAAAATGACAATAAATACATACTTATCAATAATTACCTTAAATTTCAATAGACTTAATGGTCCAATCAAAAGACATAGGGTGGCAGGCTGGGTAAAATAAAAACAAGAGCCTACAATATTCTGCCTATAAGAGACCCACTTTAGGGCAAAGGACACACACAGATTGAAAGTGAGGGGATGGAAAAAGATATTTTATGCAATTGGAAATGACAAGAAAGCAGGGGTAGCTATACTCACATCAGACAAAATAGACTTTAAAACAAAGGTCATAAAGAAAGATAAAGAAGGACACTATATAATGATAAAAGGATCAATACAAGAAGAGGATATTACACTTGTTAAGATATATGCACCCAATATAGGAGCATCCAAATACAAAAACCAAATACTAACAGACAAAAAGGGAGATATTGATGGTAATACAATAATAGTAGGAGACTATATGTATAAAATAGATAACTAATAAGAACCTGCTATATAAAAAATTAAATAAAATTCAAAAAAAAATAGTAGGAGATTTTAAACCCTACTGACATCAATGGACAGACCTTCTAGACAGAAAAACAATAAAGCAACAGAGATCCTAAATTACATAACAGAACAATGAGACATAATTGATATTTTCAGGACAATCCATCCCCCCCCCAAACAAAAAACCAGAATACACATTCTTTTCAAGTACACATGGAACATTCTCTAATACTGACAACATACTAGGACACAAAACAAGCCTCCGAAATTTAAGAGGATAGAAATTATTTCAAGCATCTTTTCTGACCACAGTGGCATGAAACTAGAAATCAACCACAGAAAGGGAAATGAGAAAAACAAAAAAGATTACATGGAAAATAAACAACATGATACTAAAAAACCCAATAGGTTAATGATGAAATCAAAGAGGAAATTAAAAAATACCTTGAGACACATGACAATGAGAACACAACCATAGAAAATCTATGGGATGCAAAAACGCAGTTCTTAGAGGGAAGTTCAAAGAGATATAGACCTTCCTCAGAAAACAAGAAAAATCTCAAATAAACAACCTAACCTACTACCTAAAAGAATTAGAAGAAGAAGAACAAAAAAACCTAAATGCAGCAGAAGGAAGGAAATAATAAAGATCAGGGAGGAAATAAATAAAATAGAGATTAAAAGAACAATGGAAATAACCAACAATACCAAGAGCTGGTTCTTGAAAGGGTAAACATAATTGACAAATCTCTGGCCAGGCTCACCAAGAACAGAAGAGAGATGACCAAATAAACAAAATAAGACATGAAAGAGGAGAAATAACAACTGATACTGCAGAAATACAAAAAAAAAAAAAAAAAAAAAAAAACATAAGAAAATACCATTAATAATTACATGTCAAAAAGTGGACAACCTAGAAGAAATAGACATGTTTCTAGAAACATACAAACCACCAACACTGAACCAAGAAGAAACAGATAATTTGAACAGAGTGATCACTAGAAGTGAAATAGAATCTCTAATAAGAAAACTTGCAAACAATGTCTAGGACCAGATGGCTTCACTGGGGAATTCTACCAAACATACAAAGAACTTACACTGATCCTTCTCAAACTCTTCCAAAAGACTGAAGAGGAGAGAACACTCCCAAAGTCATTTTATGAAGTCACCATCACCCCAACACCAAAGCCAGACAAAGACACTATCAAAAAAGAAAATTACAGGCCAATATCTTTGATGAATATAAATGCAAAAATTCTCAACAAAATATTAGCAAACCAAATCCAACAACACATAAAAAAAAGCATACACCACAATCAAGTAGGATTCATCGCAGTGTCACAAGGATGGTTCAACATACTCAGATCAATCAATCTGATACACAACATCAACAAAAGAAAAGACAAAAACACATGATCATCTCAATAGATGCAGAAAAAGCATTTGCTAAATTCAACATCCATTCATGATAAAAAACTCTTACCAAAGTGGGTATAGAGGGAACACATCTCAACACAATAAAAGCTGTTTATGACAAACCCACAGCAAACATAATACTCAATAATGAAAAGCTGAAAGCCTTGCCACTAAAATCTGGAACAAGACAAGGATGCCCATTCTCACCACTTCTCTTCAACCTAGTATTAGAAGTCCTGGCCACAGCAATCAAACAAGAAAAAAGAAAGAATAGTTATCCAAATTGGAAGAGAAGAGGTAAAATTATCATTATATGCAGATGACATACTACTATATATAGAAAACCCTTAAGACTCCACACAAAATCTACCATGACCTGATAAACAAATTCAGCAATGTAGCAAGGTACAAGATTAGCATACAGAAATATGTTGCATTTCTTTACACTAACAATGAAATATCAGAAAGAGAAAGTAAAAAAAAAAAAAAAAAGCACACACATTAAAAAAAGCCCTTTTAAAATCACATCAAAAACAAAATATTGGGCTTCCCTGGTGGTGCAGTGGTTGAGAATCTGCCTGCTAATGCAGGGGACACGGGTTCGCGCCCTGGTCTGGGAAGATCCCACATGCCGCAGAGTGACTAGGTCCGTGAGCCACAACTACTGAGCCTGCGCGTCTGGAGCCTGTGCTCCGCAACAAGAGAGGCTGCGATAGTGAGAGGCCCGCACATCGCGATGAAGAGTGGCCCCCACTTGTAACAACTAGAGAAAGCCCTCACACAGAAACGAAGACCCAACACAGCCAAAAATAAATAAATAAATTAATTAATTAAAAAAAAAAAAAAACCAAAACAGATGGTGCTTTAAAAAAAAAAAAAAAAAAAACAAACAAAATATTTTGGAAAAAACCTAACCAAGGAGGTGAAAGACTTATAGGCTGAGAACTATAAAATATTAATAAGGGAAACTGAAGATGATTCAAAGAAATGGAAAGATATCCTATGCTTTAGAGAACAGTCTTGTGGTTGCCAAGAGGGAGGGGGTTGGGGGAAGGGACAGATTAGGAGTTTAGGATTAGTAGATGCTAACTACTATATATAGAATGGATAAACAACAAGGTTCTATTGTATAGCACAGGGAACTATATTCA
This sequence comes from Balaenoptera acutorostrata, assembly GCF_949987535.1. Taxonomy (NCBI): domain Eukaryota; kingdom Metazoa; phylum Chordata; class Mammalia; order Artiodactyla; family Balaenopteridae; genus Balaenoptera; species Balaenoptera acutorostrata. The sequence goes on from NC_080083.1 coordinate 28,734,189, forward strand.
ACATCCTGTGATAAACCATAATGGAAAAGAATATATATATAACTGAATCACTTTGCTGTACAGCAGAATCTAACACAACATTATATATCAACTATATTTCAATAAAATAAATTTTTAAAAACTCATTAAAGTTGCACTCAATGACAGAACTTCCTAAAAGCACAGACAACTCAGTGGGACAGTTCCCCCACAGCTGGTTGTGTCAGAAGTTGGGAAAACCAGGGTCCTGTATCTCACAGAACAGTGGGTCCTCACCTGTTCCCAGAAGTCTTCTCTGATGACTCTCATGAAGCTTCTATCATTGGTTTTCTCAGTCTTCCCAGGACTTAATTACAATGACTTTGTTTTCTGTTCTGAGTAATATCATTTATAGGCCAATCAGAAAGTAAATTTTTTAGGTAGTAACAGTTTCATTTGTTTTGAGTTTCATTTTTTTATGATTCTGCATAGTGAATCTCTATGTTTGGCATGTATGGAGGAAACACAAACACACACACACACACCACACAATACAACAAGAGCTATAACAACAAGGGTATAAACAGAAGTGCTCTGAAGGTCTCTGATTTTGGAAAGCAGAGTCAGAACTTGGAGGCTCTAGTCCTGGCCCCCAAACTTATGAGCTGAGACATCTGGGTGTGTCACAAAATTTTCCAAGTTTCCTTCCACATCTATAAAATAGAGATGATGAAACTAACCCTGCTTATACTAAGGAGTGTCATAGTGCCAACAGATAACAGATGTAAAATAATACCCAGAGAACATTTCTAAATAAATGAAAAATAAGACTGAACTCAGTCTCAACTTATAAGGAGTTTTTGTTTGTTTTAAGAATACTCTCTTGTGGGAGGAAAAGAAAAAATGAAAATGACAACCACTATTTTGAGAATTATAAGAGGAAAATCCTAAATATTATTTTTTCATGTCAGTATTGTATTTTCTTACTTAGAGACAGAGAAGAAAAAATGGTACTTTCTGAAAGAAAAAGTATTATTTCAGAGTCTTTTACCCAACATGCCTTTTTTAAGCCAAGGTTGGAGAAAACTAATGATGTAACATTCAGGCCTGACTGGGTTGTTGCTCCCTTTGTCCTGACTTGACATTTCTTGGACACCTCTGTCTCACCATGTATTGATGGGAAGTGTGTTGGAGCAGTTGCCTGATATCAGATTGGCTAAAGTCCATTAGGCTGGTCTCTTAGAAACTACAGATTAAATGAGCTGGGGAAAAAGGTTGTTCTCTGAGGAAGTGCAAGCTTTGGCTCATTCTAGGACTGAATTCCCAGGGTTCTTTTTTTTCCCTTTCTCTTTGGACACCTTCCTTTAGGACATTTTATTCTCCATCACTATGGCAGGACCAAGATCCAGTGCAATGCTGTTAAGAGCTCTGGACAGAGAGAAAAGATTACAACTTGAGGGCTAATATGAGTGATCTGGAATAGTGTGCTGACATCAAAATCTGGTGAGGCTTGGGTTACCATGACTCTTTTTGCTGCTTGCACTCCTCATGATTAGGATAAAGCATAAAATTCTAGTGGCCAGTATAGGAAAGTGAAACACAGTCTGGAGAGTGTGTGCTACTTGCCAGACTTTTCTAAGTTGACTCATTTGATCTTTGCAACAACTCTTGAGGCAAGTACTTTTACCTCCTTTTTATGGATGAGTAAACTCATGTTAAATAATTTTGCCTAAAACCACATGGCTGTTAAAAGGCAGGGAATGTTTCCCAGAGGAGGTGAGGTTAATCCAAGAAGTGAGGTGCATTATCTCAGGAGGAGGAAGGGCATTTTATTCATCAGATTTGGCAATAAGTACATGAGTACAGGAGCCTGAGCCAGAAGACAAAACACTTAGATTCCAAAAGGTATTCTAGTATTTATGGGCTGTGTGACCTTCGACAAATCTCTTCAAATATCTAGGTTTTACTTCTCCACCTTAATAAGGTTGTTGGAAAGATTAAATGATGTAATATATGTCAAGAAACTATCACAAGACCTAGAATTTAGGAAGCGTCATCATCATTATCATTAAAACCAATACTTCTACCAACACTGTAATTATCATTATCACTAATATCTACTTTATTTACTCTTAGCATTTTAGGAGATTATAATAAGATAATGGATAGGCTTCCTACTAAAAAATAAAAAGTTATAAATAGTTTAAAAATGTTGGAATTTATTTTACTCTGAGGGAGTTGAAAAATAGAATTTTCAAATGAAATAAATTGAATTCAAGGTAATTGCTGTCCATTTCACAATTGTCTTGTTCTCATCTACTCCAGAGTTTTAACTCCTGAGAATGCTAAATATGATTCAAAGTGAAAAAGGAAACACATTTCCCCAATCTCTCCAGACTGTGATGTTTGCCTTTATAAAGATCAGCTGTATACTTACAGCTAAGTTAATCACCAGCTTCATGCAGAAGGTTTAACAATAAGGTCAATCAAATCTCCTACAGTGTGTTTTATCAACATGGATGTGGTATCATCCAGAGATCTACTGTCTTATACAAGCCAGGGTTCTCTTAAACTTACAAATAGGAAAACAGTAAGTATCCAAGGATTTTCTTTGTGCCCAGAGGAGATGGGAAGGAAAAGAAGAGAGTCCATCTTCAACCAAAATTGTAGATATGGTTCTGATACTTATGTCAGTCTTGCCAGGCCCCATGTGAGAAAGGAATACAGAAACTAAACACCCAGAACACTGATAACTAGTTTCTGCCGGTGGAAATCTTTAAGTTGTATTAGTTCTATAAACACGTGAGAGCTCAGCCCTTCATGAACACAGGTGCTATAAACCCAGTGGTTTCCAAGGAGCAGTCATGGTGATGATGCTGATGATAAAAAAATCACCATAACTCATCAGTATGATTTTATTGCCCTAAGGATTAGACTATTGTTCACAGATCATTTTTGTAGACTCCATTATGGCCTAACTCCTTCATCAAAGGAAAGTTCTTGAAATGAAGAAGAGACTTCCACTATCAAAATTCCCTCACGGCTATTCTTCACATGTTCTGATATACCTTGTTTTCCTATACATGTATGTAAATTTCATTTTCACACAGGGGAAAGTGCACCAAATGCCTCCTAGTCATTAACAGAGTAACATTCATCTATGACCTGTGTGGAACTTTGGAATATAGAAAGTCACTACTTCTTAGGACTCAACTGGGGAATCCCTGTCTCTTCCACAAATCTATTTTTTATGATGAAGATGAAAATATTCTCCTTTTCCTTAAAATATATGAAATGCAAAGGACTTTTTATATTACTTCCACAAAAACAAACACTGTAGCAGTGATCCAAAAGTCAGAGTATCTTCACAGGTTCCTGTCCAGTTCTCAGGTTTAGGTAGGAGCCTCGCTTTCTTAATCTCCACTGTCCTCAGTAGGTGTAGAGATCCACTTGAGACATGAGAGAATTTTCAAGAACTGAAGAGAGTTATCTCCATAGGGTAGGGTGTTGTTTCCTACCCTACTGCAGAACAGAATAATAGATTGTGGTCTACTGTGGGCACAGGTAGAATGACGTTTCCAATTACACAATGACTGAATAAAATAGTGGCTGAATTCCAGTAATGGAGTCAGGTTCCCCAGTGGGTTGTGTCTCCAATAGGAAATCTACCTTGCAAACAGTCATGTGACCAAGAGGATGGAGTTCTTTTCCTGGTCCTGTGTAGTCCCTGGGCATTAGACAGTAGTCCCCAAGCAGTGGTATAGTGGTAAATGTCTATAAAATAGCTTCCCTCAAAAAAGTCCTGATTTGTAGCATTTGCCAGTTTCTGTGGTGTGAATATTCCTACCACAGGTGATTTTAACCTACTAATGTGATGTTACTGAACTTAGAGTTGGGAAGAGATGCACACAAAAGGCTCTTGGGAGGCAGGATGAACCAGTAGTTCCAGCATAATCCTGTGATAATCCTGGTGTACAAAATCTGCACTCTCCTAAGGGGGTCCCTCTTAGGTATGACATCCATGCATCCAGATGTTTGAGTTCCGGTCCCTTCTTTCTTCTTTCCCATTTGCCTTTCTGAATGCAAAAGCTCTCATTGTGCTTCTATTTTCTAATAGGACTCAGTGGTCTCTTTTAAAGAACATAATGGCCCTTTGAAAAAGAACCCAAGCCTTTGCTTCTTGTCTATCCTTCCAGAATGGTAAGGAGAACACCTTCCCTAGAAACACAGTAGCCTGCTTCCTTTCACTTGAAGGAGAATAAAAATATTTTCATTATTCAGGATGTATTACTCTCTCCAATGAGACCAAAGAGATTTCTCTAAAATCACACACACACACACACACACACACACACACACACACACACACAGAGAAAGAGAGAAAGAGAGAGAGACAGACATATACCAAACCCAAGAGCAAACACTGCTGGACTTATTATATGCTTTCTCAAAAACAAAACAAAACACAGGCAAATCTGGTACCAAAAGAATACAAATTTCCTAATTGTATAGTGCAGATCTATATTCTTAGTGAACATGTCTGGCTTGTTTTTCACCTCTTGAAAGAGGTATATTAAAACCTCCCACTATAATGCTGTATTTGTCTATTTCTCCTTCTACTTCTCTCAATTTTTTCTTTATAAATTTTGAAGTGATATTATTAGATGCATGAAAATTTATGATTGTGCTATCTTTCTGCTGGATTGACCATTTATCACTGCAAAATGCTTTGAAAAAAATCCCTATTAATAATTTTGCTTTAAGGTCTAGTTTGTATGATATTCCTATAGCTATGCCATCATTCTTTATCGAGGCTTTTACTTTCAACTTTTCTATATTTAAACTGTGTTTCTTGTGAGCAGCATATAGTTGTATTTTTTTTTAGTGTAAAATCTTTATTAGTTTGAATATTTAATCCATGTGCATTTCAAGTGATTGTAGACATATCTGGGATTAAATAAATATCTGTATTATTTTATTTCACTCATTCCATTCATTAATCACTATTCCAATTCCACCCTCTGTTATCTAGTTTATTGTACATTCTTTAACAAATTATTTCATGTATATCATTGATAATAAAACATGAATACTTGATTTATTAAAGTCTAATATAAATATAAATGTTTATGACTTTAATCAATGTAAAAAAAATTAAAACTACCTCTTGCTCTCTTTTGTGCTAGTGTTGTAATTTATTTTAATTTTACTGATATTTTAAACCCCATATGGTATTATTATTATTTTTACCCCATCAATATTTATTGAGATTTAAACACAAATATAATCTTTTTTTGTTGCTATTCATTGTCTTCTGCATTTTCCTTTTTAAATCTGCAATCATTTTACCTCTATGCAAAGATATCCTTTAAATGGTCTATCTACTATGAGTTTGATGAATTCCCTAAGATTGTAGTTCTTGAAAGTGCTTTTAATATGTCAAATTTTTGAAGAATATTTTTCAGTGTGTAGAGTTCTCAATTGACAGGTTTTTTTTTAAAATGCCAATCAATTTTCACTGGCTTCCATAATTTCTGATGAGAAGTCACCTGTAAGTCTTAGGGTTTTTTTGTTTTTTGTTTTTCTTAAGCTAAAGTATTTCTTTTTTTCCTTTGACAGCTTTTAATATTTTATCTTGTTTCATCAGTTTTTACTGTGATGAATTAAATTATACTGTGGTTTTATTTGTATTTTTTCCTGTTTGTAACACTTCTTTAATCTATAGCTTGATGTCCTTCACCAAGTTTAGAAGTTTTTTCACCACTATCTTTTCAAATATTGTTTCCGCCTTACCATATTTTCTCACTCTTATGGTATCACAATGCACATATTTTATATTTTATCATCTTCTTCCATATCTTTCTTGACTATTTGGTATTTTCCATTATTCTGTTATTTCAGTGACTCTACCTGTATATTTTCACATTCTTTAATTTTCCTTTTACTTGTGTTTAATCTGTTGTTAAGTTCCTATGTTGAGTTCTTAATTTCAGTTTTATTTTTTCAGTTCCATGGTTTTATTTGATTTTTAAATATATTCTAGTTCTCAGCTAAAATTTTTCATTTTCTCATCTAATATTTTGGACATATATCTTTTGTGTTCCTAGAACTTGGTTTGGCCAGTAATGAAATCATCATCTTCCTTTTCACCTCCTTACCACTCTCAACTTATTTTTCTGCTCCTATTCCCTTTCTTAATTAATGATGGTTGCTTTCCCCAGCATCCGATCTTAAACTACAAACTTTATAAAGTTATCCTCTATTCTTTTATCTTAAACTTCACATGATTCATAAAGTCTTCTATATGCATGAGTAAAAATAACATATGATATTTTATAAGAGCATATTTAATATATTTAGTATATATAGTATAAAATATTTAAATATGCTCCCTTCACTCACAAATTGAGATTGCCATAAGTTAGGACTTAATGATTTCTCATCTAGACTTTCCCAACATCCTGCTAATTCACGGATGGCAAATGCTTAGGTTACACCTGCTGCCACTTTCTCTTCTTTCTCTTCTTACACTAATAACAAGCATCACTTCTTTACATTACTGGAGACTTTCCTGCTGAGTCCAGATGCAGATCTGAAGTCCTTCTCAAAGCAGCATTCCATAGAGACACTAGTAGACTTGAGAAGCAAGTGGAATCCCATTTGTCCTCTCCTCTCTATCCTTCTCCACCAGATGGTATGTAGATAGTATAGATTGTGTCACCAGAGATATATCACTACGGGAAATCTGATTATGCCACTTGCATGTTTAAAAATCTATGAGCGTCTCCTCTTGCTTACAAAAGAAGGTAAAAGCTCACTGGTTGAGTGTATAGGGCCATTTACAATCCAATTCTAATGTAAGATTTCAGATTTACTTATTGTATTACTGACACAAGTACTCTAATCTTTCACGGCAACACATCTATCCCATTTCTGTAATCTGAAGATCTTTTATATTTCCTTTGTTCATGCCATAACGTCATCCTAAAATTATCTTCTTATTCACTACAAACCTGTTTAACTCCTGTTTAACTCTTATTCTTTCCTAAACTTCTCTAGGCAGAATTAGTTGATCCTTCCTCTGGATCTCCAGAACACTTTTTAAAAATCTTTAATAGAGAACATAGCACTTTTCATTATTATGTTTTTAATTATTTACACATTTGTCTGGGAGAACATTCCCATTAACAACTGTGTCCTCATTTAATGCAAAATGCTTAGCGGATGCTCCATTAAGATATGTTAAAAGAGTAATTTCAGTGGGCAACCCTCTTTTTTCCATGGGAAAAGTGCCAACAATGTTTGCTTATTTCTCTTTACTCATTTACTCAACAAATACATTTTTGAATACCTACTCTGTGTTAGTCATGAGCATCATCCATGAAAGAAATCTGCAGTTTCAACCAAAGCATCACACTGTATCTAAAGCAACAGGAACAAAGTGAGAACCACTTAGAGTAGCTTTTACGCAAACATTTCAATCTGTCGTTCTCCCTTCTGTGCGTGAAGGAACTGTAAATGAAGTATTTGGCTCTCAATGAGTATGTCACATTTCTTGGCTCACTTTGATAAATATTGATCTTGTATAAATTACTCAGGAGAGGCAGTTGATGGTTCTCTGAGCAACACACACACACACACACACACACACACACAGCCCCCACTCCCTTTTATGCAAAGACATAAATCATTTATGAATAGAGCCCCACATGCTCTATGAATAAGTCCCTTGGATTCCAAGATGACTGATATTCAAGGATTTTTCTCATTTGAGTGCAGACCTAAATTTAAGCAAGCAGTCAGACTACATGAAGTTACAATGCCCTTTTGTTCACTGTAAGATGAGAGATGTATAATAGGTTTCCAAGGGTAAACATGCAGGCTTCCAAATAAACACGATTAAATGCGACTGCACATTTGTGCCTTTAATAAAACTGAAGGCAAGGCGATAGATCTTTAGAAACATCTCATGTCATGATCATTCAATTTTAAGTTTTAGTTGCTGCTGGAAAGTGTAGTGTTAGTGTGTATATGTGTCTGGAATTGTGCAGAATTACTTTTCTTTGACTACAGTTGAATCAAGTATTTGGTTGCATTTAGAAAGTTGTGAATAGCACAATGAGGAGTCTGTGTGTGGTGAGGAGTCATTAAAATAAAAAACCAAAGGGCAGCAAACATTGGTTTTCAGGGATTCTAGTGGTAAGATTACTAATGAGAGTGTTTAACCTCTGGGGACTTCATCATTGAAAGGACAGGAGGAAGAGAAAGAGAGACTGACAAATAACTTGTGGTCACTTGGAAGGAGCTGGAATTTGTCATTCGAGCTCACACAAAGGATCAAAATGTTGAAATTTCTTGGGAGAAATAAAGGAATGTGACTTATGCTTCTTGGTACCTTTATTTATGTGACTTTCCCCACCTTGAATAGTTTTTGCCCCCCGATTCCAACTTTTCACATTCTACACATATTTGTCAGTTTCGTATACAATTTAAAAGGCATACAAGCCATGACACAAGAAATCCTATTTTTAGGAATTAATGGACAGAAGATCTTTAATGAAACTCAGAGATGTATATACAAGAGAATTATTGCAGAATTATTTAAGTTTAAAATGGCGGAGGTGGGGCTGCAGAACAGTATTTATAGTGTGATTACTTTTAAAACAAATAAAACAAAACCAGCATATGTATATATACACAGATATGGTTTATGATGGTTATGTCTTGCAAAGATAATTAAAGCAAGAGTGGGGTGAACTTTCACTTCTTGCATTAAATATGTCTGTATTATTTGAATTTATTATAACACATAGGGTTGTTAGTTTATGTTTTTGTAACTGAAAATAATTCTTTTTAAAAAAGCTGATTTGTCTTTCAGATTCAAACTTAAATATTATCTTATGTAGAAATGAATTCTCCCATTGCTGAAAAGCAGTAGATTTTTGTACCAATTTTTAACACTTGCTGCATAGTGCTGCAATGTTTCAAATCCAATTCTGCCACTTTCTAGTTGTAGAGTAATCCTGGGAAGTGATATAACTTCTAAGCCTAAATTTTCCTTTCAGCAAAATAGGAGAAAGAATGCTAACTCCACAGATTCCTGGGAATCGTAAATGATAGGCATGCATATACTGGTTATTTGTGTGCTTATCTTGTGTATCCTATAACATTTCAATCCCCTTGAGAGCAGGGACTCCTACATTCATTAATTCATTCAGTAGATTCAGGAACAACTACTATGTGTCAGGCACTGTGCTAAGCTTTAGGGATAAAACAATAAACAAGAAAGATGTCATCTTCTTCCGTATGCATCTTACAGGTAAGTGAATAGAACACACATATAATCAGACAATTGCCAAACAGTGTAGTAAGTGCTATAAGAGGAGAATCAGGAGACTCCTTCTGTAGGAAATGATATTTTCAACTGAAACCGAGAGGATGAATAAGCTTTAAGAGGCAAAGAAGGTACATACATCAACTCAGCCATATCCTTGGTGCAATTGCAGGCAAAGGGTCAGAGAGAGGGGTTTTTATAAGCATCCAAATGCTGGTTGCTTAAAAATCAAGGAACTTCTGAATATACAGAAAGCTCTGGCATTAAGACAAATATATGAAATAAAAAAGATATACTGCATTTGAGTAACATAATACAAAGACTAAGAATCATAGCATTTTAGTGCTCAAATTGTTTTTTTAAGGCACCTGGCTATCTCTCTCATTTCTTAGAGGATGAAGCCTGATGTCCAAGGACAATGAACTCTAGTCATTTTTCCATACAGGCATCCATGAATTATCTCTAACAAGTGTCTACTGGATGTTCCCAGTCCCATAAGCTGGGAATAGAAAGAAAGAAGAGTGTTTTCTTCTGGCAGCGTGGTGCTTACCATCTAGTAGTAACCAATTTAAGATGTTTTGAGATATGACACAATTCAGTAGAAACATCGTAAGTAAAAGACGGAAGAAGGGATTTAGGAAGTTTCGCTGGAGGATTTAGCATTGAACATGTTCTGAAGAAGTGCAGGTGTTTGGCAGGTTCGAAGCAGGAAGATAGCACTGTAGACAGAGGAATCAGGACACACAGACAATATCATAAACATGCTAAATCAGACAGCCACTGGCAATAAAACATTTACAAAGTAGCATCAATTTCAGACCACCTGGTCAGGATATGAATGGCACTTTCTTAACATCAACCCCATACCTGAACAAAAAGAAACTTGAAGGTGATGGATGAACTCACATCTTCTAACACCATAGTTGTTAGACAAAACATCTAATAATACATTATAGATTTGACTTTCTAAGAGTTTTATTTTTCAAAAGATAAGAAAAGGAAAAAGCATGAATGGGTATTAATCACTTAATTCAGACTTGTAACGAAGGAAATAATTGTTATGTGCAAGATGGCTGAGTGGGAAAAGTGGTGAAAGAGGGGCAGATGCATTTTAAATATACTAAGAGATTATGTACCTAATTTTATTTACTTTTCAAAACAATTTAGGGTGTTAATATTACCCCATTTTAGGGATGAGAAAAATGGCAGCTCAGAGACTTGTCAGGTGTCACAGAGCCAGCAGGTGCTGGGCTCTGAGTTTAAGTCCTAGTCCATCTTCACTGTGAGCGTTCTTTCTATTATGTGACATGGAACAGGAATAAATAACCTATGGTCACTGGACCTGGTATATAGTAACCCTAAAATAAGTATTTGACAAAGGAACCTAAGCACCATCAAGGCAAATATATATTCATTTTATTTACCAGGAAAATGGCAGACATGGTGTTCATTGGGTTTTCATTCTAGTAGGGAAGCCAACTAATAAATAAATATATAATATAAATATAAGTGTGATAATTTCCTTATGGAAAAATGCAGATGGGTAAGGGGATAGAGGATAATGTGTGATCAGTTTTGTTGGTTTGGTGGGTTTGGGAGGTGAGAGAATCCAAAACAGGGAAACATTTGAGCAGAGACCTGAGTGAAGTGAAGCGTAGGGTTAGTCACCTATTGCTGTACCAAATTATGCCAGAACTTATGGGCTAAAAACAACCCTTCTTATCTCAGGGCTTCAGTGTGTCTGGGCCCTAGGTGTGGCTGAGCTGGTCCCAGTGTCTGGCTCAGCATCTCTCACGAGGCTGCAGTCAAGGTGACCTCTGGGACTGCAGTCTTTGCAAAGCCAGACAGGACAGGGAAGGATCCCCTGCAGTCTCACTCAGGAGGTTGTTGGCAGGACTCAGTTCCCCCCAAACTATTGGATGGTGGGTCTCAGCTCCTGACTCGCTGCTGATCAAGTGACCACCCTCTGTTTTTTGTCACATCAGCCTCTCCAGAGAGCAACTCACAAATGGCAACTCGCTTCAACAGAGCAAGTGAGAAGAGCCACAGAGAGGGAGAGTGAGCAAGAAGGACGTCAGAGTCCTTCATAACCTAACCTCTGGATGACATCCCATAGTTGTTGCTCTTCTTTAGAGCTGGTCTATTCTGGTCTGTTCTTTAGAAGCAAGTCACTAGGTCCAGCTCACACACAGGGGAGGGGATCACACAGACGTGAATCCCAGGAGGTAGGTCCCTGGGAGTCCAGTCAGAAAGCTGCCCACCACAGGAGGCCGCTGTCCACAGATCTGGGGAAAAGCACAGCAGATGCTGGGAACAGCGAATGCAAAGACCAGGACTTGTTTAAGGGACAGTGAAAAGGCTGGAGAGGAATAAAAAGAGGAGAAGGTGGAGCTTATAAAGTAGGCAGGGGTCAGATCCTAGATCACATGGCACTTTTTAGGTCTAGGTAATTTGGATTCGATTATGAGTGTGAAAAAAATTCCTTGGAGGGATTGGAGTCAAGGATACTAAATTAACCTTTGTTTTATGAGATCACAGTGATAGCAAATGGTATATGCATTCTATTTTTTTATTTGTTTGTTTTGAGTTACTTTTAGTGGCCTTTCTAAGGGAAAGCTAGCCATTCCATAGCTATGTTCCTTATATTAAAAAACTGTTACCTTACTGGTTCTTAACACCCTGAATCTGACAGGGTGATATAAGGTAATAATTTGACATTAGACTTTTTTTAGGATTTGAGCTCCCCTGTGTTTTTCTGGGAAAGAAGAATTAGTTTATTTATTATTAATAATTATTACTATTTCATTGCTGTTCTTTGCAATCAATTGAGCTTGTCCCACGTCAACCTCAGGCAAAGTCAGGAAAACAAGGAGCTGGAATGAGAAGCAACATGGTGAACGTGATCCTGACTGGGCATGGGGAGCCATGGGGGAGGGTCTCCTAGCACCCATGGATAATCAGGGAGTGCAGGGTCTAATTCCTCCCGGAGAATAAACACACTTAAATTGCTGATTCCTTCTCCCTAGTTATCTGGGTCAGTTAATGCCAGCACAGAGCTGCTAGCTGAGCTCTTCCCTGGCCAAGCTGCTCTGCTTTGAAATTCTGCCGCCGGCTACCTCGCCCAGTGACGTCAGAGGGGGTGAGTGCCCGCCAGCCCTCCCCTCTCACGAGATGCTGTGTGTGCTGTCTTTGCTCAGGAAACATCTGGTTGATCTGCTAGTCCTCCAGCGGGTCGCTGGGTGTTTCATAAGTTAGTGGAGCAGAATAGGATGGGAAGACATGGAGCTTCAGTGATTACTCAACCCCGCCAGCAAGTTACAAACTAAAATGAGATGTGAGGAAACGGACTCCCTGGCAGGCCCTCTCCAGGGACCTGGCACCTTGGCTGCACAGTCACATTTCCTCGCTTGTGATGGAAAATGAATGCTGTTTACAAGAGCTTGAAGTGGCTGAAAGGGGACAGGAGCCAAGCAGTGTAGTGCAGGGAGAGCTCCTACTTGGACGCTTTCAGCAATCCAGCAATTATTCAACACCGGCTTAAAAGAAGGCTTCTAATGACGAGTATTATTCACTGTCCCTGGGACAGTGAAACTCCACATTCACTGGTAAACAGAATCCATGACCACTTAGAAACAGACCCAGCCCTTCCTAAGCTGTTTGACATAAGAACAAAAGTTGCTGTGTGTCCTTCACTGAACTCAAAGTACCCTTTTTGTCCTGCTTGGTTTCTGTTGACTTTTTTCTCAGTTTATGAACCATTAGAGAGGAATCGAATAAAATAGATAAGAGAAAATGGGTTTGGGGTGCTACCCTCATCCCCACCAACCTCCATATCTGTCTCTGGGGGAATCAGGTTTTCTTAACTTCCAGGATCCTGGCCTACAAATGAAAAGCTCTTCTCTTCTTCTCCTGCTTTTCCTCCTGCCACTCTCCCCTCCTCCAGTTACATCAATGATACCTTTCTAGTGTATCAACTTCTAGACCATCTGTATAAGTCCTCCAAAGGTGTTGAATCAGAATGGAAAGGCAAAAAAAAAAAAAAAAAATTAAAAAAATTTTATAACATTAGGCAAAACAACAACAACAAAAAACTGAAAGACAAAACAATTCCAGCTTTTAAAAAGTCTAAAAATTTATTTGTTCTCAATGTTCACTCTTCTGGTGCTAATTAGGTGGAAAACAAGATTAAATGTAAATTTTTGTACCCATCTTTCTGCCATAGGGTCAAATTGAGATCCTGGGGCTTTAGGATTGCTGCTCCATCATTGATTCATTCATTCCTTCAGCAGAGAGTTTGAGTACTTTGTGTGTTTTCTATATTGAGTGTATAGCTTAGAACAAGATAAAATCCCATGCTCTCTTGGAGACTTTATACGTATACAAGGGTGAGGATGAAATGACCTAATGTGTGTGAAGTGCTCAGCCTGTGCGTGGCATTTAGAAAGTGGTCAATAAATGTTCACCATTATTAGTTATTACTCCCAATTGCAAATATCTTTCTGCCTCCCAGTCTCCCTACCTCTGTGCTTTGACTCAAGTTATTCCTTTTACCTCCCCAAGTTTCAAAGGAAATCCTCCACACATTTTGTCAAATTTCTGTCCATATTCAAGATTTGTAGTAAGGAATTGTCTCGTGTGATTATGTCGGCTGAGAAGTTTCAGAAAGTTTTTGGAAACCCTTTTTAAGTAGACATAGCATAAAACATAACTGTTGTTGAAATTTTTATTTATAAACTTTTATCTTACATTTATTTAGTTTCCTTCATCTTAACATGTATGCTTAAATCACTCATGAAAATTTCATAAGAATTAAACAGCTAACCATCATCTTTTTTTTCCTGAATATTACTTTTTTTTTTAAATGAAGCTATGTTCTAAACATCATCTTATCTTTCTTGATGACAAATTCTACAATTTGAGATATCATGAGCTTATTTGATTTTTTGTAAACATAGGTAGAATAAAAATATTTAATGCTGATAACTCTAAAGATACACCTGTTTTAATTAAACCAATAAATTTAAACTAGCATTTGTTTACTGAAAATTATCCTAGATCACAAGAACTTTGAAAATATTTGTGTTAGTTTCTATATTTCTGAGAGTATACTTGATTTTTATAATGATTGTTTGTCTTCAGTCAATTAAATAGAGCTCTTTAGGAAATAATTATGGTAATACCATTCAGAGGTACAAAAAAATCACATATCTATAGTATACATAAATAGACATACATAAACATACAGATGCAAACTGAGATCTTAAAGCTTTCACTTAAAAATTTTATTCATGAAACAGATATGATAATGCAAAACTCATTAGTTTATAGAACACCAGTTGGGTCCATTGTGTTTCTGGCAGATGGAATAAGTTAAGCTTACCTACTCAGATCGCTTTTTACTAATATTTGTGAAAGAGACTGAAATGGAGAAGGACTCTATGGACTCCTCCTGGGTACCAAAACTTTCTGTGTCCCCTGTTTCTGGTTGGTAGGAAATAAGCTTCACTCAACCTCCTCTGACTTTCCCTGAATTCCAAAGGGCAGATTCAGTCAATTGCTTATCAGGGAAGGGAGAGAATGCAAAAACAAAGGAGGAATAGTCAAGAAACAATAGTGCAGCCATGGGGCAGGTTCCTGGTTCTTCCTTAAGAGATATACATAACAAAATACCTTTGAGTTCTTCTGCCAGAACTAAGACCCTCACCCAGGTGGAGGATGGTAACTTCAGGCTGAGCGCAAGATTCCTGGAACACCACCAACCCATCAGAAGAAAGTCTGCACGTGGTGGAAGATAATGAAGACTCTGATCCCCTCCTCAAATAATGTTCCCTTTAAAAACTTTTACCGTCAAGCAGAATCTTTGGAGTTAGGTTTTTGGACACAAGCCCATCATCTCCCCACGTTGCCAGCCTTCTGAATATAGCAACCTTTTTTTTTACAACCAGCACTTATTTGATTCTGAGCAGTGAACAGTCAAACTTGAGTTTAGTAACAGATTTTTTTGCCCAATATGGGGCTATGCTCTTGCTGGGTCTGGCTCCTCCAGGCTGCAGAGCCACTGACTGCAGCAAGGCTCCAGAACAGTCATGGCTAGCTGGCCTCAGAGGGGAAATTTGAAGGAATGTCCCAGCAGCTGCTGAAACCATCATTTCAAGGACTTTCCACATCTCTTCCCTGCCCGATACCAGCTGCTGTTTTGGCTTTTGGTAGGTGGAAATGGAAACGTGCATTTGATACGAGCTTATGAGCTCTAGGACCAGGTTTGTCTACTAGAGTGCACCTGGGCAGCTTTTCCTTTGTGGCCATTTGATTCTGATATGCATCCCCCACTGAGGATCATTAGTAAGCACCAGACACTATTTGGGACAGAGTGCTATTTGGGCCAGTTGGCTATGATGTGCCTGTGTCATTGAGAGCTGTTTCTGTTTTAAGGGTATGTCTGTTTAAGAGCCAGACTGGTCATGTGGATTTGTGACAGCCATTTGTGTTTTATCGTTTGTGAACACCAGGTACTATTTGTGACAGGTGTCTGTGTTTTTTGTCTCATGTTTTGTGATTAACTTTCTGTTTTGTGAAATGGGAAATTCTGGTTCTGTGTGTCTCTGCTTCCAAATGGTACTTCTGTTGTACCTAGGTTTACTAGAGGTCAACTAAGATCATATTATATCTGCTGTGAATTTGTCAGCAAGAAACATATCTCAACATGATGAAACTTTAAATATATGTAAGTGAGATAAGAGAGGTTTTTGATGGAAGTGTTAGAAATGAGTGTGTTCTGGGAATGTCTGCTTTGTGGGTGTCTCTCCAGATTTTGGTAATTTGAAACTAAACTGAGTTGAATGGCAAGAACTCATTGACTGTCCAAGTCTTTTCACATAATATAAAATATTGGAACTTTAATTGGTGGGTGGGTCTAAATTTACCTACCTTTGCATTCTTAGGACAGGAAGACTAAAGCATAAATTTTCCAATCAGGAAGTGTTTGTATGACATAGAGCTCACAATTACTTGCTTCTTGGTTTTTGCTAGAAATTAAGGTTTTTAAGCATTAAAATTATAATATAAGTAATTAAAGCTACTAAACGAATAAGAAAAACATTTCAGTATGCGAGAAAAGATGTGTGTTTTCAGCAAAAGAAGGTATGATGAATAGAAATGAATTTCTTGGGAAAAGAAGGGCTATTTTGTCCTAGAATGGATTGTTTCTGAATAAAGAAGAAAATAAGAGACAGCCTGGGAATTCTACCAACTGTATCTGGGATCACTTCCCTTTTAAGGAGTGAACAACTCTGGGCTCATTGCCAGCCAGTCTGCGCCCATTCTCTTTCAAGAGTTGGGCCAATTTGTCTTGAGGCATCCGCTTGAGAGTGGAAGTGGAATTTGGGGGCTACATCTCGTCTGACATTTTGCTTGCAGGGCCACGTTTGTCGTTTGTATGTGTCTGTGTATCAGTACTCTCATTGGCTGGTTGAGACATCTCTGGTCTCTGAGCTCTGAGGACACCACTATTGCATTGGCTTTACCCATGACAGAGCACTGGTTGAGATTTTCCCTTTCTGGGGCTAGGGAACTATGACCTTGAGAGACCATTTTGCATTGCATAGCTTGTTTGCTTGATATTTGTGTATGGGTGATCAGATCTATTTTCCATCTTATAGTCCCATAGGGTGTATTTTTGCAAAACAGGGAGATCTTTAGCTATGCTCCCATGAATAAAGGAATGATATTTTTTATTGTAATACTGTTTGGCCTCAGTACTCCTTGAGATCTGGAGGACAAGGGCTCCTAATGGCTCTGCTGTTGTATCAAAGTGAGCCTTTGGAATTGGTTTGGCTTTTATCTTGGGTGTGTGCATGAATGTCCTGTTCTCTCTTCCTGGTTTTGACCTTTGTTAAGGGGTCCTGGTAATGTGAATGCTGATGCTTTTTCCTCTGAAAGTGAGGCATGTGAATGTGAGTGAATGTTATGTGTTATTGTCCATTACAGCTATTAACTATGACTGAATTGACTATTTAGAAACTAAAAAAAAAAAAAATCCCTGAAAATGGCCAAGGTGGAACTCTTTTGACACTCTAAAACTGTTTTTGCATAGGCAGTTATAGGAAGCTAGTTTTCTAGAAGGAATAAGTATTTCTCTTCTTGTGACTTTGAGATGTAAATAATCTACCTGGAACCTTAATCTAATCATTTGTGATCCCTGAGAGTGAGGGAAAAAAAGAGGCCTTTGTTATTTGGTATGCTAAATTACATGGGAAGCATTGTCAAATGAGTGATAAGCTTTTTCAGGTTATATTATATGGGTAAATGTTATTAATATGGAATACTTAAAAATTTAGTGTGTCCTGATAAAAGTTTACAAGTCATAATTCTGGTTATTGTAACCAAGTTTCTTGATCAATTACATAGTAATCAGTTGTTTAACTGTGGCTTTTAAGTCTTTTGTCCCTTATAGACAGTTACTGTTGTATCTGATGCTTTTGTAAGAGTGCTTCATCTTCAAGAAAATACATAGAAAGACTTTTTGACAAGTACAGGTCTCTGATAAATTTCAGATTGTACTACTGAACTGGGTAAGAA
The DNA here is from genome assembly GCF_949987535.1 of Balaenoptera acutorostrata. Taxonomy (NCBI): domain Eukaryota; kingdom Metazoa; phylum Chordata; class Mammalia; order Artiodactyla; family Balaenopteridae; genus Balaenoptera; species Balaenoptera acutorostrata. The sequence continues at coordinate 28,752,058 of NC_080083.1, forward strand.
ACTAAAGAATCCTAATGGAAAACCTGATGGCTTCACAAAGCTGTTGGCAAAAAATATTAGTTACTGAGTGAACTGGTGAATATGGTTATGATGTTTATGGTTTTTGTCTGGAATATTACCGGTTTTGATTTGTGTTTTCCAGTTGCGGGGAGGCTTTTCCCCTCTAGTTGGTTGTGGCACAACAATTTGGTAAATTATGCCCATATGAGTAAAACTGAAACATTCTTCTTTTCTCTCTGTCTGGTCCTTACATTAATTGAAGACTCGTGGGTTCTGAGCAGCCTTTTCAGGTGAATGGAAAAGACTGTCATGGCATGTGCATGAATCTCAATATTTTGGGGACCTCCGAGAGAGAAATCCACCAAGACAGAATATGATGACAGACCACTGGCATGACTTTCCTGGCCTTGAGAGGCCTTTTGGGAATTCAGTTTGAGACTCTTGAGGAATTCCACCACAGCCAGTTTGGAGGAGCCTATATGGTCAATTGACCAAACTTATTTTGCAAGCAAATTGATTTGGCTGTGTTTGGTGGAGATAAGGGTAATTTTAGAGAAAAAAATTTTTTTTCAATAGATATTATATTCTAGTCTATTAATTGAGGTCTGTATTTATGAAAATTATTGTACAAGCCACACTTTTGCTCTGATGTTCAGGAAGAAAAGAAAATTATCTAGTGAAATTATCACAGACTGTAACTACTCATGATGTATCACTGCTTGCTTTAGATCTACTGCTAAAAGCACATGTACAATGCTTGTGTAACAATTCGGTAAAAGTGCTAAAATGTATAGCCAATAAAATGTTTCCCCATTGGAGACTGAACCAGACCTAACTGCTGGTGTTGGGGGGTCTCCTGCAGAGGCGAGTGGTGGCTCTGTTTCACCGTGGGGATAAGGACACTGGCAGTAGAGGTTCTGGGAAGTTCTCCTTGGCGTGAGCCCTCCCAGAGTCTGCATTAACCCCACCAAAGAGCACGGGTAGGCTCCAGTGTTGGGTTGCCTCAGGCCAAACAACCAACAGGGAGGGAACCCAGCCCCACCCATCAACAGTCAAGTGGATTAAGGTTTTACTGAGCTCTGACCGCCACAGCAACAGGGAGAGAACCCAGCCCCACCCATCAACAGTCAAGTGGATTAAGGTTTTACTGAGCTCTGACTGCCACAGCAACAGTCAGCTCTACCCACCACCAGAGCCTCCCATCAAGCCTCTTAGATAGCTTCAACCACCAGAGGGCAGACAACAGAAGCAAGAAAAACTAGAATCCTGCAGCCTGTGGACCAAAAACCACAGTTACAGAAAGATAGACAAGATGAAAAGGCAGAGGGCTATGTACCAGATGAAGGAACAAGAAAAAACCCCAGGAAAACAACTAAATGAAGTGGAGATAGGCAACCTTGCAGAAAAAGAATTCAGAATAATGATAGTGAAGATGATCCAGGACCTCAGAATAAGAATGGAGGCAAAGATTGAGAAGATGCAAGAAATGATTAACAAAGACCTAGAAGAATTAAAGAACAAACAAACAGAGATGACCAATACAATAACTGAAATGAAAACTACACTAGAAGGAATCCATAGCAGAATAACTGAGGCAGAAGAACGGATAAGTGACCTGGAAGACAGAATGGTGGAATTCACTGCTGCGGAACAGACTAAAGAAAAAAGAATAAAAAGAAATGAAGACAGCCTAAGAGACCTCTGGGACAACATTAAACGCAACAACATTCGCATTATAGGGGTCCCAGAAGGAGAAGAGAGAGAGAAAGGACCAGAGAAAATATTTGAAGAGATTATAGTCGAAAACTTCCCTAACATGGGAAAGGAAATAGCCACCCAAGTCCAGGAAGCGCAGAGAGTCCCATACAGAATAAACCCAAGGAGAAACACACTGAGACACAGAGTAATCAAAGTGGCAAAAATTAAAGACAAAGAAAAATTATTGAAAGCAGCAAGGGAAAAATGACAAATAACATACAAGGGAACTCCATAAGGTTAACAGCTGATTTCTCAGCAGAAACTCTGCAAGCCAGAAGGGAGTGGCATAATATACTTAAAATGATGAAAGGGAAGAACCTACAACCAAGATTACTCTACCTGGCAAGGATCTCATTTAGATTTGATGGAGAAATCAAAAGCTTTACAGACAAGCAAAAGCTAAGAGAATTCAGCACCACCAAACCAGCTCTACAACAAATGCTAAAGGAACTTCTCTAAGTGGGAAACACAAGAGAAGAAAAGGACCTACAAAAACAAACCCAAAGCAATTAAGAAAATGGTCATAGGAACATACATATCGATAATTACCTTAAACGTGAATGGATTAAATGCCCCAACCAAAAGACATAGACTGGCTGAACGGATACAAAAACAAGACCCATATATATGCTGTCTACAAGAGACCCACTTTAGACCTAGGGACACATACAGACTGAAAGTGAGGGGATGGAAAAAGATATTCCATGCAAATGGAAATCAAAAGAAAGCTGGAGTAGCTATACTCATATCAGATAAAATAGACTTTAAAATAAAGAATGTTACAAGAGACAAGGAAGGACACTACATAATGATCCAGGGATCAATCCAAGAAGAAGATATAACAATTATAAATATATATGCACCCAACATAGGAGCACCTCAATACATAAGGCAACTGCTAACAGCTATGAAAGAGGAAATCGACAGTAACACAACAATAGTGGGGGACTTTAACACCTCACTTACACCAATGGACAGATCATCCAAAATGAAAATAAATAAGGAAACACAAGCTTTAAATGACACAATAGACCAGATAGATTTAATTGATATATATAGGACATTCCATCCAAAAACAGCAGATTACACATTCTTCTCAAGTGCACACGGAACATTCTCCAGGATAGATCACATCTTGGGTCACAAATCAAGCCTCAGTAAATTTAAGAAAATTGAAATCATATCAAGCATCTTTTCTGACCAGAATGCTATGAGATTAGAAATGAATTACAGGGAAAAAAACGTAAAAAAGACAAACACATGGAGGCTAAACAATACGTTACTAAATAACCAAGAGATCACTGAAGAAATCAAAGAGGAAATTAAAAAATACCTAGAGACAAATGACAATGAAAACACGACGACCCAAAACCTATGGGAGGCAGCAAAAGCGGTTCTAAGAGGGAAGTTTATAGCTCTACAAGCCTACCTAAAGAAACAAGAAAAATCTCAAGTAAACAATCTAACCTTACACCTAAAGAAACTAGAGAAAGAAGAACAAACAAAACCCACAGTTAGCAGAAGGAAAGAAATCATAAAGATTAGAGCAGAAATAAATGGAATAGAAACCAAGAAAACAATAGCAAAGATCAATAAAAGTAAAAGTTGGTTCTTTGAGAAGATAAACAAAATTGATAAACCATTAGCCAGACTCATCAAGAAAAAGAGGGAGAGGACTCAAATCAATAAAATCAGAAATGAAAAAGGAGAAGTTACAACAGACACCACAGAAATACAAAGCATCCTAAGAGACTACTGCAAGCAACTTTATGCCAATAAAATGGACAACCTGGAAGAAATGGACAAATTCTTAGAAAGGTATAACCTTCCAAGACTGAATCAGGAAGAAACAGAAAATATGAACAGACCAATCACAAGTAATGAAATTGAAACTGTGATTAAAAATCTTCCCACAAACAAAAGTCCAGGACCAGATGGCTTCACAGGTGAATTCTATCAAACATTTAGAGAAGAGCTAACACCCATCCTTCTCAAACTCTTCCAAAAATTTGCAGAGGAAGGAGCACTCCCAAATTCATTCTATGAGGCCACCATCACCCTGATACCAAAACCAGAAAAAGACACTACAAAAAAAGAAAATTACAGACCAATATCACTGATGAATATAGATGCAAAAATCCTCAACAAAATACTAGCAAACAGAATCCAACAACACATTAAAAGGATCATACACCACGATCAAGTGGGATTTATGCCAGGGATGCAAGGATTCTTCAATATACGCAAATCAATCAATGTGATACACCATACTAACAAATTGAAGAAGAAAAACCATATGATCATCTCAATAGATGCAGAAAAAGCTTTTGACAAAATTCAACACCCATTTCTGATAAAAACTCTCCAGAAAGTGGGCATAGAGGGAACCTACGTCAACATAATAAAGGCCATATATGAAAAACCCACAGCAAACATCATTCTCAATGGTGAAAAACTGAAAGCATTTCCTCTACGATCAGGAACGAGACAAGGATGTCCACTCTCACCACTATTATTCAACATAGTTCTGGAAGTCCTAGCCACTACAATCAGAGAAGAAAAAGAAATAAAAGGAATACAAATTGGAAAAGAAGAAGTAAAACTGTCACTGTTTGTGCATGACATGATACTATACATAGAGAATCCTAAAACTGCCACCAGAAAACTGCTAGAGCTAATTAATGAATATGGTAAAGTTGCAGGATACAAAATTAATGCACAGAAGTCTCTAGCATTCCTATACACTAATGATGAAAAATCTGAAAGAGAAATTGTGGAAACACTCCCATTTACCATTGCGACAAAAAGAATAAAATACCTAGGAATAAACCTACCTAGGGAGACAAAAGACCTGTATGCAGAAAACTATAAGACACTGATGAAAGAAATTCAAGATGATACCAACAGATGGAGAGATATACCATGTTCTTGGATTGGAAGAATCAACATTGTGAAAATGAGTATACTACCCAAAGCAATCTACAGATTCAGTGCAATCCCTATCAAATTACCAATGGCATTTTTTACGGAGCTAGAACAAATCATCTTAAAATTTGTATGGAGACACAAAAGACCCCGAATAGCCAAAGCAGTCTTGAGGCAAAAAAATGGAGCTGGAGGAATCAGACTCCCTGACTTCAGATTATACTACAAAGCTACAGTAATCAAGACAATATGGTACTGGCACAAAAACAGAAACATAGATCAATGGAACAAGATAGAAAGCCCAGAGATTAACCCACGCACCTATGGTCAACTAATCTATGACAAAGGAGGCAAAGATATACAATGGAGAAAAGACAGTCTCTTCAATAAGTGGTGCTGGGAAAACTGGACAGCTACATGTACAAGAATGAAATTAGAATACTCCCTAACACCATACACAAAAATAAACTCAAAATGGATTAGAGACCTAAATATAAGACTGGACACTATAAAGCTCTTAGAGGAAAACATAGGAAGAACACTCTTTGACATAAATCACAGCAAGATCTTTTTTGATCCACCTCCTAGAGTAATGGAAATAAAAACAAAAATAAACAAGTGGGACCTAATGAAACTTCAAAGCTTTTGCACAGCAAAGGAAACCATAAACAAGATGAAAAGACAACACTCAGAATGGGAGAAAATATTTGCAAATGAATCAAAGGACAAAGGATTAATCTCCAAAATATATAAACAGCTCATTCAGCTCAATATCAAAGAAACAAACACCCCAATCCAAAAATGGGCAGAAGACCTAAACAGACATTTCTCCAAAGAAGACATACAAACGGCCACAAAGCACATGAAAAGATGCTCAACATCACTAATTATTAGAGAAATGCAAGTCAAAACTACAATGAGGTATCACCTCACTCCTGTTAGAATGGGCATCATCAGAAAATCTACAAACAACAAATGCTGGAGAGGGTGTGGAGAAAAGGGAAACCTCTTGCACTGTTGGTGGGAATGTAAATTGATACAGCCACTATGGAGAACAATATGGAGGTTCCTTAAAAAACTAAAAATAGAATTACCATAGGACCCAGCAATCCCACTACTGGACATATACCCAGAGAAAACCGTAATTCAAAAAGACACATGCACCCGAATGTTCATTGCAGCACTATTTACAATAGCCAGGTCATGGAAGCAACCTAAATGCCCATCAACAGACGAATGGAAAAAGCAGATGTGGTACATATATACAATGGAATATTACTCAGCCATATAAAGGAACGAAATTGAGTCATTTGTTGAGATGTGGATGGATCTAGAGACTGTCATACAGAGTGAAGTAAGTCAGAAAGAGAAAAACAAATATCGTATATTAATGCATGTATGTGGAACCTAGAAAAATGGTACAGATGAGCCAGTTTGCAGGGCAGAAGTTGAGACACAGATGTAAAGAATGGACATATGGACACCAAGGGGGGAAAACTGCGGTGAGGTGGGGATGGTGGTGTGCTGAATTGGGCGATTGGGATTGACATGTATACACTGATGTGTATAAAATTGATGCCTAATAAGAACCTGCAGTATAAAAAAACAAACAAAACAACTAATACTAAACTTTCATTGGGTTATTTGTACGGAAATATGTTAATATAAATGTTTCAGACATTACATGAAATTTCTAAAAATCTTGTATTTGTATGGAAATATGTATGGAAATATGTTAATATAAATGTTTCAGACATTACATGAAATTTCTAAAAATCTTATATTTGTATTTGTATGGAAATATGTATGGAAATATGTTAATATAAATGTTTCAGACATTACATGAAATTTCTAAAAATCTTATATGTTCTGGTATAATGTTATAAGTAATAATCCTATTTATTACTTTAAAATGTATATCTCAGAAATAACTAATTTTCTTGTCAACTGCATTATTATGAACTTTCATCAAATCTTTAACCGTGGTCATTTTTAAGTCTTTTGTCATTTACAGACAGTTCTGGGTGTACTCTGATGATTTTGCAAATATGTTCCTATAAAAGGGTTTCATCTTCAAGGAATTCATGGAAAAGACTCTGACAAGTACAGGTTTCTGGTAACTGACTGTACTGCTGAACTGAATGAATAAGCATTTTCAGAACTCTAATGAAAAACTGATGAACTCATAAAAGTGCTAACAAAAGATCAAGAAGAAAAAAAAATTAATTACATGGGACTGAGTGAACTGATGAGGATGAGTATAATTTTTGTGACTTTCTGTATGAATTAAAAAAAAAAAATCCCACAAGGACTCAGAGGCAAGGAATATACAAATCAATTTTCACTGCAAAGTTAAGGAGCTGTTACAGTGGAGGATTACTGGACTGAATGTCAACATTATGACATAGTATGAGTGTGTTTCATGTTTGGTAATTGCAATCATTGTTGCTTTTGTTGTGGTCATCCATGTACAATGCTTGGTGTCAGTCTATTTATCTCTTGTAAAAATAAAATACAGTGTGTGTGTGTGAGAAAAAAAAAAGTTTCCCCATTAACATACCTCTGAGCCTTATCTCTGTTCACAATATCTGATTAGTTTTGCCCCAATGTGGATAAGTAGGCAAATATGAAGGAGGCCTAACAACGAGGGACATGATCTGGACCCAAGGCAGGCAGTCAATTGCCACCCTGGCTTCAAGGGACAGATGTTTTGGGCTGTCAAAGTGTTTGCAATCAAAAGGGGAAATGATGAAAAAATCTGCACATATTGAGGTATGGGGAAGTCATTCTGGCTTAGACATGGTTTAACTTAAACTCACTGACCAGAGCAACCTGTTTTGTGACCTTTTGGACATGCATTGTATATCTGCTGTGACCATTGAGAAGGGGAATGCATTTGAAAGTCAAAATGGAGTAGCTGTGGTTCAGACATCCTAGGTAAAACTAGGTGGCCATCGTGGATGTGATTTTAGACATGTTCCTGTATTGCTGAGAACTTTGAGTTTTCTGAGCTGTGTCAGATTCAGGATACCACCAGACAATCTCAAGGCAGTTTCTGCTGGCAGAGGGAGGTTGCAACCTTATGGCTTCAAGGTCTCTTCTTGTAACTTAAATTTTAGACAATAAAACTGCATTAGATCAGATGTTAACAGAAAAAAAGGAGATATATGTGTAGTGGCCAATAGCTCCTGTTATGTATAATACCACATCAGAAGTTTGGACCTACTTAGATAAAATTAGACAACTGGATACCTGGCTACAAGTCTCCTTGAAGTGACAGGACTAGACTGGGTTTCAGGCTTATTCTCTTGAATTCATAAGGTAATGAAATCTATTTTGTCCATTAACATTTGGATTGTCACACCTCCTACTTCTAATTCATTTTTTTGCACCAAAGCAGCAGATCAAGGGATTGAGATTTTAATCATAAAAGATTCCAAGACCTGGAACTCGAGGTGTCCATTCTCCAAACTGGGGAAGGACTATGTCCAATTTCAAGGAGAAGTAGCCACAGCAGTTGGCCTGCTGTTCTCTGAAAGATTTGAGGAAGGTTGAAACAGGAGTCCCACTAAAACTGAACTCCTCTGCCAAGTTTATGATTAACCTCTCTATCCAAACCATTATTCCTTTTCTTGACCAACACCTATTTTCCTCAAGATTGAGGAGTATCAAAGATAAGGGGGGATTGAAACTGAGCAGGACACTGTGGGGCCCTCCCAGGTACAAATCCTTTCTGTGTCCCCTGTTTCTTGTTTGTCGGAAGAAGGCGTCATTCAGCCTCCTTGACCTTCTCTGAGTTCCAAAGGGCAAATTCAATCAGCTGTTTATCAGGGAAGGGAGGGAATGTAGAAACAAAGGAGAAGCAGTCAAGAAACAATAGTGTGGCCATAAGACAGGGTTCAGGTTCTTCCTCAAGGAATATACGTAACCTGTTTGTTGAGAACCTCAACAAACTATGTGCTTCTGTGTTCTCAAGCCTATATATACATATATATATATGTATATATATATATATATATATATATATATACACACACACACATATGTGTATAAATATATATGTATACATATACATATATGTGTATTTATATATATATATATATATATATATGTGTGTGTGTGTGGGTGTGTGTGTGTGTGTGTTCTTCCTTGTAGTTAGGGAGGAGTTTAGAGAAAGAAACTTTGGGGAAAGCAGACCTACTTATATTTTGTATGATCTTCTTTTTTCTCTACCACTTCTGACTCCTGCAGTGGCTCTGTTCTGACAGGGTGCTTGATGCAGTCACACTGCAGGGCATGTTGAAAATAGCATGGGCCAGACGCATCAGGGGTCATGTGCATGGATGTTCCCTGCTTTCTGGTTAAACTTCAGAGGCTGATGCTCCACCTTAGAAACTAGGTTTGGATGTGGGCTACTCAGAGTGCTGCCTCAGAGTGGGAAGGATTCAAAATGACAAGTCTTAGAGCATCTTGGAGAGCACCTCCATGCCATGTTGGAGGAATGTTAGAAATGCTGAAGAACCATGGGGGAAAATGAGCTGTATTTAGGAATGAATGTGGCTTACCAGGTCACTGCTCAGCCTAAAATCCTTCAAAGCTTACTGGTGTTCTGGGTATGAAGTTCAAAATCCTTGCCATAGCTCTCAGGGTCTCCCACGGCCTCATTGCCTCCTTCTTCAGACACATGTGAGATGCCTTCCTTCATTTTCATTGCTCAGACCTACTGGCCTTTGGTAGTTATTCAGATGTGACTGGTTCTCCTGCCTGAGGGGTTTTATGGAAATGATTTCTTCCATGTGGAAGTTTTCTTCTCCAACCTTCATCCAGCCAACTCCAACATGCACCCCCATGATCCCTCAGACTTGGTTAGTGCCCCCAGGTTTAGACTCTAGCCCCCTTTACTTGCCCATTCTCACAACTCATCACCTTTTCAACAGCTTGTCCACTGTGTCTTCTTCACTGAATCATAAGCTCCTTGAGTGCAGACCCCAAGCCTGTCCCACTCATCCCAGGAACTGCCATGCCTGTCCCCTTGCCAGATGGACACCAGACCATTGAGAAATATCTGTGAAGTGAACACACATCTTAAAGCTTTTAAAGATAATTATCTGAGCCGACTGGTGGTTCTACTAGAAACATGAGAACCAAATGGGCTCTTCCTGCTTTCTCTCTCTTTCAAACCCAGCTGGGAAGCAGGAGGATTGAAGGGCAGGCAGTAGAGGTGGGGATTCTGGGTGAGGAATCTCAGCAAGGGAACCAGGCCAGGACCCTCACTGTGAAATAGGAACATTTTCAAGGACGAGACCCTCTTCTGGAATTCCTCAGTTCCAAGATGGTCATTAACTTTGAACTGTTATTCAGCGTGAATAATTTGCCTGTGGAAAAAATTTAGCACTAACAGTAGTGCTACTTTCATCATGAAAATCCTGAAATCTTGACTCAGCTGGACTCAGTCCAGATTGTGCCATTTCCATAACATTAGAGTATAACCCATGCCACACCAGCAAAGCCACCCCTTAACAAATAAAGGACCTGGTGTTTTCATGGAAAGACCAATGGGAACCTGAGGAATCTGGAGCCCCTAAAATGATGACTTGGGGAAATAATTTGGATTGAATTAAATTATTAAACGTTAAAGTAATATTTAATATAGTGAAATCAAACCTCTATATCTGGATGGGTTGAGCCTTCTGGGTGTGTGTCATTTGGTCAACCTTCTCCAAATCATTAAAGGCATCCATTTAGTTACCATTTGAGTGCCTAAGATACACTTCCTTAGGGGGCAATAATCATAGTGAAAGAAGGGTTTCTATCCACAAAGATCTTATTGTCTATTCAGAGAGACAGACATGGGAAAATAAGTGAAACAAAGTGCTAGAAGAATGATAATATATTTATACCTTTCAAATTCCAAATGATACTTTCAGCCCCTGCAGAGAGGTAGACCTTGAAGAATCCAGTGCAACCTCCAGAGCACCAGTTCTATGTTTTTTGGGCTTCTGGCATTTACTATTGACTCATGGGTTCTCAGTTTCCCAGGTAACCTCATATATCAGTGCTGTATAGAACTGTCTTCTCCACATTAGAAAGCATGAATGCAAAATGGTCTTAACTCTACTAATTATAGCAAGCTGAGTGACTTTTTTAAACTGCCTTACCTAGAAACTCAGTATTCTTAGTATTCTCAGAATTTCTAGCAAATTATCAAACACTGTTAAAGATATGGTTTGCATCAGACCACTTCATTTTGATTCTTTGCTCAAAAACTCTAATCCTAGTGCTTGTGTTACAGTGACTCTACATAAAATATCAACTTGACCTCTGAGACATGTAGATTTAGTTTACCTGAAATAAAATTCCAACTACATTATTGATAATGATATTTTAATGATAAATTTATGAAGTATTCGCTTATTTGCAAATTCTATCCATATGACCACAATGACTAGGGTAGGGATAGGCACATGGTTTAGAGGGAGTCATGGGGTGATTTGGGATCAACTGAAAAGAAATACTGTCTGTTTTTGACTTGGCATGAACCTAGGAAGATGTAGGCCTATTTTTTACTGTTAGCAGCCATCCTGCCTCCAAACACAGCTCAATATCATAGATAACTTGAAGAAGAACAAAGCTGATTCCTAATGTCAGTTTGAGGCCCATAGCAACCCCTACCTTAGATCACTCTACACCTGGCCTTGCATGTAAGTGAGACTAAAATTTCTTTTTATGTTGAAGTCCATGAGTTAATTTGGGTGTGACTTGCAAAACAAAGAGACCTAACTGATTCATTCTCACAGAAGGAACAAGGTAGGAAGGAAACTGCAGACAGCACAAGAATAACTCACTCTGTATTTATTTATCTGTATTCAATACACTTTCCTTTCATAGAAAAAATACACAGCCTGAGGTACCCCATTTTAATAAATCCCCTGCTTCCGGCTTTACATCCTGAATCTTTATGCCCATTAATCAAAATTCTGTACCATCACACAGAGTGGTTAAAAATTTTCCCTGAGATCATAAGGCTGTCTTTGGCCTCAAAATATCTTTCCCTCTAAAATTCAGGAGATAAGTAGGAAACTGGAAGTCTTTTGGTGGTGAAAGAGGCAGATAACTTCAGTAGAATTCCTGAGAAAAAGGTGTAGTGTCAACCACACCACTAATTAATATTTCCCTGGCTGTGAATTCTTATCCCTTCAACATCACCATCATTTGATAAAGGAAATTTATTTATTGCATATAAAGAATCTTTAACTCAATGCTGTGTGCAAAGAAAGTTGTCTTCTGCTAACTGCCAGAGCTGTCTTGATGCCTCAGTTTCCAGTAAAATGCAGAGCTAGTGAGTTACGGACAGCCTTCCCCAGGGGCATATGGGAAAAAGAGAAACCCAGACATGGCTGATGAGAAAAAAATGTTATCACACTATGCACTTAGTCAGGCCTGCAATCTTTTTCAAAACGGTTTGAAATCAAAACAGCTTGTGATCCTCCACAAGTAGGAATGGGGAGAGACAGTGGATTATCATCTCAATTCCAGCCAAATCAAGTCAGTAAAGCATAATGCAAATGGACATCAGCACGTGTTGTCCAGTCTTGGTGCACTGAGAGTCAGCTCTGAAGGCAGTGCAACTTCAGCAGGAAATCACCCCCCTGGATTGCAAGGAATCACACGTGGGAAGGAGCCAACTTGCCAGGATTAGTCCCTCTGAGGTGGTGTTGTCAGTCGGCTACCTACCATCCCCCTAGAACGGCACAATGGAATGGCTATGTTCCCTACTTAGGACTTCCCTTTTTAGAAACAAGCAAAGTTTTCCCTAATCTGACCCACATTCAACAGCCAGTCCTGGGGTGGGGAGAGTGGGAAAGGAATCGGGGACAACATTCTGGAGAATGTGCAGGCCTCTGAAGACGAAAAAGTGACAGGCAAGCTGAGCATCAGTAGTTGTGACACTTCCAGGGACATCATTCCATGGACACAGAGCTCCCAATTCTCTCTCTTAGGATCTCCTGGGATAGTTATGACAAGCATTCACCATGTTTTTCAAGTAGGTGGGAACTCCTTTCTGCAAAGGAAAGAAGACTGTCACTTCTATGTCCTCACAGCGATTACTCCTGATTCTTTGGGATGTGGCAAAGGTAAAGGAAGATGGCTTTGGGAGTAATAAATATGAAAATAGGGCCCCTAACCAGATTTCCATAGAATGTTGCCACAGATGATGACAAAATGTAAGACACAGGGCACAGGTAAGGCTGGATATCAGGGGCCAGTGTTATAAGACCTTGCTGTATATTTCAGCTTTTGCTAAAAAAAAGCTATTTCTGAGACATCATTTTTTGAAAAGAAAAAATTAAAAACAGGAAATGGGATTGGATTGGGTGGTGGGATTCTTCCAAAGAAATGAGAGAAAGGACTTGCTTTATAGCATTAGAAAGTGGTAAGAATTGGGGTTAAGAGGCAGGATATGTCATCCTTTAGTCAGTGTTGAACATTGCCCAAGACTTTCCCCAAACATTGTTCTATTTACTCCTTCTCTACAGGGTGAGAATATCCATCTCCGTTTTTAAAAGGGAAGAAATTGATGGTTCCCTAGATTACCCAGTTAGAAGCAGGGCCAGGATTCAATACATGATGTGTTTGACTCAAATCCTATGTGCTTTTTCACTCCCCCAGGGAACTGGTGAGCCTTCCAGCCAGTAAGTAGGACATTACAAAGCAGACGGAATGGTCGCCATGTTTCCAGGTCCTAGGCAGTCCCTAGTGATCTGGGTACCACTGTGGTTCCCTCTCTTTACAGAAAGAAAAACCGTAAAAAAACTGGAGCCTTCTGAAGGCTTGGACATGTCTGATTGTCTCCCGAGCCAGGTTGGCCTGTCTAACTCCTCCATATGCAGATACAGGGTCCACAGGCACCATTGTTCCTACAAGGAGCAGGCTATTGTCCAGAGGTTCCAGAGAGTGATCCTGGTGGGATTTCAGGGGAAGAACAGGGAGGTGCTGGCATTCCAGCTAAAGATTCTTTGTCTTTTTTCCCAGCCTCTGTGCTGGGTATTGGCAACCCCAGTACTAACCATAGTCACTCAGCAGAGCTGCTTCTTAAAAGAGCATCATGAGGGCTGAGACAGCACATCTCTTCAGGCTGACAGCCCCGCGGGCTAAGTCAACATTTGTCAAACACAATTCCACTCCTGCCTCCTGGGATCTCACCTTGGCAGCCCACTTAAAGAGCCAGTTTGGAACTGGGCAATCCAGGCTATTGAAGTAATACATGAAAACTAGAGAGGGGAAAAAAGGACAATTTAGAAGGAGGAGACATATTAAAGATACAGCAGTAAACCTTGCAAAACTTCCAACTTTATATTCAGGCCCAGATAGTAAGGAGAGAGATAACATGGAATTCAAGTGGATTCTCCCCTCTGCCTTGGCTTATGGGAGACTTACATGTAAACATTTTGAAAAACAGCCAAGGCACATTCTGCTGCTATTTATTAAACACCTGGCAACGGCTAGACACTTGGATATAGTCTCTCATTTAATTATCTTAATCCCAAGGAGTTGATAAAATTAAACCCCAGTTTACAAATAATAAATTGGAGACTCAGAAGAGTGGGGTGACAAGCCCAAGGTGGCAGATCTAACACATGTCACAACTACAGTTCAGATTTTGCCACAGCCTCAAGGCCACACCCATTCCAGTCCAGCAGGTGGCCGCATGGACTCCTCCCAGCCTCTCTCCTGAAGAAGGAACTCAAGGCAGGCAGGTCCTGAGTCCCTGGGTTTTTGCTGAGCAGGAGCTGCATCCTCAAAGACAGTCCTGCCAGACCTCCTTCCCACCACCGGCTGGTGTGTGCATGGACAGGACCAGCCCGAAGTGAGTTTCTAAACCTTCTAGTTCACTTGGATGTTCTGATTTCATTTGGACAATGCAAGAGTCAGCAAAGAATGAATTGATGAGATTTAAAAATCCACCTTGCATTGTAGCCAAGATTCTGGGGGTAAATTGAGTCTCACTCTTTTGCACCCATGGGAGTAAGCATCATGCATTTTATGTGACCTTTAGATGGGTGGTCCTGGTCAGTGAGCCAACACGTGTCCTCTTTTTACTTTTGCTCTGGTTCCTGCCATCACTCTAGATCGCCAGCCACTGCTTGAACTGCCTCACCCAGAGCATGCCTGACTTCTCTGGAAACTGTGGCATAGAGGGGCTCTGGGCCAGGATCACGTGGACCTTCTGCCCATTAAACTCCATCTCTTGGTGCTGCTGCAAGTAGACATACTACACCTCCAGTCAAGGCATGACATCACAGCCAGCATCTCAGATGAGCAGAAGGAAAGCCCACAAGCCAGAAGAAAAGGGAGATGATTCTGTTCCTCCACTTAGCATTTGCTCCCTTGCATTGTTACTTCACTTCCTGCCCTGTCTGCCAACCTGCCCTGCAAAACTGTGGCTCCTCCCACCTGGTGTTCTCATTTGAGAAGGTGCATTCCCCACCTGTGAGTGATTACTTGCTGCTTTTAATTTGTGGGGAACCTACTCCTTTCTCCAAGAAGTCAATGAGATCTCAGAGGACTGGTCACTTATCAGCTGTGTGATCCTGGGTTGGTTACTCACCTTTTCTGAGATTGGTTTCCCTATGCAAGAAAAGAGGGTACCACTGCCCTGCAGGCAGACTTGGTGGGGACAGTGGAGAGAGACTGGAGCAGAATAAGTGCTCAGTAAACAATGGGGTCATTTCTCTCTGTCCTCCTGCTAAGCCCCAATCACTGACCTCTATGCACAGAGGATGGTCAGGCAAGGTTATTTACACCTGGAGATCATAAGAAGACACATTAATACTCAAATATTTAGTAGGCAGATGCTCTTGCTGGCTCTGGTTCTCCAGGAATAACAAAGCCATTTCAACTCAATAAATACTCACAGAACAACCACTATGTCTATGGTGTTATCACAGGGAACCTAATTCATTCCTAAGGAACAACAGGAGTCACCACTAAATTAGCCCTTACCATGGACATACATCATGTGCTTTACATTTAGCATCAGTTTTGATCCTGAGAAAGTCCCTGTGAGTTCAACATAAATATCCCCATCTTATAGATGACAAAATTGAGGATCAGAGAAATAAAGAAACTTCCTTAAGATCCCATAGTCCAGCTGAAGTGATGGAACCTGAATTTGAAGCCAGATCTGATGCCAAAACCTGGTAAGACATACACAGATGCACAGGGCTCAGCTCTTCAATGTGTTCATTAGACCTTCCCATGGCAGAATTTTAGATTTCACAGGAGAAGGAATTAAAAGCCTAAAACGATCCCCAAAAAATCACTCTAAGTGTAATATAATTTCACTTACTGCAGCAGCCATGACCACAGCCCCAGGCCAGCTCAGAGTCTCTACAGCACCCACGGTGGTCTGCCCCTCCCCCAGGCACCCTGCAGGATGGTCTATTGCCCCCACTCTCTAGGTACTGGTGAGTAAAGTTCTTAAATGTTTTAGGGAAGAAAGGATGTTGCTTTGGCTCTGGATTTCCTCTCTCCCAAGCTTTTTATTTTTTCCTTGCAGCAAATATTGTCCCACAATTCGTTCAGCTTCTGTGATAGACATCACCTGATACTCCACTGTGGAAAAATTAACTTGATGTGTTGATTACAATGTGGCAGAGGTCTTTGCAGGGTTGGAAGGTCCAGAGTGCCACATAGCCTATGACTGGAGAACTACCAGTTCACTTAGGCCCAGAGAAGTGAAGGGCCTTTTCCAAGTTCACATAGCAAACCAGGAAATGAGCGCACACTCAACCTGGAATCTTTCCCTTCAAAACTAATGTTCTTTTCCTCTACACTGTTCTCTGTTCTCAAAAATTGAATAGCCCTTATAGGAGAGACGTATGTGTATATACAATACAAAGACTAAGATAGTCATTATCGGATTGTGTGTCATAGGAAAGCCAATGAAATGGAACTTCAAGGAGCCCCAAGTGTCCACTCCTGAGAACAACCACCAGCAGTATCCCCGTGAGGTCAGACTGGTGGGGTTGCCTTGATCCAGATCACCTTCTCTGGACACAGCTGGAGCTGGACCCATGCCTGCCTATACCGCCCACTAGTGGTGAGAACTGATGAGAACCTGAGCGGGTTCTGAACTTCCCTTTGCCTCAGTTTCCTTCCCTGTCTGATGGGGATGATGGCTCCTACTCTGCACAGTTGTTGGCAGGAGAAGAGAAAACCACATAAAATCTAAAGGATTAAGTAACTACAATTTGTTGAATTCCTACCACCTGTATACAAACTAACTAGCAGTCTGTGGGAATTGTGCCAGAAATAAACCCTTATGTAGTTTATAATCTAGTTGATAGACAGACACAAAACACACACAAACAATACCCACAAACACACCCCCATCCTCCCTGTCTTTCTAGAGAACAATTATTTAGGAACATACAGACTTAAAGAATGTTAGAGCTAGAAAAGATCCTAGTGATCGTGCAGTTCAGTGGTTTTCAAACACTTTTTTTTAAATCTCCGAGTCCCTTTGTTAAAAGGATCCTTTATAGAATTGAGTGTGTGAAACACTCAGCTGCGATGATTGAAGAGAACAGTGTAGTTGAAATCTCACCTGTCCCTCCCTATATTCTACCCCATCCTCCCACCCAGCAAATGTCCATCAAACCCTCCTGGGTTGGTCCTAAGCCAGGCTTCTTAGAACCTTGAAGTGTCAGCTAAAATTCCTCACATTCCATTCAACTGCTTCATATCATAATTGAGGGAACTGAGGGTAAGAAACATATACAGTGTCCAAAGTCAGTAGTTGAGGAGGGAATGCTGTGGAGTCATCAAAAGGGGAGGGAAGGTAGAGAGAGCTGGAAACGTGGATCCTGAGATCCAGCCCCAATTCAGCCATGCAACACCTGTCTGTGTGCCTCTGTCACATTACCTCTCTGGGTCCCTACTTCCTCCTCTAAAGATAGAGGGAGTGTATTGAATACTACTTATCAAAAGTTTTTTGCAGGTCCCCAATTCTGTGGCCCAACAATTTCAAGCCCTAGAAAATTTCTCAGGAAAGTATGAGCTGCCCTCCTGTGACTACAAATACAGATGCTCCACGTGGTCAGGCCCAGAAATCACATCTGAGGTCTCTGAAAGCCACATAAGAGGGAACAGCTTTAGCAGATGCTTCTGCAAGAATTTAAGATAATGTTTTCCACACCAGGTGGACCTACCACCACTGGGTGACGGCCACAGGCCATGTAAACACTTAGAAAGCTGAGTAATGGTGCATCTTTGGAAAGGATACATCTCTGTTGAACTCGAGAGAAGGCCACTTCACCTTCCAGTAGATCACTACCTCTCTGTTGCATTCTTCTTCATGGAGTTCTAAAAAAAAAACAAAAGAAGTTACTGCATCTGGAAGCCTCTGTGGCTTCAGTTAACAAGAAGCTTTGATATGAAAACCTTATAGGAGTGATAAACCAATAACTTACAAGGCACAGAATTCTAGAAAAAGACAGATTCATTACCACTGAAAGCTAGTGCCCAGGGACAGTGTCTAGTAGATATAAAAACACAGTAAAAAAT
The DNA here is from genome assembly GCF_949987535.1 of Balaenoptera acutorostrata. Lineage (NCBI taxonomy): Eukaryota > Metazoa > Chordata > Mammalia > Artiodactyla > Balaenopteridae > Balaenoptera > Balaenoptera acutorostrata. The sequence continues at coordinate 28,770,310 of NC_080083.1, forward strand.
TAAAAACCGAACAAAGCTCATTCATCATATACCACAAACAACATTCTCAGATAGAATGCAGTGAAACAAAATTAGGCATTCATAAATAAATTTTAAGGTTTGAAAATCAGGGTAACCACCAGATGTCAGTAGAGTATGATTAGTTTTACTATTGTGTCCTTACTCCACTTTTAGGTTTCTTTTCTTTTTCTTTTTTTTTTTTTTTTAACATCTTAATTGGAGTATAATTGCTTTACAGTGTTGTGTTAGTTTCTGCTGTATAACAAAGTGAATCAGCTATATGTATACATATATCCACATAACCCCTCCTTGCGTCTCCCTCCCACCCTCCCTATCCCACTCCTCTAAGTGGTCACAAAACACCAAGCTGATCTCTCTGTGCTATGCGGCTGCTTCCCACTAGCTAGCTATTTTACGTTTGGTAGTGTATATATGTCCATGCCACTCTCTCACTTTGTCCCAGCTTACACTTCCCCCTCCCTGTATCCTCAAGTCCATTCTCTGCATCTGCATCTTTATTCCTGTCCTGCCCCTAGGTTTTCCAGAACCATTTTTTTTTTTTAGATTCCATATATATGTGTTAGCATATGGTATTTGTTTCTTTCTTTCTGATATACTTCACTCTGTATCACAGACTCTAGGTCCATCCACCTCATTACAAATAACTCAATTTCATTTCTTTTTATGTCTGAGTAATATTCCATTGTATATATGTGCCACATCTTCTTTATCCATTCAACTGTTGATGGACACTTGGGTTGCTCCCATGTCCTGGCTATTGTAAATAGTGCTGCAATGAACATTGGGGTACATGACCCTTTTTGAATTATGGTTTTCTCAGGGTAATTGCCCAGCAGTGGGATTGCTGGGTCATATGGTAGTTCTATTTTTAGTAATTTAAGAAACCTCCATACTGTTCTCCATAGTGGCTGTATCAATTAATATTCCCACCAACAGTGTAAGAGGGTTCCCTTTTCTCCACACCCTCTCGAGCATTTATTGTTTGTAGATTTTCTGATTATGGCCATTCTGACCAGTGTGAGGTGATACCTCATTGTAGTTTTGATTTGCATTTCTCTAATGATTAGAGATGTTGTTCATACTTTCATGTGTTTGTTAGCAATCTGTATATCTTCTTTGGAGAAATGGCTGTTTAGGTCTTTGGCCCATTTCTGGGTTGGGTTGCTTGGTTTTTGATATTGAGTTGCATGAGATACTTGTATGGTTTGGAGATTAATCTTTGTCAGTTGCTTCATTTACAAATAATTTCTCCCATTCTGAGGGTTGTCTTTTCATCTTGTTTATGGTTTCCTTTGCTGTGCAAAAGCTTTTAAGTTTCATTAGGTCCCATTTGTTTATTTTTGTTTTTATTTCCATTTCTCTAGGAGGTGGGTCAAAAAGGATCTTGCTGTGATTTATGCCATAGACTCTTCTGCCTATGTTTTGCTCTAAGAGTTTTATAGTGTCTGGCCTTACATTTAGGTCTGTAATCCATTTTGAGTTTATTTTTGTGTATGGTGTTAGGGAGTGTTCTGATTTCATTCTTTTACATGTAGCTCTCCAGTTTTCCCAGTACCACTTACTGAAGATGCTGTCTATTCTCCATTGTATATTCTTGCTTCCTTCATCAAAGATAAGGTGACCATATGTGCATGGGTTTATCTCTGGCCTTTCTATCCTGTTCCATTGATCTATATTTCTGTTTTTGTGCCAGTACCATACTGTCTTTATTAACGTAGCTTTGCAGTATAGTCTGAAGTCAGGGAGTCTGATTCCTCCGGCTCTGTTTTTCCCCCTCAAGACTGCTTTGGCTATCTGGGGTCTTTTCTGTCTCCATACAAATTTTAAGATTTTTTTTTCTAGTTCTGTAAAAAAATGCCATTGGTAACTTGATAGAGATTGCATTGAACCTGTAGATGGCTTTGAGTACAATAGTCATTTTCACAATGTTGATTCTTCCAATCCAAAAACATGGTATATCTCTCCATCTGTTTATATCATCTTTAATCTCTTTCATCAGTGTCTTATAATTTTCTGCATACGGATCTTTTGTCTCCTTAGGTAGGTTTATTCCTAGGTATTCTATTCTTTTTGTTACAGTGGTAAATGGGAGTGTTTCCTTAATTTTTCTTTCAGATTTTTCATCATTAGTGTATAGGAATGTAAGAGATTTCTGTGCATTAATTTTGTATCCTGCTACTTTACCAAATTCATTGATTAGCTCTAGTAGTTTTCTGGTAGCATCTTTAGGATTCTCTATATATAGTATCATGTCGTCTGCAAACAGTGACTGTTTTACTTCATCTTTTCCGATTTGAATTCCTTTTATTTCTCTTTCTTCTCTGATTGCTGTGGCTAAAACTTCCAAAACTATGTTGAATAATAGTGGTGAGAGTGGGCAACCTTGTTCTTGTTCCTGATCTTAGTGGAAATTGTTTCAGTTTTTCACCATTGAGAACCATGTTGGCTGTGTCATATATGGGCTTTATTATGTTGAGGTAAGTTCCCTCTATGCATACTTTCTGGAGGGTTTTTATCATAAATGGGTGTTGAATTTTGTGGAAAGCTTTTTCTGCATCTATTGAGATGATCATATGGTTTTCATCCTTCAATTTGTTAATAAGATGTATCACATTGATTGATTTGCGTATATTGAAGAATCCTTGCATTCCTGGGATAAACCCCACTTGATCATGGTGTACGATCCTTTTAATGTGCTATTGGACTCTGTTTGCTAGTATTTTGTTGAGGATTTTTGCATCTATGTTCATCAGTGATACTGGCCTGTAGTTTTCTTTTTTTGTGACATCTTTGTCTGGTTTTGGTATCAGGGTGATGGTGGCCTTGTAGAATGAGTATGGGAGTGTTCTTCCTTCTGCTATACTTTGGAAGAGTTTGAGAAGGATAGGTGTTAGCTCTTCTCTAAATGTTTGATAGTATTCGCCAGTGAAGCCATGTGGTCCTGGGCTTTTGTTTGTTGGAAGAATTTTAATCACAGTTTCAATTTCAGTGTTTGTGATTGGTCTGTTTATATTTTCTATTTCTTCCTAGTTCAGTCTTGGATGGTTGTGCTTTCTCAGAATTTGTCCATTTCTTCCAGGTTGTCCATTTTATTGGCATTGAGTTGCTTGTAGTAATCTCTCATGATCCTTTGTATTTCTGCAGTGTCAGTTGTTACTTCTCCTTTTTCATTTCTAATTCTGTTGATTTGAGTCTTCTCCCTTTTTTTCTTGATGAGTCTAGCTAGTGGTTCATCAATTTTGTTTATCTTCTCAAAGAACCAGCTTTTAGTTTTGTTGATCTTTGCTATTATTTTCTTCATTTCTTTCTCATTTATTTCTGATCTAATCTTTATGATTTCTTTCCTTCTGCTAACTTTGTTTTTTTGTTGTTGTTCTTCTTTCTCTACTTGCTTTAGGAGTAAGGTTAGGTTGTTTATTTGAGATGTTTCTTGTTTCTTGTGGTAGGATTGTATGGCTATAAGCTTCCCTCTTATAACTGGTTTTCCCTCATTCCATAGGTTTTGGGTCACCGTGTTTTCATTGTCATGTTTCTAGGTATTTTTTTACTTCCTCTTTGATTTTTTCAGTGATCTCTTTGTTATTTAGGAGTGTATTGTTTGGCCTCCATGTGTTTGTATTTTTTACATTTTTTCCCTGTAAAATTGATATCTAGTCTCATAGCACTGTAGTCAGAAAAGATACTTGATACAATTTCAATTTTCTTAAATTTACCAAGGCTTGATTTGTGATCTAAGATATGATGTATCCTGGAGAATGTTCCATGAGCACTTGAGATGAATGTGTATTCTGTTGCTTTTGGATGGAATGTCCTATAAAGATCACTTAAGTCCATCTTGTTTAATGTGTCATTTAAAGCTTGTGTTTCCTTATTTATTTTCATTTTGGATGATCTGTCCATTGGTGAAAGTTGGTGTTAAAGTCCCTACTAGGATTTTGTTACTGTCAATATCCCCTTTTATGGCTGTTAGCATTTGCCTTATGTATTGAGGTGCTCCTACATTGGGTGGATAAATATTTACAATTGTTATATCTTCTTCTTGGATTGATCCCTTGATCATTATATAGTGTCCTTCTTTGTCTCTTGTAATAGTCTTTATTTTAAAGTCTATTTTGTCTGATATAAGAATTGCTACTCCAGCTTTCTTTTGATTTCCATTTTCATGGAATATCTTTTTCCATCCCCTCACTTTCAGTCTGTATGTGTCCCTAGGTCTGAAATGGGTCTCTTTTAAACAGCATATATACGGGTCTTGTTTTTGTATCCATTCAGCCAGTCTATGTCTTTTGGTTGGAGCATTTAATCCATTTACAATTAAGGTAGTTATCGATATGTATGTTCCTATTACCATTTTCTTAATTGTTTTGGGTTTGTTTTTGGAGGTCTTCTCCTTTTCTTGTGTTTCCTGCCTAGAGAATTTCCTTTAGCATTTGTTGTAAAGCTTGTTTGGTGGTGCTGAATTCTCTTAGCTTTGGCTTGTCTGTAAAGGTTTGAATTTCTCTGTCAAATCTCAGTGAGATCCTTGCTGGATACAGTAATCTTGGTTGTAGGTTTTTCCCTTTCATCACTTTAAATGTGTCCTGCCACTCCCTTCTGGCTTGCAGAGTTTCTGCTGAAAGATCAGCTGTTAACCTTATGGGGATTCCCTTGTATGTTATTTGTTGCTTTTCCCTTGTTGCTTTTAATATTTTTTCTTTGTATTTAATTTTTGATAGTTTGATTGTTATGTGTCTTGGTGTGTTTCTCCTTGGATTTATCCTGTATGGGACTCTCTGCCCTTCCTGGAGTTGATTGACTATTTCCTTTCCCATGTTAGGGAATTTTCAACTATAATCTCTTCAAATATTTTCTCAATCCCTTTCTTTTTCTCTTCTTCTTCTGAGACGCCTATAATTCAAATGTTGGTGTGTTTAATATTGTCTCAGAGGTCTCTGAGACTGTCCTCAATTCTTTTCATTCCTTTTTCTTTATTCTGCCCTGTGGTAGTTATTCCCACTATTTTTTCTTCCAGGTCACTTATCCGTTCTTCTGCCTCAGTTATTCTGCTATTGATTCCTTCTAGAGAATTTTTAATTTCATTATTGTGTTGTTCATCGTTTGTTTACTCTTTAGTTCTAGGTCTTTGTTAAACGTTTTTTGTATTTTCTCCATTCTCTTTCCAAGATTTTGGATCATCTTTACTATCATTACTCTGAATTGTTTCTCAGGTAGACTGCCTATTTCCTCTTTATTTGTTTGTTCTGGTTGGTTTTTACTTTGTTCCTTAATCTGCTGAGTATTTCTCTGTCTTCTCATTTTTCTTAACTTACTGTGTTTGTGGTCTCCTTTTTGCAGCCTGCAGGTTTGTAGTTCCTGTTTTTATTGGTCTCTGTCCCCCAGTGGGTAAGGTTGGTTCAGTGGGTTGTGTAGGCTTCCTGGTGGAGGGGACTGGTACCTGTGTTCTGGTGGATGAGGCTGGATCTTGTCTTTCTGGTGGGCAGGACCATGTCCAGTGGTGTGTTCTGTGGTGTCTGTGAACTTATTATGATTTTAGGCAGCCTCTCTGTTAATGGGTGGGGTTGTGTTCCTGTCTTGCTAGTTGTTTGGCATGAGGTGTACAGCACTGGAGCTTGCTGGTGGTTGAGTGCAGCTGGGTCTTAGCATTGAGATGGAGATCTCTGGGAGAGCTCTTGCTGATTGGTATTACATGGAGCTGGGAGGTCTCTGGTGGTCCACTGTCCCAAACTCAGCTCTCCCACCTCAGAGGCTCAGGCCTGACACCCCGCCAGAGCACCAAGACCCTGTTAGCCACACAGCTCAGAAGAAAAGGGAGAAAAGAAAGAAAGAAAATAAGAATAAAGTAAAATAAAGGTTATTAAAATAAAAAATATATTATTAAAATAAAAAAAAGAAGAGAGCAACCAAACCAATAAACAAATCCACCAATGATAACATGCGTTAAAAATTATAGTAAGTTAAACATAAAAATCAGAAAGTAGTCAGTCTCATACAGCAAATCCCAAGTCTATAGTTGCTCCCAAAGTCCACCGCCTCAATTTTGGGATTTTTAAAGCATACTAGTCCCTTTTATTCAGTAAAAGACCATGTCTAAATTTCTAAGTACAACAGATTTCCCTTGTTTTTCTGTTAATCTGTATCCTCATCTGTGAGAGTTCTGGGCTGCAGTCAGCTGCAATATACTGTTACTCTCTGTACAATTCATGAGCTTCACCTTGTCTAAAAGGTCTTTTGTTAAGACTAAACCAATGGATTTTAGATTAATTTAATTGCAAAAGCAAACAAACAGAAAGGAGTAAAAATTACACTTTTAGATGGACTCATACTTCCAGGTGCTAACACAATATTTTTTGCAAATTGAACACAAATGGACCCATCTTCTTAAACACTGCTCCAGGGACTTATGTGAAGTCAAGGGGTAAACATGGGGAAACTTTCTAGAGATCCTGAGGTTTCAAGGTTCTCCTGACTCATGTGGCATAATACAGGGATAAGCACATCTCAGTTTAGGAATCTCAGATGTATTTGGAAGTGCCTGGCAGTAAATGGAAGGTAAAATTGAAATTGAATTCATAAGGATGTTTCACCTCTAAAAGTATGTGGCTTTATACCAAGGGTTTCCAACCAGCAAATGACAAACTGGTAGGTCTGACCCCCTTACATGCTGTGCCATGTATGCCCCCTATGAAGGGCAGGACTCAAGAGAAGCATCTCCTTCCCCTCCTGCCCCTCTCCTCAATCTCACAGATGGGAAGAGAGTGAGAGTTTATACACACCACACACCTAAACCCACACATGATTTAATCAGCTTTGAGAGACAGTTAGCTTCTGTTCAGGAATAGTGGGTCCCCATTTTCCACACATACTGAGCATAAGGGATAATTATGTATTGAGATAACGTTCTCCCCAACTTCACATGAGTTAGCTTTGGTTAAATGCATGAATTAGGACAAACTAGTTCCTGGACCTGGTTCCCTTCCCTCCTGAACGTAGCTGTAGCCCTTAGAGACCACAGTTGTGTACATATCACAGAAAAGTAAAACAGAAAGCTCTCTAGAAGAGAAAATAGAATGATGTCATTTATGTGAATACTGAAGAATGAACTATTGTGACAACTTCCTTTAAACACTCCCTTCGTGGCAGAACTGAGAAATGCCAGAACTCCAGAGAAACAAAATGTTCAGTGACACCTTTCCTAGTCTATCAATAAAATGTGCTTTTCAAGGGCTGAAATTCTTGGATCAGGACATGGTTTCACCCATCATTTAAGATTCTCTCAGCAAACAAACTTACATTATTATTATGTCTTTCAAAAATTTCAAAAATTAGCGTGAATTTTTGTAATTACAAAAATACCTAATATTCATTTAGGAAAATTAGAAAATGCTAAAAATAATAAAGAAAATTAAATTAAAATGGCATGTAACCCCACAATCCACAAATACCTAATGGCAATATTTGACATATTTCTTTTAAGTAAATAAATACTTTTACATGTTACAAAATGTGATTAATTTGGTATAAATAGCTTGTGTTCTTATTATATTCAACAATATTATTTTGAAGTTATGGCAAGAACAATTAAATTATTCTTGTAAGTCATTCCTATTTCCATATATTTTTCAATTATAAATATTGCTGGAACAATTATTCCATATAGACAACTTGGTATATGTATAATTTTTTCATTAGAAAAGCAGGAAGATTTATTAGAGATAAATTTTAGGGTAATGAACATTAACACTTTAAGGCTCTTTATACTTTTTATAAACTTTAAAGAAAGTTTTTTTAACACTTTATACTGTTACTAGTAGCAAAGGAGCATCTCACCAGGACTGGCTACTATTGTTTGTACAATTTAATAGGAAAAAGCATAAATCTTAGTTTTATTTGGGCAATGTTTTTATTATTGATATGTAAGTCTCTTTCAAATTAGAGATATAATCCCCATGTAACATTTGCTGCATTTATGTGTCCAAATGTACTCACATTTCAATAAATGACTCCAAACAAGTTTACTCAAGAGGTCGTTGGCTTTTCCTGAAGCTCCTCCAGAAAACCACTTCTAAGAATGGCTCAATTTCTTTATCTAAAGTAAAACACACTGCATACTTTTCTAATGCTTGAGTTATAGGATATTTAACTTCCTACACTTCAGATAGTAAAGGACTTATTCAATATCATATCAGTCATTACAATTCCCGGAAGACACAGAAGATTTGTTATAGTATATACTTTCTTTCTTGCTAAGAGAACCCCTACAGCCATGTGCATGGTTAATAACTTTCCTGGTCTCTTAGGCAGGTAGCGGTGACAATATGACATCTCCTTCCTGTTTTGAATATGGATATGATGCCTGGAGCTGCAGCAGCTATTTTGTGCCTAAGAGAAAAAAAACATGAGAGGGCAGATTAAAAAGACAAAGTTTTACTGGCATTGTTGATCATCTAAACCAATGTCAGCAACTGCTGACCTCTGTACTACTTGTTAGGTGAGAAAAATAAACCCCTCTTAATTTAAGTCATTGTTAATCCAGTTTTCTGTTACTTGAAGCTAATAATAACCCTAATTTTTATGTGGTTCTTACTGGCAATGAATTTTACTTGAGTCTTGTGATCCTGGAAAACAGTAGAGGTTAAGAAACTCCCACACCCTTTGTGTTCCAAAAAACAGCTTACAACAGAAGGACCACCTTTCCCCCTATGACTTAGATGAGACTCACACACACACACCCCTTGTTCATATATCACAAATCCAGCAACAGTATCTCTAAATTCCCTTTCATTGCCTCATAAAGGATTGGCTAAACTGCTTACTCCACTGATCAGTTAGAGCAAAATGCTTGTTAACCACACTGGTTAAGCATCTCTCCTTCCTCCAGGCCCCTAAACTTTGGCCCAGCCTCAGTCTGAGCCAGTATTCAGCCCCTCCTGAGAACAGACTGGTCTCAGGGTAAGATATTCTCTGTTCTATTCTCCAGTCAGGCCACCTTCATCTCACTTCCCCGCACATGGTTTCTAGCCTTGCTGAATCGTCTCTATAAAAGAAAGACCTTTCTGCTTCACTCCTGAGACATTCACAGATCTTATGGTCGAAGTATTCTCCTTATTACAATAACCCCCAACCCTGGCCAAGAATCCTTTTAAAGAAAAGTCTCTCCTTAGTAAGTTCAGGTTTGTTTTTTATTTGACATTACCCTAAAGTAGAAAAGTAGTCACAAAATAGTGTTGATAAAACTTATGAACATTTACAAGGAAATATGATTATGTGTAAATTCATTAAAATTGTACAGACATACATAAGCATTATTAAAATGCATTGTCAAAGAAGAGAAGTAAGAGATAATGGGCACTATTAATGGACAATAAATTGAAGTATATTTAATTTTGCACAGAAATATCTAAAATTACATACACTCTATTATAGAAAGTACCAGAGAGTGGCCAAGATGGCAGAGTAGAGAGACCCTGAGCTCACCTCCCCTTATGAGCACACCAAAATCACAACTATCTGCAGAACAACCACTAATGAAAAACTAGGAACCTACCCCAAAAGATCTTCTACAACTAAATACATAAAGAAGGAGCCACAGTGAGACAGGTAGGAAGGGAAGACTTATGATATAATCAAATCCCCTACTCCCTGTGTGGGCAGCACACAAACTGGAGAATAATTACATTGCAGAGGTTCTCCCACAGGAGTGATAGTTCTGAGCTCCATGTCAGACTCCCCAGCCTGGGGTTCTGAAACTGAGAGAATGAGCCCGCAAAGCATTTGGCTTTGAAGGCCAGTAGGACTTAGTTGCAGGAGCCCCACAGAACTGGGGGAAATAGAGATTTCACTCTTAAAGGACCACAGAAAATCTCACAGGCACCAGACCTAGGGAAAAAGCAGTAATTTTATTGGAGACTGGGCCAGACCTACCTGCCTGTTTTGGAGAGTCTTTTGGAGAGGTGAGGGGCAGCTGTGGCTCACCCTAGGGACAGAGATTCTGGTGGCAGACATAGTGGGGAATATTCAGCTGCATGAACACTCCTGGCAGCTGACATATTAAATCATTAGCACCAATATCTGGCCCCACCCAACAGCTTGTAGGCTCCAGTGCTTGGATGCCTCTGGATAAACAACTAAATGGGTGGGGACACAGCCATACCCATCAGCAAACAGGCTGCCTAGGGACTAAAGAGGCCACAGATGCCTACAGACACACCCTTAGACATGGTCCAGCCCACCAGAGGGCCAAGATCCAGCTCCATGCAATAGTGGGCAGACACCAGCCCCTCCCACCAGGAAACCTGCCCAAGACTCTAGAGCAGCCTCACCCACCAGGGAGCAGATGCCAGAAGTGAGAAAACTATAATCCCATAACACAGGCTAGACCTTACCCTAGGACCAGCTGAGCCCTGGCCTTGCCCACTAGTAGGTCAACTCAACTTTCTGGACACACCGGACCCCATACCCAACTATACCAGGAATTCCTCCCCTGCCCCCCAGTGATCTGAAATGAGCTCTGGGATCCCTGGGCCCTGTAGCTAGACTCCAGGAACCAGCTCTGCGTGCCTGTAGTGGAACACTAACTGCAGGGTCTGTCTTCACCTGCCAGTGGATAAGTAAGAGTCCCAGAATCTTTGAGACCCTGATTCTGCTCACCAAGGAGCCAGCGCTAGCCCCAAGGCCCCCTAGCATTCCACAACCAGCCACTTCATGACTAGGCCCCACTAAACAGCAGCCAGCAGAATCCGCACAAGCTAGCACCTGACAACCAACCAAAATAGGGTCCAACCAAGCCTACCAGACCACCTGCATATTCAACTCGTCACAACAGAAAGACCCAGACTTCCCATCTCCAGGAAGTGCTAGGAGTCCTATATAGGACTAACCAAAAGAGGAACACACCAAGATACACTGTAATTTAATGACAAAAATTAAAGAGAGAATACTAAAAGCAGCAAGGGAAAAGCAACAAAGAACATAACTGGGAACTCCCATAAGACTATGAGCAGATTTTTCAGCAGAAACTCTGCAGGCAAGAAGAGAGTGGGATGGTATATTTAAAGTAATGAAAGGGAACATCCTACAACCAAGAAATCTCTAACAAGCAAGGCTCTCATTCAAATTTGCTGGAGAAATCAAAGCTTTACAGACAACCAAAAGTTAAAAGAATTCAGCATCACCAAACCAGCTTTACTACAAATGTTAAAGGAACTTCTCTAGGTGAAAAAGAAAAGGTCACAACTAGAAACAAGAAAATTACAGAATGAAAAGGCTCACCAGAAAAGGCAAATATAAAGTAAAGGTAGGGAATCACCACACAGAAAGCTAGAAGGGAATTTAAAAGACAAAAGTAGTGCAATCATCTGTATTCACAATAAGCAGTTAAGGGATACACAAAACAATTAGATGTAAAATATGACATCAGACACAGTAATCATGAGGAGAGGAGAGTACAGATGCAGAGTATTTAAAATGCATTTGAAATTAAGAGATTAGCAATTTAAAACAATCATGTATATACATACACTACTATATAAAAACCTCATGGTAACTGCAAATCAAAAATCTATAATAGATATACACACAAAAAAGGATAAAGCGAAGGAGAAGATGGTGGAAGAGTAAGACGCGGAGATCACCTTCTTCCCCACAGATACATCAGAAATACATCTACACGTGGAACTGCTCCTACAGAACACCTACTGAATGCTGGCAGAAGGCTTCAGACCTCGCAAAAGGCAAGACACTCCCCACGTACCTGGGTAGGGCAAAAGAAAAAAGCAACAACAGAGACAAAAGAATAGGGATGGGACCTGCACCAGTCGGGGGGAGCTGTGAAGGAGGAAAGGTTTCCACAAACTAGGAAGCCCCTTCCCGGGCGCAGACTGCGGGTGGCGGAGGGGGGGAGCTTCGGAGCCACGGAGGAGAGCGCAGCAACAGGGATGCGGAGGGCAAAGTGGAGAGATTCCCGCACAGAGGATCGGCGCCGAGCAGCACTCACCAGCCCGAGAGGCTTGTCTGCTCACCCGCCGGGGCGGGCGGGGGCTGGGAGCTGGGGCTCGGGCTTCAGTTGGATCGCAGGGAGAGGACTGGGGTTGGCAGCGTGAACACAGCCTGAAGGGGTTAGCACACCACGGCTAGCCAGGAGGGAGTCCGGTTAAAGGTCTGCAGCTGCCAAACAGGCAAGAGACTTTTTCGTGCCTCTTTGTTTCCCGGTGTGCGAAGAGAGGGGATTCAGAGCGCCACCTAAATGAGCTCCAGAGACGGGCACGAGCCGCGGCTATCAGCACCGACCCCAGAGACAGGCATGAAATGCTAAGGCTGCTGCTACAGCCACCAAGAAGCCTGTGTGCAAGCACAGGTCACTACCCACACCGCTCCTCCCGGGAGCCTGTGCGGCCCCCCACTGCCTGGGTCCCGTGATCCAGGGACAACTTCCCCGGGAGAACGCACGACACTCCTTAGACTGCTGCAACGTCATGCAGGCCTCTGCAGCCGCAGGCTCACCCCACATCCATACCCTTCCCTCCCCACGGCCTGAGTGAGCCAGAGCCCCCTAAGCAGCTGCTCCTTTATCCCCGTCCTGTGTGAGTGAAGAACAGACACCCTCAGGCAACGTACATGCAGACGCAGGTCCAAATCCAAAGCTGAAACCCAGGAGCTGTATGAAAAAAGAAGAGGAAGGTAAATTTCTCCCAGCAGCCTCAGAAGCAGCAGATTAAAGCTCCACAAACAATTTGATGTACCTGCATCTGTGGAATATATGAATAGACAACGAATCATCCCAAATTGAGGAGGTGGACTTTGGGAGCAAGATATATTATTTTTTCCCCTTTTCCTCTTTTTGTGAGTGTGTATTTGTATGCTTCTGTGTAAGATTTTGTCTGTATAATTTTGGTTTCACCATTTGTCCTAGGGTTCTGTCTGTCCGTTTTTGTTTTTTTTTTACTTTAATTTTTTTTTCTTTTTTTCTTAATAATTATTTTTTATTTTAATAACTTTATTTTATTTTATCTTACTTTATTTATTGTATCCTCTTTCTTTCTTTCTTTCTATTTTTTCACCCTTTTATTCTGAGCCGTGTGGATGAAAGACTCTTGGTGCTCCAGCCAGGCATCAGGGCTGTGCCTCTGAGGTGGGAGAGCCAACTTAAGGACACTGGTCCACAAGAGACCTCCCAGCTCCACATAATACCAAATGGCAAAAATCTCCCAGAGATCTCCATCTCAACACCAAGACCCAGCTTCACTCAACGACCAGCAAGCTACAGTGCTGGACACCCTATTGCAAACAACTAGCAAGACAGGAACACAACCCCATCCATTAGCAGAGACGCTGCCTAAAATCATAAGGCCACAGACACCCCAAAACACACCACCAGACGTGGACGTGCCCACCAGAAAGACAAGATCCAGCCTCATCCACCAGAACACGGGCACTAGTCCCCTCCACCAGGAAGCCTACACAACCCACTGAACTAACCTTAGCCACTGGAGACAGATACTAAAAACAACAGGAAATACGAACCTGCAGCCTGCGAAAAGCAGACCCCAAACACAGTAAGATAAGCAAAATGAAAAGACAGAAAAACACACAGCAGATGAAGGAGCAAGGTAAAAACACACCAGACCTAACAAATGAAGAGGAAATAGGCAGTCTACCTGAAAAAGAATTCAGAATAATGATAGTAAAGATGATCCAAAATCTTGGAAATAGAATAGACAAAATGCAAGAAACATTTAACAAGGACCTAGAAGAACTAAAGAGGAACCAAGCAATGGTGAAAAACACAATAAATGAAATTAAAAATACTTTAGACAGGATCAATAGCAGAATAACTGAGGCAGAAGAACGGATAAGTGACCTGGAAGATAAAATAGTGGAAATAACTACTGCAGAGCAGAATAAAGAAAAAAGAATGAAAAGAATTGAGGACAGCCTCAGAGACCTCTGGGACAACATTAAAGACACCAAAATTCGAATTATAGGGGTCCCAGAAGAAGAAGAGAAAAAGAAAGGGACTGAGAAAATATTTGAAGAGATTATAGTTGAAAACTTCCCTAATATGGGAAAGGAAATAGTTAAGTCCTGGAAGCACAGAGAGTCCCATACAGGATAAATCCAAGGAGAAACACGCCAGGACACACATTAATCAAACTATCAAAAATTAAATATAAAGAAAACATATTAAAAGCAACAAGGGAAAAACAACAAATAACACACAAGGGAATCCCCATAAGGTTAACATCAGATCTTTCAGCAGAAACTCTGTAAGCCAGAAGGGAGTGGCAGGACATATTTAAAGTGATGAGGGAGAAAAACCTACAACCAAGATCACTCTACCCAGCAAGGTTCTCATTCAGATTCAATGGAGAAATTAAAACCTCTACAGACAAGCAAAAGCTGAGAGAATTCAGCACTACCAAACCAGCTTTACAACAAATGCTAAAGGAACTTCTCTAGGCAAGAGACACAAGAGAAGGAAAACACCTACAATAACAAACCCAAAACATTTAAGAAAATGGGAATAGGAACATACATATCGATAATTACCTTAAATGTAAATGGATTAAATGCTCCCACCAAAAGGCACAGACTGGCTGAATGCATACAAAAACAAGACCCGTATATATGCTGTCTACAAGAGACCCACTTCAGACCTAGGGACACATACAGACTGAAAGTGAGGGGATGGAAAAAATATTCCATGCAAATGGAAATCAAAAGAAAGCTGGAGTAACAATTCTCATATCAGACAAAATAGACTTTAAAATAAAGACTATTACAAGAAACAAAGAAGGACACTACATAATGATGAAGGGATCAATCCAAGAAGAAGATATAACAATTGTAAATATTTATGCACCCAACATAGGAGCACCTCAATACATAAGGCAAATACTAACAGCCATAAAAGGGGAAATCGACAGTAACACAATCATAATAGGGGACTTTGACACCCCACTTTCACCAATGGACAGATCATCCAAAATGAAAATAAATAAGGAAACACAAGCTTTAAATGATACATTAAAGAAGATGGACTTAATTGATATTTATAGGACATTCCACCCAAAAACAACAGAATACACATTTTTCTCAAGTGCTCATGGAACATTCTCCAAGATAGATCATATCTTGGGTCACAAATCAAGCCTTGGTAAATTTAAGAAAATTGAAGTCATATCAAGTATCTGTTCTGACCACAGCGCTCTGAGACTAGATATCAATTACAGGAAAAGATCTGTAAAAATTACAAACACATGGAGGCTACACAATACACTACTTAATAACGAAGTGATCACTGAAGAAATCAAAGGAGAAATCAAAAAATACCTCGAAACAAATGACAATGGAGACACGATGACCCAAAACATATGGAATGCAGCAGAAGCAGTTTTAAGAGGGAAGTTTATAACAATACAAACCTACATCAAGAAACAGTAAACATCTCGAAAAAACAACCTGATCTTGTACCTAAAGAAATTAGAGAAAGAAGAACAAAAAAACCCCAAAGTTAGCAGAAGGAAAGAAATCATAAAGATCAGATCAAAATAAATGAAAATGAAGTGAAGGAAACAATAGCAAAGATGAATAAAACTAAAAGCTGGTTCTTTGTGAAGATAAACAAAATTGATAAACCATTAGCCAGACTCATCAAGAAAAAAAGGGAGAAGACTCAAATCCATAGAATTAGAAATGAAAAAGGAGAAGTAACACCTGACAGTGTAGAAATACAAACAATCATGAGAGATTACTGCAAGCAACTCTATGCCAATAATATGGACAACCTGGAAGAAATGGACAGATTCTTAGAAATGCACAACCTTCTGAGACTGAACCAGGAAGAAATAGAAAATATGAACAGACCAATCACAAGCACTGAAATTGAAACTGTGATTAAAAACCTTCCAACAAACAAAAGCCCAGGACCAGATGGCTTCACAGGCGAATTCTATCCAACATTTAGAGAAGAGCTAACACCTATCCTTCTCAAACTCTTCCAAAATATTGCAGAGGGAGGAACACTCCCCAACTCATTCTACGAGGCCACCATCACCCTGATACCAAAACCAGACAAAGATGTCACAAAGAAAGAAAACTACAGGCCAATATCACTGATGAACATTGATGCAAAAATCTTCAACAAAATACTAGCAAACAGAATCCAACAGCACATTAAAAGGATCATACACCATGATCAAGTGGGTTTATTCCAGGAACGCAAGGATTCTTCAATATACGCAAATCAATCAACGTGATACACCATATTAAAAAACTGAAGGAGAAAAACCATATGATCATCTCAATAGATGCAGCGAAAGCTTTCAACAAAATTCAACACCCATTTATGATAAAAGCCCTGCAGAAAGTAGGCATAGAGGGAACTTTCCTCAACATAATAAAGGCCATATATGACAAACGCACAGCCAACATCGTTTTCAATGGTGAAAAACTGAAACCATTTCCACTAAGATCAGGAACAAGACAAGGTTGCACACTCTCACCACTATTATTCAACATAGTTTTGGAGGTTTTAGCCACAGCAATCAGAGAAGACAAAGAAATAAAAGGAATCCAAATTGGAAAAGAAGAGGTAAAGCTGTCACTATTTGCAGATGACATGATACTATACACAGAGAATCCTAAAGATGCTACCACAAAACTACTAGAGCTAATCAATGAATTTGGTAAAGTAGCAGGATACAAAATTAATGCACAGAAATCTCTTGAATTCCTATATACTAAAGATGAAAAATCTGAAAGTGAAATTAAGACAACACTCCCATTTACCATTGCAGCAAAAAGAATAAAATACCTAGGAATAAACCTACCTAAGGAGACAAAAGACCTGTATGCAGAAAATTATAAGACACTGATGAAAGAAATTAAAGACGATACAAATAGATGGAGAGATATACGATGTTGTTGGATTGGAAGAATCAACATTGTTAAAATGACTCTAGTACCCAAAGCAATCTACAGATTTAATGAAATCCTTATCAAACTACCACTGGCATTTTTCACAGAACTAGAACAAAAAAAATCACAATTTGTATGGAAACGCAAAAGACCCCGAAGAGCCAAAGCAATCGTGAGAAAGAAAAACGGAGCTGGAGGAATCAGGCTCCCTGACTTCAAACTATACTACAAAGCTACAGCAATCAAGACAGTATGGTACTGGCACAAAAACAGAAACATAGATCAATGGAACAGGATAGAAAGGCCAGAGATAAACCCAAGCACATATGGTCACCTTATATTTGATGAAGGAGGCAAGAATATACAATGGAGAAAAGACAGCCTCTTTAATAAGTGGTGCTGGGAAAACTGGACAGGTACATGTAAAAGTATGAAATTAGAACACTCCCTAACACCAAACACAAAAAAAAACTCAAAATGGATTACAGACCTAAATGTAAGGCCAGACACTATCAAACTCTTAGAGGAAAACATAGGCAGAACACTCTGTGACATAAATCACAGCAAGATCCTTTTTGACCCACCTCCTAGAGAAATGGAAATGAAAACAAAAGTAAACAAATGGGACCTAATGAAACTTAAAAGCTTTTGCACAGCAAAGGAAACCATAAACAAGACAAAAAGACAACCCTCAGAATGGGAGAAAATATTTGCTAATGAAGCAACTGACAAAGGATTAATCTCCAAAATTTACAAGCAGCTCATGTAGCTCAATAACAAAAAAACAAACAACCCAATCCAAAAATGGGCAGAAAACATAAATAGACATTTCTCCAAAGAAGATATACATATTGCCAACAAACACATGAAAGAATGCTCAACATCATTCATCATTAGAGAAATGCAAATGAAAACTACAATGAGATATCATCTCTTACCGGTCAGAATGGCCATCATCAAAAAATCTAGAAACAATAAATGCTGGAGAGGGTGTGGAGAAAAGGGAACACTTTTGCACTGTTGGTGGGAATGTAAATTGACACAGCCACTATGGAGAACAGTATGGAGGTTCCTTAAAAAACTAAAAATAGAACTACAATACGACCCAGCAATCCCACTACTGGTCATATACCCTGAGAAACCCATAATTCAAAGAGTCATGTACCAAAATGTTCATTGCAGCTCTATTTACAATAGCCAGGACATGGAAGCAACCTAAATGTCCATCATTGGATGAATGGATAAAGAAGATGTGGCACATATATACAATGGAATATTACTCAGCCATAAAAAGAAACGAAATGGAGGTATTTGTAGTGAGGTGGATGGAGTTAGAGTCTGTCAGACAGAGTGAAGTAAGTCAGAAAGAGAAAAACAAATACAGTATGCTAACACATATATATGGAATCTAAGGGAAAAAAAAAAAAAAAAAAAAAAGGTCATGAAGAACCTAGTGGCAAGACGGGAATAAAGACCCAGACCTACTAGAGAATGGACTTGAGGACACAGGGAGTGGGAAGGGTAAGCTGCGACAAAGTGAGAGAGTGGCATGGACATATATACACTACCAAACGTAAAATAGATAGCTAGTGGGAAGCAACTGCATAGCACAGGGAGATCAGCTTTGTGCTTTGTGACCACCTAGAGGGGTGGGATAGGGAGGGGGGGAGGGAGGGAGATGCAAGAGGGAAGAGATATGGGAACATATGTATATGTATAACTGATTCACTTTGTTATAAAGCAGAAACTAACACACCATTGTAAAGCAATTATACTCAAATAAAGATGTTTAAAAAACAAAAAAGGATAAAGCTATCCAAACATAAAGCTAAAGATAGTCATCAAATCACAAGAGACGAGAACAAAAGAAGAAAGGGGAAAAAAGACCTACAAAAAAATCCAAAGTAATTAACAAAATGGCAATAAAAATATACACCTGGTAATTACCTAAATGTAAACAGACTAAATGCTCCAATCAAAAGTCAGAGACAGGGCGAATAGATACAAAAACAAGACCTGGGGCTTCCCTGGTTGCGCAGTGGTTAGGAATCTGCCTGCCAATGCAGGGGACATGGCTTCGAGCCCTGGTCTGGGAAGATCCCACATGCCACGGAGCAACTAAGCCCGTGAGCCACAACTACTGAGCCTGCGCGTCTGGAGCCTGTGCTCCGCAACAGGAGAGGCCGTGACAGTGAGAGGCCCGCGCACCGCGATGAAGAGTGGCCCCCACTCACTGCAACTGGAGAAAGCCCTCGCACAGAAACAAAGACCCAACACAGCCAAAAATAAATAGATTAATTAATCAATTAATTTTTAAAAAAAGTAATGAATTTAACTTCTGATAAATTAGATATTAAAAAAAAAAAAAAAAACAAGACCTGTACATATGCTGCCTACAAGAGACTCACTTCTGATCTAGAGACACATACAGACTAAAAGTGAGGGGATGGAAAAAAGAAATGGCAATCAAAAGAAAGCTGAAGTAGCAATGCTTATATCAGACAAAATAGACTTTAAAATAAAGACTACCACAAGAAACAAAGAAGGGCACTCTAGTGATCAATCAATCCAACAAGAAGATATAACAATTATAAAAAAAATGACTGGAAAAAGGATGAATATTATCTTCAATGAACTAGGGCTGTGCTGTCTTTTCATATATTATTCTAGAATCATCTCAAAAACGCTGTAGCCAGGAAATACAGCTTGGTGGTTATAGCATGGGCTTGGAGACACAGTCCGAGTGTGGTCTAAGCTCTTCCACCTACTAGTCTTGCTTTACTCAACTGCAAAGTAGGGCTAATAAGAGTTTCTACATAAGGAAACGATTATGAGGATTAAATTAGATAACCCATCTAAAGTCCTTACTGTGGTGCCAGGTGCACAATAAGTACTTAGTAAGTATTAGATATCATTATCACTAATAAGGTAAGTATAATAATGATCTCTTTTTTTCCAGATTAAAGAACTGGGGATTCAGAACTACAACATAATGCACATTTGTGGGGGAACTACCATCTATGGGGTACCTATTCTAAACTGGCCAGTGTGCTTGGAGATTAATACAACAATCCTGTGAAATAAGCATCTCATTATCTCCACTTTACCAATGAAGACTTGGAAGGGGTGTGGAGGAATACTTCAGCAATTTGCTTATGTCATCACAGATTTTTGAGATCTTCTATTTTTCTTGTGAACTTGCCTAAAAATCAAGCTGTTATGTTTCTTACCAATGGTGATTGAAATGCATTGAAAAACTGCAATTTTTTCAATTGCATTCATAGGGTTGAAATATTTAGAGAAACATTACTGCCAATAGTACACTTATTTGTCCTAAGCAGAATAAATTCTGTAAGAGCTAATGTGTTTACATATGAGAAATGTCAAAATCTCATAATGTTTTCATTTGACATTTGCAATTCCTACAGAGAAGTAATCCCCACTCTCGCTAACCCCTGCCACTTGACCTGAAGAAAGGCATCACTCATTCTCTTCAATTTATTGTATTTATCTGCATTTCATAACTAACTACAAGATAGCCTCAATGAATTACATCTCTCTAATCTTCTCAATGCAACCTCAAGTGTGCACTGAATTTTCTTTGCCTCTCATAGAAAAGCTCATTTCCATTCCTTAGGGGTCAGGAAGCTTCCCCCATCTACCACTGTGGAAGCTGTCCAACTCCAGCCTTCTGTGGCAAGTAACAGGTTCAGATAGTATGAAAAGCAAGCATTTTTCACCAAGGAGAATCACTCCTAATGGCAGGTATGAAAGCTGCAGCTACCACTGGGCAGTGTGTACCAAGACTGTAGGAAGAGACAGCTGACTAAATCTGAACTGATGTCTCTCCAAGAACACAAAGTAGATTTAATCCTGAAGAACTGCAGAGAGCTAGGTAAGATAACAGTGATAGTTAATGCTTATTGAGTGCTTACTGAATACCAGGCCCTGGGCTGAGTGCTTTACAGGGGTCATCCCACTTAATCTACACAATGGTAATATGGGGTACGGACCATTGGTAAACTCATTTTGGGGAAATGAAAAGAGAGGGGTGAGTAGGATCCCTCATTTCTGTCTCCAGGTATAACCCTGTCTTTCACCAGATTCCTGCATGAGGGTCAGAGGAGGTGGCTATTAATAAACTGAAACTTTGATGTTCATTGGGCTTTGGGAACCCTTGAGAGGAAAGGAGACTTTGTAGGAAGGATTTGGACATTCTGGATCTTTAGACATAACACCATACCAATACCTGGGTGAGCCAGGGACTGAACTGGGCCACATGGAGGATGGTTCTTGCTTGGTCTTCCAACCTGCCTTTAATATCAAAATCACCACTTAAGGGCAGGAGGAGAGTTCTAGCAGGCTCTCCAGTGGGAGACACAAGCTCACCACTCCCTGACACTATTTTGGGAGGCTATTTTACCCTTCATGGCAACTATGCAAATGAATATATGTTTGCAAGAAAAGGAGAACCCATGTGAATATGAACCTTTGGATTTTAGCCTGGGACTTTTAGTATGTTTTTCAGACACAAAAAAAGCTTAGAGCTGTACATAGCTACCATATCTTGCCATTTAGTTTAGAAATGGCAAGATAATGGCAAGCTAATGGTAGCTTTCCATAGCTACCTTTGGGTTGTTTTAATATACCCTAGTGAGAAAAACCTCCAAAATGTTGGTTCATGTACCTATTCAAGCAGTCTTTCAGGACATACCGCGTGCCTGCGTTTTGCTAAGCCCTGGTGAATATGACAAAGTTCATGCCTTGCAAAAGGTTTGAGACAATAAAAGAGGCACTTTTTATGTTATGTAGATCTGATTTCCTGACCCATACCATTTTTTCCTCCCCTTTAACATTTCTTCCAGAGCAGGTCTGCTGTTGATGAATTCCCTCAGCTTTTATTTGTCTGAAAAAGTTTTTATTTCTTCTTCACTTTTGAAGGACAGCTTCATTGGATATAGAATTCTAGGTCGGTGGTTTTATCTCTTTCAAAACAATATATTTCACTCCACTCTTTTTTTTCAGGGTGGTTTCTGGTGGGATGTCTGCTGTAGTTCTCATTTGTATTTCTCTATAGGTAAAGTGGTTCCTGCACCCCTCCCCCAGCTTCTTTCAAGATTTTCTCTTTCTCTTTGGTTTTCTAAGCTTGAGTATGATATATTTAAGATTCTTTTGGTATTTGTCCTGTATAGTGCATTCAAGATCGGCAGATTTACTTTGAAGGGTGGTCTGAGCTTAAATGGTAAACGCTCATGTGATTCAAAATAAAATATAATATATTTGGAGCTTATGACACAATGATTTCTCTCTTACATGTGGAATTGCAATATGACTCTGTAATAATTCAGAACTTTCCTGGGTTGCGTGTTTTGGAAGTGGTGGTGGCAATGGTGTAAAGCAGGATTCCCCAAATATTTTTTCTATAAAAAGCCAAATAGAAAATATTTTGGACTTTAAGGGCTAAAAGACAAAATGGAGGCTATTATGCAGGTACTTATACAACAACTTAAAATGTAAAAACCATTCTTAACTTGTGGACTGTTCAAAAATAGCCAGCATGACAGATTCAGCAATCCCTGGTCTAAAGTATAGTTCTGGTACTTAACTGCTCTGTGATTTTAGGATTTATGAACCTAAGACCCTTGCTAAGTCTCAGCTTCTCCATCTATAAACTGAAGATAACTCTTGTTTTGCCAAATTTGTACAAGGATCCAATGAGAGGATACATTTCGAAGCACCTAATAAATTAAATTGTGTCTGGTTGTGAGCTATAGCTAGGGTGATCTATGTCCCAATATACCCATCACAGGGTTTACACTTTTCCTGGTGAAACATTTTACAACACCCCTTTCACTCAGAAGTGTTCTGGTTGGGATGATAAACTATATCATTACCCTGGTTATAGCTATGTGCACTCTGATGGCTTATTACTTATCTAATGATATGTTTGGAGAGGTCAGTGACAATTTGGAAGCTGTATCATAGACCTTGAACTCTACTGTCACATTACTGGCTTCGAGTCCAAGTTCTGTTGCAACTAATGACTTCAAGTCAAGTTCATTAGTTGTGTGACCTTGAGTGAGTTTCATAACATCTTTTTTTTTTAATTAACAGCTTTATTGAGGTATCATTTAAGTGCCATAAAATTCACTCATTTTAAGTGTACAATTCAATGATTATTAGTAAATTTATGGAGTTATGCAACCTTCTACAAGTTACACATTTGTGTAACCCCCAAAGAAACCTCTTGTTCAGTTGCAGTGACTCCCTGTTCCCATTCCCAATCCCAGACAAGCTACTTCCTGTGTCCACAGATTTACCTTTCCCAGATATTTCTCAGAACTTCTTTAAACCTCAGTTTCCTTGTCTGAAGAAAAAGAAGAACACAAAGATCAAGAACAAGAACAAGAAGATAAGGAGGAGGAGGAAGGAGAGAGGGAAGGATTGGAAGGAGAATGAGAAAAGAAGTAAAATGCCAACTCTCAACCCAGACCCATGGAATCAAAACTGGGAGTGGGGTATTAGTGTGCATTTTAACAGGCCCTGCAGGTGCACCAGCATTTCAAACATAACAGAAGTAGAGAAGACAGAATAATCAACCTCCATGTGAAAGGGGAACTTTTCAAAAGCACCACCCAGGCCCACCCGAGCTCAGTTATATCTGGGACTCTACAATAGGGCTTGGGGATGTCCTTAGAGCTCCCCAGGAAATTCTAATATGCTTGAGCTTTGAGAAACAAACACTCTCTGGTCCATTTCTCCTCCAGATATTTGCAGGATGCAATCTCTCATTTCACTTCTATCTCCACTCAAATATTACCTCTGGGCAGTGGGGCTTTCCAGATTTCCATTATCTAAAACATATCACAACACCCCTGGATACCCTCCTGCCATACCATCTCTCTATCCCTTTATACCTCTTTACTTTTTTGTAACATTTTCCACCCCCATTTCATTACATACTACTGGTTTATTCTCATCAGTGAATATGGTTCACTGTTCAAGAAGATCTTTGAACCAGTAGCTCCAACTTCCTGCTCCCTGCTTATGCCCAGTGCCTGCCAGGGCAGTACCAAGTGGAAAGCATTTGATTAATATCTCTAACATGAATAAATGAATGATAGTGGGGCAGAGCAGAAATTTTAACCCAAGACTATCTGCCTCCAAAATCCCTGCTCTTCCCAGGATACCACATAGGATAGCACATGGCAGCTCTGCACTAGTTTTGCTTAGTTTTCAAAAAAAGAATGTCATTTTGAAATGAAGCAAGCAGTATATTTGGTACTGAGTTCATCAAAATAGACTGGTCCAGGTCTAGTTCCTAATTATGAGGCCTTGCGTGACTCACTTAACAATGCTGGGTCTTACTGACATCTGTAAAATAGAAAAATAAGTCTGTGTCTTACTATCTTCCAGATTTGTTGAGAGGGATAAATGAAAACTAATTATATGTAACAGAATTTTGTATATTAATGCATTATGTAAAGATATTACCATTATAACATGGGAAGAAAAAAGAGGTGAGAACAAAGAAACAAAGTAGGCAAAGAAAGTAGGAAAAAAGTGAAAAGAACAGGCGATGCCATTGGACAGAAGAGTTTCTAACTCTAAAATTGTGTGATTTAATAGAAAAAGAGAAAAATGAAAAAAATCAGAATATTGTATAAAAAAAGTAGCCATTTGTCCAAGAACAAGATTCACAATTATTTGGTTCTACTAAAAAGAAGCCACAATCTGTTTTATTTTGAAATATAAAACAAATATAAATATTTGTTACATTGAAAACACATTCAAGTGCTTCTACACTAGTTCAGTCTTTTCAAAACACTTAATAGTAACTTTGTTACAGCATCATTTAGATCATGATCACAGATTACTGTGGCTTCTTGGCCAATCATAGATGGCTCTACATGATCCAAACTCATAGCTGGTTATTCCCTAAGGAACAGCCAGCCTGGTTCAACTGGATACAAGCCACTGTGAAGTCTGAGAAGGGGGACTGTCTGATTCTTCCTATCCTATAAATTCCAAATGGTACACCCCTGATGAAGCAGCTAATATGATTTGTATGCAAGCCATGTTGGACTGGCTTCATGATCAGGGTATTCATCCATTGAATATGCCTCTTACCCAGCAAAAATTTAGCAAAAACTTTGAGGAAGAGGGTCCCTTTTGCATGTGTACCACATATAACTTTACTGCAGCAAAACTGAGCAATCCAAGAAGTCTTATCTGATTAGCTGTCTCAGCTTCCCCTGTGGGTCTTACATTAACAAGAAATTGGGAGAGACACGGAGAATCAAGGGACTCATTTCAGCAGATCTTTATATGGTTATTAAGAAATAAGGTGAATGGAGTGACTATTTATGGGATTGAAGTAAAGGTTAATGCAGCACTATCAAAAGTTGCTTGGATCAATAGGACCCCCTGCTGGTCTCCCAAGATTAAAGGGCCCCAAACAAGTCCACTTTATATAACCTAGTTGAAGAAATTTAAAAAGCCAGAAGACAAAACCTGCAATGAAAAACCTCATCTGGAATCACCTGGGCAATAGTCAGGTATGTACTCAAGGTGAAGACTGACTGAGGGGCCAGGGTCTTCTGGTCTGACCTCCAGTCAGGGACCTGGGGACCCAAGACCATATGCACATGTGTAGGTAAAATGGGCAGGGAAGTGGGTGGAGGAGGAAGAAGAGGCACATAATGGCAACAACATGGATGGTTGATGAAACCATACTGGCCCACAAGACAGAAAAGGACAAAGGCTTTAAGGGAGATAAGTGCAGGTCTAGGCAGAGTGTGGGACAAGCTGAATTCCATTTTGATGCGGAGTGGTATTCAGATGACAATATTTACTAACTGGAGATTAGAGGGAATTCTCTTCCAAGAGGAAAGTAAAGGATGGGAGTGAACCTGGAAAGAAAATGCGGCTCTAGCAAAATGGGTCAGGCAGCAACTAATGCTGGATATGCACTAAGGGTTCTAGGAAAGAAAGGGCTTGTACCCTGACCCAGCAGGGACTCTTGACATTTAATACAGATAGAGATCAAAGTGGCCACGGGGCAGTGACCCTCCATCCTAGCTACTGAGGCTCAAGGGCAACACCTATGGGAATCATACAGCCTCCAAACTTATGGAAGTTCTCTGGAAAGACTTGTAACTTACATCAATGTACCATGACTGCCCTCATGCCCAAAACAGGTGGAAATAAGACATATCCATAATATGACTAACCATAATATGGTTAGTACAGATAGAAACTATATTCTGAATACCACTCACATCCTCAGCACATGAGGGAGGTGGGCCCTGCTACATAACAATACACAATGGAAACAATACACAAAACGAAGTCACTCACTGTCTCAGCTCAGGCAGTTGTGGGACAAAAGGTAGAAAAGCAAAATAGTACAGCCTGTGGAGGGTATGGGGGGAGTGGCTGGGGTTGCCTGGAGGACAGGAGGGTGTGGGTGAGTCATGGGACGTAGAGCTGGAAATGTGAGTTGGGGTCAGACTAGTGCCACATGCATAGCCCACCTGGCAGCTTTGGCCCTCTTTCACAGTCAGTGCAGGAACGTATTTACGGCAAAAGTCTGGAGCTAGACAGCTGAGTGAGTCCTGAGTGATCAGTTTAGCCATTCTACATATTCTTTCTATACAGGTAGAAAGGTGACAATCAGTACCTTACATCAGGGTTAATGTGAGGACTGAGTAAGTCAATGCCTGCAAACCACTCAACCAGTGCCTGGAGCCTAGGAAAGCATGCAATGCATTAGCTATTACAGTAGTTATTATTATTATTAATTGTACAATCAACAGGGCCACTGGAAGGGGACTGATAAGATCGCAGCCTCTCTTTCCAGTACTTGATTGGACTGTAGTGTATAGGATGGAAGGGATCAGAGGGGTGGAAGGCCAAGAAGCTAGTTAGGAGGTCACTGCAATTCTAGGTGAGAGGTACTACCCAAAGTGGCAAAGGTTAAAGAGGAACAAAGCAAGGGAAAGGGACCAGAGATTAGATACATCTGAGCAGTGAACTGACAACACTTGGCAAATGCCTGGGCATGGCTGGTGTGGAAAATGAAATGGTCAGAAGATAAAAGGATGTTGTCTGCAAACATGTCCATGTTTGCACTGAGGTAACTGCTGAAATGACACTTGGAAATTAATTCTGCCTGCCCTAGACTGAGCCCCGTGTTCATCTTGTTGTACCCAGTGGCCCTGGTACTCACAGACATTCAGAGCTCCTCCCACCTCGAACACTCTAATCCTCTGGTTCTCTGTCAGGAAACGTTGCCTAAAGGTGACTTTTAAGCTACTTGTCATGCACTACTAGCACAGTGAGTAACTGATGACTGGTCATCCTTCCACCTGGCTGGCTACCTGGCTCCAAAGGCCTCCGGGCACACTGCCAACCCCATTCCTTCTACCCTTTTACTTGATCTTTCTCCCAGAAGTTTCAGACTAAAGTTATTAAGTCCAATTTACAAGGAAGGGGGCAGCCGCCAAAGGAAGCAAGTCACGAAAATGACTAGACTCAACCCTGAAATACTCCTCGCCACACACACAGGAACTGGCATCCACCCGGGAGCGGGGCTCCATGTCCCTTGCAGGCAAGTGCATGGGGCTAAGAATCAGCCCACCCACGTTTTAACTCTACCATTAACTTCTAACAAACCACGTGTCCAGTCGGGCCTCAGACCTGAGACTAAATTCTGGATACCTCCATACTCCCCTTGACACAGGGAACAGTCAGCTGGAGGCACCACCCCAGTGCTCACTCTTCCTTGGCTCCAGAAGACTCATGGTGTCCTGACCTGGCTGCAGCCTGGAACTCCCCGGGGGCCGTACCCCCAATCCCCGGACCCCCACCCCCAGCATGCTGCCGCCCCGCGTGCCTCTAGCAGGCCAACTGCTACTTGGTTCAGCTGCCAGTAGATGCTGATGCCCATGCTCTTCACCAGCAGCTCCCAGCGGGCCCCGCTTACTCCGGGCGGCTGGAGCGCCCGGCAGACGTTCCTGACCTGCTCTTCGGAGAAGTGGATGGAAGCAGAGGCCATCCTTCATTTGCCACAGCTCTTCTGCCTGTAAGGGGAGGCCAGGGACAGGCTTATTTTTGTTAAGAGTGGGGGAGAGAGGGTGGCCCAGCATGATTGGCAGGGACCTAAA
This sequence comes from Balaenoptera acutorostrata, assembly GCF_949987535.1. NCBI lineage: Eukaryota > Metazoa > Chordata > Mammalia > Artiodactyla > Balaenopteridae > Balaenoptera > Balaenoptera acutorostrata. Next base: position 28,798,413 of record NC_080083.1, read on the forward strand.
AAGAGACAGGGTAGAAGGCGGGACTTAGCGGGGAGAAGGAGCTAGTGTGAGGAGGCAGCGAGGGGTGGGTCTAGAGAAGTGGACTGGGCTGAGCAAGAGATGAGTGAGGACGGAAAAGAAGTAAAACCAGAGGAACGCGGGGCTTGATCTGGGGAAGGATGGAGGGGCTAGAAATGGGGAGGCTTCTAGAAAGAAGGGAAAAAGAAGACACCAATGTCATCTCAAAAGCATCTCTTCCCCAACACCATACTCTCCAAACCTGCTTGCGTGTCTCCTCTACCTTTTCTGAAGAACGTTAGGGAAGGTCTCTGAGCGGTTTGGTAGAAGTGGGAAGTGAAATGGACAGAGCCAAAATGCTTGAAAATCTCAGGGATCAGCTGCTAGAAAAAGATTCCATTCTTTCTGTTACGTGCTTTAAAACATTTTTCTGAGAAAGGATTCATGGGATTCCCCAGAAGGCCAAAGGGGTCGTTGGCACAAAAAGAATTTAAAAACATAATCCATAATGGTAATTTGCCACCTGGATGGTGAAAGATGACCTAAAGGTATCATGGTGTCCATCCAGGATTTCTCAGCTTGCATAATTTAGATCTTTTGCAACTCAAAGGTCTTTTAGCTCCTTCAAGTCCCTGGGGTATTACTATTTTTCTTACTACCAGACTGTACTTACATTTGAGTAGACAGTTTAAACATCAATCAGTGTAACACCTCATGGGTGCCAGTAAATTCTGACAACCTATATTTTCTAATTTGTAAAATACGGTAAAAATTGTGCAAAAATTTAACATTGAGGAGGTGATTACATAAAATAAACATAGAACATGTTTGCACAGTGCTTATCAAAGTAAATGTTCATTAAAATGTCCACTTGTTCTACATTACTATATTGAAATGTTTCTCCTTCTATACTTGGAAGAAAGCTTTGAAGTTGATGGCAAACTGCCTTTATGCCAGTTTCCAAGAAAAGAAAATGATCAGACTTGGCAGCATAGATAAGTTACTGCTGTATTCAAATCAAGGCTGGTTCTGTTCTGTTTTATGAGGATAGGAGGAGGGATGGGGTAGTTCCCTACACTAAATGCACAAGGGATTAGAGACTACAGTTTTATAATGCATTTTATGTTCTCTCTTATTTATAAAAATGTATTTAAACAAAAATTCAATTGCTTAAAAAAGCAATTGCGTGGAGGAACTTCAAGATGGTGGAAGAGTAAGACGTGGAGATCACCTTCCTCACCACAAATACATCAGAAATACATCTACATGTGGAACAACTCCTACAGAACACCCACTGAACTCTGGCAGAAGATGTCAGACCTCCTAAAAGGCAAGAAACTCCCCACGTACCTGGGTAGGGCAAAAGAAAAAAACAGAGAAAAAAGAATAGGGATGGGACCTGCACCAGTGGGAGGTAGCTGTGAAGGAGGAAAGGTTTCCACACACTAGGAAGCCCCTTCATGGGCGCAGACGGCGGTGGCGGAGGGGGGAAGCTTTGGAGCCATGGAGGAGAGCCCAGCAACAGGGGTGCGGAGGGCAAAGCGGAGAGATTCCCGCACAGAGGATGGGTGTCGACCAGCACTCACCAGCCCGAGAGGCTTGTCTGCTCACCCTCCGGGACGGGTGGGGGCTGGGAGCTGAGGCTCGGGCTTCGGTCGGATCCCAGGGAGAGGACTGGGGTTGGCGGCGTGAACACAGCCTGAAGGAGCTAGTGCACCATGGCTAGCCGTGAGGGAGGCCAGGAAAAAGTCTGGAGTTGCCGAGGAGGCAAGAGACTTTTTCTTGGCTCTTTGTTTCCTGGTGCGCGAGGAAAGGGAATTAAGAGCGCCGCTTAAAGGAGCTCCAGAGACGGGTGCAAGCCGCGGCTATCAGCGCGGACCCCAGAGATGGGCATGGGACACTAAGGCTGCTGCTGCCGCCACCAAGAAGCCTGTGTGCAAGCACAGGTCATTATCCACACCTCCCCTCCTGGAGCCTGTGCAGCCCGCCACTGCCAGGGTCCCGTGATCCAGAGACAGCTTCCCCGGGAGAACACAGAGCGAGCCTCAGACTGGTGAAACGTCACACTGGCCTCTGCCGCCACAGGCTCACCCCGCACTCCGTACCCCTCCCTCCCCCCCGGCCTGAGTGAGCCAGAGCCCCCTAATCAGCTGCTACCTTAACCCTGTCCTGTCTGAAGAAAGAACAGATGCCCGAAGGCAATCTACATGCAGAGGCAGGTCCAAATCCAAAGCTGAACCCTGGGAGCTGTGCGAACAGAGAAGAGAAAGGGAAATCTCTCCCATCAGCCTCAGAAGCAGAGGATTAAATCTCCACAATCAACTTGATGTACCCTGCATCTGTGGAATACCTGAATAGACAACGAATCATTGCAACTTGAAGCAGTGGACTTTGGGAGCAAAAATATTTTTTTTCCCTTTTCTCTTCTTGTGAGTATGTATGTGTATGTATCTGTGTGTGATTTTCTCTGTATACCTTTGCTTTTATCATTTGTCCTAGGGTTCTGTCTGTCCATTTTTTTTTTTTTTTTGTATAGTTTTGAGCACTTGTTTTCATTGGTGAATTTGTTTTTTGGTTTGGTTGCTCTCTTCTTCCTTTTTATTACTTTTTAATTATTTTATTTTTAATAATTATTTTTTATTTTTTATAATAACTTTATTTTATTCTTTTTCTTTCTTTCTTTTTTTCTCCATTTTATTTTGAGATGTGTGGATGACAGGGTCTTGGTGCTCCAGCCGGGCATCAGACCTGTGCCTCTGACGTGGGAGAGCCCAGTTCAGGACATTGGTCCACCAGAAACCTCCCAGCTCCACGTAATATCAAATGGTGAAAATCTCCCAGAGATCTCAATCTCAACGCCAAGACCCAGCTCCACTCAATGACCAGAAAGCTATAGTGCTGGACACTCCATGTCAAACAACTAGCAAGATAGGAGCACAACCCCACGCATTAGCAGAGAGGCTGCCTAAAATCATAAGGTCAGAGACACCCCAAAACACACCACCAGATGAGGACCTTCCCACGAGAAAGACAAGATCCAGCCTCATCCACCAGAACACAGGCACTAGTCCCCTCCACCAGGAAGCCTACACAACCCATTGAACCAACATTAGCCACTGGGAGCAGAGACCAAAAACAACACGAACTACAAACCTGCAGTCTCCGAAAGGGAGACCCCAAACACAGTTTGGGATTAAGTTAAGTTAAGTTAAGCAAAATGAGAAGACAGAGAAGCACACAGCAGATGAAGGAGCAAGGTAAAAAAAACCAACCAGACTAAACAAATGAAGAGGAAATAGGCAGTCTACCTGGAAAAGAATATAGAATAATGATAATAAAGATGATTCAAAATCTTGGAAATAGAATGGAGAAAAGACAAGAAACGTTTAACAAGGACCTAGAAGAACTAAAGAGCAAACAAACAATGATAAAAAACAAAAAAAAATGAAATAAAAAATTCTCTAGAAGGAATCAGTAACAGAATAACTGACGCATAAGAACAGATAAGTGACCTGGAAGATAAAATAGTGGAAATAACTACTGCAGAGCAGAATAAAGAAAAAAGATTGAAAAGAATTGAAGACCGTCTCAGAGACCTCTGGGACAACATTAAACGCACCAACATTCGAATTATAGGGGTCCCAGAAGAAGAAGGGAAAAAGGGACTGAGAAAATATTTGAAGAGAATATAGTTGAAAACTTCCCTAATATGGGAAAGGAAATAGTTAATCAAGTCCAGGAAGCGCAGAGAGTCCCATACAAGATAAATCCAATGAGAAACATTCCAAGACACATATTAATCAAACTATCAAAAATTAAATACAAAGAAAAAATATTAAAAGCAACAAGGGAAAAACAAAAAATAACATACAAGGGAATTCCCATAAGGTTAAAAGCTGATCTTTCAGCAGAAACTCTGCAAGCCAGAAGGGAGTGGCAGGACATAATTAAACTGATGAAAGGGAAAAACCTACAACCAAGATTACTCTACCCAGCTGGGATCTCATTCAGATTTGATGGAGAAATTAAAACCTTTACAGACAAGCAAAAGCTAAGAGAATATAGCACCACCAAACCAGCTTTACAACAAATGCTAAAGGAACTTCTCTACACAGGAAACACAAGAGAAGGAAGAAAAAGACCTACAATAATAAGCCCAAAACAATTAAGAAAATGGAAATAGGAACATACATATCAATAATTACCTTAAATGTAAATGGATTAAATGCTCCAACCAAAAGACGTAGAATGGCTGAAGGGATACAAAAACAAGACCCAGGTATATGCTGTCTACAAGAGACCCACTTCAGACCTAGGGACACATACGGACTGAAAGTGAGGGGATGGAAAAAGATATTCCATGCAAATTGAAATCAAAAGAAAGCTTGAGTAGCAATTCTCATATCAGACAAAATAAAATTTAAAACAAAGACTATTACAGGAGACAAAGAAGGACACTACATAATGATCAAGGGATCAATCCAAGAAGAAGATATAACAATTGTAAATATTTATGCACCCAATGCAGTAGCACCTCAATACATAAGGCAAGTACTAAAAGACATAAAAGGGGAAAACGACAGTAACACAATCATAGTAGGGGACTTTAACACCCCACTTTCACCAATGGACAGATCATCCAAAGTGAAAATAAATAAGGAAGCACAAGCTTTAAATGATACATTTAACAAGATTAACTTAAGTGATCTTTATAAGACATGCCATCCAAACACAACAGAATACACTTTCTTCTCAAGTGCTCATGGAACAGTCTCCAGGAGAGATCATATCTTGGATCACAAATCAAGCCTTGGTAAATTTAAGAAAATTGAAATTGTGTCAAGTATCTTTTCCAGCCACAACGCTATGAGACTAGATATCAATTCCAGGAAAAATCTATAAAAAATACAAACACATGGAGGCTAAACAATACACTACTTAATAACCAAGAGATCACTGAAGAAATCAAAGAGGAAATTTTAAAAAATACCTAGAAACAAATGACAATGAAAACACGACGACCTAAAACCTATGGGATGCAGAAAAGCAGTTCTAAGAGGGAAGTTTATAGCAATACAATCCTACCTCAAGAAAGAAGAAATATCTCAAAAAAACAACCTAACCTTACTCCTAAAGCAATTAGAGAAAGAAGAACAAAACACACCAAAATATAGCAGAAGAAAAGAAATCATAAAAATCAGATCAGAAATAAATGAAAAATAAATGAAGGAAACAATAGCACAGATCAATAAAACTATAAGCTGGTTCTTTGAGAAGATAAACTAAATTGATAAACCATTAGCCAGACTCATCAAGAGAAAAAGGGAGAGGTCTCACGTCAATAGAATTAGAAATGAAAAAGGAGAAGTAACAACTGACATTGCAGAAATACAAAGGATCATGAGAGATTACTACAAGCAACTCTATGCCAATAAAATGGACAACCGGGAAGAAATGGACAAATTCTTAGAAAGCACAACCTTCCGAGACTGAACTAGGAAGAAATAGAAATTATAAACAAACCAATCACAAGCGCTGAAATTGAAACTGTGACTAAAAATCTTCCAATAAGCAAAAGCCAAAGACCAGATGTCTTCACAGGCGAATTCTATCCAACATTTAGAGAAGAGCTAACACCTATCCTTCTCAAACTCTTCCAAAATATAGCAGAGGGAGGAACACTCCCCAACTCATTCTACGAGGCCACCATCACCCTGATACCAAAAGCAGACAAAGATGTCACAAAGAAAGAAAACTACAGGCCACTGATGAACATAGATGCAAAATTTCTTAACCAAATACTAGCAAACAGAATCCAACAGCACATTAAAAGGATCGTACACCATGATCAAGTGGGGTTTATCCCAGGGATGCAAGGATTCTTCAATATACGCAAATCAATCAATGTGATTCACCATATTAACAAATTGAAGAATAAAGACCATATGATCATCTCAATAGATGCAGAAAAAGCTTTCAACAAAATTCAACACCCATTAATGATAAAAACCCTCCAGATAGTAGGCATAGAGGGAACTTACCTCAACATATAAAGGCTATATATGACAAACCCACAGCCAACCTCCTCCTCAGTGGTGAAAAACTGAAACCATTTCCACTAAGATCAGAAACAAGACAAGGTGGCCCACTCTCACTACTATTATTCAACATAGTTTTGGAAGTTTTAGCCATGGCAATCAGAGAAGAAAAAGAAATATAAGGAATCCAAATCAGAAAAGAAGAAGTAAAGCTGTCACAGTTTCAAATGACATGACTATAGGTAGAGAATCCTAAAGATGCCACCAGAAAACTACTAGAGTTAATCAATGAATTTGGTAAAGTGGCAGGATACAAAATTAAGGCACAGAAATCTCTTGCATTCCTATACACTAATGATGAAAAATCTGAAAGTGAAATCAGGGAAACAGTTCCATTTACTACTGCCACAAAAAGAATAAAATACCTAAGAATAAACATACCTAAGGAGACAAAAGACCTGTATGCAGAAAACTGTAATACATTGATGAAAGAAATTAGCAGATGGAGAGATATACCATGTTTGTGGATTGGAAGAATAAACATTGTGACAATGACTATAGTACCTAAAGCAATGTACAGATTCAATGAAATCCTTATCAAACTACCACTGGCATTTTTCACAGAATTAAAACAAAAATTTTCAGAAGTTGTATGGAAACACAAAGGACCACAAATAGCCAAAGCCATCTTGAGAAAGAAAAACAGAGCTGGAGGAATCAGGCTCGCTGACTTCAGACTATACTACAAAGCTACAGTATTCAAGACAGTATGGTACTGGCACAAAAACAGAAATATAGATCAATGGAACAGGATAGAAAGCCCAGAGATAAACCCACACACCTATGGTCACGTTATTTTTGATAAAGGAGGTAAGAATATACAATGGAAAAAACACAGCCTCTTCAAAAGTGGTGCTGAGAAAACTGGGCAGCTACATGTAAAAGAATGAAATTAGAACACTCCCTAACACCATACACAAAAATAAACTCAAAATGGATTAGAGACCTAAATGTAAGACCGGACACTATAAAACTCTTAGAGGAAAACATAGGAAGAACACTCTTTGACATAAATCACAGCAAGATCTTTTTTGATCCACCTCCTAGAGTAATGGAAATAAAAACAAAAGTAAATAAATGGGACCTAATGAAACTTCAAAGCTTTTGCACAACAAAGGAAACCATAAATAAGACGAAAAGACAACCCTCAGAATGGGAGAAAATATTTGCAAATGAATCAACAGACAAAGGATTAATCTCCAAAATATATAAACAGCTCATGCAGCTCAATATTAAAGAAACAAACAACCCAATCCAAAAATGGGCAGAAGACCTAAATAGAAATTTCTCCAAAGAAGATATACAGATGGCCAAGAAGCACATGAAAAGCTGCTCAACATCACTAATTATTAGAGAAATGCAAATGAAAACTACAATGAGATATCACCCCACACCAGTTAGAATGGGCATCATCAGAAAAATCTACAAACAACAAATGCTGGAGAGGGTGTGAAGAAAAGGGAACCCTCTTGCACTGTTGGTGGGAATATAAGTTGATGCAGCCACTATGGAGAACAGTATGGAGGTTCCTTAAAAACCTAAAAATAGAACTACCATACGACCCAGCAATCCCACTACTGGGCATATACGCTGAGAAACCCATAATTCAAAAAGAGTCATGTACCACAATGTTCATTGCAGCTCTATTTACAATAGCCAGGACATGGAAGCAACCTAAGTGTCCATCAACAGATGAATGGATAAAGAAGATGTGGCACATATATACAGTGGAATATTACTCAGCCATAAAAAGAAAGGAAATTGAGTTATTTGTAGTGAGATGTATGGACCTAGAGACTGCCATATAGAGTGAAGTAAGTCAGAAAGAGAAAAACAAATACCATATGCTAACACATATATATGCAATCTAGAAAAGAAAAAAAAAAAGGTTCCGAAGAACCTAGGGGAAGGACAGGAATAAAGAGGCAGAGGTAGAGAATGGACTTGAGGACACGGGAATTGGGTAGGGTAAGCTGGGATGAAGGAGAGAGTGGCATGGAGTTATATATACTACCAAATGTAAAATAGATAGCTAGTGGGAAGCAGCCGCATAGCACAGGGCGATCAGCTCGGTGCTCTGTGACCACCTAGAGGGGTGGGATAGAGAGGGTGGGAGGAAGATGCAAGATGGAAAAGATATGGGGATATATGTATATGTATAGCTGATTCACTTTGTTATAAAGCAGAAACTAAAACACCATTGTAAAGCAATTATACTCCAATAAAGGTGTTTAAAAAAATAAAATAAAATAAATGAAAAGAAAAAAAAAAGAGTCATGTACCACAATGTTCATTGCAGCTCTATTTACAATAGCCAGGACATGGAAGCAACCTAAGTGTCCACCGACAGACGACTAGATAGAAGAGATGTGATATATATATAGAGTGGAATATTACTCAGCCATAAAAAGAAAAAAAAATTGAGTTATTTGTAGTGAGGTGGATGGACCTAGAGTCTGTCATACAGAGTGAAGTAAGTCAGAAAGAGAAAAACAAATACCATATGCTAACACATATATATGGAATCTAAAAAACTAAAAACAAAAAATGGTCATGAAGAACCTAGGGGCAAGATGGGAATAAAGACACAGACCTACTAGAGAATGGACTTGAGGACACGGGGAGTGGGAAGGGTAAGCTGGGACAAAGTGAAACAGCGCATGGACATATATACACTACAAAATGTTAAATAGATAGCTAGTTGGAGGCAGCTGCATAGCAAAGGGAGATCAGTTTGGTGCTTTTTGGCCACCTAGAGAGGTAGAATAGGGAAGTTGTGAGGGTGGGAGACGCAAGAGGGAAGAGATATGGCGATATATGTATATGTATAGCTGATTCACTTTTTTATAAAGCAGAAACTAACACACCATTTTAAAGCTATTATATTCCAATAAAGATGTTAAAAAAAAAAAGAAAGAATGAACTGGTTGACAAACTTAAAAAATAAATAATAAAAATAAAAATAAAATAAAATATATTGAGAAAAAAAAACCTCAAAAACTATTGACTAAGAAGTATTTTCAAATATTTTCAGGGAATCCCATTTTAAAGGTGTGCTTTGATGAAGCTGCTGCTTTATCACTTTATAGCAAGTGATTAAAGAAGACAAGCATTGGAGTATAAATGGCATCATGCAAGATATAAGACGTAAGGCAAGAAATTTAAATTGTGTTTATTACATGTATTTAAAAGTGTACCAAACTCAGAAAGTAAATGTGTATATTTTTGGGTATGTTGAGATTTATAACCATGTTTATTTTATTACAGCTAATGAAGAAAAGAATTATATAGGAAATAATTTTTATTTGGGAGCAAAAGTCGGATAAAGGGTTGGAAGGGGGCCTAGAAAGACCTGTTCTCTTTCAGGACTTGTCTATTATAATAGGCCAGCCTGTTTCCTTTGTGAAAAATACTCTTTAGAGGAACTTCCAGCAACATGGCAGGTGGTGAAGAGTCAAATAATGTATTTGGGGGGCTCCCTAAAATCCCAACAGACGAAAGCTCTTAGGGCTGGGATTAAGGTTCTAATACTCACACATGGACTAAAGACGTGGTACTGGGCAATAGCTGGTGGGAAGCTGGACCAGAGACTTCTTCATGGAACCTGGGTCCCCTAAGAGCTGTCCCTTCCATTTCAATGAAACCAGAAAATCCCCAGCCTGTAGACCATGGAGCCCTCAAGGAACCTCATGCTTTTCCAGAAGCCTTAGGTAGAAAGAAACAAAAAGGCAACTGGAAGAAAACACACCTCAAGCCTATGCCAGAGAGTGAAATTAAATTTACATTACCTGCAACTGTATGGGAGCTGCAAGGAGATAAATTAACACAAACGAAATTTGAAACCCCTGGAACCCTGTCAGAATCAAAACCAGTGACAGTTTCACAGCTAGGACACATGCAATTATCCAAGAGAAAACAATACCCACAGAACGTGCATGTACAAAAAGGGAGTTACAAAGACTTGAGGAAACAACTCACCATGTCAGAGAGATAGCAGATGTGCAAACAGGATTATCAGAACCAAAGAACCACAGAGAGCAGACCAATAGGAGAGTAATTATTCAATGTGTATTTGTGATAATATAAGAGGTAAAAGAAGGTCTGGAAGTGGAAAACTAAGAAAAAGATAAATGAATTTTAAAATGTATGAAAAGAATAAAACCACCTTCTACAATGAAAACTCTAACAGTCACTACAATTAAAAGCTTAAAAGAGGAGGTAAAATAGTTGTCCTGACTCAGTTCAAGAGAGGAATAAGAAGGTGGTTATGAGGAAATTCCCCAGAAAGCAACACTGAGAAATAGAGAAATAGAAAACATGAATGATTAATTAAGAGACATGAAGGACACATTGAAAAAGTAAAACATTTCTGACTGGAGTTCCACAGAAGAGAACAGAGACGTTAGGAGGTGAGGTGGATGGGTGGGGAAGAAATAGTTAAATGCATGTATGGAAACAAAGTGGAACTAAAATTCTAAGCAGCAATAAACAAAAACAAGGGAGGGCAAATTACCTGTAGAAGGTATTTAAGAGATATTGATTTAGTCTCCAATGCATATTAAAATTTAATGGAGACCAGAATCACAACGAGCTGCTGAACAATTATTGACAGGAAGACACTGGAACTCACCAAAAAAGATACCCCACATCCAAAGACAAAGGAGAAGCCACAATGAGATGGTAGGAGAGGTGCAATCACAGTAAAATCAAACCCATAACTGGTGGGTGGGTGACTCAGAGACTGGAGAACACTTATACCACAGAAATCCACCCACTGGAGTGAAGGTTCTGAACCCCATGTCAGACTTCCCAGCCAGGGGGTCTGGCAACGGAAGGAGGAATTTCTAGAGAATCAGACTTTGAAGCCTAGTGGGAATTGATTGCAAGACTTAGACAGTACTGGGGGAAACAGAGACTCCACTCTTGGAGGGCACACACAAAGTAGTGTGTGCATTGGGACCCAAGGGAAGGAGCAGTGACCCCAGTGGAGACTGAACAAGACCTACATGCTAGTGTGGGAGGGTCTTCTTCAGAGGTGGGTGTGGGGGCTGTGGCCCACTGTGGGGACAAGGACACAGGTAGCAGAAGTTCTGGGAAGTACTCCTTGGTGTAAGCCCTCCCAGAGTCTGTCATTAGCCCCACCAAAGAGCCCAGGTAAGCTCCAGTGTTAGGTTGCCTCAAGCCAAACAACCAACAGGGAGGGAACCCAGCCCCACCCATCAACAGTCAAGTGGATTAAAGTTTTACTGAGCTCTGGCAAACAGAGCAACACCCAGCTCTAACCACCACCAGTCCCTCGCATCAAGATGCTTAGATACCCTCATCTACCAGAGGGCAGACAGCAGAAGCAAGAAGAACTACAATCCTGCAGCCTGTGGAACAAAAACTACATTCACAGAAAGATAGACAAGATGAAAAGGCAGAGGGCTATGTACCAGACGAAGGAACAAGATAAAACCCCAGAAAAAACAACTAAATGAAGTGGAGATAGGCAACCTTCCAGATAAAGAATTCAGAAAAATGATACTGAAGATAATCCAGGACCTTGGAAAAAGAATGGAGGCAAAGATCAAGAAGACGCAAGAAATGTTTAACAAAGACCTAGAAGAATTAAAGAACAAACAAACAGAGATGAACAATACAATAACTGAAATGAAAACTACACTAGAATGAATCCATAGTAGAATAACTGAGGCAGAAGAACGGATAAATGACCTGGGAGACAGAATGGTGGAATTCACTGCCTTGGAACAGACTAAAGAAAAAAGAATGAAAAGAAATGAAGACAGCCTAAGAGACCTCTGGGACAACATTAAACACAACAACATTCGCATTATAGGTGTCCCAGAAGGAGAAGAGAGAGAGAAAGGACCACAGAAAATATTTGAAGAGATTATAGTTGAAAACTTCCCTAACATGGGAAAGGAAATGGCCACCCAAGTCCAGGAAGTGCAGCGAGTCCCATACAGGATAAACCCAAGGAGAAACATGCCAAAACACATAGTAATCAAATTGGCAAAAATTAAAGACAAAGAAAAATTATTGAAAGCAGCAAAGGAAAAATGACAAATAATATACAAGGGAACTCCCATAAGGTTAACAGCTGATTTATTAGCAGAAACTCTACAAGGCAGAAGGGAGTGGCATGATGTACTTAAAGTGATGAAAGGGAAGAACCTACAACCAAGATTACTCTACCTGGCAAGGATCTCATTCAGATTCGATGGAGAAATGAAAAGCTTTACAGACAAGCAAAAGCTAAGAGAATTCAGCACCACCAAACCAGCTCTACAACAAATGCTACAGGAACTTCCCTAAGTGGGAAACACAAGACAAGAAAAGGACCTACAAAAACAAACCCAAAACAATTAAGAATGGTTATAGGAACATACATATCAATAATTACCTTAAACGTGAATGGATTAAATGCTCCAACCAAAAGACACAGGCTTGCTGAATGGATACACAAACAAGACCCATATATATGCTGTCTACAAGAGACCCACTTCAGACCTAGGGACACATACAGACTGAAAGTGAGGGGATGGAAAAAGATACTCCATGCAAATGGAAATCAAAACAAAGCTGGAGTAGCTTTACTCATATCAGATAAAATAGAGTTTAAAATAAAGAATGTTACAAGAGACAAGGAAGGACACTACATAATGATCAAGGGATCAATCCAAGAAGAAGATATAACAATTATAAATATATATGCACCCAATATAGGAGCACCTCAGTACATAAGGCAACTGCTAACAGCTATTAAAAGAGGAAATCGACAGTAACACAATAAGAGTGGGGGACTTTAACAACTCACTTACACCAATGGACAGATCAACCAAAATGAAAATAAATAAGGAAACAGAAGCTTTAAATGACACAATAGACCAGATAGATTTAATTGATATTTATAGGACATTCCATCCCAAAACAGCAGATTACACTTTCTTCTCAAGTGCTCACAGACCGTTCTCCAGGATAGATCACATCTTGGGACACAAATCAAGCCTCAGTAAATTTAAGAAAATTGAAATCATATCAAGCATCTTTTCTGACCACAACACTCTGAGATTAGAAATGAATTACAGGGGAAAAAATGTAAAAAACACAAACACATGGAGGCTAAAAAATACGTTACTAAATAACTAAGAGATCACTGCAGAAATCAAAGAGGAAATAAAAAAATACCTGGAGACAAATGACAATGAAAACACGACGATCTGAAACCTATGGGATGCAGCAAAAGCAGTTCTAAGAGGGAAGTTTATAGTTATAAAAGCCTACCTCAAGAAACAAGAAAAACCTCAAGTAAACAATCTAACCTTACACCTAAAGGAACTAGAGAAAGAAGAACAAACAAAGCCCAAAGTTAGCAGAAGGAAAGAAATCATAAAGATCAGAGCAGAAATAAATGAAATAGAGACAAAGAAATCAATAGCAAAGATCAATAAAACTAAAAGCTGGTTCTTTGAGAAGATAAACAAAATTGATAAACCATTAGTGAAACTCATCGAGAAAAAGAGGGAGAGGACTCAAATCAATAAAATTAGAAATGAAAAAGGAGAAGTTACAACAGACACCACAGAAATACAAAGCACCCTAAGAGACTACTAAAAGCAACTCTATGCCAATAAAATGGACAAGCTGGAAGAAATGGACAAATTCTTAGAAAGGTGTAACCTTCCAAACTGAACAAGGAAGAAACAGAAAATATGAACAGACCAATCACAAGTAATGAAATTGAAACTGTGATTAAAAATCTTCCAACAAACAAAAGTCCAGGATCAGATGGCTTCACAGGTGAATTCTATCAAACATTTGGAGAAGAGCTAACACCCATCCTTCTCAAACTCTTCCAAAACATTGCAGAGGAAGGAGGACTCCCAAACTCATTCTATGAGGCCCCCATCACCCTGATACCAAAACCAGAGAAAGATACTACAAAAAAAGAAAATTATAGACTAATATCACTGATGAATATAGATGCAAAAATCCTCAATAAAATACTAGAAAACAGAATCCAGCAACACATTAAAAGGATCATACACCACGATCAAGTGGGATTTAACCCAGGGATGCAAGGATTCTTCAATATAAGCAAATCAATCAATGTGATACACCATATTAACAAATTGAAAACTAAAAACCATATGATCATCTCAATAGATGCAGAAAAAGCTTTTGACAAAATTCAACACCCATTTCTGATAAAAACTCTCCAGAAAGTGGGCATAGGGGGAAACTACCTCAACACAATAAAGGCCATATATGACAAACCCACAGCAAACATCATTCTCAATGGTGAAAAATTGAAAGCATTTCCTCTACGATCAGGAACGAGACAAGGATGTCCACTCTCACCACTATTATTCAACATAGTTTTGGAAGTCCTAGCTATGGCAATCAGAGAAGGAAAAGAAATAAAAGGAATATAAATTGGAAAAGAAGAAGTAAAACTGTCACTGTTTGCGGATGATCTGATACTATACAAAGAGAATCCTAAAAATGCCACCAGAAAACTACTAGAGCTAATCAATGAATTTGGTAAAGTTGCACAATACAAAATTAATGCACAGAAATCTCTTGCATTCCTATACACTAATGATGAAAAATCTGAAAGAGAAAGTATGGAAACACTCCCATTTACCATTGCAACAAAAAGAATAAAATACCTAGGAATAAACCTACCTAGGGAGACAAAAGTTCTGTATGAAGAAAACTATAAGACACTGATGAAAGAAATTAAGATGATATCAACAGATGGAGAGATGTACCATGTTCTTGGACTGGAAGAATCAATATTGTGAAAATGACTATACTACCCAAAGCAATCTACATATTCATTGCAATTCCTATCAAGTTACCAATGGCATTTTTGAAGGAACTAGAACAAATCGGCTTACAATTTGTATGGAGACAGAAAAGAACCCGAATTGCCAAAGCAGTCTTGAGAGAAAGAAATGGAGCTGGAGCAATCAGACTCCCTGACTTCAGACTATACTACAAAGCTAGAGTAATCAAGACAATACGGTACTGGCACAAAAACAGAAACATAGATCAATGGAACATGACAGAAAGTCCAGAGATAAACCCATGCACCTATGGTCAACTAACCTATGAGAAAGGAGGCAAAGATGTACAATGGAGAAAAGAGAGTCTCTTCAATAAGTGGTGCTGGGAAAACTGGACAGCTACATGTAAAAGAATGAAATTAAAACACTCCCTAACACCATACACAAAAATAAACTCAAAATGGATTAGAGACCTAAATGTAAGACTGGACACTATAAAACTCTTAGAGGAAAACATAGGAAGAACACTCTTTGACATAAATCACAGCAAGATCTTTTTTGATCCACCTCCTAGAGTAATGGAAATAAAAACAAAAGTAAACAAATGGGACCTAATGAAACTTCAAAGCTTTTGCACAGCAAAGGAAACCATAAATAAGACGAAAAGACAACCCTCAGAATGGGAGAAAATATTTGCAAACGAATCAATGGACAAAGGATTAATCTCCAAAATATATAAACACCTCATGCAGCTCAATATTAAAGAAACAAATACCCCAATCCAAAAATGGGCAGAAGACCTAAATAGACACTTCTCCAAAGAAGATATACAGATGGCCAAGAAGCACATGAAAAGCTGCTCAACATCACTAATGATTAGAGAAATGCAAATCAAAACTACAATAAGGTATCACCTCACACCAGTTAGAATGGGCATCATCAGAAAATCTACAAACAACAAATGCTGTAGAGGGTGTGGAGAAAAGGGAACCCTCTTGCACTGTTGGTGGGAATGTAAATTGATACAGCCACTATGGAGAACTGTATGGAATTTCCTTAAAAAACTAAAAATAGAATTACCATATGATCCAGCAATCCCACTACTGGACATATACCCAGAGAAAACCATAATTCAAAAAGACACATGCACCTCAATATTCACTGCAGCAGTATTTACAATAGCCAGGTCATGGAAGCAACCTAAATGCCCATCAACAGATGAATGGATAAAGAAGATGTGGTACATATATACAATGGAATATTACTCAGCCATAAAAAGGAACAAAATTGAGTCATTTGTTCATACGTGGATGGATATAGAGACTGTCATACAGAGTGAAGTCGGTCAGAAAGCGAAAAACAAATATCGTATGTTAAGCATGTATGTGGAACCTAGAAAAATGGTACAGATGAACCGCTTTGCAGGGCAGAAGTTGCGACACAGATGTAGAGAACAAACGTATGGACATCAAGGGGTGAAAACTGCAGTGGTGTGGGGCTGGTGGTGTGCTGAAATGGGCGATTGGGATTGACATGTATACACTGATGTGTATAAAATTGATGACTAATAGAACCTGCAGTATAAACAAACAAACAAAAAGAAAAACAACTAATACTAAACTTTCTTTGGGTTATTTGTATGGAAATATGTTAATATAAATGTTTCAGACATTACATGAAATTTTGAAAAATCTTATATGTTCTGGTATAATGTTATAAGTCATAATTCTAGTTATTACTTTAAAATTTATATCTCAGAAGTAACTAAATTTCCTTGTCAATTGCACTATTATGAACTTTCATCAAATCTTTAACCATGGTCATTTTTAAGTCTTTTGCCATTTACAGACAGTTCTGGGTGTACTCTGATGCTTTTGCAAATATGTTCCTATAAAAGGTATTCATCTTCAAGGAATTCATAGAAAAGACTCTGACAAGTACAGGTTTCTGGTAACTGTACTGCTGAACTGAATGAATAAGCATTTTCAGAACTCTAATGAAAAACTGATGAACTCATAAAAGTGCTAACAAAAGATCAAGATGAAAAAAAAATTAATTACATGGGACTGAGTGAACTGATGAGGATGATTATGATTTTTGTGACTTTCTGTTTGAATTAAAAAAAAAAATCCCACAGGGACTCAGAGGCAAAAAATATACAAATCAATTTTTCACTGCAAAGTAAAGGAGCTGTTACAGTGGAGGATTACTGGGAAAATAAAATAAAATAAATGTTTCAGACATTACATGAAATTTCTAAAAATCTTATATGTTCTGATATAATGTTATAAGTCATAATTCTAGTTATTACTTTAAAATGTAATTCTCAGAAATAACTAAATTTCCTTGTCAATTGCATTATTATGAACTTTCATCAAATCTTTAACCATGGTCATTTTTAAGTCTTTTGCCATTTACAGACAGTTCTGGGTGTACTCTGATGCTTTTGCAAAAATGTTCCTATAAAAGTGTTTCATCTTCAAGGTATTCATGGAAAAGACTCTGACAAGTACAGGTTTCTGGTAACTGACTATACTGCTGAACTGAATGAATAAGCATTTTCAGAACTCTAATGGAAAACTGATGAATTCATAAAAGTGCTAACAAATGATCAAGATGAAAAAAAAAAACTAATTACATGGGACTGAGTGAACTGATGCAGATGATTATAATTTTTGTGACTTTCTGTTTGAATAAAAAAATTTAATGGAATGGATTCTCCAAACTCAATAATAAATCAAAGAAACTAATAAAAATGAGAAAAAGGTTTAAAGAGACATTTCACCAAAGACTATATACTGGTGGTAAATAAGAACGTGAAAATATACTCAGTATATTTAGCCATTAAGGTAACATAAATTAAAATCACAATGGGATACGATATGCTCTGAAATTGGTAAAAATTAAATTGATTGTTAAGAACAAGTTTTGGCAAGGATGTGGAAGAGACAGAACTCTCATGCATTGCTGGTAGGAATGAAAATGTTACAAACACTTCAGGAAACTGTGACAATTTCTTTTTTTTTTTTTTTTGTGACAATTTCTTAAAAAGTTAAACTTAAATCTACCATACAATCTAGCCATTCCATTCCTAGCTATTTACACAAGAGAGATTAAAAAAAAAAACCCTAGCATTTTCCATATATACACAAATGTTCATAGTATCTTTTAAAAAAAATTTTTATTGAAATATGTTCTATTTAATTTCTGCTGTACAGCAAACTGACAAAGTGATTCAGTTATACATACATATTCTTTTTCATATTCTTTTCCATTATGGTTTATCACAGGTTATTGAATATATTTCCCTGGGCTATACAGTAGGACCTTGCTGTTTATTCATACTATTTATAACAGTTTGCATCTACTAATCCCAAATGCCCAATTCTTCCCTGCTCCACCTATCCTCCCTCTTGGCAACCACAAATCTGTCTCTGTATCAGTGAGTCTGTTTTTGTTTCATAGATTTGTTCATTTATGTTGTACTTTAGATTCCACATATAAGTTATACCATATGGTATTTGTCTTTCTTTTTCTGGCTTACTTCACTTAGTATGATAATCTCTAAGTCCATCCATGTTGCTGCATATGCCATTATTTCATTAATTTTTATGGCTGAGTACTATTCCATTGTATATCTATACCACATCTTCTTTATCCATTCCTCTGTCAATGGACATTTAGGTTGCTTCCATGTCTTGGCTATTGTAAATAGTGCTGCTATGAACATAGGGGTGCATGTATCTTTTTGAATTAAGTTTTGTCTGGGTATATGCCCAGGAGTGGGATTGTTGGATCATATGGCAACTCTATTTTTAGTTTTTTGAGGAACCTCCATACGGTTTTCCATAGTGGTTGCACCAATTTACATTGTCACCAACAATGTAAGAGGGTTCCCTTTTCTCCACACCCTCTCCAGCATTTATTATTTGTAGACTTTTTAATGATGGCCATTCTGACTGGTGTGAGATGGTACCTCACTGTTGTTTTGGTTTCCATTTCTCTACTAATTAATGATGATGAGCATCTTTTCATGTGTCTATTGGCCATCTGTATGTCTTCTTTGGAGAAATGTCTATTTAGGTCTTCTATGCGTTTTTCGATTGGGTTGTTGGTATTTTTTTATTGAATCATAGGAGCTCTTTGTATATTTTGGAAATTAAGCCCTTGTTGGTCGCATCACTTGCAAATATTTTCTCCCAGTCCGTAGGTTGTCTTTTTGTTTTGTTTGTTATTTCCTTTGCTGTGCAAAAGCTTATAAATTTAATTAGATCCTATTTCTTTATTTTTGCTTTTATTTCTATTGCTTTGGGAGACTGACCTAAGAAAATGACTTATGTCAAAGAATGTTTTGCCTATATTCTCTTCTAGGAGTTTTATGGTGCCTTGTCTTATATTTTAGTCTTTAAGCCATTTTGAGTATATTCTTCTGTATGGTGTGAGGGTGTGTTATAAATTCATTGATTTACATGTGGCTGTCCAACTTTCCCAACACCACTTGCTGAAGAGACTGTCTTTTCCCCATTGTGTATTCTTGCCTCTTTTGTCAGAAATTAATTGTCCATACATGTGTAGGTTTATTTCTGGGCTCTCTATTCTGTTCCATTGGTCTGTGTGTCTGTTTTTGTGCAAATATCATGCTGTTTTGATTACTGTAACTTTGTAGTATTATCTGAAGTTTGGGAGGGTTATGCCTCCTGCTTTCTTCTTTTTCCTCAGGATTGCTTTGGCAATCCTGGGTCTTTTATGGTTCCATATAAATTTTAGGATTATTTTTTCTAGTTCTGTGAAAAATGCCATGGGTAATTTGATAGAGATAACATTAAATCTGTAGATTGCTTTGGGTAGTATGACCATTTTAACAATATTAATTCTTCCAATCCAAGAGCATGGGATATCTTTCCATTTCTTTGAATCTTCTTCAGTTTCCTTTATTAATGTTTTGTAGCTCTTAGAATATGTCTTTAACCTCCTTAATGAGGTTTATTCCTAAGTATTTTTTTGAAATGGTTTTAAATGTATTATTTGTTTACATTCCCTTTCTGATACTTCATTATTAGTGTAAAGAAATGCAACCAACTTCTGTATGTTAATCTTGTGTCCTGTTACCTTGCTGAAATCATTTATCATTTCCAGTAGTTTTTCTGTGAAGTCGTTACAGTTTTCTGTATATAGTACCATGTCATCTGCATATAATGACATTTTTATCTCTTCCCTACCAACTTAAATACCTTTTATTTCTTTGTTTTGTCTGATTGCTGTGGCGAAGACTTCCAATACTATGTTGAGTAGAAGTGGTGTTAGTGGGCATCCTTGTCTTCTTCCAGATTTTAGCAGGAAGACTTTCAGATTTTCACCATTGAGTATTATATTAACTGTGGATTTGTTCATAGCATCTTAATTTGTAAAAGCCCCAAACTGGAAACAACCTAATATTCTTCAATGTGTGAAATGATAAAACAAATTGTGATATATATATCAATGAATTACTAAGCAATAAGCTTTTAAATGATTCAAATATATGTATATGAGTGTGTGCATATGTCATATATAAATACATATATTACATATATATGTAATGCATGCAATATAGCATATAGCATTCAATTTAGGAATGAAATAGCATGATACCTGCAATTTAAACTCAAATCATTGTTAAAAATTGTGTAAATTATAAACAGAGAAGCAAAAGTGGCAAAATATAAACAAGTGATAAATTTAGGTAGGGGTAGCAATATTTCTGTTCTATTCCTTAAATTTTCAGAACCACAGCAGAGAACCAGCTTGCTAAGAGAACCCAGCCACAGTCAGGAAGCCAGGCATTCAGGAAGTTACCATCAGAACCATATACAATGCCAGTTAAGTGGATGCCTCTCTGCCCTGTTACCTCAGTTCTCGATGCACAAATTCATCTTACTGGGAGCCACATTTAATGTGCTTTCTAAGACACAAAAAGCTCCCAGGATTATGAGACCAGATGTGTTGGGTTCAGACTCCACCTCTGTCACTGCATTTACCTGTGTGACCTCTGGCCATTTGCCTAACCTTTGTGAACCTCAGTTTCCTCATCTTAAACAGTGAAATGATCCCACCTTATGGAGTTTAAATGAGGGCCATCATGACAGTAAAGCACCTAGTACAAGGTAGGCAAGCAATTATAGTATGTTCTTCTCCCCTCCTCAACCCCACCCCAGGTACCATGTGAGTGAGCAAGGAGAGGAGGGATGTGCCTGGAATTAGACAGAGGTTTAGTGGTGCTCCTTTGAAGAGACAAGTCTGTGGACAGACAGAGGAAGGGGTGATATAGAACTTGGTTTCTGGCAACATGTGACCATGTGTTAGAGAATATGGATATTTAAAAAGAAGCCCATTTTTTCTGTTCCAATGAAGTTTTAAAAACAAAAGCAGAAATATTATAGACAGAGAGGTTTAAGATTTAATATGAGGCCATGCATTGTGCTCACAGTTGTAAAGAATAGACTTTTTCACCAGGTATTTAGAAGCTTGCCCAGATGTCACGTCCATTCCAGAGCCTGCAAAGTGATGATAGGCTATAAGTGATGCCACTGTCTTTGTAGCAAAAAGATGACTCTTCACCTTCCCCTGGAAGCTAGGTATTAAATCATCACTAGATGACAGTAACATCCAAAAGTTACTTCTCTATGAACTTGTCAAACCACTTCGTCTTTTTTTCCCTTTGCTTCTCTATGTCAAGCAAACATTTATTCAACACAAAATAGAAGCAGCCCTAGGTCTGTCCCATCTTTATTTTGCACTTGACTTGGAGGATCATAGAATTTTTAAAAGAGGGCAATGGCCACTATTCAAGCTATGGGCAAAAGGCTTCTCACTGGGCTCTCAGAGCTCAAATTAAGAGACTTTCAATCCTGTTTGGACATGGATGAAAAGATAAGTATCTAGTGCCATCTGTACTTAACAAGTCATATACTTGGCCCAACTCTTGGTTCTTTTTCTTAAATACGAAAAATAAAAGACACAAAAAAATTTACACATTTGCTGTGAATATAGCCAACTTTCCTAAGGTAAAAGTCATCTGGTTATCTACAGAAGCTTCTTCTTAACTTCACTTTCACTTTCTCTCCCAAATTCCTCTTTCCCATTTGCAAATTCATTTGTATGCCCAAAGTCAGGTTTTTTCAATGAACTGTTAGAGCCGAGGTGAAAAAAAAAATGTGGAAACATTAAAAAGGACTGGCGATGATTGAAATCCATGCCATGCTCTAGGAACAGCAAAGAATCTGGAGCTGTGGATCCCAGGATGTTCCATGAGAGTTTCATGGGGTCTTGAATTAGTCCCAGAGAACATCCTGGACCCTCAGCTTCCAAAGTCTTGACCTCCTTCAGGGAACCGGGATAAATATGAAACCCAGGTCTGTCTATTTCTATGATCAGGAACCAAGTGACCTACAGAATGTGTAACAGCTAAAAAATGTTGGCACCAAAAACTTCCCTCCTTACCATGAGGTAGCTCCAACAATAAATTACGACTGCTTGATATTTGGGCCTTAGAATCTTTATACTGATGTCTACAGTATTGTCAGGTGGGCTGGGAATGGGGCAGGAGTTAGCCTGAGACATGCACACTGAGGTGAGACAAGGGATAGATCCAAAGGTGGGAGAAGCCGAGTCATGTTCAGTGCTGCTCGGGCTGTACCTGTCTCCATATTCACTTTGGAAATGTCTGTACCAACAACTTGCATCCAGTTGATGGAGTTAGAATTAGACTGGTGGACACTGAGAGTCTAACAGGCCAGGTGGACACACTCTACAAAGTCTTGTTCAAAGCAAGAATATCCAGGTCAGGAGCTGGGTCACTACAGCTAGAATCTGGACTAGTGAACTAGACAAGTAAACTGATTGGACAAAGAAGAGAGTATCAAGGCTGCAGCTCTAGTCTGTGAACTGGGTGAATGTAGGGGAAGAAGGTAGAAGAAGTGAGCGGCAACCAAGTCTTACCCATCCTTCCTGGTAACCAATCCTGCTAGTACGTCTCAGATCTAATTAGTGGCAAGCAGTGTGGGAGCCCCTCAGTCATCCGGGGTCAAGAATCTTGGGTCTGGGATAATGTAATCCCAACCTGGAATGGGAGTCATGTTGCATTAGTCATCTCCATCTGGAGTAGGTGAGGGGGCTGAGGCTCTAGCTGGGGAGCATCTGCAGAACCATCTGTGAGCATCTGGGGACTCAGAAGCAGTGAAAGCAAGGCTGGGGCTAATGCAGCATTGAAAAAGTTGGACCTATTAACATGTCCACAGTGATTATCATACAAGAGCTCTTTTGATAATTGTCTGGACTAGAATCCACTAAAAACAAAATTTCCTACCACAAAGAATTCCTGTATGACATTGATATGCTGGAGTGGAAGGAGGGAGAGACTGGGAACAATTCTTTTGCCTTGAAGCAAAAATACAAGACTGAGGTCACTTCTCTCATAAGATTCTATTTTATATCTTTACTTTCAAATCTTACTTTCTCAGTGAATATAAAATTTCTGATGATGAGAAGACAAGGAGAAGGAAGGAGATATCCATGGAGGAAGCTTTAGCTCTGTATTGATGTAAGCACTACCCAATCTCTATATTTTAGTTATTTGGGGGGAAAACATTTTAAAGGATGCATCTAGTTGCTTCTCCTTCTTTGAAAATTTAACTTTGGGCATAAGGCGTTATGTTAATGGTAAAGACAATGTATTCCATCCAGGGTAACAGTGAAAGTCAATGTTAAAATTTATCAGTGAAATAGAATACATGTTTTTAGTACGGGGCAAAAAGTCTGACAGGGGATTAGAGCTTCTTAAAGGAGAAATAGTTACGTTTTAACCTTCATTGACCAACTCAGCAACTGATGTTTAAAAACTTTAGTAATTTAATATTGTATCTCCCAAATGCCAAAAGTTTTATATCCATTTGAATGCAAACTCCAGGAGGACAGGGGATTTTGCCTGTTTTATTTACTGCTGTCTTTCTAATGCATAGATCATAGTGAACACTCAGTAAACACTGTGAATAAATGAGAGAAACCAATTTGAAACTATTATATCTGCCTATGGACAGCCTTACACACGTTTCAGTGTTTCAATAAGGGCTCAGCTGTTCCCATGACATCATCCTTGCCCTCCCCTTCCTTCCACTCAACCTATCATGGAGAGTTTGGGTTTACTGACAACTAGAGGACGGCTCTCTGATCCTGAGCATCCCATTTTGTTCTGCTCTGATTCTAAAGAATCCAATGGAAAAAATCAAAGGATGAGATGAAGCCACAAAAATTCCTGGGAACACTCTAGAATCCACAGAGTAAGAGATTGGGGACAGTCATGGAAAGACAATTCCCCTTCCAGCCTCTGCTCTTGATCACAAAGAGCAGAGTAAAAGGATACATTGCTTCCCTTTAGGACTTAAATTCCGTTACTTCAGTTGATTTTCACTCTCTTTCTCAAAAACTCTGTTATCATAACTATGTTCATAGTTAATACCCCCACTGCAATTTCCATTGACAGAGGGTGCCATTGTGCCACCTCCCACAGAAGTGTGATCATGCCTGTGGCTTCTTTTGGACTTGGATCATTGCAAGTTTTTCAGTCACCTTTGTGTAAGAAAGAAGGGAGACAGTCAAGGTACTGATTTTGTCAAGCTCAGTCAAACATCCTGAAATGTTTTCCAACATTGGGAATTTGACAAGATCCCAAACACATGTGGCTTGGGTCCCTCTCTTCCCCTTCATTGCTGAGCCCAAACAGAAGATATAATCCACCTTCTTCAGAGTCATTTCCCCAAAACTCACCCAAATTTTCCTTGGTGAGAGCTATTTGAAGCCTTTGTCTTCATGAGCCTAACACCTTCCTTCTCATGTTTTATTTCTTGGAACTAGGAAGCAGACAGATCCAAAAGGAACAGAACTCAAACACAAGACATAATCTGTAAAATCAGGTGTTATGCATGGAGGGTCGAGAGTCTCACTTCCAGAATTACAGCTGTGACACATCTGAGGGGGAGTCAAGGGAGTCTCTACAACAAATGTGTCCTTAGAACACAGCTAACTGAGCACAGAGTCCTCTCCACCCCGTATCCAGCAGCATCTGGGACCCAACACCTCACCACAGTTCCCTGGTGGGAAAGTTGGGAAGCAGAAGTTTCACTAACTCCTGCTCTTTGGTGGTTGGTCATATTGTAAACACTGGACTTGCAGCACAAGAAGGCTCACAAGATCCACCTAAGACCTTTTAATAAGACCCTGACACTCAAAGAGAGACAAAAATGGGTCAGAGTCCTAACTCCTAACTATTATGGTACTTACTAGTTTTGTGACCTTGGGCAAGTTCATTAATGTCTCTGAACTTATGTTTTTCCTTTGTAAATAAATATGATAAAACTCTCCTGACATATTTATAGTGAGACTTAGGTAAGATTATAGAGCTTAGCACAGTGCCTGGCATTTGGATAGCACTCAGTTAATGACCACTGTGCGTATCGTTACTGTTATTTTTTATAACAACGTTATTGAGATAATTCACCTACTATACAATTTATGCGCTTAACATGTACACTTCAGTGGCTTTTGGTATATTCGCAGAGTTGTGCAACCATTACCACAATCAATTTTCAGGCATTTTATCACCCCAAAAGAAACTCCGTAGCCAATAACAGTCACTCCCCATTACCCCTTAATCCTAGGTGATCACTAAACTGATTTTTGTCTCTGTGGATTTGTCTATTCTGGACATTTCATATAAATGGAATGATGTAATATGTGGTCTTTTGTGAGTGACTTCTTTCACTTGACATTAATATTTTCAAGGTTCATCCATGTTGTAACATATATTAGTACTTCATCTAATTATATATATATTATATATATATATATATATATATATATATATATATATATGTAATTTGAAAAAGTTTTCTCCCATTCTATGGGTTGTTTTCACTTTCTTGATGATATCCTTTGAAGCAGAAAGTTTATTTATTTTGATGAAGTCCAATTTACCATTTTCTTTGTTGCCTGTGCTTTTGTTGTCATATTTAAGAAATCATTATGAAAACCAGTGTCATGAAGATGTCCCGCCCCCCTATTTTCTTCTAAGTATCTTATGGCTTTAGCACTTATGTTTAGGTCTTTGATCCACTTTGAGTTAATTTTTGTATGTGATGTGAGGTAGAAGTCCAACTTCCTTCGTTTGTCCATGGATATCCAATTGTCCCAACACTGTTTGTCAAAAAGATTATACTTTCCTCATTGAAATTTTTGCCACTCTCTGTGGAAAGTCAATTGATCTTAACTGTGAAGGTTTATTTCTGACTCTCAGTTCTGATCAATTGATCTATGATTATCCTCATGCCAATACTGCACTGTCCTGATTAATGTATATTTGTAGTAAGTTTTGAAATCAGAATCCCTGAATCTTCCTTTTTTTCCTTTTTCAATAATGTTTTTCTATATACAAGGTCCTGTAATCTGCAAATAGAGATAGTTTTACTTCTTTCTTTCCAATCTGGATGTCTTTTATTTCTTTTTCTTACCTAATTGCCCTGGTCAGAGCCTCCAGTGCAATTTTTGATTAAAAATGGTAAGAGCAGACCACCTTGTCTTGTTCTAGATCTTAGGGGGAAAGAACGTTTCATCATTAAGAATGAGGTTAGCGGGGGGAGAGGGCAAGATGGCGGAAGAGTAAGACGCGGAGATCACCTTCCTTCCCACAGATACAGTAGAAATACATCTACACGTGGAACTGCTCCTACAGAACACCCACTGGACGCTGGCAGAAGACATCAGACTTCCCAAAAGGCAAGAAAATCCCCACGTACTTGGGTAGGGCAAAAGAAAAAAGAAATAACAGAGACAAAAGAATAGGGACGGGACCTGCACCAGTGGGAGGGAGCTGTGAAGGAGGAAAGGTTTCCATGCACTAGGAAGCCCCTTCGTGGGCAGAGACTGTGGGTGGCAGAGGGGGGAAGCTTTGGAGCCACAGAGGAGAGCCCAGCCACAGGGGTGCAGAGGGCAAAGCGGAGAGATTCCCGCACAGAGGAGCGGTGCTGACCAGCACTCACCAGCCCGAGAGGCTTGTCTGCTCAGCCGCCAGGGCGGGCGGGACTGGGAGCTGAGGCTCGGGCTTCGGTGCTAGCCGGGAGGGAGTCCAGGAAAAAGTCTGCAGCTGCCGAAGAGGCTAGAGACTTTTTCTTGCCTCTTTGTTTCGCAGTGCGCAAGGAGAGGGGATTCAGAGCACTGCCTAAACGAACTCCAGAGACGGGCACGAGCCGTGGCTATCAGCGCGGACCCCAGAGGCGGGCGCGAGCTGCAGCTAACAGCACGGACCCCAGAGGCGGGCGCGAGCTGTGGCTATCAGCGCGGATCCCACAGCAACAGGGGCGCAGAGGGAAAAACGGAGAGATTCCTGCACAGAGGCTCGGCGCCGAGCAGCGCTCACCAGCCCAAGAGGTTTGTCTGCTTACCCGCCGGGGCAGGCGGGGGCTGGGAGCTGAGGCTCGGGCTTCGGTGCTATCTGAGAGGGAGTCCGGGAAAAAGTCTGCAGTTGCCGAAGAGGCAAGAGACTTTTTCTTGCCTCTTTGTTTCGTGGCGCGCAAGGAGAGGGGATTCAGAGCGCCGCCTAAACGAACTCCAGCGATGGGCGCGAGCCGCGGCTATCAGTGCGGACCCCAGAGGCGGGCGCGAGCTGTGGCTATCAGTGCGGATCCCGGAGGCGGGCGCAAGCCGCGGCTAACAGCGCGGACCCCAGAGACAGGCGCGAGCCGCGGTTATCAGCGTGGACCCCAGAGATGGGCAGGAGACACTAAGGCTGCTGCTGCCGCCACCAAGAAGCCTGTGTGCGAGCACAGGTCACTCTCCACACTGCCCCTCCCGGGAGCCTGTGCAGCTCGCCACTGCCAGGGTCCCGTGAT
Source organism: Balaenoptera acutorostrata (assembly GCF_949987535.1). Lineage (NCBI taxonomy): Eukaryota > Metazoa > Chordata > Mammalia > Artiodactyla > Balaenopteridae > Balaenoptera > Balaenoptera acutorostrata. Next base: position 28,826,220 of record NC_080083.1, read on the forward strand.
CCAGGGACAACTTCGCCGGGAGAATGCACGGCATGCCTCAGGCTGCTGCAACTTCACGCCGACCTCTGCCACCACAGGCTCACCCCGCCTCCTCCGTACCACTCCCTCCCCCCGGCCTGAGTGAGCCAGAGCCCCTGAAGCAGCTGCTCCTTTAACCCCGTTCTGTCTGAGCAAAGAACAGACGCCCTCAGGCGACCTACATGCAGAGGCGGGTCCAAATCCAAAGCTGAACCCCGGGAGCTGTACAAACAAAGAAGAGAAAGGGAAATCTCTCCCAGCAACCTCAGAAGCAGTGGATTAAAGCTCCACAAACAACTTGATGTGCCTGCATCTGGTTGAATACCTGAATAGACAACGAATCATCCCAAATTCAAGAGGTGGACTTTGGAAGCAGGATATATTAATTTTCCCCCTTTTCCTTTTTTTGTTTGTGTATAGGTGTATGCTTCTGGGTGAGATTTTGTCTGTATAGCTTTGCTTTCACCATTAGTCCTAGGGTTAGGCCCGTCCATGTTGTTGTTTTTTTTTTTTTTTTTTTTTTTTTTTACTTAAAACAAATTTTTTTTCCCAATAAATATTTTCTTAATAATTTTTTCCTTATTTTCTATTTTTAGAAATTAAAAAAAATTTTAATAAGTTTTTTCATATTTTTATTTTAAAAAATTAAATTTTTTTTTCTTAATAAATTTTTTCTTAGTAATTTTTTTCTTATTTTTTACTATAAAAAATTAATAAATCTATTTTTAAAAATTAAAAAAAATTTTTTTCTGAATACATTTATTCTTAATAATTTTTTTCTTATTTTTTATTATAATAGCTTTATTTTATTTTATTTTATCCTCTTTCTTTCTTTCTATTTTTTTCTCCCTTTTATTCTGAGCCGTGTGGATGAAAGGCTCTTGGTGCTCCAGCCAGGCATCAGGGCAGTGCCCCTGAGGTGGGAGAGCCAACTTCAGGACACTGGTCCACAAGAGACCTCCCAGCTCCACGTAATACCAAACGGCGAAAATCCTCAGAGGTCTCCATCTCAACATCAAGACCCAGCTTCACTCAATGACCAGCAAGCTACAGTGCTGGACACCCTATGCCAAACAACTAGCAAGATAGGAACACAGCCCCATCCATTAGCAAAGAGGCTGCCTAAAATCATAATAAGGCCACAGACACCCCAAAACACACCACCAGACGTGGACGTGCCCACCAGAAAGACAAGATCCAACCTCATCCACCAGAACACAGGCACTAGTCCCCTCCACCAGGAAGCCTACACAACCCACTGAACCAACCTTAGCTACTGGGGGCAGATACCAAAAACAACGGGAACTAGGAACCTGCAGCCTGTGAAAAGGAGACCCCAAACACAGTAAGATAAGCAAAATGAGAAGACAAAAAAACCACACAGCAGGTGAAGGAGCAGGGTCAAAACACACCAGACCTAACAAATGAAGAGGAAATAGGCAGTCTACCTGAAAAAGAATTCAGAATAATGATAGTAAGGATGATCCAAAATCTTGGAAATAGAATAGACAAAATGCAAGAAACATTTAACAAGGATGTAGAAGAACTAAAGAGGAACCAAGCAACGATGAAAAACACAATAAATGAAATTAAAAATACTCTAGACGGGAACAATAGCAGAATAACTGAGGCAGAAGAATGGATAAGTGACCTGGAAGATAAAATAGTGGAAATAACTACTGCAGAGCAGAATAAAGAAAAAAGAATGAAAAGAACTGAGGACAGTCTCAGAGACCTCTGGGACAACATTAAACGCACCAACATTCGAATTATAGGGGTCCCAGAAGAAGAGAAAAAGAAAGGGACTGAGAAAATATTTGAAGAGATTATAGTTGAAAACTTCCCTAATATGGGAAAGGAAATAGTTAATCAAGTCCTGGAAGCACAGAGAGTCCCATACAGGATAAATCCAAGGAGAAACACGCCAAGACACATATTAATCAAACTATCAAAAATTAAACATAAAGAAAACATATTAAAAGCAGCAAGGGAAAAACAACAAATAACACACAAGGGAATCCCCATAAGGTTAACAGCTGATCTTTCAGCAGAAACTCTGCAAGCCAGAAGGGAGTGGCAGGATATACTTAAAGTCAAGACGGAGAAAAACCTACAACCAAGGTTACTCTACCCAGCAAGGATCTCATTCAGATTTGATGGAGAAATTAAAACCTTTACAGACAAGCAAAAGCTGAGAGAGTTCAGCACCACCAAACCAGCTTTACAACAAATGCTAAAGGAACTTCTCTAGGCAAGAAACACAAGAGAAGGAAAACACCTACAATAACAAACACAAAATATTTAAGAAAATGGGAATAGGAACATACATATCGATAATTACCTTATATGTAAATGGATTAAATACTCCCACCAAAAGACACAGACTGGCTGAATGGATACAAAAACAAGACCCATATATATGCTGTCTACAAGAGACCCACTTCAGACCTAGAGACACATACAGACTGAAAGTGAGGGGATGGAAAAAGATATTCCATGCAAATGGAAATCAAAAGAAAGCTGGAGTAGCAATTCTCATATCATACAAAATAGTCTTTAAAATAAAGACTATTACAAGAGACAAAGAAGGACACTATATAATGATCAAGGGATCGATCCAAGAGGAAGGTATAACAATTGTAAATATTTATGCACCCAACATAGGAGCACCTGAATACATAAGGCAAATACTAACAGCCATAAAAGGGGAAATCAACAGTAACACAATCATAGTAGGGGACTTTAACACCCCACTTTCACCAATGGACAGATCATCCAAAATGAAAATAAATAAGGAAACACAAGCTTTAAATGATACATTAAACAATATGGACTTAATTGATATTTATAGGACATTCCACCCAAAAGCAACAGAATACACATTTTTCTCAAGTGCTCATGGAACATTCTCCAGGATAGATCATATCTTGGGTCACAAATCAAGCCTTGGTAAAATTAAGAAAATTGAAATCGTATCAAGTATCTTTTCCGACCACAACGCTATGAGACTAGATATCAATTACAGGAAAATATCTGTAAAAAATACAAACACATGGAGGCTACACAATACACTACTTAATAACGAAGTGATCACTGAAGAAATCAAAGGGGAAATCAAAAAATACTTAGAAACAAATGACAATGGAGACATGTCGACCCAAAACCTATGGGATGCAGCAAAAGCACTGCTAAGAGGGAAGTTTATAGCAATACAAGCCTACATCAACAAACAGGAAACATCTCGAAAAAAAAACCTAACCTTGCACCTAAAGCAATTAGAGAAAGAAAAGCAAAAAAACCCCAAAGCTAGCAGAAGGAAAGAAATCATAAAGATCAGATCAGAAATAAATGAAAAAGAAATGAAGGAAACAATAGCAAAAATCAATGAAACTAAAAGCTGGTTCTTTGAGAAGATAAACAAAATTGATAAACCATTAGCCAGACTCATCAAGAGAAAAAGGGAGAGGTCTCACGTCAATAGAATTAGAAATGAAAAAGGAGAAGTAACCACTGACACTGCAGAAATACAAAGGATCATGAGAGATTACTACAAGCAACTCTATGCCAATAAAATGGACAACCTGGAAGAAATGGACAGATTCTTAGAAATGCAGAACCTACCGAGACTGAACCAGGAAGAAATAGAAAATATGAACAGACCAATCACAAGCACTGAAATTGAAACTGTGATTATAAATCTTCCAACAAACAAAAGCCCAGGACCAGATGGCTTCACAGGCGAATTCTATCCAACATTTAGAGAAGAGCTAACACCTATCCTTCTCAAACTCTTCCAAAATATTGCAGAGGGAAGAACACTCCCCAGCTCATTCTACGAGGCCACCATCACCCTGATACCAAAACCAGACAAAGATGTCACAAAGAAAGAAAACTACAGGCCAATATCACTGATGAACATAGATGCAAAAATCATCAACAAAATACGAGCAAACAGAATCCAACAGCACATTAAAAGGATTATACACCATGATCAAGTGGGATTTATTCCAGGAATGCAAGGATTCTTCAATATACGCAAACCAATCAATGTGTTACATCATATTAACAAACTGAAGGAGAAAAACCATATGATCATCTCAATAGATGCAGAGAAAGCTTTCGACAAAATTCAACACCCATTTATCATAAAAACCCTCCAGAAAGTAGGCATAGAGGGAACTTTCCTCAACATAATAAAGGCCATATATGACAAACCCACAGCCCACATTGTCCTCAACGGTGAAAAACTGAAACCATTTCCACTAAGATCAGGAACAAGACAAGGTTGCCCATTCTCACCACTATTATTCAACATAGTTTTGGAAGTGTTAGCCACAGCAATCAGAGAAGAAAAAGAAATAAAAGGAATCCAAATCAGAAAAGAAGAAGTAAAGCTGTCACTGTTTGCAGATGACATGATACTATACATAGAGAATCCTAAAACTGCCACGAGAAAACTACTAGAGCTAATCAATGAATTTGGTAAAGTAGCAGGATACAAAATTAATGCACAGAAATCTCTTGCATTCCTATATACTAAAGATGAAAAATCTGAAAATGAAATTAAGAAAACAGTCCCATTTACCATTGCAACAAAAAGAATAAAATATCTAGGAATAAACCTACCTAAGGAGACAAAAGACCTGTATGCAGAAAATTATAGGACACTGATAAAAGAAATTAAAGATGATACAAATAGATGGAGAGATATACCATGTTCTTGGATTGGAAGAATAAACATTGTGAAAATGACTTTACTACCAAAAGCAATCTACAGATTCAATGCAATCCCTATCAAACTACCACTGGCATTTTTCACAGAACTAGAACAAAAAATTTCACAATTTGTATGGAGACACAAAAGACCCTGAATAGCCAAAGCAATCTTGAGAACGAAAAATGGAGCTGGGGGAATCAGGCTCCCTGACTTCAGACTATATTACAAAACTACAGTAATCAAGACAGTTTGTTACTGGCACAAAAACAGAAACATAGATCAATGGAACAGGATAGAAAGCCCAGAGATAAACCTACGCACATATGGTCACCTTATCTTTGATAAAGGAGGCAAGCATATACAGTGGAGAAAAGACAGCCTCTTCAATAAGTGGTGCTGGGAAAATTGGACAGGTACATGTAAAAGTATGAAATTAGAACACTCCCTGACACCATACACAAATATAAACTCGAAATGGATTAAAGACCTAAGTGTAAGGCCAGACACTATCAAACTCTTAGAGGAAAACATAGGCAGAACACTCTATGACATAAATCACAGCAAGATCCTTTTTGACCCAGCTCCTAGAGAAATGGAAATAAGAACACAAATAAACAAATGGGACCTAATGAAACTTAAAAGCTTTTGCACAGCAAAGGAAACCATAAACAAGACCAAAAGACAACCCTCAGAATGGGAGAACATATTTGCAAATGAAGCAACTGACAAAGGATTAATCTCCAAGATTTACAAGCAGCTCATGCAGCTCAATAACAAAAAAACAAACAACCCAATCCAAAAATGGGCAGAAGACCTAAATAGACATTTCTCCAAAGAAGATATACAGATGGCCAACAGACACATGAAAGAATGCTCAACATCATTAATCATTAGAGAAATGCAAATCAAAACTACAATGAGGTATCATCTCACACCGGTCAGAATGGCCATCATCAAAAAATCTAGAAACAATAAATGCTGGAGAGGGTGTGGAGAAAAGGGAACACTCTTGCACTGTTGGTGGGAATGTAAATTGATACAGCCACTATGGAGAACAGTAAGGAGGTTCCTTAAAAAACTACAAATAGAACTACCATACGACCCAGCAATCCCACTACTGGGCATATACCCTGAGAAAACCATAATTCAAAAAGAGTCATGTACCAAAATGTTCATTGCAGCTCTATTTACAATAGCCAGGACATGGAAGCCACCAAAGTGTCCATCATCGGATGAATGGATAAAGAAGATGTGGCACATATATACAATGGAATATTACTCAGCCATAAAAAGAAATGAAATGGAGGTATTTGTAATGAGGTGGATGGAGTTAGAGTATGTCATACAGAGTGAAGTAAGTCAGAAAGAGAAAAACAAATACAGTATGCTAACACATATATATGGAATCTAAGGAAAAAAAAAAAAAGGTCACAAAGAACCTAGTGGCAAGTTGAGAATAAAGACACAGACCTACTAAAGAATGGACTTGAGGATATGGGGAGGGGGAGGGGTGAGATGTGACAGGATGAGAGAGTGTCATGGACATATATACACTACCAAATGTAAAATAGATAGCTAGTGTGCAGCAGCCGCCTAGCACAGGGAGATCAGCACAGTGCTTTGTGACTGCCTGGGGGGGGGTGGGATGGGGAGGGTGGGAGGGAGGGAGATTCAGGAGGGAGGAGATATGGGAGCGTGTGTATATCTGTAGCTGATTCACTTTGTTATAAAGCAGAAACTAACACACCATTGTGAAGCAATTATACTTCAATAAAGATGTTTAAAAAAAAAAAAAAAAGAATGAGGTTAGCTGTTGGTTGTTCATGGATGGTCTTTAACAGGCTGAGGAAGTGCATTTCCATTCCTAGTGTGCTGTGTATTTATCATGAAAGAATTTGATTGTTATTATATAAAAATGCAGGTATTCTATTTTTTCCTTTTTTTCCTCTTCTTCCCCTTATTTCTCTCTTTTTTTCCCCCCTTTTTGATTTCTTTCCAGAGTCTAGGCAGGACATCAGGACTACATCAGGAAAGAGGAAGCCATGGCCTGCTGTGCATCCATTCCCTGAAGTGCCCTATGAGCAAGCATCTGCCACCCCCTCCCTCCTATCTGCACTCCTGACTTAGTGGTGACCTTGTTGTTCTGGCACAAGCTGCATCCCTCCACTTTGACTTTTCTGGCCTACTGTCTCCTGGTTCTGGGTCCTCGGCTTCCTGTCACTTTTCTTCAGGGTTCAGATCCTGTCTCTACCTCTCTCCAGGTGTCCTAGGCTGCTTTGATAACTACTGTGTTTGGAAAGCTAAAGTCTGTTTTCCAGGTGGTAGAGTTTCCTTTTCACTCATACGTCCAGTTTGATTTCACAAATATTTTATGAAAACATTTTAATGCCAGGCATGGTGCTTTTTTGATCCTAATAATACTCACAATAACCCCACAATGTTGTTTCCAGTTTGGTCCCATTTTTCAGAAGAGAAAACAGAGGCTTCATGTGGCAAATTTGTCTGAGGTTACATACATAGTAAGTGGCAGATTTGGTTACAGATCTGTCTGTTTAGGGAAAAAGAGAGGGATATGCATAAAGTTGAAATTCGAATATAATATAGAACTCAAGACATCAGTTGCCATGATGCAACAGCCATGAAGAGCTAGGAAATTCCTATGTTTCATTTCAAATACAAGGTTTCTATTTCTCTGACATTTGCCAACTTATCCAGCCCCTCTTCCAAAAAACACATACCCACCAACCCAAGTCACACTGAACCATGCTAGGCTATCTCTATTGTTATGCTTTTTCATAGGCTTGTATCTCTGCCTGTCTTCTACTCAACTGCCAACTTCTAGATGCCTGGTTAAATCCTACTCCTATTTCAGACCCAACAAAGGAATCACTTCTCCTGGGAAATCTTTCTGACCCACTCCAGACTGTGTTCCATCATAACCCATACCCACCTATGTCATAATGCTCACCACGCTTATGTTCTCCTCCTTCTCCCTGACAACCAATCACCAATAAATCATAAGCACCTTGAAGGCAGTGGTCATGGTTAGTTCTCCCGTGTCTCCTAGGACTCAGGATAATTCCTAACCCAATACTTCTTGAATTACTAATTTAATCTTCAGAATGAGTTCCTACTGACAGATGCTGTCTCTGGTAGGAGACATAAACTACGTCTCTACCCAAGTAGATGAAGGGCTAGAACAGTTTCGTGTTTCCTTCCACTGTGCAGAAACTGAATCTTAAAACAAAGGGCTCAAGTTTGTGAAAATATAAGCTTTAAAGAGTAAAACCTCCTTTCCACTCTGCAAAATACAACTCAGAGTCACCAGGTCAAGATGAGGCAGATCTCAGGAAAGATGATGATCCAAAGGAAGAAACCAAGGGTCTCACTTTAAATGCAGGACAAGAGCACTCAGCTTACTTCTCAACACCCAGGGATCCAGAGTCAGTGCCAGAGACCACGTTTGGATTGAAAATTGCAACTGTTCATGTCTTCAGCTATTAAACAAAAATGATCATTTTACTTCTGACTCAATGCCAGCTCAGTGAAAAGAAGCCAGCTGCAAGAGAGGAGCTTTCTGGACTCTTCATCACAACTCTGAGAACAAAGCTTTAATGCAGTCACCTTTTGTTTTTTCCTCAAAGAGAATGCTGGAGGTCAGACCCAGGAAGACAATGCTTAATAGCCCCAAAATGCTCTTGGTATTAGTCCTTGCCAATTTCCCTCCAAGCCCTGGCACATCTTGGGCTGAAGGCACAAATGTTACCTTCATTTAAGCATGAATGTTGAACCACCGGGTATTTTTTTTCTGGGCTTTCTGATAACTCTGTCTACAAAAATGTGGTTTTAAGAAAGATAACTCCTGGTCATTTATCTAACAGACCATACTGTGATATGTAAGCTCCTTCCTTCTTGAAATTTTCACATTCTATAAGATGGGAAATTTACTCAAGCAGGGGAGTTCATCTGAGGTTGAAAATGTAAAGTGGCCAATTATCTCTCAGCCATTAGTTGCATATGATCTTTACCCCAAGTTTTGGAAATAAAGACAACATTTAGCAAACGTTCTGCTTCAAAGCTAATGCTTGGGAAAGAATAACAGCATGTTGGGAAAAAATTATATGGTCTTTAGTGCTATTGTCTATTAACAGGTAGAGTGGTGTGCTGGCTCATGAGAGAAAGCCAGTCTTCTATGGAATCAATTCCTAGACTTATGGCATCCCTCTTAAAGGTGAGCATGCAGAGAGCACAAGGGGCCATGTCTGTGGGAGCTGACCTAGGGGAGCTATGAACCATAGGTTGTCCTTCCATTCTGGTAATATCCAGAACATTAGCCCACTCTGAGTAATGACATTTGAGGCTTTTCATCTAAGACTATCTAGTTTCCCACACCATTAGTTATATTAATCCTAACACTAGGTAATCTAATATACCCAACACAAGTAACTAATTGAACCTTACTCAAATACCTACCAGGTTCAATGTATTTTGCCAGGCTCTGTGGAAGAATAGTGGGATGCTTTAACAGATCAATGATTCCATTTCTATTAAATGTCCATAGATAGAAAAATTTAGCTTAGTGGTTTCCTAGAGCAGGGAGAATGGGGGGGCTTGGGGAATGCTGGCTTAAAGACTATTGGGTTTCTCTGGAGAGTAACAAAATATTCTAAAATTAATTGTGGTGAGGGTTGCACAGCTCTGTGGATACACTAAAAGCACTTGAACTGTACAATTTAAGTAGGCAAATTGTATGGTATATGAATTATACCTCAGTAAAGCTTCTTTGAAAACCACAAAACCTTGCCCTCACAAAGAGAGGAAACATGTTAATACTTTCAGATGGAAACAGGAAGAACTAAAGTCAGGTACCACACAGCACAGCTTCCTTCTGGCTTTGGGCTTTCCTTTCATCTGGAGCTGTCACCCTCTCTCTTGGCACATGTTTAAGCCTGGGAGGGTGGGATAGATGGACTTACAGGAGCAGGAAGAGAGCTTCTAATAACTGACTAGAAATGAAACCCATGGGAAGATGGAGAAAGGTATCCAGGGAGCAGAAACACCAGACTTGAACCTCCTGGTGGGGTCCCAAAGTAAGTGCTACCTCCTGGACAGCTGGTTGAAAGTACAGTGTCTTGTTTAAAGGGGGAAAGAAGGGAGGGTGACCTTCCTTCAGCTGAGAGGTGTCTCCTCTTACTGTGGCTTCTCTATTTCAAAGAAAATTTCTCCAGAAGACCACCATCCCCACTCCTACTCAGCCTCCCAATCTCTTGGGCCAAAGGGCTCTGGAATCAGGTCTGCCCAAAAAAGTAATCAACAGGAACTATACTTATCACAATTTATAAGTCTAAATAGTACCCTGTACACAAACAATGCAAACCTATATTTCAGGCCCTGCAGGCTGCCAAAAAACTTCAGGCAAAAGAAGAAATTTTATTGCATGATTAAGGATTATTTTTTTATTGGAGTGGATTTATTTTGTTTAAGAAAATCCATCACCATCTTCACCTTCTCCAAATCCCCTCTCTGTCATCATTCTTTGTTTTTTCCCTGAATTTCCAACATTTAGTCAAAAGCAAAATTATCAGGTATACTTAATAGAAATAATTCCAAATAACTTCAAATGTGATAATACTTTAAAATTTTTAAACTGATTGAAATATGATAACTGTTAAATTGTTTTCATAAGTAATATTAAATTGTCAAGCAGTGCTGTGCATAAGCATTTTAAAGAAAAAGTTCATCAAGAGATTATTCTGCAGGAGTGTGACCTTGAGTTCCAGGTTTGGTGTACTCTGTACATGAGGACCTCTGCTTCTTCACTCTGGCAATGAGGACCTGCCACCGTTTTGTGCTATCCTTGTCTCTACAATCTTGTGGTTGGAAGAAAGGCTGAGCTGAGTGCTGAGTTAAGGAGATGGTGGGGCAGGGAACCCAATATTTCCTCTCCTCTTGGAAGTGCCTGCAACTGGGTTATAGTTGTGCCAGTGTCATACTGGAGTTCATTGGAATTTGTGGATCAAACTAATGTGATGTGTTGTCACTCTTGCTCCTCTGATCCCCATTTCCCTGGAAGAACCAAGGAGAAAGAGCTTCCTTTTCCAGTGCATGCCTCCATCCACCTTCCATGACAAGGCAAGCATTGCCTTTGGGAAGCTGCCAAGATTCTGGGGTGGGACTTGAACCCTTGGCCTCCCAGACAAAGGTAATGATGCTACCAGCTGAGTGACACAGACATACTTCCTGAGTCAGTGACTAAACACAGCCAAAGGAATGTGAGGCATTTCTTTCCCTCCCCTTGGCCAGCCTTGGCATGGGTGCTGGTGCAGCCAGAGGTGCCCTCCCCTGGGAGTAGCTGCTGGGCCACTTCCAAGGCTGCAGAGTGCAGAGCTGCTCCTCAGCTTGTTGGTGAGTTTCTTCACCTTTGGTTTTCCTAACTTGAAAATAACTAAAATGAAAGTTCATCTTAAAAACCTGTTTTGACCATTTTTTCCCTTCTCCTTTCTCCTTTTAACAGCTGTTTTATTTTTAATGGGAACCATGAATACATGACATAATAGCCAAATTTACATTTCCTTGGATTTTCAGGCCTTCTGCACCCTCTGGAATGGATATGGATAAGCTTACATTCTAGAATGGAGATACGGATATCAAAGATATTAATGAAGAGAAGACAGGAAAAAGTAATAGGTCTGGGTAATCCACACATTGAGTTATCTTCGGATAAGAAATGTTTTTAAGAATATGGGACAACATGGAAAAACACTGACTGTAGTCTATAATCACAGTCATGTAAAAGTGGACAATATATGAGCAAAGACTAACAAGGATCATAAAGAACCAAAGCAGAATGTGAATATTTTCTTTAATTTTTTCTAATGTTGCTATGGTATTGTTTAAATTATGTCTTTTTTTAATGAAGAGGATAAAGAAAGTGTGTAACAAATAATGCACTGACACAAAACAGCCCTGCTTCTTTTAGGTTTGCTATATTAATAACTAGATAGAAGATTAATCTTCAATCTGACTTTCCTTTTCTTTTTCCCTTTCTCCCTTGCCAGGAATGACTCTGTTCTCAATCACTCTGAAAAGAGTTTCCACTGCCTTCACCAGGGGGAGTGACAACCCCCATGGCTGCAGAGAAATGTGAGTCATTCTCTTCCAGAAGTGGTGTCATAACGCTACTAACTTAAGGGTCCTTCGCATATCTCAGTGACAGGGTTGTGGATTTTCAAATGCTTGGCAAGGCACCCACATTTCCACTCCAGTTGACTCACAATCAGATGGGATAAGATGGTCTTTCTGACACAGGTAACTGGTCTGGGCATCCTGACCTCTAGACTAGGTGAATCAGCATCTCAGTAGATCCATCATCTGCCCCAGAGTCTGTCGGCAGTTTTCCTAAGTCAGTGTTAGAACATGGAGGTAAAGGTTGAGAATTGTGACTTTGGTTGGCTGAGTTCTGTTGGCAATGTTGGCAGTCGGACCTATTTTTCTAAGGCCTGTCTCCCCCTTCCACTTCGTTCTCACCCTGAAGATCCAGGGCAGGGTTCTGAATCAAATCCAGAACTGACACATTGTATGTTTATGTATAGTTGTTTTAACAAGCTATACTGACAAAATGCCTGGCTCATATCTTGGTGCTATCATTTGTTATCTTGGACTAATGACTTAACATCTCTGAGCATCTTTTCCCTTCTTTGTAACATGAAGGAATTACTGGTGCCTACTTCACATGGATGTTGTGAGGATGAAATGAAATGATGCTTGTAACGTGTTCCCATGGTGCCCAGCACATAGTAAGAACTCAAAAATGTTAGTAGTGATGTTTGTTATGATGATCATCATCTTTATTATATTTCCCCTCCATTCTTCACTTTAATCATCACAAAGTGAGCTAGAAGCATGTTGATATGACAGCAAGAGCAGGGAACCTGGAATCGGATCCCTTCTGTTTTAGTAGCTGAACGACTTTGACAAGTACTTAGCACATCTGACTCTACTGTCCCATCTGTAAAACATAGATAGTAATGCTCATCCCATTGGGTCCCTGGCAAGATCCACTGTACCAAGATGCAGAGAAATGCTTGATATATACCAAATGCTCAGTAAATAATGGTTAAATCAGGACATAGGTTTGGGCCACCCACCCAGCTTGTCTCTTTTTTTTTTTTTTTAATATCTTTATTGAAGTATAATTGCTTTACAATGGTGTGTTAGTTTCTGCTTTATAACAAAGTGAATCAGTTATACATATACATATGTTCCCATATCTCTTCCCTCTTTCATCTCCCTCCCTCCCACCCTCCCCATCCCACCCCTCTAGGTGGTCACAGCAGCTTGTCTCTTTTTAGCTTATATTTGCAACTAAAGGAGAACTCACCCCACCCTCCACTATGCTCCTTCCAGCAAAGAGCAGCCGGACAGGGAGCCAAAGCAGGAGCCAGCTTTTGGCAGGTGTGGAACAAGGATTGTGATCACAAGGCCACCATGCAGAACTTCCCAAAGAACGTGCAAATTATGCTAGTCAAGCTGGAGTATCACCCAAGTGTATTTTAGAACTGCAGTGGGCACATCCCTGCTTGACTGGGGCAGTGAAGTCATCCAGGCAAGGATTTTTATTATTTTATTTAAAAGTGTGAATCATCAGACAAGCAACACTTTCCATCCAGGCGCTGTATTCAGATTGCACTTAACATCTACTTCCTTGACACCTAAGCAAGGCAAAAGCATTTAGGAGAAATTGTTCTGGGTCTGGGGAGATATCAGGGGTTAACATCTCAGTGTTTTAATCAAGGAGACGCTGGGAGTATCACTTAAACTCTCTAGGACTCAGTTTCCTCATGCTTAAAATAGGAAGATAATAGGAAATACTGCATAGGTTGTTGTTATCATGACCAAATGAGATGTGTGAAAAGTGCTTGAGGAGAGCATGGCACATGTAAGACCCAAATGTGTGTTTGCTATAATGAAAATGATTATTGTACTAAGGCCTTTGGGGCTTTCAAAAGGCATCACATTCTCACCTCTACTTTAATAATTTTATATTCTTTTTGGAGAAAAGACTTTGTATATAACAAATGAAATGAAGATACAGAGCTGTTTAAAATACATGACAACTGAGCAAGTTTCCTGTAGTCTGCGTGGCTGGCAATAATTCTCTGCAGAAGAAAATAATTAGAACTAACCCTTGCAGGAAATTTAGGAACTGTAGTAAAGCATAGGAGGGAAAGAAAGGTGAATAACTTGGTAAAAATTTCCAGGCTGCCCTGATGAATTCTGGCCAATTTTTTGAAACTACACACACACACACACACACACACACACACACACAAATCCAAGATTTTCAGTGTTTGTTTAAACCACCTGGTTTCCCCTGCTTCATGAATCCGAACTTATTTTCATTCTCCTGACCTCTTGGCCACCAGTTCTCTTGGCATAGCTATCATTTTGTCCTAGTTGTCCCATGAGATCAACACATAGTTCTGTCTTTAAGTTTTTGATCCCAGTTTCCCTCCAGAGTATGGTTTCCTTTAGTTGACTCTTGGGGAAGCATCCTAGAAGTTTGATCCAGGTCAGTAGAACCCTTTTTCAATATCACATCCACAGAGAGCCCCTACAAGTCTCATGAGCAAGATGGGGGTAAGCTGTCCTAGGCCCTCTCATGTTTTAAGGACAATGAATAGGTCTAGTTCACTCCTATGATCAAGGCAGTAGCAGGTAATAAAAGCTCATTAAAGGGGACTCCAATAAAGATGGCAGAAAAGGAGGATGTGAAGCTCACCTCCTCCAACAAATATGTCACAAATACTTCTACATGTGGAACAATTCTCACAGAATACTTACTGAACGTTGGCAGAATATCTCAGACACCCAAATTTGCAGGAAAGATCTCCACATAATTGGGTAGGACAAAAGAAAAAAAGGCAGGGGGAATTGGGATGGAACCTGTGACTCTGGGAGGGAGCTGTGAAAGAGAAAAAATTCCTGCACCCTGGGAAGCCCCCTCACCAGCTGGGAGATCAGCCGAGATGGAAAGAGAGCTTCAGAGGCTTGGAGAAGAGTTCAGCAGATGGTTTGCGGCAGGCAGAACAGAACAGAGAGGGGCCTGCACAGACTGTCTGTGCCACAGCCCAGCACTCCTCAGCCTGAGATGCATGTCTGCTGGTGCACATGGAGGCTGAGTGCTGAAACTCAGGCTTTGGAGGACAGATCTGGAGAGAGGACTGTGGTTGGCCGTGAGGAGACAGCTTGAAGGGGCTGGAGTGTGGTGCGACTGCAGCTGCGTGGGGGGTAGGGGCGGGGGATGGTAAGCAGAAGTAGCCTGGGCCTGCCAGAGAAGTAAAGTGTCATCATTAAGGAAGGTGTGAAGGGAGGGGCAGGGCCTGCCATAGCAGCCTCTTTCTCAGTGTGCTCTCAGCTGGCCCAGCATGACTTCACAATATCTGGGAGTGCCCAAGAACCAGCACGCTGCCCACATGCTGAGGTGGGGCTGAAAATAGAGCTGATCCCCAGGGGCCATGCCACTTTGGAAGCAGGAATGAAATCTGAGCCCTCTCCCCATGGCTGTGCAATCTGCTGCTGGCTTTGTAAACTCAGTGCCTGTGGGACATCAGAGTGGACTACAAGTGCTCCCATGTCTGGGATGGATCCAGCCTTAGCAGTTGTGGGCTGTGTGGACATGCACATATGGAGGATGGGACAGAGTCTGGAGTCTTTCCATATTTCCCACAGGAGATGAAGGTCCATGACTATTGTGGTCCTGGTACCTGACTTCAGTGGGTCTGCACTGGCTGATCTGTGCTGGTGGCTTTGTGAACACAGCACCTGAGGGACACCAGAGCTGTTTGCCTGCATTCCCACAATTGAGGCAGGGCCGACTGTGATGCCAACAAGAGTGTACTTTGTGAGCCCCCACAATGAGTGACAGGTCACACCACAGAGCTCACTCTCCTGTAGACAACTCTGGTGGAGGAATATTCAGTGGCTCCTCTCCCAGTGGGAGTGCTCCAATACAACCTAACTCACAACACGGCTCAGAAACAGATCTGGGGGTTTCTACTCCAACAACTGAGGAGCAGATCCTGCCCCAGACAGGGCTGTGACAACCACAGAGCAAAGAGGAGGCCCTGCTCAATATCCAGTGCAGTCTTTGGTCACCACAACACCAGTCACATCCCCATCAAAGGAATAATGACCAGAATAATGAGGAAAGATGTGGCAGGCATCCATACTAAAATCAGTCCTCGCACCAAAAATATTATACTCATGCAGGCTAGACAGGGATGTTCCCACAAAAAATAGCCCTCCAAGTCCACAATAGACAACTGTTTCTCCTAAACTCATGAAGTAAGAGAAATATAAGTAAAATGAAGAAGCAGAGTAACCACTCCCAATTAAAAGATCAAGATAATTCCCCTGAAAGAACAAACAATGAAACAGACCTCTTCAGTCTAATAGACACTGAGTTCAAAAAGGAAGTAATGTAAATACTGAAGGAATTAAGAAAGGCTATGGATAGAAATGCATATTACTATAAAAAGTAACTAGAAACTATAAAGTGGAGCCAATTAAAATTAGAAAACTCACTTGCCAATATGAAAACTGAGGTAAAGCCAATAAATAGCAAATTGAGTAATGCAGAAGAATGAATAAGTGATCTAGAAGTTAGAATAATGGACATCACCAAATCAGAACAGCAGACAGAAGGCCAAATGGAAAGAAAATGAAAGCAATATAAGAAACCTATGGGATAATATTAAGTGTGCCAATCTATACATAATAGAGATCCCAGAAGGAGAAGAAAGAGAAAAGGGGATAGAAAGTGTAATTGAAAAAATTATGGCTGAAAATTTACCAAACCTAAAAAAGGAAAAGACATCCAGGTACAGGATTCACAGAGAGTCCCAAACAAGAACCCAAACAGACCTACACCAAGACATATTATAATTAAAATGGCAAAAGTTAAGATAAAGAAAGGATTATAAAGGCAGCAAAAGAAAAGAAAAAAAAAAAAGGGTTAATTACAAGGAAACCCCCATAAGGCTCTCAGCTAATTTATCTACAGAAACGTTGCAGGCCAGAAGGGAGTGGCAAGATATATTCAAATGCTTGAAAGGGAAAAACCTGCAAGCTAGGATACTTTACCTAGCAAGATTATCATTTAGATTAAAAAGAGAGATAAAGAATTTCTCAGACAAGCAAAATCTAAAAGAATACAGCAATATTAAATCTATCCTAAAAGAAAGATTAAAGGGTCTTCTCTAAGTAGAAAAGGAACAAGAATCTATAGGAAAGAGAAAATCAAAATTGGAAAGTAAATCATGTAGATATGCCAGTACACAGATTTTTAAAACATCAAAAAAATTCCATGAAAGCAGTGATAACCACATGAATAGCAAAGTGATAAACATGAAGATGTAAAAGAGGACATCAAAATCATAAAATATGGGGTAGGAGAGTGAGAAAATGTAGTTTTTTTTGTTTGTTTTTTTTTTAGAATGTGTTTGAACCTATATGACCACCAGTCAAAAACAAGTAGATATAGTAAGGAGTTAATATACTTGGAAAAAGGGTAACTACAAATCAAAAACATACAATAGATTCACAAAAAACAAAAAGAAGAGAACACAGCATAATACAAAAGAGAACCATCAAACCACAAAAGGACAAACAAAAAGAAAAAGAAAGTAACAAAGAAGAAATACAAAATCAACTGGAAAGCAAGCTTTAAAATGGCAATAAATACATATCTATCAATAATTACTTTAAATGTCAGTGGATTAAATGTTCCAATGAAAAGACATAGAGTGACCGATTGGATAATAAACCAAGAGCCTACAATATGCCTTCTACAAGAGACTCACATTAGGGTGAAGGACATCCATAGATTGAAAGCAAGGGGATGGACAAAGATATTTCATGCAAATGCAAATGACAAGAAAGTGGGGATAGCAATACTCATATCAGACAAAATAAACTTTAAAACAAAGTCCATAAAGAAAGATAAAGAAGAGCACTATATAATGAGGAAAGGATCAATACAAGAAGAGGATATTACACTTGTTAATATATATGCACCCAATATAAGAGCACCCAAATACATAAAACAAATACTAAGAGACATAAAGGGAGACATTGGTGGGAATACAATAATAGTAAGAGACTTTAACACCACACTGACATCAACGGACAGATCTTCCAGAAAGAAAATCAATAAAGCAAAAGAGATCCTAAATGAAGCAATAGAACAGCTAGGTTTAGTTGATATTTCCAGGATATTGTATCCAAAAACTACAAAAAAAACAAGAAAAAACAGAATACACATTCTTTTGAAGTACACATGGAACATTCTCTAAGATTGACCACATACTAGGATACAAAACAAACCTCAACAAATTTAAGAGTATAAAAATTATTTTAAGCATCTTTTCTGACCACAAGGACATGAAACTAGAAATCAACAACTGAAAGAGAAATGAGAAAAAAATGATTACATGGAGACTAAACAACATGCTGCTAAAATACCAATGGGTCAGTGATGAAATCAGAGAGGAAATTAAGAAAATACTTTGAGACAAATGACAATGAAAACACAACCATACAAAATCTATGGGATGCAAAAAAGCAGTTCTTAGAGGGAAGTTCATGGAGATACAGGCCTTCCTCAAAAAACAAGAAAAATCTCAAATAAACAACCTAACCTAACACCTAAAAGAATTAGAAAAAAAAGAAAAACAAAACCTAAAGTCAGCAGAAGGAAAGAAATAATAAGGATTAGAGAGGAAATTAATAAAATAGAGATTTAAAAACAATAGAAAAAATTAATAAAACCAAGAGCTTGTTCTTTGAAGGGGTAAAAAAAATTGACAAAGATCTGACCAGGCTCACCAGGAAGAAAAGAGAAAGGACCCAAATAAACAAAATAAGAAATAAGAGGAGAGAAATAACAACCAATACTGCAGAAATACAAAAACCATAAAACAATACTATGGACAATTATATGCCAACAAATTGGACAACCTAAAAGAAATGGACAAGTTTCTAGAAGCATACACCCCACCAAAACTGAAACAAGCATAAAGAGATAATTTGAACAGACAGATCACTAGAAGTGAAATAGGATCTGTAATTAAAAAAAAAAAAAAAAATCCCTACAAACGAAAGTCCAGGACTAGATGGCTTCACTTGGGAATTCTACCAAACATACAAAGAAGAACTTATACCAATTCTTCTCAAACTCTTTCAAAAGATTGAAGATGAGGGAACACTCCCAAAGACATTCTATGAAGTCACTATCACCCTGATACCAAAACCAGACAAAGACACTATCAAAAAAGAAAATGACAGGCCAATATCTTTGATGAATATAGATGCAAAACTTCTCAACAAAATATTAGGAAACTGAATCAAACAATACATTAAAAATTTCATACACCACAACCAAGCTGGATTCATCCCAGTGTCACAAGAATGGTCCAACATATGCAAGTCAATCAATGTGATACACCACATCAATAAAAGAAAAAACAAAACTGACATGATCATATCTAAGTTGTAGTTCTCCACCTCATAAGGTTGTTGGAAAGATTAAATAATGTAATATATGTCAAGAAACTATCACAAAACCTAGAACCTAGGAAGCATTATCATGATCATCATTATAAATCCATTACTCTCACCAACAATGTATGTATCATTATCACTAATATCTACTTTATTTACTATTAGCATTTTAAGAGTTTGCAGTAAGATAATGGATATGAGAATGATTCTTGCCAAAAAAAAAAAGTTATAAATAGCTTAAAAGTGTTGACATTTATTTTACTCTGAGTGAATTGAAAAATATATTTTTAAATGGAATAAATTGAATTTAAGGTAATTGTGCATTTCACAAATTCCTTGAAAATCATCTCTTCCGGGGTCTTAACTCCTGAGAATGCTGAAAGATGATTTCAAGTGAAAAAGCAAAGACATTTCACCAATCTCTCCAGGTCACGTTTGTCTTTATAAAGTTCAGCTGTATACTTATTGCTCAGTTAATCACTGGCTTCACGCAGAAGCTTAGTTCAATCTCCTACAGTGCATTTTATCAACATGGATGGGGTAGCAGGAGGAGATTTACTATCTTATACAAGACAGGGTTCTCTTAAACTTACAAATAGGGATAAAAGTCGTAAGTATCCAAGGATTTTCTTTGTGTCCAGAGGAGATGGGAAGGAAAAGAAGAGAGTCCATCTTCAACCAAAATTGTAGATACAGTTCTGATACTTATATCAGTCCTTCCAGGTTCCAAGTGAGAAAGAAATAGAGAGACTAGGACACCCCAGAATGCTGATGACTAGTTTCTTCCTGTAGAAATCTCTGAGTTGTATTACTTCTATGAACATGTGAGAGCTCAGCCCTTCATGAACACAGCTACTGTAAACCTAGTGGTTTCCAAGTAACAGTCATGATGATGATACTGATGATTAAAAAAAATCACCATAATCCATCAGCATGATTTTATTGCCCTAAAGCTTTGACTATTGTTCACAGCTCATTGTTGTAGACTCCATTATGGCCTAACTCCAACATCAAAGGGAATTTCTGGAAAAGAATGAAAGACTACCGTCATCAAAATCACTCTCCCCCTCATGGCTGTTCTTCACATGTTCTGATATGTCTTGTTTTCCTTTACATGTATGTAAATTTCATTTTAAACACAGGGAAAAGTGTACCAAATGCCTCCTGAGTCATTAACAGAGTAACATTCATCCCTGACCTGTGTGGAACGTAAGAATATAGAAGGTCAGTACTTCTGGGACTCAACTGGGGAATCCCTGTCTCTTCCACAGACCTATTTTTTTATGATGAAGCTGAAAATATTTTCATGTTCCTTAAAATATACGAAATGGAAGGGACTATTAGATCCTGCATACCTCATGGTCAAAAAACCAAAACATAAAACAGTAGCAATATTGTAACAAATTCAGTAAAGACTTTTAAAACGGTCCACATCAAAAAAAAAATCTTTAAAAAAAAGTGTGAAAGAGGCTGCTCTAGAGAATTTGCCCACCCATCAAAAAACAAACCAAAAAACCTCAGAGTATCTTCACAGGTTCCTGTCCATCTTCAGGTTTAGGTAGGAGCCTTGCTTTCTTAATCCCCACTGCCCTCAGTAGGTGTACAGAGATCCACTTGAGACATGAGAGAATTTTCAAGTACTAAAGGGAGTTATCTCCATAGGGTTGGGTGTTGCTTCCTACCCTATTGCAGAACACAATAATAGATTGGGGTCCACTGTGGGCACAGGTAGAATGATGTTTGCAATTACACAATGACTGAATAAAATAGTGGCTGAATTCCAGTAATGGAGTCACGTTTACCAGTGGGTTGTGTCTCCAATAGACAATCTACCTTGGCAAACAGTCATGTGACCAAGAGGATGGGGTTCTTTTCCTGATCCTGTGTAGTCTCTGGGCATCAGACAGTACTCCTCAGGCAGTGGTATAGTGGTATCTATAAAATAGCTTCCCTCAAAAAAGTCCTGATTTGTAACATTTGCCAATTTCTGTGGTGTGAATAATCCTACCACAGGTGATTTTAACCTACTAATGCGATGTTACTGAACTTAGTGTTGGGAAGAGATGCACACAAAAGGCTCTTGGAAGCCAGGATGAACCAGTAGTTCCAGCATAATCCTGTGATAATATCCTTCTCCTGGTGTGCTACGTCTGCACTCACCTTAGGGGGTCCCCTCTCAGGTATGGCATCCAGGTATCCAGATGTTTGAGTTCCAGTCCCTTATTTCTTCTTTCTCACTTGACTTTCTGAATGCAAAAGCTCTCATTGTGCTTCTATTTTCTAATAATAGGACTCAGTAGTCCATTTTAAAGAAGTTAATGGCCCTTTGAAAAAGAATCCAAGCACTTGGTTTCTTATTTATCCTTCTAGAATGAAAAGGAGAACCCCTTGCCTAGAAACACTGTAGCCTGCTTGCCTTTATTTAGAAGAGAATAAAAATGTTTTCATTCTTCCAGATGTATTACTCTCTCCAATAAGACCAAAGAGATTTCTGTAAAATCACGGAGAGAGAGAGAGAGAGAAACACCAAATGCATCTGGACTTATGCTGTCTCAAAAACAAAATCAAACACAGTCAAATCTGGTACCAAAAGAACACAAATTTCCTGATTGTAGAGCGCAGACCTATGTTCTTCCTGAACATGTCTGCTTGTTTTACACGTCCTGAAAGAGGTATATTAAAGTTTCCCACTATGATGCCAGGTTTGTCTATTTCTCCTTCTATTTCTGTCAATTTTTTCGTTATAAATTTTGAAGTGATATTACTGGTTTCATGAAAATTTATGATTGTACTATCTTTCTGGTGGATTGACCCCTTTGCCACTATGAAATGTTTTTTAAAAATTAAAATTAGCGATTTTGCCTTAAGGTCTATTTTGTATGATATTCCTTGCCATCTCTCTTTATCTAGGTTTTTACTTTCAACCTTTTTATATTTAAACTGTGTTTCTTGTAAGCAGTGTATTGTTAGTTTTTATTTTTCTACTCAGAAAATCTTTATGTATTAGTTTGAATATTTAATCCATGTATATTTCAAGTGATTATACACATATCTGTGAGTAACTAATTATCTATGTATTTTTTCACTTCACTCATTATTATTCCAATTCTACCCTCTATTATCTTATTAATTATGCATTCTTTAAGAAATTCTTTAATGTGTTTCCTTTATAATAAAACATGAATACCTGATTTATTAGAGTCTAATATAAATATAACATTTTATCACTTTAAGACACTGCAAAAAAATTAAAACAGTTTACCTCCTGCTCTCTTTTGTGCTAGTTTTATAATTTATTTTTATTATACACATATTTTAAACCCCATGTGGCATTATTATTATTGTTTTATCCAGTCAACAGTCACTGAGATTTAAACACAAATTTAATCTTTCTGTTGCTATTCATTCTTTTCTGCATTTTCCTTTGTTAATCTGCTATCATTTTACCTCTATGCAAATATATCCTTTTAATATTCTATCTACTATGTGTTTGATGAACTCCCTAGGATTGTGCTTTTGAAAATGCTTGTAATATAACAAATTTATGAAGAATATTTTTCAGTGTACAAAGTTCTAGATTGGCAGGTTTTTATTTTTATTCTTATAATATTTTGAAAATGACTATCAGTTATCTCTAGCTTCCATAATTTCAGTTAAGTATTTCTTTTTTCCCTTTGACAGCTTTTAATACTTTATTTTATTTCATCAGTTAATACTGTGATGAATTAAAATGTGGTTTTATTTGTATTATTTTCCTGTGTGTAACACTTTTCGAATCTATAGCTTAATGTCCTTCAGCAATTTGAAAAGATTTTCCACCACTATCTCTTTAAATATTGCCTCTGCCTTACCATCTCTTTCCATCCTTATTGTATCACACTTACATGTATTTTAGATGTTTTCTTCTTGTTCCATATCTTTCTTAGACTATTCAGTATTTCCCATTCTTCTGTTATCTCAGTGATTCTGTATATTTTCACATTCTTTAATTCTCCTCTTACTTGTGTGTAATCTGTTGTTATGTTCCTATATTGAGTCCTTAATTTCAGTTTTATTTTTTAATTTCCATGATTTTATTTGATTTTTAAAAATATATCCTAAAAAAAAAAAAATCCTAGTTCTCAGCTAAAATTTTTCATCTCATCTAATATTTTGAACATACAAACCCCCATTTTTTAAAAAAAAGTCTAAGTCTTATAAATACAAGTTCTGAATATCATACAGACCTGCTACTCTTATCTGATTTTATTCTTGTTTTTCAGTCATTAGATCTTATATCCTTGCATATCTGGTAAATTATTTTGAAAGATATCTTGTCAGAAAAAGATGTAGTGATAATATGAGTTTCTGGATGATATGCTTTTACTCCAGAGAGGATAAAATTTTGCTTCTATCTATAGTAGAGGTAGGTCACAATACAATTCTGGATTGATCTATTTTAAAGCTGGAATTTGTGAAGGATGATCTAGTTCCAGATTTATTTTACTGTTTGTAGATAACTCTTCAAGTGTCCTAAAAGAGTCAGGAGTAGGGTGAGCCAAATGAGGCAAGTAAAGCACATGATTTAATAAGTGGGTGCCTCCTAAAATTTTGCACAATACACACCGAATTTGCTTCATCCTAGTCCTGGCTTTGGTAAGAACTGAAAATCTGTGGTATTTACCAAGCAGTTTTTCCTTGACATGTTCTAAATTCCAGACTTAGCTTCTCAGATGCCTTAAGACTTCCTAAGCTCTGCTTAGCTTCTCAATTTCTTTGCCTTGACTTATAAATAAGCAAAAACCTCAAGAGGAAATATAAAGCTTTTTTATTTTTAATTTTTTTTTTGTGGCTGTGCCATGGGCATGAGGGATCTTAGTCCCCCAATCAGGGATGGAACCCGTACCCCCCTGCAGTGGAAGCCAGGAGTCTTAACTACTGGAACACCAGGGAATTTGCAAACCTTTAATATCAGGTTCATCTACCTGTGCTTCTCCCTGGATTTTTCCCCCCTAAGTCACCACTTTCTCTGTAGTTCTCCCATGCTTTCAAGCAGATTTTTAAAAATTTAATCTACCTTTTCCAGTTATTCCCTGAAGAATGGTTGGTGGAAACAAGCTAGTCTATCATGGCCAGAAATGGAAATCCCTTCGGTTTTTCTATATGTGTGTGATAATGACAGGTTAAGAGACAATTTCACATTTTTCTCAAATTGTAAATATTATTGTGGATGTTTTAAATCATCCACATGGATCTTCATTTTCTTCTGACCATTATTTAAATGTTGGTGTTCCTCAGTTTTTCCCTTGAGCAGTACTATACATACAAGGCATGAAATGCTGCCCATATTCTGATGAATTTCAAGTTTATAAACCCATCCCAGAACATTCATCTGGGCTTCAACCCCAGACTTCAAAGACTTCATGGAATACCTCTCTCTGGATATCTTCTGCGTTCCTAGAACTCAATATGGCCAATAATGAAATCATCATCTTCGTTTCTACCTCCTTATTCTCTCAGCATATCTTTCTGCTTCTATTTCCTGTCTTAATTAATGATGGTTGTTTCCCCAGGATCTTATCTTAAACTACAAACTTTATAAAGTCATTCTCTATTCTTTTATATTAAACCTCACATGTTTCAACAAGTCCTCTATATGCAGGAGTATATATGATATATGATATAATAGCATATTCAACATATTTAGTATATATAGTATAAAATATTTAAATATGATCCCTTCACCTACAACATACACACTGAGATTGCCCTAAGTTAGGATTTTGATTTCCACTTGGATTTTCCCAACATCCTGCTAATTCAGGGATTGCAAAAGCTTAGGTTGTGCCTGCTGCCACTCTCTCTTATTTCTCTTCTTACACTAATGACAAGCATCACTTCCTTATTTTTGGATACTTTCCTGCTGAGTCCAGGTACAGTTCTGAAGTCCTTCTCAAAGCAGCATTCCATACAGACACTAGTAGACTTGATAAGCAAGTGGAGTCCCATTTGTCATAATCTTTCTATCTTTCTCATACATACAGATGGTATGTAGCTAGTATAGCTTGTGCCACCAGAGATACATCACTAAGGGAGATCTGATCATGCCACTTCCATGTTTAAAAAATCAATGAAGGTCTCCTCTTGGTTATAAAAGAAGGTAACAGCTCACTGTTTGTGTGTATAAAGCCATTTACAATCCAATTCTAATGGAAAAGTTCAGACTTACTTGCTACTGACACAAGTATTCTACACTTTCATGGCAACGCATCCCATTTCTGTAAACTGAAGGTCATTTATTATTTTTTTTAACATCTTTATTGGAGTATAATTGCTTTACAATGGAGTGTTAGTTTCTACTTTATAAAAAGGTGAATCAGTTATACATATACATATGTCCCCATTTCTCTGCCCTCTTGCGTCTCCCTCCCTCTCACTCTCCCTATTCCACCCCTCTAGGTGGTCACAAAGCACCAAGCTGATCTCCCTGTGCTATACAGTTGCTTCCCGCTAGCTATCTAGTTTACATTTGGTAGTGTATATATGTCCATGCCACTCTCTCACTTTGTCGCAGCTTACCCTTCCCACTCCCCGTGTCCTCAAGTCCATTCTCTAGTAGGTCTGCATCTTTATTCCCATCTTGCCCCTAGGTTCTTCATGACTACTTTTTGTTTTTAGTTTTTTTAGATTCCATATATATGTGTTAGCATATGGTATTTGTTTTTCTCTTTCTAACTTATTTCACTCTGTATGACAGATTCTAGGTCCATCCACCTCACTACAAATAACTCAATTTTGTTTCTTTTTATGGCTGAGTAATATTCCATTGTATATATGTGCCACATCTTCTTTATCCATTCATCTGTCGATGGACACTTAGGTTGCTTCCATGTCCTGGCTATTGTAAATAGAGCTGCAATGAACATTTTGGTACATGACTCTTTTTGAACTATGGTTTTCTCAGGGTATATGCCCAATAGTGGGATTGCTGGCTCGTATGGTAGTTCTATTTTTAGTTTTTTAAGGAACCTCCATACTGTTCTCCATAGTGGCTGTATCAATTTACATTCCCACCAACAGTGCAAGAGTGTTCCCTTTTCTCCACACCCTCTCCAGCATTTATTGTTTGTAGATATTTTGATGATGGCCATTCTGACCAGTGAAAGATGATATCCCATTGTAGTTTTGATTTGCATTTCTCTAATGATTAGTGATGTTGAGCATTCTTTCATGTGTTTGTTGGCAATCTGTATATCTTCTCTGGAGAAATGTCTATTTAGGTCTTCTGCCCATTTTTGGATTGGGTTGTTTGTTTTTTTGATATTGAGCTGCATGAGCTGCTTGTAAATTTTGGAGATTAATCCTTTGTCAGTTGCTTCATTTGCAAATATGTTCTCCCATTCTGAAGGTTGTCTTTTCGTCTTGTTTATGGTTTCCTTTGCTGTGCAAAAGTTTTTAAGTTTCATTAGGTCCCATTTGTTTATTTTTGTTTTTATTTCCATTTCTCTAGGAGGTGGGTCAAAAAGGAATCATTTATGTTTCTTTTGTTCATGCCATTATTTCTTCCTAAAATTATCTTTCCTATTCACTACAAGCCTGTTTAACTCTTATAGTCTTATTCTTTCCTAAATTTCTCTGAGCAGAATTAGTTGATCTTTCCTCTGGATCTCCAAAACACTTTTAAAATCTTTAATAGTGAACATAGCACTTTTCATTATTATGTTTTTAAATTATTTATACATATGTCTGGAAGAGCATTCCCATTAACAACTGTGTCCTCACTCACACAAAATGCCTAGCAGGTGCTCAATCAATATATGTTAAAAGAGTAAATTCAATGGGTAACCCTCTTTTTTCTTTAGGAACAGTGTCAACAGTGTTTGCTTATTTCTCTTTACTCATTTATTCAACAAATACATTTTTGAATATCTACTATGTGTTAGTCATTGAGCCACATACATAACAGAAATCTGCCTTTTCAAGCAAAGCATCACACTGCATCTAAAGCAACAGGAACCAATTGAGAAATTACTAAGTAGTTTTTACACTAACATTTCAATCTGTTGTGCTCCCTTCCATGGGTGAAGGAACTGAAATGAAGTACTTGGCTCTCGGAGAGTTATGGCACAATTCTTGACTCAGTTTGATAAATATTGATCTTGTATAAATTACTCAGGGGAGGCAGTCGATGGTTCTCTGAACAGCACACACACACAGCCCCCACTCCCTTTTATGCAAAGACATAAATCATTAATGAATAGAGCCCTACATGCTCTATGAATAAGTCTCTTGGATTCAAAGATGACTGATACTCAAGCATTTTCTCATTTGAGTGCAGACCTAAATTTAAGCAAGCAGTCAGAGTACATGAAATTACAATGCCCGTTTGTTCACTGTAAGTTGGAAGATGCACAATATGTTTTCAAGGGTAAACATGCACGCTTCCAAGTAAACACCATTAAATGCAACTGCACATTTGTGCCTTTAATAAAATTGGAAACAAAGGGGATAGTTCTTTAGAAACATCTCATGTCGTGATCATTCAATTTTAAGTTTCAGTTGCTAGTGGAAAGTGGAGGGTTAGTGTATGTATGTGTGTGGAATTGTGTAGAATTCCTTTTCTTTGACTACAGTTGAATCAAGGCTTTGGTTTCATCTGGAAAGTGTGAATAGCACAAGGAGTGGTCTGGTGTGGTAAGGAGTCGTTAAGATTGAAAACCAAAGGGCAGCAAACATTGGTTTTCAGAGTTTTTAGTGGTAAGATTACTGATAAAAGTGTTTACACTCCAGGGACTTCACTGAAGGGACAGGAGGGAGGATAAAGAGAGAGACTGAGAAATACCTTGTAGTCACTTGGCAGGAGCTGGAATTTGTCATTCGAACTCACACAAAGGGTCAAAGCGGTAAAAACTTCTTGGGAAAAATAAAGGAATGTGACATTTTCTTTTGGTACCTTGATTCATGTGACTTTTCCCACCTTGAATGCTTTTTGCCTGGTTAATGGCACTGTGGGCCCTCCCATTCCCAGTGGAAACTGGGGGACAGTGAGCCTCAGGAGTAGCTCCCACACCTCCTCTAAGGAAGCAGAAAGTTGAATTGGAATCTCAGTTGCAACGGTGAGCACCAAATGAGGAAATACCAAACATCCAAGAAAAGTCGGTAGCATAAAAAAGAGACACTAAATTCAATAAACAGACCTTATACCCAAAGAAATAGAGTTAATATTAGTACAATAATTAGAACCAGGTTTGTGGAACAGAATAGATATGTTCTTTATTATTTCTGAAAGTAAAGGAAATGTCAGTAGATGAAAGTAATAGGAAGTTAGATTTCAGTACAGTGTGAAGTAAGAAATTTTCAAATAATTTTGATCATCCATCATGGGACTTCAAGCGAGCACATACAAGCTCTAGCCTTGACAAAATATTTGTTTTTTAACTAAATACTCAGTTAAAGGCATAGAAAGGTGCATTATCAAAACAGAGCAATTTAACAACAATAACAAGGAAAAAAAAAAATTAGCCAAGAGACTAAAATTAACAGCCCAGGCACCAGGGAACAGGAAGAAATAACCCATGGCCACTGGACCCGGTATATAGTAGCCCTAAAATAAGTATTTGTCAAATAGACCTAAGCACCATCAGGGCGAATATATATTCATCTTATTTACCAGCAAAATGACAGACATCGTTTCAATTCAATTTTCATTCTAGTAGGGAAGCTAGCTAATAAATAAATACATAATATATATGTGAGTAGTGATAATTTCCATAAGGAATAATGCAGATGGGGCTAAGGGGATAGAGAATAATGTGTGATCACTTTTATTGATTTGCTTGGTTTGGGAGGTGAAACGGGAGACGTTTGAGCAGAGACCTGAGTAAAGTGAGGTAGAGGATTAGTCACCTAATGCTGTACCAAATTACGCCAGAACTTATTGGCTATAAATAACATTTCTTATCTCAGGATTTCAGTGTGTCTGGGGCCTGGGTGTGGTTGAGCTGGTTCCAGTGTTATTTTTTTAATTAATTAATTATTAAAAAAAATTTTGGCAGCACCACACGGCATGTGGCATCTTAGTTCCCTAACCAAGGATCGAACCCATGCCCCCTGCAGTGGAAGCACAGCATCCTAACCATTGGACAGCCAGCGAAGTCCCAGATGTGATTTTAGACATGTTCCAATATTGCTGGGAACTTAGAGTTTTCTGAGCTGTGACAGATTCAGGATGCCACCAGCCATTCTCAAGGCAGTTTCTGCTGGCAGGTGGAAGCTGCAACCTTATGGCTTCAAGATCTCCCCTTGTAACTATCAAATTTTAGACAATAAAATTGCTTTAGATCAGCAGAAAAAAGGAGATATATGTGTAGTGGCCAATAGCTCCTGTTATGTATAATACCACATCAGAAGTTTAGACCTACTTAGATAAAATTAGACAACTGGATACCTGGCTAAAGGTCTCCTTGCAGTGATAGGTCCAGACTGGGTTTCAGGCTAATTCTCTTGAATTCATATGGTAACGAGATCTATTTTGTCCATTAACGTTCAGGTTGTCACTCCTCCTACTTCTAATTGGGCCTGTTGCACCAAAATGGCAGATCAAGGGATTGAGATCCTGATCATACAAGATCCCAGGACCTGGAAGTCAAGAATATTTTCAATTTGGTGTCCATTCTCCAAACTGAAGCAGGATTATGTCCCGTTTCAGCAGGAAGTAGCCACAGCAGTTGGCCTCTTGTTCCCTGAAAGATTTGAGGAAGGTTGAAACAGGAGTGGGGCTTGAAACCAAGTCCCACTAAAATTGAGCTCCTCTGCCAAGTTTATGATTAACCTCTCTATCTAAACCATTATTCCTTTTCTTGACCAACACCTGTTCTCCTCAAGATTGAGGAGTATCAAAGAAAAGTCTGGTTCCTTTTGCTCCTGGGGGTCTTCAAGGGCCTCCTTCAGTACCTTTTTCTGACACCAGAACTGTTAAAAGATAAACTGAGACATATTAAAAATCAATTTGAATCATTCAGCATACAACCTATCAGGTAGAAAGGAGCTTCAAGGAGCTGTACAAAATGAGAGAACTTTATAGGCAGAAGGGAGCAAGAACAGGAAGCTATATTTTAAAGAAGCAGGTTGGTTATTGCAAGGTTACTTTCCTTTAGAAGAGAGCAGGGGTCTATCAGGAAGATTAACTAGTGCTGATCAGACAATTCCTGACTGACTGGTTTGAGATTCCATTTCTGGGAGAGCTGAAATTGTATGTAAGTCTTGCTTTGGATGTGGGGCTTAGCATAAGTGACTCCATTTGGGGCCTGTGGTCTTATTTTTAAGAACAGTTAGCCACAGACTTTTAAAATATTACATATTTTCCTTATATAAGGTGGTGATCTCGTTCTCTCATTATAAACTGTGCACATATTCCATGTCCTCTGTAGTCTGCTAATTCCTAAGGGAAGAATTTGTTCACCTTTACGAACTCCACTGCCTAGCACTGAGCCTGGCACATCATGTAGAGAACTTGCAAAGCCACTCACATAACATGCTGCCTGGTTGTTGTTCCATTATTATATCTTATGAAATGGAGCATATATCATATGTATCCAAGCAGACATACACAAAAATACATATAAATAGATTAGCAATATAAATAATTTTATGAAGCCCTCTTATTTTGTTGGCTCTAAACCCTGAGAACCTCAAAAAACAATGTGCTTCTGTGTTCTGAAGAAAAAAAAAAAAAAAAAAATATATATATATATATATATATATATATATATATATATATATATATATTCTTCCTCGTAGTTGGGGAGGACTGTAGAAACATAAACTTTGGGGAGGCAGACCTGCTTACATTTTGTATGCCTTTCCTTTCTCTCTGCCATTTCTGGCTCCTGCAGTGGCTCTGCTCTGACAGGGTGCATGATGCAGTCACACTGAAGGGCATGTTGACAATAGTGTGGGCCAGGAGCATCAGAGGCTGTGTCCATGGGTGTTCTCTGCTCCCCTTTATCTCTGGTCAAACTTCAGAGGCTGACGCTCTACTTTGGAAACTAGGTTTGGGTGTGGGTGACTTAGCGTGCTGCCTCAGAGTGAGGAGGATTCAAAGTGACAAGGCTTAGAGCACCTTGGAGAGCACTCCCATGCCATGTTGGAGGGATGTTAGAGATGGTGAAGAACCATGGGGGAAATGAGCTGCTGTTAGGAATGAATATGTCTTACCAGGTCACTGTTCAGCCTAAAATCCTTCAAAGCTTACTGGTTTTCTGGGTATGAAGTTCAAAATCCTTGCCATAGCTCTCAGGGTCTCCTACGGCCTCACTGCCTCCTTCTTCAGCCACATGTGAGATGCCTTCCTCATTTTCATTGCTCAGACCTACTGGCCTTTGGTAGTTCTTCAGATGTGATTGGTTCTCCTGCCTGAGGGGCTTTGTGGAAATGGTTTCTTCCATATGGAAGTTTTCTTCTCCAACCTTCATCCAGCCAAATCCAACTTGCACTCCCCTGATCCCTCAGATTTGGTTAGTGCCCCCAGGTTTAGATTCCAGCCCCCTCTACTTGCCCTTTCTCACAACTCATCACCTTTTCAACAGCTTGTCCATTGTGTACTCTTCATTGGATAAGCTCCATGAGGGAGAACACCAAGTCTGTCTCACTCATCCCAGGAACTGCCATGCCTGTCCCCTTGCCAGATGGACACCAGACCATTTAAAAATATCTGTGAAGTGAACACACATCTTAAAACTTTTAAAGAGAATTCTCTGAGCCAACTGGGTGGTGCTACCAGAAACATGAGAACCAAATGGGCTCTTCCTGCTTTCTCTCTCTTTCAAACCCAGCTGGGAAGCAGGAGGATTGAAGGGCAGGCAGTAGAGGTGGGGATTCTGGGAGAGGAATCTCAGCCAGGGAACCAGGCCAGGACCCTCACTGTGAAATAGGAACATTTTCAAGGACGTGACCCTCTGCTGGAATTCTTCAGTTCCAAGGTTGTCATTAACTTTGAACTGCTATGCAGCGTGAATAATTTGCCTGTGGAAAAAATTTAGCACTAACAGTAGTGCTACTTTCATCATGAAAATCCTGAAATCCTGACTAATCACAGTGGAACTCAGTCCAGACTGTGCCATTTCTGTAACATTAAAGTATAACCCATAGCCACAACAGCAAAGCCACCCCTTAACAAATAAAGGACCTGGTGCTCTAATGGAAAGGCCAGTGGGAACCTGAGGAATCTTGAACCCCTAAACTGACTTGGGGAAATAATTTGGATTGAATTAAGTTATTAAACATTAAAGTAATATTTAATGTAATGAATTCAAGCCTCTATATTTGGATGGGTTGAGCCTTCTGGGTGTGTGTCATTTGGTCAATCTTCTCCAAATCATTAAAGGTACTCACTTAGTTACCATTTGAGTGCCTAAGATACATTCCCTTAGGGGGCAGTAATAAAAGTGAAAGAAGGGTTTCTATCCACGAAGATCTTATTGTCTATTCAGAGAGACAGACATGGGGAAATAAGTGAAACAAAGTACTAGAATAATGATAATATATTTATACCTTTCAAATTCCAATGATACTTTCAGCCCCTGTGGAGAGGCAGACCTTGAAGAATTCAGCACAACCTACAAAGTAACAGTTCTATGTTTTTTGAACCTCTGGCATTTACTATTGACTCATGGGTTCTCAGTTTCCCAGGTAATCTCATATATCAATGCTGTGTAGGACTATTTTATCCAAATTAGCAAGCATGAATGTGAAAGGGTCTTAACTTTACTAATTATAGCAAGCTACTTGACTTTGTAAACTGCCCTAGCTAAAAACTCAGAATCCTTAGTATTCTCAGGGTTCTTAGAAGATTATCAAACAGTGTTTAAAGGTATGGTTTGCATGACATTATTTTATGTTGGTTCTTTGCTCAAAGACTGTAATCCTAGTGCTTGTGTTTCAATGACTCTATACATAAAATGTCAACATGACCTTTATTACATGAGACATTTAGATTTAGTTTACCTAAAATTCCAGCTATATTACTGATAGCGATATTTTAATGATAAATTTATGAAGTATTCACTTTTTTGCATAATTCTATACATGTGATCACAATGACTGGGGCAGGGATTGCCACATGGTTTCGAGGGAACCATGAGATAGTCTGGGATCAACTGGAAAGAAATGCTGTCTTTTTTTGACTTGGCATGAACCTGGGAAGATGCAGGCCTACTTTTTTCTCTTAGCAGCCATCCTGCAATCAAACACAGCCTAATATCAAAGATAACCTGAAGAAGAACAGAGCTGATTCCTAATGTCAGTTTAAGCACCTGTACCATTCTCTACCTGAGACTACTCTACACCTGGCCTTGCATGTAAGTGAGCCTGAGATTCCTTTTTACATTCAAGTCCATGAGTAAGACCTTGAGATTCCACTGTCTAGGGCTGCGTCCCAGCTCTGCCTCTCACCAAACTTGGCCACCTCAAGTGCTGTTGGGAGCAAAGCAGCCACAGGAGAGCAAAGGCATCAACATGTCAGCTGAGGTGACTACTGGTGAACAATTTTCCTCCTTGAATCATTTTTTAGAGTAAGATAGCCAGGAATGATTAGCAATAATTTGAACTTGGAGAAGCTAGAGCAAGCCCATGATGACTGCCAGACCCCATGTAGACAAAGATTCTAACAGGAGAGAACTAAACAAACAAACAAAAAAACATGCATACCTGTTACTGAAGTAAAACTCAGTTATTACCTTTTGAATAAAAAGTAATATTTTATTTTCTTCTGGTAACTGCCAGAGCTGTCTTGATGCCTCAGTGTCCAGTAAAATTCAGAGCTAGTGAGGTACGGACAGCCTTCCCCAGTGGCATATGGGAAAGAGAGAAACCCAGACATGGGTGATGAGAAAAAAATGTTATCACACTGTGTGCTTGGTCAGGCCTGCAATGTTATTCAAAATAGTTTCATATCAAAACAACTCATGATCCTCCACAAGTAGGAATGGGGAGAGACAGTGGATTATCATCTCAAATCAGGCAAATCAAGTCAGCAAAGCATAAGGCAAATGGACATGAGTCTTCTAGTCTTGGTGCACTGAGAGTCAGCTCTGAAGGCAAAGCAACTTCAGCAGGAAATCACCCTCCTGGGTTGCAAGAGCTCACATGTGGGAAGGAGCCAGCTTGCTGGGATCAGTCAGTCTTAGGTGGTGTTGTCAGTCCTCCACACATGACCCACCTAGAATGGCACAGTGAAATGACTTTGTTCCCTACTGAGGACTCCCTTTTTTAAAAATAAACAAGCAAAGGTTTCCCTAATTTGAGCCACACCCAACAGTGGAAGAAGGCAGTGGGTCCTGGGGTGGTGAGAGTGGGAAAAGAAGGCAGGAGTCAGGCAAACATGCTTGGGGATAAGGTGATGGAGAGCATGCAGGCCTCTGAGGACGGAAAAGGGAAAGGCAGGCTGAGCATTAGTAGTTGTGGCACTTCCAGGGACATCATTCCATGGACACAGAGCTCCCAATTCTCTCTCTTAGGATCTCCTGGGATAGTTATGACAGGTATTCACCATGTTTTTCAAGTAGGTAGGAACTCCTTTCTGCAAAGGAAAGGAGACTGTCACTTCTTCTGCAAAGGAAAGGAGACTGTCACTTCTATGTCCTCACAGCGATTACTCCTGATTCTTTGGGATGTGGCAAAGGTAAAGGAAGACGGCTTTGGGAATAATGCATATGACAATAGGGCCCCTGACAAGATTTCAACAGAATGTTGCTACAGATAGTGACAAAAGGTAAGATGCAGGGCACAGGTAAGGCTGGATGGTAGAAGCCACTGTTATAAGACCTTGTTGTATATTTTGGCTTTTCCTAATAAAAAGCTAAGATATTTTTAAGACACCATTTTTGGAAAAGAAAAAATTAAAAACAGGAAATGATATTGGCTTGGGCTGTGGGATTCTTCCAAAGAAATGAGAGAAAGGACTTGCTTTACAGATTTAGAAAATGGTAAGGATTGGGGGCAAGAGGCAGGATATGTCACCCTTTAGTCAGTGTTGAACATTGCCCAAGACTTTCCCCAAACATTGTTCTATTTACTCCTTCTCTACAGGGTGGGAATATCCATCTCCGTTTTTAAAAGGGAAAAAATTGATGGCTTCCCTAGATAACCCAGTTAGAAGCAGGGCCAGGATTCAATATATAATGTTTGACTCAAAGCCTATGTGCTTTTTCACTCTCCAAGGGAACTGGTGAGCCTTCCAGCCAGTAAGTAGGACCTTACAAAGCAGACGGAATGGTCGCCATGATTCCAGGTCCTAGGCAGTCCCTAGTGATCTGAGTACCACTGCAGTTCTCTCTCCTTACAGAAAAATAAATAAATAAATAACCGTAAAAAGAACTGCCTTCCCCAGGCTTGGACATGTCTGATTGTGTCCTGAGCCAGTTTGGCCTGTCTAACTCCTCCATAAGCAGATACAGGGTCCACAGGCACCATTGTTCCTACAAGGAGCAGGCTATTGTCTGGAGGTTCCAGAGAGTGATCCTGGTAGAGTCTTGGGGCAAAGCAAGGAGGGGCTGACATTCCTCCTAAAGATTCTTTGTCTTTTGTCCCAGCCTCTGTGCTGGGTATTGGCAACCCCAGTACTAACCATAGTCACTCAGCAGAGCTGCTTCTTAAAAGAGCATCATGAGGCCTAAGACAGTGCGTCCCTTCAGGCTGACAGCCCCTCAGGCTAAGTCAACATTGGTCAAACGCACTTCCCCTCCTGCCTCCTGGGATGTCACCTTGGCAGCCCACTTAAAGAGTCTGTTCAGAACTGGGCAATCCAGGTTATCAAGGTAATATGTGAAAACTAGAGAGGGAAAAGAAGGACAATTCAGAAGGAGGAAGAATATTAGAAAGATACAGATACAAACCCTGCAAACCTTCCATCTTTATATCCAGGCCCAGAAAGTAAGGAGGGAGGTAACACAGAATTCAAGTGGACTTGCCCCTCTGCCTTGCCTTACGGGGAACTTACATATAAACATTTTGGAAAACAGCCAAGGAACATTCTACTGCTATTTATTAAATGCCTGACAAGTACTAGACACTTGGATATATCTCTCATTTAATTATTTCTCTCATTAATCATCTCAATCCTACTGAGTTGATAAAATTGAACCCCAGTTTATAAATGATAAAATGGAGACTCAGAAGAGTGGGGTGACATGCCCAAGGTGGCAGATCTAACACACGTCACAACTAAGCTCAGATTTTGCCACAGCCTCAAGGCCACACTGATTCCAGTCCAGCAGGTGGCCGCATGGACCCCTCCCAGCCTCTCTCCAGAGGCTGGAACTCAAGGCAGGCAGGTCCTGAGTCCCTGGGTTTTTGCTGAGCAGGAGCTGCCTCCTCAGAGATGGTCCCACCAGCCCTCCTGCCCACCCCTGGCCGGTGTGTGCATGGACAGGACCAGTCTGAAGTGAGTTTCTAAACCTTCTGATTCACTTGGATGTTCTGATTTCATCTGAACAATGCAATCGGTAAAGAATGAATTGATCAGATTTAAACATCCACCTTGCATTGTAGCCAAGCTTCTGGGGTGAATTGAGTCTCCCTTGATTTTTGCACTCATGCCCAGTCCCTGACCTCAGGGAATAAAGCATCCTGCATTTTATGTGCCTTGCAGTCAGCCTGGCCTTCACATGGGTGGCCCTGGCTGGTGCGCCAACACTTGCCCTCTTTTTACCTTTGCTCCCCCTCTTGCCATCGCTCTGGATCGCCAGCCTCTGTTTGAACTGCCTCACCTGGATCACGCCCAACTTCTCTGGAAACTGCGGCATGGAGGTGCTCTGGGCCAGGATCACATGGATCTTCTACCCTTAAAGTCCAGCTCCTGCCACTGATGCACATAGACGTACTACACCGCCAGTCAAGGCATGACATTGAGGCTCATCTCAGATGGGCAGAAGGAAAGCCCGCAAGCCAGAAGAAAAGGGAAATGATTCTGTTCCTCCACTTGACATTTGCTCCCTTGCACTGTTACCTCACTTCCTGTCCTGTCTGCCTACTTGCTCTGCAAAACCGTGGCTCCTCCCACTTGGTGTTCTCATTTGAGAGCATGTGTTACCCACCTATGAATGGTTCCTTGCTGCTTTAATTATGTGGGGAACCCACTTCTCCTTTCTCCAAGATGGTAATGAGATTTCAGAGGATTGGTAACTTATCAGCTGTGTGATCCTGCGTAAGTTACTCAAGTCTTCTGAGACTCAGTCCTTATGCAGGGAAGGGGGGTCACACTGCCCCAATGGGGCCATTTCTCTCTGTCCTCCCCCTAAGCCCCAATCACTGACCTCTATGCACAGAGGATGGTCAGGCAAGGTTACTTACACCTGGAGATCATAGGAAGACACATGAATACCTGAATATTTAGTAGGCAGATGTCCTTGCTTGTTCTGGGTCACCAAGAATAACAAAGTCATTTCATCTCAATAAATACTCACAGAATGACCACTATGTCTATGGTGCTATTATAGGGAAGATAATTCGATCCTGAGAAACAACAGGAGTCACCACTTATTGAGCCCTTACCATGTACATACATCATGTGCTTAACATGCAGCATCAGTATTGATCCTGAGAAAGTCCCTGTGAATCCTCCATAAGTATCTCCATCTTACAGATGACAAAATTGAGGCTCAGAGAAGTAAAGAAACTTGCCGAAGATCCCATAGCCCAGCTGAAGTGATGTAACCTGAATTTGATCTCAGATCAGGCTCCAAAACCTGGGGAGACTTTCACGGCTATACAGGGCTCAACTCTTTAATGTGTTCATTAAACATTTCAATGGCAGAATTTTAGATTTCACAATAGAAGGAATTAAAGCCTAAAATAATCCAAAAACTCACTGTAAGTTTAACACAGTTACACTTACTACAATAGCCGTGACCACAGCCCCAGGCCAGCTCGGAGTCTCTACAGCACCCACGGTGGGCTGCCCCTCCCCAAGGAACTGCAGACAGTCTATTGTGTATATATGTGACATATGTGCATATACAAAGACTAAGAAACTCATTATGGGATTGTGTGGCATTGGAAAGCCAATGAAACAGACTTCAAGCAGCCCCAAGTGTCCACTGAGAACACCCTCCAGGAGTGTCCCTGTGAGGTCAGAGACTGGGGTTGCCCTGGTCCAGATCACCTTCTCTGGTCACAGCTGGACCTGGGCCCAGGCCTGCCTCTGCCGCCCACTAGTGGTGAGAAACTGATGAGAACCTGAGCAGGGTTCTGAACTTCCCTTTGCCTCAGTTTCCTTCCTTGACCAGTGGGGATGATGGTTTCTACCCTGCATAGTTATTGGAAGGAGGAGAGAAAACCACATAAAATCTACCACAATCTTGGATTAACTACCACATGTATCTAGCAGTCTGTGGGAACTTGGCCAAAAATAATCCCTTATGGAGTCTGTAATCTAGCTGGGCCAGGGTAGACACATACACACAAAACACACAGAAACAATATCCACAAACCACCCCCATGTCCCCTCTCTTTCTAAAGAACAATTATTTAGGAACATACAGACTTACAGAACGTTAGAGCTAGAGAAGATTCCAGTGATCATCCAGTTCAGTGGTTTCCAAGCCTTTTTTTTTTTAATTCCACAGACCCTTTGTTAGAAGGATCCTTTATGGAAATTCAGTGTGTAGAACACTCAGCTGCTATGATTGCAGAGAACAGTGGAGTGGAAATCTCACCTGTCCCTGCCTTTATTTTACCCCATCTGCTCACCCAGCAAATGTCCATCAAACTCCCCAGGGCTGGCCCTAAGGGGCTTCATAGAGCCTTGGAGTGTCAGCTAAAACTCCTCACATCCATTCAACTGCTTCATATCATAATCGAGGAAACTGAGGGGAAGAAAAATACACACAGTGTCCAGGTCCAGTATTCGAGGAGGAGGGAAGGTGGAGGGAGCTGGAAATGTGGAGTCTGAGTCCCAGCCCCCAGTCTGCTGCTAACCACCTGAGTGTGTGCTTCTGTCACGTTGCCTCTCTGGGTCCCTACTTCCTCCACTATAGATTGAGAGAGTGGATTGAATACTCTTTATGAAAAGTTGTTTTCAGGTCCCCAATTATGTGTCCCAACAATTTCAATCCCTAGAAAACTTCTCAGGAAGGTATTATCTGCCTTCCCATGACCACAATTACAGATGCTGCATGTGGCCAGGCCTGGAAATCACACTCTGAGGTCTCTGAAAGCCACACAAGAAGCAACAGCTGTTAGCAGATGCCTCTGCAAGAGTCAAAGACGATATTGTCCACACTTGCTGGACATACCACCATTGGGTGATGGCCACAGGGCACAGAAACACTTCGAAAGCTGAGTAATGGTGCCTCTCTGTAAAGGATACATCTCTGTTGAACTTGGGAGGAGGGCTCTCCACTTCCCAGTAGACCACTGTCTCTCTGCTGCATTCTCTTTCATAAAGTTCTAAGGAGAACAAAAGAAGTTACTGCATCTGGAAACCTATTTGGCTTCAATTAACAAGAAGCTTTGATATGATGATCACATAGGGAATGATAAACCACTGACTTATAAGGCACAGGATTCTAGAAAAAGACAGATTCATTACCACTGAAAACTTGTTGCCCAGGGACAGTGTCTAGCAGATATAAAAACACAGTAAAAATAAAAGAACCCAACAAAAGTTGTTCATCATATAGCATAAACAACACTCAAAAAAATGCAGTGAAATAAAATTACGCATTAAAAAATAAATTTTCAGGTTTAAAAATCAGAGAAACCACCAGATGTCACTAGAGTACCAATAGTTTTACTGTTGTGTCCTTATGCCCCTCTTTAGACTTCTCTATATATTACAGGTGTCCTGAGACTGAGCCACCCAGCCTAGTGCATTCAGTTGGGAAACAAAAGTTCCAGAGAAGGCAGTGTCCTTCCTAAACAGCTAGAAAGTGGCTTAACCGTGCTAACCCTAAGTTTCTTGCCTTTCTCCCATGTTACATTATATCACAGCTATAGGGACCAAATCTCCGTAATATCCACCATCCTAGTGAATGCAAATAGCATCAGCTCTCAAAGGGAGATAGCAAAGAAATTCTAAGAAGTGAACAGCCTCTGCCCCCCAAGCTGTGTGGGAAGCTTCTAACTAACCATTTAGGGAAGGAGCCAAGCTAAGGCTGCTGAAGGAACCAAGAGAGTCCCTTGAGGAGATGCTGACTGTGGAAGTGTGTTAATTAATTTAGCTTTTGAAAAAAAAATCTATTAGAGGCAGACCATGGGGTAAAGAGCTTGCCAGCCCATTGGTACAAGAGGCTGAAGATGCCCTTGAAAGGAAGGGAAGGAGTGGACATCTGTTGCTTTTTCCTGCTCAACTTTGACTCTCCCCTTCTTGGACCAGCATCTCATTCTTCAAGGCATCACCCTTCGCCTCCTTCTCCACAATGTGGTTTATGCAGGACTGACTCAGCATTAATTTCAGGGCTGGGAAATTGAGCCAGACATGGCCACAGTGATTAGTTTAGGGAAGGCACATGTAGACAC
This sequence comes from Balaenoptera acutorostrata, assembly GCF_949987535.1. Classification (NCBI taxonomy): domain Eukaryota; kingdom Metazoa; phylum Chordata; class Mammalia; order Artiodactyla; family Balaenopteridae; genus Balaenoptera; species Balaenoptera acutorostrata. The sequence continues at coordinate 28,867,012 of NC_080083.1, forward strand.
TCTTGGCTTGCCTCTCTAGCAAGTTTAGCCCAAAAAGTGGTTTAGTAAAGGCTCTCAGGTAGCTTGCAGAAGATCTAGGAGGACCAGAGTTAGGTTAGAATGTCAGGATTAGAAACTTTGGCTTCCAGAGAAGCCAAACTACTGCTGTCTCTGGACCATACTCCATAGTGTGGACTGCTGATGCCAAGTACCACACATCAGAGGCTCTGCCAATATCTGTAGCACACCACAACTGAACCTGGCTACTAGGGAGATGGACAGAGAATGTCTGGCTTCTCCCTTGAATAGGTGGCATCACAATTCCCTCTAGATACGAAAGGTATTTGAAAACACTAAGTGACCCAAAACCATGATAAACGTCCCCAGGAAGTAAATATATGATCCATGTTGAGCCTACGAAAGCCAACCTTGGGACTCTGGCTGCATAAGTGGAAAGTTCCTATTCCTCTGGAGTTATGTACATGGTTAGAATGTAAGCCTGCATCCTCTGATGGCACCTCTGCCATGACACAGAATCTGCCTGAGAATGAGGTCAACACAGAAGAAAACAGAGTCAAGCTGGAAATGAAGTGTTGGATGCAGCTGTCCTGGAAGCCAGACACCCATGGATTTTCGATGTCATGAACCAAAAACACTTTTTCCTTTTCTTACACTGGCATTTGTTAGTGCCGCGTTACTTGCAACCAAGAGTCCCGACCACAGCAAGGGTCTGTCAGGGTTTCTGTACCCCTGGGCTAGTTGCTGCGTACCTATTCCACTCTGACTGGGATGGCAGAGGCCACTCCCCACTCTAAGTGGCAGGAAGAGCCCCTATCTAATGCCTCTCATAACTCTCCATCACTTCTAGGGAAAATCTAAGAAGTGTAGCTGGGTGGCTAGCCTAGGCCCTTGGGGCTCTGGACCCTCCTCCCACTCTAGTTCCAGATTCTGCTACCCCAGCAACTCAACAGCACCAAACTGATCACGGTTTAACATTTCATGTTGTTTCATGCCTTCCTCACTTTAGTCATACTATTCCCTGGGTCTGGAATGTCCTTATACCACTCACCCCCTCACCCTCTCACCTCCCCACATGTGTCAAGTCTCTAAAATTTTGATTCAACTTCTAAAACAAAGTTTGGACACCACCTCCTCCAAGAAGACTTCCATGGCCATCCAGGTGCATGAGATGACAATGAACTTACAGTAAGAACAAAGTATCCCTCAGAGCAAACTGCAGAGTAAACCTAAGAGTATGCAAGGAGCAAGTCACATTTCAGCCCAGCCCTCCAGATACTTAACCCAAAATTTAAAGTGAAATGTAACACTGTAGAAATTAAACCTATTGCTTTCTATGGGCTAGAGTAAATACCAATAGATTCTACTCTGTAACTGATTTTTAAAATTGTAGGTTTCACTTACCTTTAACAAATTCCTCCCACTCTTTTCTATAGTTGAAGTCCATATAGACATCTGCAAGTAGATCTGGTGGGAAATCATCCAGAACACCAAAGGCCTTATAATGTCCAGTGGGCTGTAAAAACAGAGCAGGCAGAAACAATCTATTGATTCCAAAGTTGAGATTACACAGCATATGAAGAAACAGCTGTTCATGCAACACCACTATTGAGCACCTCCTCTGTGGTTTTGGTGACACAATAGTGAAAAAACAGATGAGACTACTGCACTCATGGGTCTTATATTTGGCCTTAGGCTTTGGTGGTGGTGACAGCTCTAAATACTATCCAGGTAATTTAAGTAGGATAAAAGAGGGTTATGTCATAAATGGTGCCTGGGTTTGGAGGGCAGGGGTTCAATACTGAGGTAATTGGGAATGGCCTCTATGAGGGATAATATGTATCAGAACAGTTTAGTCTAAATATTAGAAGGATCCAGCCATGGGAAGATGAGGAAAACCCATTCCTTGTTGGGAGGGGGCCCTAAGGTTAATGGATGGCCTTACTCACAGCAAAGAAAGTCAGGGAGTCCAGAGAACTGTGTTGGGGGAGAGTGGTAGGAGCTGAGGTCAGAGAGGTAGTAGAGGCCATGCCCAAAGGGCTTTGTATACCGGGATAAAGATGTAAAAATTTTATTCTAACTGCTATGGAAAATCAATGAATGACTTTAAACAGGAGAATGACTTTTTAAAAGGTGATTCTTGCTGCTTGATAGAAAATAGATCATAAGGGAGCAAGGAGATGGGTTAGAAGACCAGTGCAATGGTGCAGATAAGAGATGATGGCGATTGGACAGGGAGGTAACAACAGTGATGGGGAGAAGTCAGTGAATTAGGGACACATTTTAGAAGTAATGTCAAAAGGAATGCTGACAGACTGGCATGGGGAGAGAGAAAGCAAAGAATTGAGGATAACTCTTGGAACATTTCCTGAGCAACCAGGTAGAAGGGAGATCCATTTGCGGGATGTGGGGTAACCAAGAGTTCTACCTTGGGCAAGTTGAGTCTCAGGTGTTTATTAAATATCCATGTGGGGGTGTCATCTAGGCAGCTAGCATTCAGGGTTCAGACTACTGTTTTAGATACACAAGGGGCGTAATGAAACCCAACACATCGTTTTACCAATTCCAAGACAGAATTTTTCACCAGCTGCTTCTTTTTTCTGTAAACAACTTGTATATAAAAGAATGAAAGGAGGAAGAAACACCAGCTTCAAATCATACTAGTCTCTTTTACTCAGAAAAAGATCATTTCTAGATTCCTAAGTACAAGAGATTTTCCCTGTTTTCATGTTAAGCCATATTCTGTGAGGGTTCTGGACTGCGGATGGTGACACTATACACTTCGCTCTCCATACAATGGCAGCTAACAATTCCTGACCCTCACCTTGCTTAAAGGCTCTACTGTTAAGACTAAACCAACGGCTCTTAGATTAATTTCAGTGCAAAAGCAAATGTGAAGCTTTTAGTTGTGCTCATACTGCCACGTGCTAACAGAATCTTATTGGCTAGACATGGGGAATCTTTCTAGAGATCCAGAGGCTTCAAGGGTCTCCTGACTCAGGTGGCATAACCCAGGGATAAGCATATCCCAGTTTAGGAATCTCAGATGTATATGAAAGTACCTGTCAGGAAATGGAAGGTAAAATTGAAACTGAATTCATAAGGATGTTTCAGCTCTAAAAGTATGTGGCTTTATACCAAGGGTTTCCAACCAGCAAATGACAAGCTGGTAGGTCTGACCCCCTTAAGTGCTGTGCCATGGATGCCCCATAGGAAGGGCAGGACTCAAGAGAAACAACTCCCTCCATTCCTGTCCCCTCCCCTCAAGCTCACAGATGGGGAGATAGTAAGGGATTGTACACACCACACATCTACACCCACACATATTTTAATGCCTTAAGAGAGAGACAATTAGCTTCTGTTCAGGAATAGTGGGTCCCCATTTTCTACACATACTGAGAAAAAGGGATAATTATGTATAAAGATAATGATCTCCCTAACTTCACATGAGTTACCTTTGGTTATCTGAATGAATTAAGACAGTTGTCTGGACCTGGTTCCCTTCCCTCCTGAATGTAATTTCAGCCCTTACTGACCTCAGTCCTGTAATATTGCAGAAAAGAAAAACAGCAGTCTATCTCTTCAATTATAGTGTTTATGTGCATTTACATCACTAACTACAAGACAGCCTCAATGAATCACATCTCTCTAATCCTGTAAATGCACCTCCAGTGGGCACTGAATTTTCTTTGCTTCTCACAGAAGAGGTCATTTCCATTTCTCAGGGGCCAGGAAGCCTCCCCAATCTATGATTGTGGAAGCTGTCCAACTCCCACACTCTGTGGCTCAGATGGTATGAAAAGTAAGCATTTTTCACTGAGGAGAATCACTCCGAATGGCTGGTGTCAAAGATACAGGTGCCACTGGGCTGTGTGTACCAAGACTGTATGAAGAAAGACAGCTGACTAAATCTGTTTTAATACTTGAGGTCTCTCGAAAATCAGATGGCAGGTTTAATCCTGAAGGACTACAGAGAGCTAGGTAATATAACACTGATAGCTAATGCTTATGGAGTGCTTACTAAATACCAGGCCCTGGGCAGAGTGCTTTACAGGGGCCATCCCACTTAATCTACCCAATGGTAATATGAGATATGGACCATCGGTAAACTCACTTTGGGGAAGGAAGGATTTGGACATTCTGGATGTTTAGACATAACACCAAACCAATACCTGCGTGAACTGGGGACTGAACTGGGCCACATGGAGGACAGTTCTTGCTTGGCCTTCCAACCTGCCTTTAATATCAAAATCACCACCTAAGGGCAGGAGGAGAGTTCTAGCAGTCTCTCCAGTGGGATACACAAGCTCACCACTCCCTGACACTATTTTGGGAGACTATTTTACCCTTCATGGAAACTATGCAAATGAATATATTTTTGTAAGAAAGGGAGAATCCCTGTGAATACCAGTGTTTGAATTTTAGCCTGGGATTTTTAATGTTGTTTTTTTTTTTTTCTTTTCTTTCTTTCTTTTTTTTTTAACATCTTTATTGGAGTATAATTGCTTTAAAATGGTGTGTTAGTTTCTGCTTTATAACAAAGTGAATAAGTTATACATATACATATGTTCCCATATCTCTTCCCTCTTGCGTCTCCCCCCCTCCCCCCCTCCCTATCCCACCCCTCTAGGTGGTCAAAAAGCACCAAGCTGATCTCGCTGTGCTATGCGGCTGCTTCCCACTAGCTATCTATTTTACATTTGGTAGTGTATATATGTCCATGCCACTCTCTCACTTTGTCGCAGCTAACCCTTCCCACTCCCTGTGTCCTCAAGTCCATTCTCTAGTAGGTCTGCATCTTTATTCCAATCTTGTCCCTAGGTTCTTCATGACTATTTTTTGTTTTTAGTTTTTTAGATTCCATATATATGTGTCAGCATACAGTATTTGTTTTTCTCTTTCTGACTTATTTCACTCTGTATGACAGATTCTAGGTCCATCCACCTCACTACAAATAACTCAATTTTGTTTTTTTTTATGGCTGAGTAATATTCCATTGTATATATGTGCCACATCTTCCTCATCCATTCATCTGTCGATGGACACTTAGGTTGCTTCCATGTCCTGGCTATTGTAAATAGAGCTGCAATGAACATTTTGGTACATGACTCTTTTTGAATTATGGTTTTCTCAGGGTATATGCCCAGTAGTGGGATTGCTGGGTCGTACGGTAGTTCTATTTTTAGTTTTTAAGGAACCTCCATACTGTTCTCCATAGTGGCTGTATCAATTTACATTCCCACCAACAGTGCAAGAGTGTTCCCTTTTCTCCACACCCTCTACAGCATTTATTGTTTGTAGGTTTTTTGATGATGGCCATTCTGACCAGTGAGAGATGATATCTCATTGTAGTTTTGATTTGCATTTCTCTGATTAATGATGTTGATCATTCTTTCATGTGTTTGTTGGCAATCTGTATATCTTCTTTGGAGAAATGTCTTTTTAGGTCTGCCCATTTTTGGATTGGGTTGTTTGTTTTTTTGTTATTGAGCTGCATGAGCTGCTTGTAAATTTTGGAGATTAATCCTTTGTCAGTTGCTTCATTTACAAATATTTTCTCCCATTCTGAGGGTTGTCTTCGTCTTGTTTATGGTTTCCTTTGCTGTGCAAAAGCTTTTAGGTTTCATTAGATCCCATTTGTTTATTTTTGTTTTTATTTTCATTTCTCTAGGAGGTGGGTCAAAAAGGATCTTGCTGTGATTTATGCCATAGAGTGTTCTGCCTATGTTTTCCTCTAAGAGTTTGATAGTGTCTGGCCTTACATTTAGGTCTTTAAACCATTTTGAGTTTATTTTTGTGTATGGTGTTAGGGAGTGTTCTAATTTCATTCTTTTACATGTAGCAGTCCAGTTTTCCCAGCACCACTTATTGAAGACGCTGTCTTTTCTTCACTGTATATTCCTGCCTCCTTTATCAAAGATAAGCTGTGCATATGTGCGTGGGTTAATCTCTGGGCTTTCTATCCTGATCCATTGACCTACATTTCTGTTTCTGTGGCAGTACCAGAGTATCTTCATTACTGTAGCTTTGTAGGATAGTCTGAAGTCAGCGAGCCTGATTCCTCCAGCTCCGTTTTTCTCTCTCAAGATTGCTTTGGCTATTCAATGTCTTTTGTGTTTCCATACAAATTGTGAAATTTTTGATTCTAGTTCTGTGAAAAATGGCAGTGATAGTTTGATAGGGATTGCATTGAATCTGTAGATTGCTTTGGGTAGTATAGTCATTTTCACACTGTTGATTCTTCCAATACAAGGACATGGTATATCTCTCCATCTATTTGTATCATCTTTAATTTCTTTCATGAGTGTCTTATACTTTTATGCATACAGGTCTTTTGTCTCCTTAGGTAGGTTTATTCCTAGATATTTTATTCTTTTTTTTGCAATGGTAACTGGGAGTGATTTCTTAATTTCATTTCAGATTTTTCATCATTAGTGTATAGGAATGCAAGAGATTTCTGTGCATTAATTTTGTATCCTGCTACTTTACCAAATTCATTGATTACCTCTAGTAGTTTTCTGGTAGCATCTTTAGGATTCTCTATGTATAGTATCATGTCATTTGCAAACAGTGATAGCTTTACCTCCTCTTGTCCAATTTGGATTCCATTTATTTCTTTTTCTACTGTGATTGCTGTGGCTAAAACCTCCAAAACTATGTTGAATAATAGTGGTGAGAATGGGCAACCTTGTCTTCTTCCTGATCTTAGTAGAAATGGTTTCAGTTTTTCACCATTGAGGATGAGTGTGAGTTTGTCATATACAGCCTTTATAATGTTGAGGAAAGTTCCCTCTATGCCCACTTTCTGGAGGGTTTTTACAATAAATTGGTATTGAATATTGTCAAAAGCTCTTTCTGCATCTATTGAGATTGTCATATGTTTTTTCTCCTTCAATTTGTTAACATGGTGTATCACATTGATTGATTTGCATATATTGAAGAATCCTTGCATTCCTGGGATAAACCCCACTTGATCATGGTGTATGATCCTTTTAATGTGCTGTTGCATTCTGTTCGCTAGTATTTTGTTGAGGATTTTTGCATCTATGTTCAGCAGTGATATTGGCCTGTAGTTTTCTTTCTTTGTGACATCTTAGTCTGGTTTTGGTATCAGGTGATGGTGGCCTCGTCGAATGAGTTTGGGAGTGTTTCTCCCCCTGTTATATTTTGGAAGAGTTTGAGAAGGATAGGTGTTAGCCCTTCTCTAAATGTTTGATAGAATTCGCCTGTGAAGCCATCTGGTCCTGAGCTTTTGTTTGTTGGAAGATTTTAAATCACAGTTTCAATTTTAGTGCTTGTGATTGGTCTGTTCATATTATCTATTTCTTCCTGATTCAGTCTCAGAAGGTTGTGCATTTCTAAGAATTTGTCATTTCTTGCAGGTTGTCCATTTTTTTGGCATATAGATGCTTGCAGTAATCTCTCATGATCCTTTGTATTTCTGCAGTGTCAGTTGTTACTTATCCTTTTTCATTTCTAATTCTATTGATTTGAGTCTTCTCCCTTTTTTTCTTGATGAGTCTGGCTAATGGTTTATCAATTTTGTTTATCTTCTCATAGAAACAGCTTTTAGCTTTATTGATCTTTGCTCTCGTTTCCTTCATTTCTTTTTCATTTATTTCTGATCTGATCTTTATGATTTCTTTCCTTCTGCTAACTTTGGGGTTTTTTTGTTCTTTCTCTAGTTGCTTTAGGTGTAAGGATAGGTTGTTTATTTGAGATGTTTCTTGTTTCGTAAGGTAAGATTGTATTGCTATAAACTTCCCTCTTAGAACTGCTTTTGCTGCATCCCACAAGTTTTGGGTCATCGTGTTTTCACTGTCATTTGTTTCTAGGTATTTTTTAATTTCCTGTTTGATTTCTGCAGTGATCTCTTGGTTATTAAGTAGTGTATTGTTTAACCTGCATGTGTTTGTATTTTTTACAGATTTTTCCTGTAATTGATATCTAGTCTCATAGTGTTGTGGCCGGAAAAGATACCTGATACGATTTCAATTTTCTTAAATTTACCAAGGCTTGATTTGTGACCCAAGATATGATCTATCCTGGAGAATGTTCCATGAGCACTTGAGAAGAAGTTGTATTCTGTTGTTTTTGGGTGGAATGTCCTATAAATATCAATTAAGTCCATCTTGTTTAATGTATCATTTAAAGCTTGTGGTTCCTTATTTATTTTCATTTTGGATGATCTGTCCATTGGTGAAAGTGGGGTGTTAAAGTCCCCTACTATGATTGTGTTGCTGTCGATTTCCCCTTTTATGGCTGTTAGTATTTGCCTTATGTATTGAGGTGCTTCTATGTTGGGTGCATAAATATTTACAATTGTTATATCTTCTTCTTGGATTGATCTTTTCATCATTATGTAGTGTCCTTCTTTGTCTCTTGTAATAGTCTCTGTTGTAAAGTCTATTTTGTCTTATATGAGAATTGCTACTCCAGCTTTCTTTTGATTTCCATTTGCATGGAATATCTGTTTCCATCCCCTCACTTTCAGTCTGTATGTGTCCCTAGGTCTGAAGTGGGCGTGTTGTAGACAGCATATATATGGGTCTTGTTTTTGTATCCGTTCAACCAGTCTGTCTTTTGGTTGGAGCATTTAATCCATTTACATTTAAGATAATTATCGATATGTATGTTCCTATTACCATTTTCTTCATTGTTTGGTGTTTGTTATTGTAGGTCTTTTCCTTCTCTTGTGTTTCCTGCCTAGAGAAGCTCGTTTAGCATTTGTTGTAAAGCTGGTTTGGTGGTGCTGAATTCTCTTAGCTTTTGCTTGTCTGTAAAGGTTTTAATTTCTCCGTCAAATCTGAATCAGATATTTGCTGCATAGAGTAATCTTGGTTGTAGGTTTATCTCCTTCATCCCTTTAAATATATCCTGCTACTCCCTTCTGGCTTGCAGTGTTTCTGCTGAAAGGTCCGATTTTAACCTTATGGGGATTCACTTGGGAGTTATTTGTATTTTTTTCCCTTGCTGCTTTTAATATTTTTTCTTTGTATTTAATTTTTGATAGTTTGATTAATAGGTGTCTTGGCGTGTTTCTCCTTGGATTTATCCTTTATGGGACTCTCTGTGCTTCCTGGACTTGATTAACTATTTCCTTTCCCATATTAGGGAAGTTTTCAACTATAATCTCTTCAAATATTTTCTCAGTCCCTTTCTTTTGCTCTTCTTCTTCTGGGACCCCTATAATTCAAATGTTGGTGGGTTTAATGTTGTCCCAGAGGTCTCTGAGACTGTCCTCAATTCTTTTCATTCTTTTTTCTTTATTCTGCTCTGCAGTAGTTATTTCCACTATTTTATCTTCCAGGTCACTTATCCGTTCTTCTGCCTCAGTTATTCTGCTACTGATTCCTTCTAAAGAATTTTTAGTGTCATTTTTTGTGTTGTTCATCATTGTTTGCTTGCTCTTTGTTTCTTCTAGGTCCTTATTAAACGTTTTTTGTGTTTTCTCCATTCAATTTCCAAGATTTTGGATCATCTTTACTATCATTATTCTGTATTCTTTTCCAGGTAGACTGCCTATTTCCTCTTCATTTGTTTGGTCTGGTTGGTTTTTTTACCTTGCTCCTTCATCTTCTGTGTGCTTCTCTGTCTTCTCATTTTGCTTAGCTAACTTAATCCCAAACTGTGTTTGCGGTCTCCCTTTTGGAGGCTACAGTTTTGTAGTTCCTGTTGTTTTTGGCGTCTCCTCCCAGTAGCTAAGGTTGGTTCAGTGGGTTGTGTAGGCTTCCTGGTGGAGGGGACTAGTGCCTGTGTTCTCGTGGATAAGGCTAGATCTTGTCTTTCTGGTGGATAGGTCCATGTCTGGTGGTGTGTTTTTGGGTGTCTGTGGCCTTATTTTGATTTTAGGCACCCTCTCTGCTAACAGATGGGGTTCTGTTCCCTTCTTGCTAGTTCTTTGGCATAGGGTGTCCAGCACTGTAGCTTGCTGGTCTTTGAGTGGAGCTGGGTCTTGGCATTGAGACGGAATTCTCTGGGAGATTTTCACCATTTGATATTATATGGAGCTGAACTAGTGTCCTGAACTTGGCTCTCCCACCTCAGAGGCACAGCCCTGATGCCTGGCTGGAGCCCCAAGAGCCTGTCATCCACACAGCTCAGAACAAAAGGGAGAAAAGAAAGCAAGCAAGAAAGAAGAAGATAAAATAAAATAAAGTAAAATAAAATAAAATAAAGTTATTAAAATAAAAAATAATTATTAAAAACAATTATTTTAAGTAATTACCAAAAAAAAAAAAGAAGAGAGCAACCAAACCAAGAAACAAATCCACTAATGATAACAAATGCTAAAACTATATTAAAAAAACAAAAAAACAAAAACGGACAGACAGAACCCTAGGAAAAATGTTAAAAGCAAAGCTCTACAGACAAAATCACACACAGAAGAATACACATACACACTCACAAAAAGAGAAAAAGGGGAAAATATATTTATATCATTGCTCCCAAAGTCCACCTCCTCAGTTTGGGATGATTCGTTGTCTATTCAGGCATTCCACAGATGCAGGGTACATCCAGTTGATTGTGGAGATTTAATCCACTGCTCCTGAGGCTGCTCAGAGAAATTTCCCTTTCTCTTCTTTGTTCACACAGCTCCTGGTGTTCAGCTTTGGATTTGGACCCACCTCTGCATGTAGGTTGCCTGAGGGCATCTGTTCTTCACTCAGACAGGACAGGGTTAAAGGAGCAGCTGCTTCAGGTGCTCTGGCTCACTCAGGCCGGGGGGAGAGAGGGGTACGGAGTGCGGGCTGAGCCTGCGGCGGCAGAGGCAGCGTGACATTGCACCAGCCTGAGGCGTGCCGTGCGTTCTCCCGGGGAAGTTGTCCCTGGATCACGGGACCCTAGCAGTGGCGGGCTGCACAAGCTCCCAGGAGGGGAGGTGTGGATAGTGACCTGTGCTTGCACACAGGCTTCTTGGTGGCAGCAGCAGCAGCCTTAGTGTCTCATGCCCGTCTCTGGGGTCCACGCTGATAGCCGCGGCTCATGCCCATCTCTGGAGCTCCTTTAAGCAGAGTTCTTAATCCCCTCTCCTTGCGCACCAGGAAACAAAGAGCCAAGAAAGAGTCTCTTGCCTCTTTGGCAGCACCAGACTTTTTCCTGGCCTCCCTCCTGGCTAGCCGTGGCACACTAGCCCCCTTCAGGCTGTGTTCACGCCGCCAAGCCAAGTCCTCTCCCTGGGATCTGACAGAAGCCCGAGCCTCAGCTCCCAGCCCCCACCCATCCCATCAGGTGAGCAGACAAGCCTCTCGGGCTCGTGAGTGCTGGTCGGCACCAATCCTCTGTGCAGGAATCTCTCCGCTTTGCCCTCCGCACCCCTGTTGCTGCGCTCTCCTCTGTGACTCCGAAGCTTCCCCCCGCCACCCTGTCTCCACCAGTGAGGGGCCTTGCTAGCGTGTGGAAACCTTTCCTCCTTCACAGCTCCCTCCCATTAGTGCAGGTCCTGTCCCTATTCTTTTGTCTCTGTTTTTTCTTTTTTCTTTTGCCCTACCCAGGTATGTGGGGATTTTCTTGCTTTTTGGGGGGTCTGAGTTCTTCTGCCAGCATTCAGTAGGTGTTCTGTAGGAGTTGTTCCACGTGTAGTTGTATTTCTGATGTATTTGTGGGGAGGAAGTTGATCTCCACGTCTTACTCTTCTGCCATCTTGAAGCTCCGCCCCTTTTAATGTGTTTTTAAGACACAAACAATTTTACAGATATACATAGCTACCTTATCTTTCCTATTAGTTTAGGAAACACACCATTCCATAGTTACCTTTGGATTTTCTGAATATACCCTAGTAAGAAGAAAACTCCAGAATATTAGTTCATGTACCCATTCAAGCAGACTTTCAGGACCTATTGTGTCCATGCATTTTGGTAAGCCCTTGTGGTACCTGAAGAATAAGACAAAGTTCATGCCTTCCATAAGCCTTAAGACAATGAAATAGGCATTTTTTATGCTATGAAGATCTGAGTTCCTGCCCTATACCATTTTTTTCCTCCCTGAAAAGCTTCTTTATCATTTCTTCAAGAGCAGGTCTGCTGATGATGAATTCCCTCAGTTTTTATTTATCTGAAAAAGTTTTTATTTCTTCTTCATTTTTGAAGAAGACATCTTTGGATATAGAATTCTAGGTCAGTGGTTTATTCTTTCAAAACATTATGTATTTCACTCCACCCTCTTTTTGCAGGGTGGTTTCTGATGTAATGTCTGCTGTAATTCTCATCTGTATTCCTCTGTAGGTAAAGTGCTCCCCCAGCCTTCCTGCTACAGCTTCTTTCAAGATTTTTTTTCCTCTTTGGTTTTCTGAGTTTGAATATGATTTATTTAAGATTTTTTTGGTATTTATCTTGTATGCATGCTCAAGGTTGGCAGATTTACTTTGAAGGGTGGTCTGGGCTAAAATGGTACACCCCCATGTGATTCAAATTAAAATATAGAGCCTCATCCACCATAGGGCAGAGAACAGAAGCAAGAAGAACTACAATCCTGCAGCCTGTGGAACAAAAACCACATTCACAGAAAGATAGACAAGATGAAAAGGCAGAGGGCCATGAACCAGATGAAGGAACAAGATAAAACCCTAGAGAAGCAAGTAAATGAAGTGGAGACAGGCAACCTTCCAGAAAAAGAATTCAGAATAATGATAGTGAAGATGATCCAGGACCTCGGAGAAAGAATGGAGGCAAAGGTCGAGAAGATGAAAGAAATGTGTAACAAAGACCTAGAAGAATTAAAGAACAAACACACAGACATGAACAATACAAGAACTAAATGAAAACTACACTAGAAGGAATCAATAGCAGAATAACTGAGGCAGAAGAACGGATAAGTGACCTGGAAGACAGAATGGTGGAATTCACTACTGCAGAACAGATTAAAGAATAAAGAATGAAAAGAAATGAAGACAGCCTAAGAGACCTCTGGGACAACATTACACAACAACATTCACATTATAGGGGTCCCAGAAGGAGAAGAGAGAGAGAAAGGACCACAGGAAATATTTGAAGAGATTATAGTCGAAAACTTCCCTAACATGGGAAAGTAAATAGCCACCCAAGTCCAGGAAGTGCAGCGAGCCCCATACAGGATAAAAACAAGGAGAAATGCACCGAGACACATAGTAATCAAATTGGCAAAAATTAAAGACAAACAAAAATTATTGAAAGCAGCAAGGGAAAAATGACAAATAACATACAAGGGAACTCCCATAAGGTTAACAGCTGATTTCTCAGCAGAAACTCTACAAGCCAGAAGGGAGTGGCATAATATACTTAAAGTGATGAAAGGGAACAACCTACAACCAAGATTACTCTACCCAGCAAGGATCTCATTCAGATTGGATGGAGAAATCAAAAGCTTTATGGACAAGGAAAAGCTAAGAGAACAAAGCTCTACAACAAATGCTAAAGGAACTTCTCTAAGTGGGAAACACAAGAGAACAAAAGGATCTACAAAAACAAACCTAAAAAAAATTAAGAAACTGGTCATAGGAACATACATATCAATAATTACCTTAAACGTGAATGGATTAAATGCTCCAACCAAAAGACACAGTCTTGCTGAATGGATACAAAAACAAGACCCATGTATATGCTGTCTACAAGAGAACCACTTCAGACCTAGGGGCACATACAGACTGAAAGTGAGGGGATAGAAAAAGATACTCCATGCAAATGGAAATCAAAAGAAAGCTGGAGTAGCAATACTCTTATCAGATAAAATAGACTTTAAAATAAAGAATGCTGGGCTTCCCTGGTGCCACAGTCATTGAGAATCTGCCTGCCAATGCAGGGGACATGGGTTTGAGGTCTGGTCTGGGAAGATCCCACATGCAACGGAGCAACTGGGCCTATGAGCCACAACTACTGAGCCTGCGCATCTGAAGCCTGTGCTCTACAACAAGAGAGGCCACAACAGTGAGAGGCCTGTGCACTGCGATGAAGAGTGGCCCCGGCTCGCCGCAACTAGAGAAAGCCTTCGCACAAAAACGAAGATGCAACAAAGCCAAAAATAATAATAATAATAAATAAATAAATAAACTTTATTTTAAAAAAATAAAGAATGTTACAAGAGACAAGGAAGGACACTACATAGTGATCAAGGGATCAATCCAAGAAGAAGATATAACAATTATAAATATATATACACCCAACATAGGAGCACCTCAATACATAAGGCAACTGCTAACAGCTATAAAAGAGAAAATCGACAGTAACACAATAATAGTGGGGGACTTTAACACCTCACTTACAACAATGAACAGATTATCCAAAATGAAAATAAATAAGGAAATAGAATCTTTAAATGATGCAATAGACCAGATAGATTTAATTGATATTTATAGGACACTCCATCCAAAAACAGCAGATTACACTTTCTTCTCAAGTGCACACGGAACATTCTCCAGGATAGATCACATCTTGGGTCACAAATCAAGCCTCAGTAAATTTAAGAAAGTTGAAATCATATCAAGCATCTTTTCTGAAAACAACACTATGAGATGAGAAATCAATTACAGGGAAAAAAACGTAAAACACACAAACACATGGAGGCTAAACAATACGTTACTAAATAACCAAGAGATCACTGAAGAAATCAAAGGGGAAATCAAAAAATATCTAGAGGCAAACACAATGAAAACACGACGATCCAAAACCTATGGGATGCATCAAAAGCAGTTCTAAGAGGGAAGTTTATAGCTATAAAAGCCTACCTTTAGAAACAAGAAAAATCTCAAATAAACAATCTAACTTTACACCTAAAGGAACTTGAGAAACAAGAACACACAAAGCCCAAAGTTAGCAGAAGGAAAGAAATCATAAAGTTCAGAGCGGAAATAAATGAAATTGAAACAAAGAAAACAATAGCAAAGATCAATAAAACTAAAAGCTGGTTCTTTGAGAAGATAAACAAAATTGACAAACCATTAGCCAGACTCATCAAGAAAAAGAGGGAGAGGACTCAAATCAATAAAATCAGAAATGAAAAAGGAAAAGTTACAACAGACACTGCAGAAATACAAAGCATCCTAAGAGACTACTACAAGCAATCTTATGCCAATAAAATGGACAACCTGGAAGAAATGGACAAATTTTTAGAAAGGTATAACCTTCCAAGACTGAACCAGGAAGAAATAGAAAATATGAACACACCAGTCACAAGTAATGAATTTGAAACTGTGATTAAAAATCTTACAACAAACAAAAGTCCAGGACCAGATGGCTTCACAGAAGAATTCTATCAAACATTTAGAGAAGAGCTAACACCCATGCTTCTCAAACTCTTCCAAATAATTGCAGAGGAAGGAGGACCCCCAAACTCATTCTATGAGGCCCCCATCAGCCTAATACCAAAACCAGGCAAAGATACTACAGAAAAAGAAAACTACAGACCAATATCACTGCTGAACATAGATGCACAAATCCTCAACAAAACACTAGCAAACAGAATCCAACAATACATTAAAAGGATCATACACCATGATCAAGTGGGATTTATCCCAGGGATGCAAGGATTCTTCAATATATGCAAATCAATCAATGTGATACACCATATTAACAAATTGAAGAATAAAAACCATTTGATCATCTCAATAGATGCAGAAAAAGCTTTTGACAAAATTCAACACCCATTTATGATACAAACTCTCCAGAAAGTGGGCATAGAGGGAACCTACCTCAACATAATAAAGGCCATATACGAGAAACCCACAGGAAACATCATTCTCAATGGTGAAAACATGAAAGCATTTCCTCTAAGATCAGGAACAAGACAAGGATGTCCACTCTCACCAATATTATTCAACATAGTTTTGGAAGTCCTAGCTATGGCAATCAGAGAAGAAAAAGAAATAAAAGGAATACAAATTGGAAAACAAGAAGTAAAACTGTCACTGTTTGCAGATGACATGACACTATACATAGAGAATCCTAAGGATGCCACCAGAAAAATACCAGAGTTAGTCAATGAATTTGGTAAAGTTGCAGGATACAAAATTAATGCACATAAATCTCTTGCATTCCTATACACTAATGATGAAAAATCTGAAAGAGAAATTAAGGAAACACTCCCATTTACCATTGCAACAAAAAGAATAAAATACCTAGGAATAAACCTACCTAGGGAGACTAACGACCTGTATGCAGAAAAGTATAAGACACTGATGAAATAAATTAAAGATGATACCAACAGATGGAGAGATATACCATGTTCTTGGATTGGAAGAATCAACATTGTGAAAATGACTATGCTACCCGAAGCAATCTACAGATTCAACGCAATCCCTATCAAATTACCAATGGCATTTTTTACAGAACTAGAATAAAAAATCTTAAAATTTGTATGGAGACAGAAAAGACCCCGAATAGCCAAAGCAGTATTGAGGGAAAGAAACGGAGCTGGAGGAATCACACCCCCTGATTTCAGACTATACTACAAAGCTACAGTAATCAAGACCATATGGTACTGGCACAAAAACAGAATCATAGATCAATAGAACAAGATAGAAACCCAGAGATAAACCCATGCACCTATGGGCAACTAATCTATGACAAAGGAGGCAAGGATATACAATGGAGAAAAGACAGTCTCTTCAATAAGTGGTGCTGGGAAAAGTGGACAGCTACATGTAAAAGAATGAAATTAGAACACTCCCCAACACCATACACAAAAATTAGCTCAAAATAGATTACAGCCCTAAATGTAAGACTGGACACTATAAAACTCTTAGAGGAAAACAGGAAGAACATTCTTTGACATAAATCACAGCAAGATCTTTTTCGATCCACCTCCTAGATTAATGGAAATAAAAACAAAAATAAACAAATGGGACCTAATGAAACTTCAAAGCTTTTGCACAGCAAAGGAAACCATAAACAAGACGAAAAGACAACCCTCAGAAGGGGCGAATATATTTGCAAACAAATCAGTGGACAAAGGATTAATCTCCAAAATATATAAATAGCTTATGCAGCTCAATATTAAAAAAAAAACAAACAACCCAATCCAAAAATGGGCAGAAGACCTAAATACACATTTCTCCAAAGAAGACATACAGATGGCCAGGAAGCACATGAAAAGCTGCTCAACATCACTAATTATTAGAGAAATGCAAATCAAAACTACAATGAGGTATCACCTCACACCAGTTAGAATGGGCATCATCAGAAAATCTACAAATAACAAATGCTGCAGAGGGTGTGGAGAAAAGGGTACCCTCTAGCACTGTTGGTGGGAATGTAAATTGATACAGCCTCTATGGAGAACAGTATGGACATTCCTTAAAAAACTAAAAATAGAATTACCATATGATTCAGCATTCTCACTACTGGGCAGATACCCAGAGAAAACCATAACTCAAAAAGACACATGCACCCCAATGTTCATTGCAGCAATATTTACAATAGCCAGGTCATGGAAGCAACCTAAATGCCCATTGACTGACGAATGGATAAAGAAGATATACATATATACAATGGATTATTACTCAGCCATAAAAAGGAAAGAAATTGGATCATTTGTTGAGGCGTGGATGAATCTAGAGACTGTCATACAGAGTGAAGTAAGTCAGCAAGAGATAAACAAATATCATATATTAACGCATATATGTGGAACCTAGAAAAATGGTGCAGATGAACCGGATTCCAGGGCAAAAATTGAGACACAGATGCAGAGAACAAACGTATGGACACCAAGGGGGAAAGCCACGGGGGGATGGGGGTGGTGGTGTGCTGAATTGGACGATTGGGTTTGACATGTATACATAGATGTGTATAAAATTGATGACTAATAACAACCTGCTGTATAAAAAAATAAATAAAATTAAATTTAAAAATTAAAAAAAATTTTTAAAATAGAGGCTCATTAAGCTTGTCAACACCTGTTTAGAATGTTAACTATTTTATTCTTTAGAAATCTAGGCGTTATTAAATCAGAGTCCTTCATAGGAAAGGAAAAAACAAAAACAACAAAACAAAAATATATATATATTTGGGGTTTATAACACAAAGTGTCCTCTCTTACATGTGGAATTGCAATACAACTCTGCAATAATTCAAAGTTTTCCTGGGTTGTATGTTTTGGAATTGGTGGTGGCAATGGTACAAATCAGGATCTCCAAATATGTTTCTGTAAAGATCCAAATAAAAAATATTTTAGGCTTTACAGGCTAAAATGTAAAATGGAGGCTATTATACAACCACTTATACAACCACTTTAAAAATTTAAAAACCATTCTTAGCTTGTAGACTGTGAAAAATAGCCAGCATGACAGATTCAGCAACCCCAGGTCTAATGTACAGTTTTGATACCTAATTGCTCTGTCACTTTAGGATTTATGAACCTAAGACCCTAGCTGAGTCTCTGCTTCCCAATCTACAAGCTGGAGATAATTCCTGTCCTGCCAAATTTGTACAGGGATCCAATGAGAGGTTACATTTTGAAGCACCTTGTAAATTGAATAGTGTTTGGTTGTGAGCTATAGCAAGGGGGATCTATGTCTCAATATACCCACCACAGACCTGGTTTACACTTGTCCTGGTGAAACACTTTACAACACCTCTTTCACTCAAAAATGTTCTGATTGGAATGATAAATTATATGGTCACCCTAATGCTATATGCACTCTGAGGGCTTATTATTTATCTAATGATATGTTGGGAGAAGTCAGTGACAATTTGGAGGCTATATCATAGACTTTGAACTCTGCTGTCACATCACTGGCTTCAAGTCCAGTTTCTGCTGCAACTAATGACTTCAAGTCAAGTTCTTTATTTGTGTGACTTTGGGTGAGTTTCATAAACTGTTTTTTTTTTTTTATTTTGACACCTTTATTGAGGTATCATTTAAGTACCATAAAATTCACTCATTTTAAGTGTACAATTCAATGATTTTTAGTAAATTTATAGAGTCATGCTACCTTTGCCACAGGGTAATTTTAGAACATTTGTGTTACCCAAAGAAGAAGAATAAGAAGGAGGAGGAGGAGGAGGAAGGTGGGGGGGGGGGAGGAAAAAGAAGAGGAAGAGGAAGGGGAGGGAGAAGAAGAAAAGAAGTCAAATGTCAACTCTCAACCCAGATCCACTGAATCAGAAACTGGGAGTTGGGTCTTATTATGAATTTTAACAGGCCCTGCAGGTGATTCTGGTGCACCAGCATTTCAAACATACACAAAAGTAGAGAGGACAGAATAATCAGTCTCTATGTGAAAGGGGAGCCTTTCAAAAGGACCACCCAAGCCTCACCCCAGCTCAATTCAATATGGGGCTCTAGGGTAGAGCTCGTTGATGTCCTTAGAGCTCCCCAGGCAATTCTAATGTGCTTGAGTTTTGAGAAACACCCTCTAGTACATTTCTCTAGTACATACCCTCCTGCCATACCAACTCTTTATCCCTTTATCCCACTTTACTTTCTTTGTAGCATTTTTCAGCTGCCATTTCATTATATACTACAGGTTATTCTCATCAGTGAATATGGTTCATTGTTCAAGAAGCTCATTCATTGAAGCAGCAGCTCCAACTTCCTGCTCTTTGCTTATGCCCAGTGCCTGCCAGGGCAGTACCACATGGGAGGCATTCAATTAATATCTCCTGAATAAACGAATGATAGTGGGGCAGAGCAGAGATTTCAACCCAAGACTATCCAAAACCAATGCTCTTCCCAGGATACCATGTGGGATAGCACATAGCAGCTTTGCAATAGCTTTGCTTAGCTTCCAGAAAAAGAATATAGTTCTGAATTGAAACAAGCTATATACCTGGTACTGAGTTCATTGAAGTTGACTGGTTCATGTCTAGTTACTAGTTATGAGGTCTTGTGTGGCTCATTTAACAACTCTGGGTCTTATTGCCATCAGTAAAATAGGAAAATAAACCATCTCTGCCTATATTCCAGATTTGTTCAGAGGGATAAATGAAAACTTACATGCAACAGCATTTTGTATACTAAAGTACCATGTAAAGATAAGTTAGCATTACAACATGGGGGGAAAAAAAGAAGGTAAGAACAGGAAACAGAGTAGGCAAAGAAAGTAGAAAAAAAAGTGAAAAGAAAGGATGATGGTAATTGGACAGAATGATTTCAAAGAGACTTTTTAAGTCTAAAATTCCTTGATTTTGCCATGGCAATCAGAGAAGAAAAAGAAATAAAAGGAAACCAAACTGGAAAAGAAGAAATAAAACTGTCACTGTTTGCAGATGGCATGATACTATACATAGAAAATCCTAAAGATGCCACCAGAAAACTACTAGAGCTAATCAATGAATTTATTAAAGTCACAGATACAAAATTAATACACAGAAATCTCTTGCATTTCCTATACACTAGCAATGAAAGATCAGAAAGAGAAATTAAGGAAACAGTCCCATTTACCATTGCAGCAAAAAGAATAAAATACCTAGGAATAAACCTACTTAAGGAGGCAAAAGACCTGTACAAAGAAAACTATAAATACTGATGAAAGAAATCAAAGAAGGGGCTTCCCTGGCGGCACAGTGGTTAGGAATCCGTCTGCCAATGCAGGGGACATGGGTTCAAGCCCTGGTCCAGGAAGATCCCACATGCTGTGGAGCAACTAAACCCGTGCAACACAGCAACTGAGCCTGCTCTCTAGAGCCCATGAGCCACAACTACTGAAGCCCATGTGCCTACAGCCCATGGTCCACAACA
Source organism: Balaenoptera acutorostrata (assembly GCF_949987535.1). Taxonomy (NCBI): domain Eukaryota; kingdom Metazoa; phylum Chordata; class Mammalia; order Artiodactyla; family Balaenopteridae; genus Balaenoptera; species Balaenoptera acutorostrata. The sequence goes on from NC_080083.1 coordinate 28,887,658, forward strand.
AGAGAAGCCACTGCAATGAGAAGCTCGTGCACCACAACCAAGAGTAGCCCCCACTTGCTGCAACTAGAGAAGGCCAGCACACAGCAACGAAGACCCAACACAGCCAAAAATAAATAAATAAATAAATTTATTTATTTAAAAAAAAAAAGAAATCAAAGAAGACACAAACAGATGGAGCAATATACCATGTTCCTGGATTGGAAGAATCAATATTGTGAAAATGACTATACTACCCCAAGCAATCTACAGATTCAATGCAATCTGTATCAAATTACCAATGGCATTTTTCACAGAACTAGAACAAAAATTTTTACAATTTGTATGGAAACACAAAAGACCCTGAATAGCCAAAGCAATCTTGAGAAAGAAAAACGGAGCTGGAGGAATCAGGCTCCTTGACTTCAGACTATATTACAAAGCTACAGTAATCAAGAGAGTATGGTACTGGCATAAAAACAGAAATATAGATCAATGGAACAGGATAGAAAGCCTAGAGATAAACCCATGCACCTATGGACACCTAATCTATGACAAAGGAGGCAAGAATATACAATGGAGAAAAGACAGCCTCTTCAATAAGTGGTGCTGGGAAAACTGAACAGCTATATGTAAAAGAATGAAATTAGAGCATTCTTTAACACCATACACAAAAATAAACTCAAAATGGATTAAATACCTAAATGTAAGGCCAGTCACTATAAAACTCTTAGAGGAAAACATAGGCAGAACACTCTTTGACATAAATCGCAGCAAGATCTTTTTTGACCCACCTCCTAGAGTAATGAAAATAAAAACAAAATTAAACAAATGGGACCTAATTAAACTTAAAAGCTTTTGCACAGCAAAGGAAACCATAAACAAGACAAAAAGACAACCTTCAGAATGGGAGACTATATTTGCAAATGAAGCAACTGACAAAGGATTAATCTCCAAAATATACAAACAGCTCATGCAGCTCAATAACAAAAACAAACAAACAAACAAACCAAACAACCCAGTTAAAAAATGGGCAGAAGACCTAAATAGACATTTCTCCAAAGAAGATATACAGATGGCCAACAAACACATGAAAAGATGCTCAATATCACTAATTATTAGAGAAATGTAAATCAAAACTACAGTGAGGTATCACCTCACACAGGTGAGAATGGCCATCATCAAAAAATCTACAAACAATAAATGCTAGAGGGGGTGTGGATAAAAGGGAACCCTCATGCACTGTTGGTGGGAATGTAAATTGATATAGCCACTATGGAGAATAGTATGGAGGTTCCTTAGAAAACTAAAAATAGAACTACCATATGACCCAGCAATCCTATTACTGGGCATATAACCAGAGAAAACCACAGTTCAGAAAGACACATGCACCCCAATGTTCATTGCAACACTACTTACAATCCAGGGCATGGAAGCAACCTAACAATCCATCAGCAGAGGAATGGATAAAGAAGATGTGGTACATATATAGAATGAAATATTAGCCATAAAAAGGAAAGAAATCAGGTCATTTGTAGAGACGTGGATGGGCCTAGAGACTGTCACACAGAGTGAAGTAAGTCAGAAAGAGAAAAACAAATATCCTATATTAACGCACATATGTGAAATCTAGAAAAATTGTATAGATGATCTTATCTACAAAGCAGAAGTAGAGACACAGATGTAGAGAACAAATGTATGGATACCAATGGGGAAGAGGGTGGGTGGGAGGAATTGGGAGATTGGGATTGACATATATACACTCTTGATACTATGTATAAAATAGATAACTAACAACAACCTACTGTATAACACAGGGAGCTCTACTCGATGTTCTGTGGTGACCTAAATGGGAAGGAAATCCAAGAAAAGGGGACATATGTATACGTATAGCTGATTCACTTTGCTGTACAGTAGAAACTAACACACATTGGAAAGCAACTATACTCCAATAAAAATTAATTAAAAATAATAAAATTCTGTGATTTAATAGAAAAAGAGAAAGGGAAAAAAGTATCAAAATGTGTATATCAAAAGTAGCCATTTGTCCAAGAACAAGATTCAGAAATATTTGGTTCTACTAAAAAGAAGCCACAATCTTTTTTATTTTAAAATAAAATTTATTTGTTACATTACAAACTCTTTCAAGTGCCTCTACAATTATTTCAGTCTTTTCAAAACATGTGATAGTAAGGAAAAGATTGCAATGAGAAACCTGACCTGGAGATTGCCAGAGGGGCCAGGCTTTTCTGGTCTGACCTCCAGTCAGGGACCTGAGGACCCAAGGCCACATGCACATGCATAGGTAAAATGAGCAGGGAAGTGGGTGGAGGAGAAAGAAGAGGTGCATAATGGCAACAACATACATGGTGGATGAAACCATACTGGCCCATAAGACAGTAAAGGGCAAAGGGCTTTAAGGGAGATAAGTGCAGGTCTAGGCAGTGTGGGACAAGCTGAATTCACTTTTGATGCAGAGTGGTATTCAAACGACAAGATTTATTAACTGGAGATGAGAGGAAATTTTCTTCCAGGAGAAAAGTAAAGGATGGGAGTCAACCTGGAAAGAAAATGAGGCTCTAGCAAAATGACTCTGGCAGCAAATAATGCTCAATATGCTGGAATCCAGTAAAGGTTCTAGGAAAGGGTTTGTACCCTGACCCAGCAGGGCCTCTTGACATTTAATACAGTTGGAGATCAAAGTGGGCAGTGGCCCTTCGTCCTAGCTACTGAGGCTCAAGGGCAACACCTATGGTAATCGTATGGCCTCCAACTTATGAACGTTCTCTGTAAAGACTTGTAGCTTATATCAAAGTACCATGACTGCCCTCATGCCCAGAACAGGTGGAAATAAGATATATCTTATAATAAGGTTGGTAGCAATACAAACTATTCTGAATACCACTCACATCCTCCCCAAAGGAGGAAGGTGGGCCCTGCTACATAATAATACACAATGGAGACAATATATAAAACAAAGCCAGTCACTTGGTCTCAGCTCAGGCAGTGGATGTTGTGGATAAAAGGCACATAAGCAAAAGAGCAAAAAGCCTGTGGGGGGAGCGATTGGTGTGACTGGAGAACAGGAGGGGTATGGATGAGTCTTGGAAGGTAAAGCTGGACCAGCCTAGTTCCGCATGCATAGCCCACGTACCAGCACTTGCCCTCTTTCAAAGAGTCAATGTAGGAGCGTATTTGTGGCACAGGTCTGGACCTAGACAGCTGAGTTCCAATCCCAGTTTGAGTCTTCAGCAATCAACTTAAACTTTCTACATACCCATTTCCAAAATGGTAAAAAGGTGATAATCATAGTACCTTACATATGCACACATAGGACCTTACAACATGATACATAGTACCTTACAACATAGGGCTGATGTGAGGATTAAGTCAGTGCGTGCAAAGCACTTAGTGCCCGGAGCCTAAGAAAGCATGCAATGAATGTTAGCTATTACAGTAGTTATTATTATTAATTCTGCAATCAACAGTGCCACTGGAAGGGGCGTGATAAGATCACAACCTTTCTTTCAGGTTCTTGACTGGGCTGTAAACGTATAGGATGGAAGGGATCAGAGAGGTGGAAGGCCAAGAAGCTAGTTAAGAAGTCACAGCAATTCTAGGTGAGAGGTGCCACCCAACGTGGCAAAGGGAAAGGGAAAAAAAGAGAAGGTAAACAGGCCAGACATCAGATACATCTGAGTGTAAAATGACACTTGGCAAATGCCTGGGCATGGCTGATGCGGAAAACGAATGGTCAGAAGATAAAAGGATGTTGTCTGAAAATATGTCTCTTTCTGCACCAAGGTAGCTGTTGAAATGACACTTGGAAATTAATTCTGCTTGCCCTAGACTGAGCTTCCTGCTCATCCTGTTGTACCCAGTGACCTAGTACTCACAGACATTCAGAGCTCCTCCTTTCTTGAACACTCTAATTCTCTGATCCTCTGCCAGGAAACCTCAACTTCACTTACCTTGTCTAAAGGTGACTTTTAAGCTACTTGCCATACAGCTACCAGCACACAGAGCAACTGATGACTGGCCATCATTCCACCTGGCTCCAAAGGCCTCCAGGCAGGCCCCCAACTCCATTCCTCCTACCCTTTTAGTTAATCTTTCTCCCGGGAAGTTTCAGACAAAAGTTATTAAGTTCAATTTACAAGGAAGCGGGGAGCAGTCAAACGAAGCAAGTCAGTAAAATGACTAGAGATGACAGTAAGTCCCTTCTCAGCAACACTCCTCTCCCCACACATATCACCCTGCACATGCACTCTCTGAAAAGTCCAGTCTCTTTTATACCTATTCAATCCTAAAATACTCCCCACCCCACAGACACCACTGGCATCCACCCGGGAGCGGGGCTCCACGTCTCTTGCAGGCAAGTGCATGGAGCTAAGAATCAGCAGACCCACCTTTCAACTCTTTCAGTAAGTTGTAAAAAAAACGACTTCCCCTGTCGGACCTCAAACCTGAGACTAAATTCTGATGACCTCCCCACTCCCTGAGGCCCGAAAAGGGTAAAGCCAGCTGGCGGCACCCCCAACTCTCACTCCTCCGAGCTCCAGAAGACCCGCGGGATCCGGACCGGGCTGCAACCCTCCACTCCCCGCGGGCAGGGCCCCTTCCCCTCCCGCACGCTGCTGCCTCACGCGGTTTTAGCCCACCAACCACTGCTTGGTTCAGCTGCCTATAGATGCCGAAGCCCATGCTCCTCACCGGCAGCTCCCAGCCGGCCCCGCCTACCCCGGGCTGCTGGAGCTCCGCGCAGAGATTCCTGAACTGCTCCTCGGAGAAGCAGCAGGCAGCAGAGGCCATCCTTCCATTGCCACAGCAACTGTGCCTGCAGGGGAGGCCGGGTACAGGCTTGGTTTGTGTTAGGGGTGTGGGCGAGAGGGTGGTCCGGCGTGATTGACAGGAACCCAAAAAGAGACAGGGTAGAAGGCGGGACTTAGCGGGGAGAAGGAGCTGGTGTGAGGAGGCAGCGAGGGGTGGGTCTAGAGAAGCGAACTGGGCTGAGCAAGAGATGAGTGAGGACGGAAAAGAAGTAAAACCAGAGGAACACGGGGCTTGATCTGGGGAAGGATGGAAGGGCTAGAAATGGGGAGGCTTCTAGAAAGAAGGGAAAAGGAAGACACCAATGTCATCTCAAAAGCATCTCTTCCCCAACACCATTCTCTCCAAACCTGCTTGCATGTCTCTCCTTTACCTTCTCTGAAGAAGGTTAGGGAAGGTCTCTGAGCGGTTTGGAAGAAGTGGGAGGTGAGATGGGCAGAGGAGAAATGCTTGAAAATCTCAAGGGTCAGATGCTAAAACAATATTCCATTCTTTCTATTATGCACTTTAAGACACTATTCTGAGAAGAGGTCCGTGGGGTTCCCCAGAAGGCCAAAGGGGTCCATGGCACAAAAAGGATTAAGAAATCTAATTTATAATTGTAATTTGCCACCTGGAGGGTGAAAGATGATCTAAAAAGGTATCATGGTGTCCATCCAGGATTTCTGCAGCTTGCATAATTTAGATCTTTTGCACCTCAAAGATTTTTCTTTCCTTCAAGTCCCTTGGCTGTTACTATATTTCTTACCAACAGACTGTACTTAGGTTTGAGTAAAATAGACAGTTTAAACATCAGTGTAACATCACATGGTGCCAGTAAACTCTGGCAACCCATGTTTTCAAACATGTAAAATGGTGTAAGGATTGTGCAGAACTTTAAAATTGAAGAGGTGACTACAGAAAATAAACATAGAAAGGGTTTGCACAGGGCCTATCAAAGTAAATGTTCATTAAAATGTCCACTTGTTTTTCATTTCTATACTGAAATGTTTCTCCTCCTGTACTTGAAAGAAAGCCTTGAAGTTGATGGCAAACTCTGCATTTATGCCAGTTTCCAAGAAGAGAAAATGATCAGACTTGGCAGCATAGAAAAGTTACTGCTGTATTCAATTCAAGGCTGGTTCTGTTCTGTTTTATGAGGATGGGAGGAGGGATGGGGTAGTTCCCTACACTAAATACACAAGGGATTAGAGACTACAGTTTTATAATGCCTTTTAGCTTCTCTCTTATTTATAAAAATGTATTTAAAATTCAATTGCTTAAAAAAGCGATTTCATCAAAAACCATCGGCTATGAAGTATTTTCAAATATTGTAAAGGAATCCCATTTTAAAGGTGAGCTTTGATGAAGCTGCACCTTTATCACTTTATAGCAGTTGATTAATGAAGACAAGCATGAGAGTATAAATGGCATTATGAAAGATATAAGATATAAGGCAGGAAGTTTATATTGTATTTATTACACGTGTTTAAAAGTATACTAAATTCAGAAGGTAAATGTGTATATATTTAGGTATGTTGAGATTCACAACCATGTTTATTTTATTACAGCTAATGAAGGAAAGAATCATATTAGGAAATAATTTTTATTTTGTGGCAAAAGTCTGGAAAAGGGCTGGAAAGGGGTCTAGAAAGACCTGTTCTTCAGGACTTGTCTATTATAATAGGCCAGCCTATTTCCTTTGTGAAAAACTCTCTAGAGGAACTTGCAGCAACATGGCAAGTGGTGAATAGAGGAATAATATATTTGGAGCTTCCTAAAATTCCAATAGACAAAAGGTCTATGGGCTTGGGTTGGAGTTCTAATACTCACACATGGACTAAAGATGTGGTGCTGGGCCATAGCTGGTGGGAAGCTGGACCAGGGACTTCTTCATGGAGCCTGGATCCCCTAAGAGTTGCCCCTTCCATTCCAATGAAACCAGAAAATCCCCAGCCTGTAGACCATGGAGCCCTCAAGGAACCTCATGCTTTTCCTGAAGCCTTAGGTAGAAAGAAACAAAAAGGCAACTGGAAGAAACCACACCCCAAGCCTATGCCAGAGATGGAATTTAAATTTACATTACCTGCAACTGAATGGGAGACATAAGGAGAGAAATTAACACAGAGGACCATTGAAATGCCTGGGACCCTGCCAGAATCAAAACCAGTGACACTTTCACAGCTAGGACACGTGCAATTGTCCAAGAGAAAACAACACCAACAAGAAGGTGCATGTACAAAAAAGTGAGTTACAGAGACCTGAGGGAACAACTTTCCACGTCAGAGTTAGCAGATGTGCAAACAGGACCATCAGAACCAAAGAATCACAGATAACAGACCAATATGAGAGTAATTATTCAACATGTATTTATGATAATATCAGAGGTAAAAGAAAGTCTAGAAAATAGAAAACCAAGAAAAAGATAAATGAATTTGAAAAAGAACCAAAAGAACAAAACCACCTTGTACAAATGAAAGCTGTAAGTGACTAAAATTAGAAAGTTAAAAGAGGAGGTAAAATAGTTGTCCTGCTACAGTTCAAGAAGGAAATAAGAAGGTGGCTGTGAGAAAATTCTTCAGAGTTATAAAGAAATGGAAAACATGAAAGACTAATTAAGAGACATGAAGGATACATTGAAAAGGTAAAACATTTCTGACTGGAGTTCCAAAGAAAAGAACAGAGAGGTTAGGAGGCAAGGTGGATGGGTAGGAGGAAATAGATAAATGCACGTATGGAAACAAAGTGGAACTAAAATTCTAAACAGGAAAAAAACAAAAACAGTTAAACAGGGCAAAGTTACAGTTTTGTGTAGAATGTAGTTAAGATATATTGATTAATTTAGTCTCTTGTGCATGTTAAAATTTAATGGAATGAATTCTCAGAATGCAGTAATAGAACAAACAAACCAATAAAAATGGGCAAAAGATTTAAACAGAAATTTCACCAAAGAATATATACTGGTGGTAAATAAAAACATGAAAGATACTCAGTATCCTTAGTCATTAAGGAAACATAAATTAAAATCACAATGGGATATGATATGCTCTGAAATTGGTAAAAATTAAATTGATTGACCAAAGTAAGTTTTGGCAAGGATGTGGAGGAATTAGAACTCTCATGCACTTCTGGTCGGAATGCAAGTGGTACAAACATTTTGGGAAACTGTTTGACGATTTCTTAAAAAGTTAAACATACACCTACAATACAATCTAGCCATTCCATTCCTAGGTATTTACCCAAGAGATAAAAAAATAGCACTGTATGCACAAATGTTTATAGCATCTTACTTTGTAATAGCCAAAAACTGGAAACAACTTAATATCCTTCAATGAGTGAACTGATAAAACAAATTGTGTTATATCCATCAGTGAAGTACTGCTCAGCAATAAAGTTTTAAATGATTAAAATGTGTGTATATAAGTGTGTGTGCATATGCATGAGTCATATATATGTACATATATGTGTAATGCATGCAATATAGCATAAATCATTCAATTTAGGGGTGAAGTAACATGATGCCTGCAATTTACACTCGAATTGTTCAGTTAAAAATTGTGTAAATTATAGAGAAGCAAAAGTGGCAAAATGTAAACAACTGATAAATCTAAGTAAGGGTAGCGATATTTTCTGTTCTATTCCTTCAACTTTCAGAACCACGGCAGAGAACTGGCTTGCTAAGGGAACCCAGCTACAATCAGGAAGTTGCCACCATGACCATATACCATGCCTGTTAAATGGATGTCTCCCTGGCCACTTACCTCAGTTCCTGATGCACAAATGCATCTTATTGGGAGCCCAAATCCTGTCTGGACTCTAGTGCAAAGCCATTTGGGAAATACAAGTGTTTAGGTAGTAAACTAGACAACTGTTGGGGAAGACATTGAATAAGACAATCCATTACATGCACCACAGGCTGGCCTGGTACACAGCATTTCCTGAAGTTATTTAAGGCCACAGAACCATTTTTCGTAAGAAGTATCTTGAAAGAAAATGTTCCAGGGAACATGCTTTTGGAAATTCTGACCCAGTTCAGCTTTCTCATTGATGAGGAAGGAAACTGATGCCCAGAGAGATGGCTGTTTGGCTGATACCACCCAGTGAATTAGCAGTGGTCCTTCCCAGTATTGTTTTGCTATGCTTCCCAAGCCACAAAAAGCTCCCCAGACTGAGACCAGACATGCTAGGTTCAAACACCACCTCTGCCCCTGCAGTTAACTGTGTGACTTCTGGCCAGTTGCCTAAACTTTTTGAACCTCAATTTCCTTATCTTTCACAATGAGATGACCTCACCTTATGAGGTTTAAGTGAAAGTCACCATGACAGTTAAGCACCTCGTACAAGGTAGGCAAACAATCATAGTATTTCCCTTCTTCCCTCTTCACCCCCAACCCAGGTACCATGTGAGTACAACAGAGGGAGGAGGAATGTGCCTGGAATTAGAAATTTAATGATGCTTCTGGGAAGAGACAAAGCTGTGGAAAGACACAGGGAGGGGTGCTATAGAACTTGATCTCTGGTGACACGTGAAATGTGTTAGGGAAAGTGGAGTCGTATTTAAAGAAGCCGGGTTTTTGTTCCAATGACGGTTTAAAAACAAAAGCAGAAATATAATAGAGAGAGGTTTAAGATTTAATATAAGGCCATGCAGTGTTCTCAGAGTTGTAAAGAGTAGACTTTTTCACCAACTACCTTCCTCTGGTTTTAGTAGCTTGCCCAGATGTCACTTCCATTCCAGAGCCTGTGAAGCTTTGATAGACTGTAAGGCGATGCCACTGTCTTTGTAGCCAAAAGATGACTCTTCACCTTCCCCTGGAAGCCAGGTGTTAAATCATCAGTAGATGACAGTAACATCCAACAATTAATTTTCTAGGAACTCATCAAACCATTTCACCTTTGTTTTTTTCCTTTTGCTTCTCTATGTCACACAAGCATTTATTCAACATAAAATAGAAGCAGCCTTAAGCTTGTCTCATCCTTATTTTGCACTTGACTTAGAGAATCACAGAATTTTTAAAAGAAGGGAATGTCCATTCCTCAAGCTATAAGGAACAGGTTCTCAGAGTTTGTATTAGGAGACTTAAACCCTAAGTTTGGACTTGGATGAAAAGATAAGCATCTAGTAGCGTCTGTACTTGACAACGAGTCATATACTCATCCAAATTGTTATTTTTCTTAAGCAAGAAAAAAGGATACTTTAAAAAATATCTATGCACTTGATGGGAATGTAGCCAACTTTCCCAAGGTAAGAGCCATCTGGTTATCTAAACAAGCTTCTTCTTAACTGCACTTTCTCTTCCAAATTCCCCTTCCCAGTCCCAAATTCATTTGTACAACCAAAGTCAGGTTTTTTCAAGGACTCACCGGAGTAGGGATGAAAGAAAAGTGTAGAAACATTAAAAGGGGCTGGTGAGGACTGAAATCCATGCCATGCTCTGGGAACACCAAGGAATCTGGAACTGTGGATCCCAGGATGTTACAAGAGGGAGTTTAATGGGGCCTTGGATTAGTCCCAGAGAACTTCCAGGATACTCCTGCTTCCTGCAGTATTGTTAGGTGAGCTGGGGGATGGAGAAGGAGTTAGCTTGAAACATGCACACCAAGTTGGGAGACAAGGGACAGCTCCAGAGGTACTAGAACTCAGGTCACGCCCAGTGCTGCTCGGGCTGTACCTGTCTCCATCTTCATTTTGGAAATGTCTGTACCAACAACTTGCATCCAGTCAGTGGAGCTAGAATTAGACTGGTGGACATTGACCAGTCTAACAGACCAGGTGGACACACTCTCCAAGGTCTTGTGCAAAACAAAAATATCCAAGTCAGTAACTGGGTCACTACAATAGAATCTGGACTAGAGAACTAGAAGTATAAACTAATTGGACAAAGGAGAGGGCATCAAGGTTGCAGCCCTGGTCTGTGGACTGGGTGAATGTAGGGGAAGAAGGTAGAAGACGTGAACTGCAAACCAAGTCTTACTCATCCCTCCTGGTAACCAATCCTGCTAGTACGTCTCAGATCTAATTAGTGGCAAGCAGTGTGGGAGCCACTCAGTCATCCGGGGTCATGAATCTTGGGTCTGGGATAATATAATCCCAACCTGGAATGGGAGTCATGCTGCATTATTCATCGCCATCTGCAGTAGGTGAGGGGGCTGAGGCTCTAGCTGGGGAGCATCCGCAGAGCCATCTGTGAGCAGCTGGGGACTCAGAAGCAGTGAAAGCAAGGCTGGGACTAATGCAGCGTTGAAAAAGTTGGACCTTTTAACGTGTCCACAGCGGTTACCATACCGGAGCTCTCTTAATAACTGCCTGGACCGAAATCCACTAAAAATGAGTTTTCCTACCAAAAAGAACTCATATATGACATTGATATGCAGAAATGAAAGGAAGGGGAGACTGGGAACCATCCTTTCACATTGAAGCAAAAATACAAGGTTCCTGGATACTTCTTTCATAAGATTCTCTTTTATATCTTTACTTTCAAATTTTGCTTTCTCAGTGAATAAAGAATATCTGATGATGAGAAGACAAGGACAAGGAAAGACATAGCCATGGAGGAAGCTTTAGCTCCAAATTGTTGTAACCACTTCCTAATCTCCATTTTTTAGTCATTTGGGAAAAAAATTAAGAGATGCATCTAGTTGCTTCTCCTCAAAAAATTAATTTTGGGCATAAGATATTAGGTTAATGGTAAAGACAACATGTTCCATCTGAGGTAACAGTGGAGGTCAAAGTTAAAATTTATCAGTGAAGTAGAATAAATATTTGTAGTACTAGGGTAAAAAGTCTAACAGGGGATTAGAGCTGCTTATAGGAGAAATAAAATAAGTTCTCACTCTCTTTGACCAGCTGAGCAACTGACTTTTAAAAACTTTAGTAATTTAATATTATATGTCCCAAATGGCAATGGTTTTTTATCCATTGGAATGTGAAGTCCAGGAGGACAGGGGATTTTGTCTATTTTATTTACTGCTGTCTTTCTAATGCATAGAATGTAGTGAACACTCAGTAAATACTGTGAATAAATGAGAGAAACCAATTTGAAGGCATTATATCTACATATGGACAGCCTCACACCCATTTCAGTGTTTCAACAAGAGCTCAGCTGTTTCCATGACATCATCCTTGCCTTCCCCTTCCTTCCACTCAACCTATCATGGAGAGTTTGGGTTTACTGACAACTAGAGGATGGCTCTCTGATCTTGAGCATCCCATTTTGTTCTGCTCTGATTCTAAAGAATCCAGTGGAAAAATCAAAGGATGAGATGAGGCCATAAAAATTCCTGAGAATACTTCAGAATCCACAGAGTAAGAGATTGGGGACAGTCATGGAAAGACAATTCCCCTTCCAGCCTCTGTTCTTGATCACAAAGAGTGGAATGGAAGAATACATTGCTTCCCTTTAGGACTTAAATTGTTCCTTCAGTTGATTTTCACTCTCTTTCTCAAAAACCCTGTTATCATAACTGTGTTCTTAGTTAATACCCCCATTGCAATTTCCATTGACAGGAGGTGCCATAGTGCCACTTCCCACAAAAGGGTGATCGTGCCTGTGGCTTTGCTTGGACTTGGATCATTGTAAGTTGTTCACCTTTGTCTAAGAAGGAAGAGGCAAGGTCAAGGTACTGATTTTGCCAAGCTCAGTCAAACATCCTGAAATGTTTTCCAACATTGGGAATTTGACAAGATCCCAAGCACATTTGGCTCGGGTCCCCCTTTTCCCCTTAATTGCTGAGCACAAACAGAAAATGTAATCCATCTGCTTCAGAGTCATTTTCCCAAAACTCATCCAAATTTTCCTTGGTCAGAACTATTTGAAGTCTTTGTCTTCATGAGCCTAACACCTTCCTTCTCACGTTTTATATCTTGGAACTTGGAAGCAGACAGATCCAAAAGGAACAGAACTCAGTTTCAAACACCAGACATAATCTGTAAAATCAGATGCTGGGGGTGGAGGGTCGAGAGTCTCACTTCCAGAATTACAGCTGTGACACATCTGAGGGGGAGTTAAGGGAGTCTCTACAACAAATGTGTCCTTAGAAGGACAGAGAACACAGCTAACTGAGCACAGAGTCCTCTCCACCCCATACCCAGCAGCAACTGGGACCCAACACCTCACCACAGTTCCCTGGTGGGAAAGTTGGGAAGCAGAGGTTTCACTAACTCCTGCTCTTTGGTGGTTGGTCATATTGTAAACACTGGACTTGCAGCACAAGAAGGCTCACAAGATCCACCTGAGACCTTTTAATAAGCCCCTGACACTCAAAGTGAGACAAAAATGGGTCAGAGTCCTAACTCCTAACTATTATGGTACTTACTGGTTTTATGACCTTGGGCAAGTCCCTTAATATCTTGGAACGTATGTTTTTTCATTGTAAATAAATATAATAAAAACCTTCCTGGCATATGGCATTTGGAAAGTACTCAGTTAGTGACAACTGTGAGTATTGTTGTTGTTATTTTTTATGACAGCTTTATTGAGATATAATTCACATACCATACAACCTATACATTTAAAATGTACACTTCAGTGGATTTTGGTATATTCAAGGAGTTGTGCAATCATTACCACAATCAATTTTAGGGCATTTTATCACCCCCAAAAGAAACTGCATACCCACTACAGTCACTCCCCATTACCTCCCAGTCCTAGGCGACCACTAGTCTACTCTTTGTCTCTATGGACATTTGGAAAATCAATTGATTTTACCTGAGAAGGTTTATTTCTGACGCTCAATTCTGATCCATTGATCTATGATTATCCTCATGCCAATATCTCACTGTCCTGATCAATGTTGATTTGTAGTAAGTTTTGAAATCGGAAGCTGTGAATCTTCTAACATTTTTCTTCTTTTCAAGATTGTTTTTCTATATAGACGGTCATGTCATCTGCAAAAAGAGATAGTTTTACTTCTTCCTTTCCATCTGGATGGCTTTTATTTCTTTTTCTTGCCTAATTGGTCAGAACCTCCAGTGCAATTTTTGAATAGAAATGACAAGAGCAGACAATCTTGTCTGGTTCTTGATCTTAGGGGGAAAGAATCTTCCACTATTAAGAATGAGGTTAGCTGTTTTCTGTTTGTGGATGGTCTTTATAGGGTTGAGGAAGTTCCATTCCTAGTTCGTTGAGTGTATTTATCATGAAAGAATTTTATTGTTATTATATAATACAAAAATGCAGGTGTTCTATTTTGCCCCTGTTTTCTTTTTTCCCCTTTTTTTGGTTTCTTTCCAGAACCTGGTAGGACATCAGGATGACATCAGAAAGAGGAAGCCACGGGCTGCTGTGCATCCATTCCCTGAAGTGCCCTATGAGCAAGTATCTGCCACCTCCTCCCTCCTGTCTGCACTCCTGACCTAATGATGCCCTGTTGTTCTGGCAAGCTGCATCCCTCCCACTTTGATCTGTTTTTCTGGCCTACTGTCTCCTGTTTCTGGATCCCTGGCTTCCTGTCACTCTTCTTCAGTGTTCAGATCCTCTTTCTATCTCTTTCCAGGTGTCCTAGGCTGCTTTGGCAGCTACCGGTGTTTGGAAAGCTAAAGGCTGTTTTCCAGGCAGTAGAGTTTCCTTTTAACTCATATGCCCATTTTGATTCCACAAATAATTTATGTGAACTTTTTAATACCAGAAGTTGTGCTTTTTGAGTCTGATAATACAGTAGTCCCATGATATTGTTCCTAGTCTGGTCCCATTTTTCAGAAGAGAAAAACAGAGGCTCTGTGTGGCTAATTTGTCTAAGATTACATAAATAGTAATTGGCAGAGCCACACATTGATTACAGATCTGTCTGTTTAGGGAAAAAGAGAGAGACATGTGTAGAGTCAAAATCGCTAATATGGAACTCAGGACAACATTTGCCATGTTGGAGGAGCCAGGAAGAGCTAGGAAAAGTACTATGTATCATTTTAAATACAAGGCTTCTATTTTCTGACCTTTGCCAACTTGTCCAACCCATCTTCCAAAAAACACACCCCCATCCACCCAAGACACAATGAATCATGTCAGGCTATCTCTATTGCTGTGCTTTTTCATAGGCTTGTATCTCTGCCTGTCTCTTCTACTCAACTGAGAACTTCTAGATGCCTGTCCAACTCCTACTCCTACTTCAAGACCCAATAGAGGAATCACTTCCCCTGGGAAGTTTTTGACTCAGCCCAGGCTGTGCTCCATCATATCCCATACCACCTATGTCATAATGCTCTCCACATTCATGTTCTCCTCCTTCTCCCCCACAATCAATCACCAATAAATCATAAGCACCTTGAAGGCAGTAGCCATGGTTAGTTCTCCCCTCTCTCCCAGGACTCAGGATAGTTCCAGGCCCAATGTTTCTTGAATTACTAATTTAATCTTAAGTGAGCTCCTATTGACAGATGCCCTCTCTGGTAGGTGATTTCAACCACCTCTCTATTCAAGTAGATGAGGGGCTGGGACCATTTCATGTTTCCTTCCACTGCACAGAATCTGAATCCTAAACCATGGGGCTCAAGTCTGTGAAATCTGAACTTAAAACAGTAAAACCACCTATCCACTCTGAAAAACACAAGTCAATGTCATCAGGTCACCATGAGGCAGATCTCAGGAAAGATGATGATCCAAAGGAAGAAAGCATGGGTCTAACATTAAACACAGGGTAAGAACCCCTGAACATTCTTAGATACTTCTCAACATCCAGGGATCTAGAGTCAGTGCCAGAGACCATCTTTAGGTTAAAAAGCACAAGACATTCATGTCTTCAGCTATTAAGCAAAATGATCATTTTACTTCCGACTCAATGCCAACTCAGTGAAAAGAAGCCAGCTGCAAGAGAAGAGATTTCTGGACTCTTTATCACAACTCTGAGAGCAAAGCCTTAATGCAGTCACCTTTTGCTTTCTCTTCAAAGAGAAGGCTGTGAGGTCAGACCCAAGAAGACAATGCCTAATAGCCACAAAAGGCTCTTGGTATTAGTCCTCGCCAATTTCCCTCCAAGCCCGGCCACATCTTGGGCTGAAGGCATACATGCTATCCTCATTTAAGCACGAATGCTGAACCACTGGGTATTTTTCTTTTTTTTTTCTGGGATTTCTGATAACTTTGTCTATAAGATGTGGTTTTAAGAAAGATTACTCCTGGGCTTCCCTGGTGGCGCAGTGGTTGAGAATCTGCCTGCCAATGCAGGGCACACGGGTTCGAGCCCTGGTCTGGGAAGATCCCACATGCTGCGGAGCAGCTAGGCCCGTGAGCCACAACTACTGAGCCTGCGCGTCTGGAGCCTGTGCTCTGCAATGGGAGAGGCCACGACAGTGAGAGGCCCACGCACCGCGATGAAGAGTGGCCCCTGCTCTCCACAACTGGAGAAAGCCCTCACACAGAAACGAAGACCCAACACAGCCATAAATAAATAAATAAATAAATTTAAAAGGCTTCATCTCCAAATACAGCCACATTAAAAAAAAAAAAAAAAAAAAAGAAAGAAAGATTACTGCTGGCCATTTATCTAACAGAGCATACTGTGGTCTATAAGCTCCATCTTTCTTAAAGCTTTCACATTCTGTAAACTGAGGAATTTACTCAGACGGGGGACTTCATTTGAGGTGGAAACTGTAAAGTGGCCAATTATTTCTCAGTCATTGGTTGCATATGATCTTTACCCCAAGCTCTGGAAACAAAGACAACATTTAGCAAACATTCTGCTCCAAAGCTAATGTTTTGGAAAGAATAACAACATGTTGGGAATAAATTACATGGTCTTTAGTGCATTTTCGTGTTATTGCCTGTTAACAGGCAAAGCGGTGTGCCAGCTCATGAGAGAACGCCAGTCTTCTAAGGAATCGATTTCTGAATTGCTGATGGCGTCTCTGTTGTAAAGCTGAACAGGCTGGGAGCACAGGGGGCCATGTCTGTGGGAGCTGACCTAGGGGAAGCTACGAATCTTAGGCTGTCCTTACATTGTAATGATATACAGACCATTAGCCCACTCTGAGTATGGCATTTGAGGCTTTTCAACTAAGACTATCTAATTTCCCACACCATGGGTTATAGTAATCCTAAAACCAGGTAATCTAATATACCTAATACAAGTAACTAATTTAACCTTAATCAAACACCTACTGGGTTCAAAGTCTTTTGCCAGGTTCTCTGGAAGAAAAGTGGGAGTTTTAAATGATCATTGATTCCATTTCTATGAAATGTTCAGAACAGGCAAATCCATAGAGGCAAAAATTAGATTAGTGGTTTCCTAGAGCTGGGAGGATGGGGGAACTGGGGAGTGCTGGCTTAAAGGATGTGGGGTTTCTCTGGGGGGTAATAAAATGTTTTAAACCTGATTGTGGTGAGGGTCACACAACCCTGTGGATACACTAGAAGCGCTTGAACTGTACATTTCAAATGGACAAATTGCATGGTATGTGAATTACACCTCAATAAAGCTGTTAAAGAAAACATAAAACCTTGCCTTCACAAAGAGAGAAAACATGTTAACAATTTCAGGTGGAAGCAGGAAGAACTAAAGTCAGGTACCACAGGGGCTGAGGGAGAGCCACACAGCACAGCGTCCTTCCGGCTTTGGGCTTTCCTTTCATCTGGAACTGTCACTCTCTCTCGGCACGTTTAGGTCTGGGAGGGTGGGAGAGAGGGACTTACAGGAGCAGGAAGAGAGCTTCTAATAGCTGACTAGAGATGAAACCTATGAGGAGATGGTGAAGAAATGTCATGGGAACAGAAATACCAGACCTGAGACTCTCGGCGGGGTCGGTGGGCTCCCAATGCAGGTCCTACCCCCTGGACAGCTGGTCGCAAGCACAGTGTCTTCTTTAAAGGAGGGAGGGTAATTCCTTCAGCTGAGAGGTGTCTCCTGTTACCTTAGCCTATCCATCCTAAAGACAAGTTCTCCAGAAAAGCACCATTCCCACCCCCACTCAGGTTCCCATGCTCCTGGGGCAAAGGACTCTGAAATCAGGGCTGCCCACAAAATAAACCAATAAGAACTAGCCCTGAAGCAACTTATATGTTTAAATATTGCTCCCCACACAAACAACCTAAACCTATATTTCGGGCCATGCAGGCTGTCATAGAAATTCTTTAGGCAGAAGAAGAAATTGTATTACATGCTTAAGGGATTTATTTTTTATTGGGGTGGGCTTATTTTATTTAAAAAGATCCATCACCATCTTCACCTTCTACATACACCCTCTCACCACCAGTTTTGTTTGTTCTCCAATTTCCAGTATTTAGTCAAAAGCAAAATTATCACCTGTATTTAATGTAATTCCAAGTAATTTCAAATGTGATAATACTTTTTAAACTTTTACACTAATTATAAATATTATAAGTGATAAATTGCTTTTGTGGGTAATATTAAAGTGTCAAACAGTGCTGTGTATAAGCATTTTAAAGAAAAAGTTCATCAAGAGATTATTCTTCACGAGTGTGACCCTGAGTTCCAGGTTTGGTGTACTCTGTACCTGTGGACCTCTGCTTCTTCACTGTGGCAATGAGGACCCTCTACCATTTTGTACTATTCTTGTCCCTACATTCTTGTGGTTGGAAGAAAGGTTGAGCTGAGTGCTGAGTTAAGGAGATGGTGGGGCAGGGAACCCAATCTTTCCTCTCCTCTTGGAAGTGCCTGCAACTGGGTTATAGCTGTGCAGGTTTCATACTGGAGTTCTTTGGAGTTTGTGAGTCAAACTAAGCTGAGGGATGTGGTATCATTCCTGCTCCTCTGATCTCCATTTTCCTGGAAGAACCAAGGAGAAAGAGCTCCCTTTTCCAGTGCGTACCTCCATCCACCTTCCATGACAAAGCAAGTATTGCCTTTGGGAAGCTGCCAAGATTCTGGGGTGGGACTTGAACCCTTGGCCTCCCAGACAAAGGTAGTGATGCTACTAGCTGAGTGACACAGACCTACTTCCCGAGTCAGTGACTAAACACAGTCAAAGGAATGTGAGGCATTTCTTTCCCTCCCCAATGGCCAGCCTTGGCAAGGTTGCTGGTGCAGCCAGAGGTGCCCTTCCCTGGGAGCAGCTGCTGGGCCACTGCAAAGGCTGCAGAGTGAAGCGCTGCTCCTCAGCTTGTTGGTGAGTTTTCTTCATCTTTGGTTTTCATAACTTGAAAGAAAGCTCATCTTAAAAAGCTCTTTTGACCTTTTTTTTTTTTTACTTCTCCCTTCTCCTTTCTAACAGCTATCTTATTTTTAATGGGAGTCATGACTATATGAAAAAGTAGAAATAAACAAAACCCAGAGTTAGCAGAAGGAAAGAAATCATAAAGATCAGAGCAGAAATAAATGAAATAGAAACAAAGAAAACAATGGCAAAGATCAATAAAACTAAAAGCTGGTTCTTTGAGAAGATAAACAAAATTGATAAACCATTAACCAGACTCATCAAGGAAAAGAGGGAGAGGACTCAAATCAATAAAATTAGAAATGAAAAAGGAAAAGTTAGAACAGACACCACAGAAATACAAAGCATCCTAAGAGACGACTCCAAGCAACTCTATGCCAATAAAATAGACAACCTGGAAGAAATGGACAAATTCTTAGGAAGGTATAACCTTCCAAGACTGAACCAGGAAGAAATAGAAAATATGAACAGACCAGTCACAAGTAATGAAATTGAAACTGTGATTAAAAATCATCCAACAAACACAAGTCCAGGACCAGATGGCTTCACAGGTCAAGTCTATCAAACATTTAGAGAAGAGCTAACACCTATCCTTCTCAAACTCTTCCAAAAAATTGTGGAGGATGGAACACTCCCAAACGCATTCTATGAGGCCACCATCACACTGATACCAAAACCAGACAAAGATACAAAAAAAAAGAAAATTACAGACCAATATCACTGATGAATATAGATGCAAAAATCCTCAACAAAAAACTAGCAAACAGAATCCAACAACACATTAAAAGGATCATACACCATGATCAAGTGGGATTTATCCCAGGGATGCAAGGATTCTTCTATATACACAAATCAATCAATGTGATATATCTTATTAACAAATTGAAGGAGAAAAACCATATGATCATCTCAATAGATGCAGAAAAAGCTTTTGACAAAATTCAACACCCATTTATGATAAAAAAAACTCTCCAGAAAGTGGGCATAGAGCAAATCTACCTCAACATAATAAAGGCCATATATGACAAACCCACAGGAAACATCATTCTCAATGGTGAAAAACTGAAAGCAATTCCTCTAAGATCAGAAACAAGACAAGGATGTTGGGCTTCCCTGGTGGTGCAGTGGTTGAGAATCTGCCTGCCAATGCAGGGCACACGGGTTTGAGCCCTGGTCTGGGAAGATCCCACATGCCACGGAGCAGCTGGGCTCGTGAGCCACAATTACTGAGCCTGCACGTCTGGAGCCTGTGCTCTGCAACAAGAGAGGCCGCGATAATGAGAGGCCCGCACACCGCAATGAAGAGTGGCCCCTGCTTGCCACAGCTAGAGAAAGCCCTTGCACAGAAACGAAGACCCAACACAACCATAAATAATAAATAAATAAAAATTAAAAAAAAAAAAAAGACAAGGATGTCCACTCTTACCACTCTTATTCAACATAGTTTTGGAAGTCCTAGCCACGGCAATCACAGAAGAAAAAGAAATGAAAGGAATACAAATTGGAAAAAAAGAAGTAAAACTGTCACTGTTTACAGGTAACATGATACTTTACATAGAGAATCCTAAAGATGCCAACAGAAAACTGCTAGAGCTAATCAATGAATTCGGTTAAGTTGCAGGATACAAAATTAATGCACAGAAATCTTTTGCAGTTTTATACACCAATGATGAAAAATCTGAAAGAGAAATTATGGAAACACTCCCATTTAGCACTGCAACAAAAAGAATAAAATACCTAGGAATAAACCTACCTAGGGAGACTAAAGACCTGTATGCAGAAAACTATAAGACACTGATGAAAGAAATTAAAGATGATACCAACAGATGGAGAGATAAACCATGTTCTTGCATTGGAAGAATCAATATTGTGAAAATGACTATACTACCCAAAGCAATCTACAGATTCAATGTCATCCCTATCAAATTACCAATGGCATTTTTTACAGAACTAGGATAAAAAGTCTTAAAATTTGTATGGAGACACAAAAGATCCCGAAAAGTCAAAGCAGTCTTGAGGGAAAAAAATGGAGCTGGAGGAATCAGACTCCCTGACTTCAAACTATACTACAAAGCTACAGTAATCAAGACAATATGGTACTGGCACAAAAACAGAAACATAGATCAATGGAACAAGATAGAAAACCCAGAGGTAAACCCAAGCACCTATGGTCAACTAATCTATGACAAAGGAGGCAAGGATATACAATGGAGAAAAGACAGTCTCTTCAATAAGTGGTGCTTGGAAAACTGGACAGCTACATGTAAAAGAATGAAATTAGAACACTCCCCAACACCATACACAAAAATAAACTCAAAATGGATTAGAGACCTAAATGTGAGACCGGACACTGTAAAACTCTTAGAGGAAAACATAGGAAGAACACTCTGACATAAATCACAGCAAGATCCTTTTTGATCCACCTCCTAGAGCAATGGAAATAAAAACAAAAATAAACAAATGAGACCTAATGAAACTTCAAAGCTTTTGCACAGCAAAGGAAACCATAAAGAAGACAAAAAGACCACCCTCAGAATGGGAGAAAATATTTGCGAATGAATCAATGGACAAAGGATTAATTTCCAAAATATATAAACAGCTCATGCAGCTCAATAAAAACAAACAACCCAATCCAAAAATGGGCAGAAGACCTAAATAGACACTTCTCCAAAGAAGACATACAGATGGCCAAGAAGCACATGAAAAACTGCTCAATATCACTTATTATTAGAGAAATGCAAATCAAAACTACAATGAGGTATCATATCACACCTGTTAGAATGGGCATCATCAGAAAATCTACAAACAACAAATGCTGGAGAAGGTGTGGAGAAAAGGGAACCCTCTTGCACTGTTAATGGGAATGTAAATTGATACAGCCACTATGGAGAATAGTATGGAGGTTCCTTAAAAAACTAAAAATAGAATTACTATATGATCCAGCAATCCCACTACTGGGCATATACCTAGAGAAAACCATAATTCAAAAAGGCACATGCACCCCAATGTTCATTGCAGCACTATTTACAATAGACAGGTCATGGAAGCAACCAAAATGCCCATCGACAGACAAATGGATAGAGAAGATGTGGTACATATATACAATGGAATATTACTCAGCCTTAAAAAGGAAAGAAATTGGGTCATTTGTTGAGACGTGGATGGATCTAGAGACTGTCATACAGAGTGAGGTAAGTCAGAAAGAGAAAAACAAATATTGTATATTAACGCATATATGTGGAACCTAGAAAAATGGTACAGATGAATCGGATTGCAGGGCAGAAATTGAGACACAGATGCAGAGAACAAACGTATGGACACCAAGAGGGGAAAGCGGCAGGGGGTGGGGGTGGTGGTGTGATGAATTGGGTGATTGGGATTGACATGTATACACTGATGTGTATAAAATTGATGACTAATAAGAACCTGCTGTGTAAAAAAATAATTAAATAAAATTTAAAAATTAAAAAAAAAATTAAAAATATATGTATGCTCCCCCCACACACAAAAAAGAAAGGCTCTTTTGACCTTTTTTTTTTACTTCTCCCTTCTCCTATCTAACAGCTGTCTTATATTTAGTGGGAGTCATGACTATATGACAGAGTAGAAAAATTCATATTTTCCTTGATTTTCAGGCTTTTTGCAGCCTCTGAAGTGGATATAAATAAGCTCTCATTCTAGAACGGAGACACAGACATCAAAGATATCAATGAAGAGAAGATAGAAAAAAGTAATAGGTCTGGGTAATCTACACATTGAGTTATTTTCTAATAAATATTTTTAAGAATATGGGACAGCATGGAAAAACACTCATTCTACTCTATGACTACAGACACATAAAAATGGACAATATATGAGCAAATTCTAGCAGAGAACATAAAGAACAAAAGTAGAATGTGAGTAGTTTCTTTGTTAAATTCCTAATGATGTTATAAGATTGTTTAAATGATGCCTTTTTTTTTACTGAGGAGGGAAAGGAAAATGTATAACAAATAATATACTCACACAAAACTAACATAAAACTAATCCTCAATCTGCCACTCCCCTTTTTTCCCTTTCTCTTGTCAAGCATGACTCTATTCTCAATCATTATGCAAGGAGAATCCACTGCTCTCTTGGGGAAGAATGACAATCCCCATGGCTGCAGAGGGCACACCACTGGTTCATTTTCAGAAGGGGTGTCAGAACGCTACTAACCTAAGGGTCCTTCTCATATCTCAATAACAGGGTTGTGAATTTTCAAAGGCTGAGGCATGCACCCACATTTCTTCCCCAGTTGACTCCCAACCAAATGGGATAAGAAGGACTTCCTGACACAGGTAACTGGCCTGGGCATCCTGACCTCCAGGCCAGGTGACGCTGCATCTCAATAACTCCACCATCTGCCCCAGAGTCTGTCTGCAATTTTCCTAACTCAGCCTTAGAACATGGAGGTATGGGTTGAGAATTGTGACTTTGGTTGAATGGGTTCTGTTGGCAATGTTGGCAGTATGACCTATTTTCTGAAATTGCTTGTCTCACCCCTTTCTTGATGCTCACCCTCAAGATCCAGGGCAGGGGAAGAATCCAGTTCAGAACCCACATATTGTATGTTTATGTATAGCTGTCACAACAAGCTATAGTGACAAAATGCCTGGACTCAAATCTTGGTGCTATCGTTTTTTATCTTGGTCTAATGACAACATCCCTGAGCGTCGTTTTCCTTCTTTGTAACATGAGGGAAGTACTGGAGCCTACTTCACATGGTTGTTGTGAGGATGAAATGAAATGATGCTTGTAAAGTGTTCCCATGGTGCCCAGAACATGGTGAGAACTCAATAAATGTTAGCAGTGATGTTTGTTATTATGATCCTCATGTTTGTTATATTTCCCCTCCACTCTTCACTTTATTCACTGAAAAGTGAGCTAAAAGCACCCTGAGGTAGCAGCAAGAGCAGGGAACTCGGAATTGGATCCCTTCCATTCTAGTAGCTGAATGACTTTGACAAGTACTTAGCACATCTGAATCTACTGACCCATCTGTAAAGCATGGATGGTGACACTCACCCTACAGGGCCCCTGGGATGCTCCACTGTAACAAGATACAGGGAAATGTCTGATATATACTAAGTGCTCAGTAAATAATGGTTGAATCAAGACTTCGGTTTGGGCCACTCACCCAGTTTGTCTCTTTTTAGTTTAGATTTGCAACTAAAGGAGAAGGCATCCCACCCTCCCCTGTGCTGCTTCCAGCAAAGAGCAGCCGGACAGGGAGCCAAAGCAGGAGCCAGCTTTTGGCAGGTGCGGAACAAGGACTGTGTTCACAAGGCCACCATGCAGAACTTCCCAAAGAACGTGCAAATGATGCTAGTCAAGCTGGAGTATCACCCAAGTGTATTTTAGAACTGCAGTGGGCACATCCCAGCTTGACTGGGGCAGTGAAGTCATCCAGGCAAGGGCTTTATTATTTTATTTAAAGGTGTGAATCATCAGACAAGCAACCCTCACCATCCAGGTGCTGTATTCAGATTGCACATTATACCTACTTCCTTGGCACCTGAGAGAGGCAAAAACACCTGGGAGAAATTGTTCAGGACCTGGGGGGAACTCAGAAGCTAACATCGCATTGGTTTAAGCAAGGAGACCTTGGGAATATCGCTTAAAACTCTCTAGGACTCAGTTTCCGCTTGCATAAAATATTAATGATAGGAAGTACTGCATAGGTTGTTGTTATCAGGACTAAATGAGATGTGTGAAAAGTGCTTGGAGGAGACCATGGCACATGTAAGACCCAAATGTGTGTTTGCTATAATGAAAATGATTATGGTACTAAGGGCTTTGGGATTTTCAAAAGGCATCACATTCACACCTTTACTCTAATAAGCTTATATTCTTTTAGGAGAAAAGACTTTGTATATAACAAATAAAATGAAGATACTGAGCTGTTTGGAATACATGACAACTGAGCAAGATCCCTATAATCTGGGTGGCTCAGAATAATTCTCTGCAGGAGAAAATAATTAGAGCTAAGCCTTGCAGGAAATTTAGGAGCTGTAGTAAAGAATAGCAGGGAAAGAAAGGTGAAAAACTTGGTAAAAACTGTCCAGCCTGCCCTGACGAACTCTGGCAGCCTTGTTGTAACTACATACACACACAGGCATGCACACACACACACACACACAAATCTAAGGTTTTAGTGTTTGCTTAAACCACCTGTTTTCTGCTGCTGCATGCATCAATCCTTGTTTTCACTCTCCTGATGTCTCCGACTCCAGCTCACATGGCCTAGCTATTATTTTATCCTAGTCTTGCCCCATAAGATCAACACATGATTCAGTCTTTAGGTTTTTGATACCAATTTCTCTCTACACTATGGTTTCCTCTAATTGACTCCTGGGGAATCCGAGAAGTTTGATCCAACTCCCTAGAAACCCTTTTCAAATATTACATCCACAGGGAGCCCCTACAAGTCTCATAAGTAGGACAAGGGTAAGCAGTCCTGGCCTGCCATGTTTTAAGGGCAATGAGTAGATCTAGTTCACTCCTGTGATCAAGGCAGTGGCAGGTAATAAAAGCTCCTCAGAGTTGCACTCAATAAAGGAACTTCCTAAAAGCACAGACCACTCAGGGGGGCAGTCCCCCCACCCCTGGTTGTGTCAGCAGCTGGGAAAACCAGGGCCCTGGATTTCACAGAAAGGTGGATCCTGATCTATTCCCAGAAATCTTCTCTGATGACTCTCATGCAGCTTCTAACACTGGTTTGCTCAGTCTTCCCAGCACTTAGTTACAATGACTTTGCTCTCTGTTCAGGGTAGTGTCACTTACAGGCCAACCAGAAGGTAAATTTCTAGGTAATAGCAGTTTCATTGTTTTGGGTTTCACTTTTTTTATGACTCAGCATAGTGGATCTCTAAACTTGGTATGTATGGAGGACACATACGCATACACAGCACACACATACAACACAGCAAGAACAATAACAGCAAAGGTTTATATAGAAACACTCTGTGGGTCTCCGATCTTGGAAAGCAGAGTCAGAACTTGGAGGCTCTAGTCCTGGTCCCACAACTTACGACCTGAGACATCTGGGTGTGTCACAAAATTTTCCAAGCTTCCTTCCCCATCTATATAATAAAGATGGTGAAACTAGCCCTGCTTACCCTAAGGGGTGCCACAGTGCCAACAGATAACAGATGTAAAATAATGCCTAGAGAACCTTTCAAAATAAAAGAAAAATGAGACTGAACTCAGTCTCAACTTACAAAGAGTTTTTGCTTGTTTTAAGGGAAAAGATGACTCTTTTACGGGAGAAGAGAAAATGAAAAGGACGACCACTATTTTGAGGACTGTAAGACGAAACCCTAATTTTTTTTTTTTTTCATATCAAATTGCAGTTTCTCATTTGGAAACAGAGAAGAAAAAAGTAAAGTATTATTTAGCAGTCTTTTACCAAACATGTCTTTTTAAGCCAGTGTTGGAGGAAACTAGTGATGTGGGGTTCAGGGTTGGCTGGGTTGTTGCTCCTTTTGCCCTGACTTGATATTTCTTGGACACCACTGCCTCACCAGGTATTGATGGGAAGTGTGTTGCAACAGGTGCCTGATATGGCATTGGCTCAAGTCTATTAGGCAAACCTCTTAGAAGCCATACATTCAATGAGCTGAGGAAAGAAGTTGTTCTCTGAAAAAGTGCAAGTTTTGGCTCATTCTACTACTGACCTCTCAGAGTTCTCTCTTTTCCCCTTCTCTTTAGACATCTTCCTTTAGGACATTTTATTCTCCATTAGTGGTAGCAGGACCAAGGTCCAGTGCAATGCTGTTAAGAGCTCTGTACAGAAAGAAAAGATTACAACTTGTTGGCTAATATGAGTGATCTGGAATAATGTGCTGACATCCAAATTCTTTGAGCCTTGGGTTAACATGACTCTCTTTTTGTCGTTTGCACTCCTCATGATTAGGATAAAGCATAAAATTCTAGCAGCCAGTATAGAAAAATAAACCACAATCTGGAGGGTGTGTGCTAGTGGCCAGAATTTTCTAAGTTGACCCATTTGATTTTTGCAGCAACTCTTGAGACAAGTACTTTTACCTGCTTTTTATGGATGAGTAAATTCATGTTAAACAGTTTTTCCTAAAACTACATGGCTGATAAAAAGTAGGGAATGCTTCTCAGAGGACGTAAGGTTAATCCAAGTTCTGAGAGAGGTGAGGTGCATCACCTAAGGAGAAGGAAGGGCATTTTATGCAACAGATTTGGCAATAAATACATGAGTACATGAAAGAGTCTGAGCCAGAAGACAAAAGACTTTGATTCCAAAATGTGTTCTAGTACTTATGGGCTGCATGACATTAGACAAATCCTCACATATCTAGGTTCTAGTTCTCTACCTCATAAGGCTGTTGGAAACATTAAATGATATATGTCAAGAAACTATCACAAGACCTAGAACTTAGGAAGTGTCATCATCATTATTAAAACCAATACTCTCATCAACACTGGAATTATCATTATCACTAATATCTACTTTATTTCCTCTTAGCATTTTAAGAGGTTATAATAAGATAAGGGATATAAAAATGATTCCTGATAAAAAAAAGAATATGTTATAAATAGCTTAAAAATGTTGGAATTTATTTTACTCAGAGGGGGTTGAAAAATAGAATTTTCAAATGGAATAAATTGAATTCAATGTAATTGCTGTGCACGTCACAATTGTCTTGACTCTCATCTACTCCAGGTTCTTAACTCCTGAGAATGGTGGGAGATGATTTAAAGTGAAAAAGTAAGCAAGTTTCACCAATGTCTCCAGGCTGGGATATTTGCTTTTATAAAATTCAGCTGTATGCTTATTGCTCAGTCAATCACTGGCTTCATGCAGGTGGTTTAACAACAAGGACAGTCAAATCTCCTACAGTACATTTTATCAACATGGATGGGTATCAGTCAGAGATTTACTATCTTGTACAAGATAGGGTTCTCTTAAGCTTACAAAGAGAAAGACAGTAAGGATCCAAGGAAGAATCCTTTATGCCCAGAGAAGATGGGAAGGAAAAGAAGAGACTTCATCTTCAACCAAAATTGTAGGTACAGTTCTAATACTTATATCAGTCTTCTCAGGCCCCTAGTGAGAAAGGAATGGAGAGACTAGGGCACCCCAGAATGCTGATGACTAGTTTCTGCCAGTAGAAATCTCTTGAGTTGTATTAGTTCAATGAACAGTGAGAGCTCAGCCCTTCATGAACACAGCTGTTATAAACCCAGTGGTTTCCAAATAGCAGTCATGGTGATGACGCTGATGATAAAAAAAACCCACCATAACCCATCAGCATGATTTTATTGTCCTAAGGATTAGACTATTTTTCCTGGATCGCTTTTGTAGACTCCATTATAAACTAACTCCTTCATCAAAGAAAAGTCCTGGAAATAAAGAAGGGACTTCTGCCATCAGAATCACTGTTCCTCTCATGGCTATTCTTCACGTGTTCTACTATGCCTTGTTTTCCTGTACATGTATGTAAATTTCATTTTGAATACAGGGGAAAGTGCACCAAATGCCTCCTGAGTCATTAACAGATTAACATTCATCCATGACCTGTGTGGAACTTAGGAATATAGAAGGTCACTACTTCCCAGGACTCAGTTGGGGAATCCCTGTCTCTTTCACAAACCTATTTTTTATGATGAACCTGACAACATTTTCCTGTGCCTTTAAATATATGAAAGGGAATAGACTCTTTGATATTACTTCCACAGACACAAAGACTGTAGTAGTGATATCCACACTCCCATCCAAAAGTCAGAGTATCTTCACAGGTTCCTGTCCGTCCTCAGGTTTAGGTAGGAGCCTTGATTTCTTAATCCCCACTGCCCTCAGTAGGTGTACAGAGCTCCAGTTGAGACATGAAAGAATTTTCAAGTACTGAAGGGATTTATCTCCATAGGGTTGGGTGTTGTTTCCTACCCTTTTGCAGACAGAATAATAGACTGGGATCCACTGTGGGCACAGGTAGAATGATGTTTCCAATTACACAATGACTAAATAAAGTAGTGGCTGAATTCCAGTAATGGAGTCATGTCCCCCAGTGGGTTGTGTTTCCAATAGGCGACTTACCCTGGCAAATAGTCATGTGACCGAGAGGATGGAGTCCTTTTCCTGGTCCTGTGTAGTCCCTGGGTATCAGACAGTAGTCCTCAGGTAGTGGTATAGTGGTAAGTGTCTATAAAATAGCTTCCCTCAAAAAAAGTTCTGATTTTTAACATTTGCCATTTCTGTGGTGTGAATATTCCTACCACAGGTGATTTTAAGCTACTAATGTGATGTTACTTAGAGTCAGGAAGAGATGCACACAAAAGGCCCTTGGGAGCCAGAATGAACCAGTAGTTCCAGCATAACCCTGTAATAATATCCTTCTCCTGGTGTACTACCTCTGCACTCTCCTTAGGGGGCCCCTCTCAGGTATGGCACCCAGGTATCCAGATGTTTGAGTTCCGATCCCTTCTTTCTTCTTTCTCACTTGCCTTTCTGAATGCAAAAGCTCTCATTGTTCTTCTGTTTTCTAATAATAAAACTCAGTGGTCTATTATAAAGAAGTTAATGGCCTTTTGAAAAAGAATCCAAGCACTTGGTTTCTATTTAGCCTTCTAGAATGTTAAGGAGAACCCCTTCCCTAGAAACGCAGTGGCCTGCTTGCCTTCATTTGGAGGAGAATAAAAATGTTTTTATGTTTCCGGATGTATTACTCTCTCCAATGGGACCAAAGAGATTTCAGTAAAATCATGGAGAGACAGAGCGGGTGGAGAGAGAGAGAGAGAGAGTGTGCAAGTAGAGCTGGACTTCTTATATGCTGTCTCTAAAGCACAACCAAACACAATCAAATCTGGCACTAAATTTCCTAATTGTATAGTGCAGATATATATTATTACTAAAGGGGTCTGCTTGTTTTTCACCTCCTGAAAGAGATATATTAAAGTCTCCCACTATGATGCTGGGTTTGTCTATTTCTCCTTCTACTTCTCTCATTTTTTTCCTTATAAATTTTGAAGTGATATTATTGAGTGCATGAAAATGTATGATTGTGCTCTCTTTCTGGTGAATTGACTCTTTATCACCGTGAAATGCTTTGAAAAAATCTCTATCAATGATTTTGCCTTAAGGTCTAGTTTGTATGATATTCCTATAGCTATGCCATCATTCTTTATTTAGGCTTTTACATTCAACCTTTCTATAATTAAACTGTGTCTTTTATAAGCAGCATATAGTTGGGGGTTTTTTTTAGTCTGAAAATCTTTTCCACTTGTTTGAATATTTAATCCATTTACATTTCAAGTAATTACAGACATATCTGGGACTAAATAAATGTCTATGTATCTTTTCATTTCATTCATTCCATTCATTCATTACTATTCCATTTCCTCCCTCTATTAGATTGTTAATTATACATTATTTAACAAATTATTTAATGTATATACTTGATAATAAAACAGGAATACATGATTCACTAAAGTCTAATGTAAATATAAATTTTTATCACGTTAAAATAATGCAAAAATATTAAAACTATTTACCCTCACTCTCTTTTGTGCTATGCTGTAATTTATTTTAATTAATGATATTTTAAACTCCATATGACATTATTTATACAATCAACATTCCTTTAGATTGAAACACAAATTTAATCTTTCTGTTGCTACTTGTTCTTTTCTGCATTTACCTTTTTTATTCTGCAGTCAATTTTCCTCTACGCAAAGATATCCTTTTAATATTATATCTACTATGTGTCTGATGAATTCCCTTGGATTGTGCTTTTAGAAAATGTTTTTATTATGTCAACATTTCTGCAGAATATTTTTTGGTGTGTAGAATTCTAGATTGGCAGTGTTTTATTCTTACAATATTTTGAAAATGTCATTCAATTATCTCTGGCTTCCATCATTTCTGAAAATAAGTCAGCCATAGGCCTTAGGATTTTTTTTTAAGCTAGAGTATCATTTTAATCCCTTTGACTGCTTTTAATATTTTATTTTGTTTCATCATTTAATATTGTGATGAATTTAAATATATTTTATTTATATTTTTTCCTGCTTAGTGTTTGTAACATTTCTTAAATCTTGTAACATTTCTTAAATTTTGATGTCCTTCAGCAACTTTAGAAGTTTTTCCACCAGTATATCTTCAAATATTGCTTCTGCCTAACTATCTTTTCTCACTCTTATGGTATCATAATTACACATATTTTAGATTTTTTTATCTTGATTTTTCATCTTGATCCATATGTTTCTAGACGCTTCTGTACTTTCCAGTCTTCTGTTATCTTCATGATTCTACCTGTATATTTCCAGTAGACTTATTTTCACATGCATTAATTCTACCCACACTTGTGTTTACTCTGTAGTTAGGATCTCATCTTGAGTTGTTAATTTCAGTTCTATTTTCTCAGTTCCATGATTTTATTTGAGTTTTTAAACATCTTCTAGGTCTCAGTTAAATTTTTTTAATCTAATATTCATTTTCTTGTCTAATATTTTGGACATACAAATTCTAGTTTGTAAAAAGTCCAGGGGCTTCCCTGGTGGCGCAGTGGCTGAGAATCTGCCTGCTAATGCAGGGGACACGGGTTCGTACCCTGGTCTGGGAAGATCCCACATGTTGCAGGGCAACTAGGTCCGTGAGCCACAACTACTGAGCCTGAGCATCTGGAGCCTGTGCTCCGCAACAAGAGAGGCCACGATAGTGAGAGGCCTGTGCACCGTGATGAAGAGTGGCTCCCGCTTGCTGCAACTAGAGAAAGCCCTAGCACAGAACGGAGACCCAACATAGCAATCAATCAATCAATAAATAAATCTTTAAAAAAGTCCAAATCTTTCACAGAACGGGAACAAAATTATTTTTTAAATTTGTATGGAAACACAAAAGACCCTGAATAGCCAAAGCAATCTTGAGAAAGAAAAATGGAGCTGGAAGAATCAGGCTACCTGACTTCAGACTATACTACAAAGCTACAGTCATCTAAACAGTGTGGTACTGGCAGAAAAACAGAAATATAGATCAATGGAAGAGGATACAAAGCCCAGAAATAAACTCACTGACCACTGGTCAATTAACTATGACAAAAGAAGCAAAAATATACAATGAAGAAGATACAGTCTTTTCAATAGGTGGTGCTTGGAAAACTGGACAGCTACATGAAAAAGAATAAAATTAAAACATTCTCTAACACCATACACAAAAATAAATTCAAAACGGATTAAAGACCTACAAGTAAGACTAGATACTATAAAACTACTAGAGGAAAACATAGGTAAGACACCCTTTGAAATAAATCACAGAAATACCGTTTTGCATCCATCTCCTAGAGCAATGGAAATAAAAACAAAAATAAACAAATGGGACTTAATTAAAGTTAAAAGCTTTTGCACAGCAAAGGAAAACATAAACAAAATAAACAGGTAGCCTACAGAATGGGAGAAAATATTTGCAAACGATGGGACTGACCAGGCATTAATTTCCAAAATATACACACAGCTCATGCAGCTCAATAGCAAAAACAAACAAACAAACAACCCAATCAAAAAATGGGCAGAAGACCTAAATAGACATTTCTCCAAAGAAGACATACAGATGGCCAAGAAGCACACGAAAAGCTGCTCCACAACACTAATTATTAGAGAAATGCAAATCAAATCAATATATATTCTTTTTCAGATTCTTCTCCCTTATAGGTTATATATATATGCCTGAATCTCTGTGCTGTGCACCTGAAACTTACATGATATTGTAAATCATGTACATTTCAATAGTTTTTTTTAAATCTACATCTTTATTTTTTTAAGATTTTTTTAAAGGTTTTTTTTTTTTTACATCTTTATTGGAGTATAATTGCTTTACAATGGTGTGTTAGTCTCTGCTTTATAACAAAGTGAATCAGCTGTACGTATACATATATCCCCATATCTCCTCCCTCTTGCATCTCCCTTCCACCATCCCTATCCCACCACTCTAGGTAGTCACAAAGCACTGAGCTGATCTCCCTGTGCTATGTGGCTGCTTCCAAACTAGCTATCTATTTTACATCTGTTAGTGTACATATGTCCATGCCACTCTCTCACTTCGTGCCAACTTATCCTTCCCCCTCCCCATGTCCTCAAGTTCATTGTCTATGTCTGCATCTTTATTCCTGCCCTGACCCTAGGTTCTTCAGAACCTTATTATTATTATTATTTTTAGATTCCGTATATATGTGTTAGCATATGGTATTTGTTTTGCTTTTTTTGACTTACTTCACTCTGTATGACAGACTCTAGGTCCATCCACCTCACTACAAATAACTCAATTTCGTTTTTTTTATGGCTAATATTCCATTGTATACATGTGCCACATCTTCTTTATCCATTCATCTGTCGATGGACACTTAGGTTGCTTTCATGTCCTCGCTATTGTAAATAGAGCTGCAATGAACATTGTGGTACATGACCCTTTTTGAATTATGGTTTTCTCAGGGTATATGTCCAGTAGTGGGATTGCTGGGTTGTACGGTTGTTCTATTTTTAGTTTTTTAAGGAACCTCCATACTGTTCTCCATAGTCGCTGTATCAATTTACATTCCCATCAACAGTGCAAGAGGGTTCCCTTTCCTCCACACCCTCTCCAGCATTTATTGTTTGTAGATTTTTTTGATGATGGCCATTCTGACTAGTGTGAGCGGATACCTCATTGTAGTTTTGTTTTGAATTTCTCTAATGATTAGTGATGTTGAGCATTCTTTCATGTGTTTGTTGGCAAACTGTATATCTTCTTTGGAGAAATGTCTTTTTAGGTCTTCTGCCCATTTTTGGATTGGGTTGTTTGTTTTTTTGATATTGAGCTGCATGAGCTGCTTGTAAATTTTGGAGATTAATCCTTTGTCAGTTGCTTCATTTGAAAATAATTTCTCCCATTCTGAGGGCTGTCTTTTCATCTTGTTTATGTTTTCCTTTGCTGTGCAAAAGCTTTTAAGTTTCATTAGGTCCCATTTTTTTATTTTGTTTTTATTTCCATTCCTCTAGGAGCTGGGTCAAAAAGGACGTTGCTGTGATTTATGCCATAGAGTGTTCTGCCTATGTTTTCCTCTAAGAGTTTTCTAATGTCTGGCCTTACATTTAGGTCTTTAATCCATTTTGAGTTTATTTTTGTGTATGGTGTTAGGGAGTGTTCTAATTTCATTCTTTTACATGTAGCTGTCCAGTTTTCCCAGAACAATTTATTGAAGAGGCTGTCTTTTCTCCATTGCATATTCTCGCCTCCTTTATCAAAGATAAGGTGACCATATGTGCTTGGATTTATCTCTGGGCTTTCTATCCTGTTCCATTGATCTATATTTCTGTTTTTGTGCCAGTACCATACTGTCTTGATTACTGTAGTTTTTTCATATAGTCTGAAGTCCAGGAGCCTGATTCCTCCAGCTCCGTTTTTCTTTCTCAAGATTGCTTTAGCTATTTGGGGTCTTTTGTGTTTCCATACAAATTGTGAAATTTTTTGTTCTAGTTCTGTGAAAAATGCCATTGGAATTTTGATAGGGATGGCATTGAATCTGTAGATTTCTTTGGGTAGTATAGTCATTTGAACAATGTTGATTCTTCCAATCCAAGAACATGGTATATCTCTACATCTGTTAATTTCTTTCACTAGTGTCTTATAGTTTTCTGCATACAGGTCTTTTATCTCGTTAGGTAGGTTTATTCCGAGGTATTTTATTCTTTTTGTTGTAATGGTAAATGGGAGTGTTCCCTTAATTTCTCTTTCAGAAATTTCATCATTAGTGTATAGGACTGCAAGAGATTTCTGTGCATTAATTTTGTATCCTGCTACTTTATCAAATTCATTGATTAGATCTAGTAGTTTTCTGGTAGCATCTGTAGGATTCCCTATGTATAATATCATGTCATCTGAAAACAGTGACAACTTTATTTCTTCTTTTCCGATTTGGATTCCTTTTCTTTCTTTTTCTTCTCTGACTACTGTGGCTAAAACTTCCAAAACTATGTTGAATAACAGTGGTGAGAGTGGGCAACCTTGTCTTTTTCCTGATCTTAGTGGAAATAGTTTCAGTTTTTCACCATTGAGGATGATGTTGGCTGTGGGTGTGTAATATATGGTCTTTATTATGTTGAGGTAAGTTCCCTCTATGCCTACTTTCTGGAGGGTTTTTATCATAAATGGGTGTTGAATTTTGTCGATAGTTTTTTCTGCATCTATTGAGATGAAAATATGGTTTTTTTCCTTCAATTTGTTAACATGGTATATCACATTGATTGATGTACATATGTTGAGGAATCCTTGCATTCCTGGGATAAACCCCACTTGATCATGGTGTATGATCCTTTTAATGTGCTGTTGAATTCTGTTTGCTAGTATTTTGTTGAGGATTTTTGCATCGATATTCATCAGTGATATTGGTCTGTAGTATTCTTTCTTTGTGATATCTTCGCCTGGTTTTGGTATCAGGGTGATGGTGGCCTCATAGAATGAGTTTGGGAGTGTTCCTCCCCCCGATATATTTTGGAAAGTTTGAGAAGGATAGGTGTTATCTCTTCTCTAAATGTTTGATAGAATTCTCATGTGAAGCCATCTGGTCCTGGGTTTTTGTTTGTTGGAAGATTATTAATCACAGTCTCAATTTCAGTGCTTGTGATTTGTCTGTTTATATTTTGTATTTCTTCCTGGTTCAGTCTTGGAACGTTGTGCTTTTCTAAGAATTTGTCCATTTCTTCAAGGTTGTCCATTTTATTGACATATAGCTGCTTGTAGTAATCCCTCATGATCCTTTGTATTTCTGCAGTGTCAGTTGTTACTTATCTTTTTTCATTTCTAATTCTATTGATTTGAGTCTTCTCCCTTTTTTTCTTGATTAGTCTGGCTAGTGGTTTATCAATTTTGTTTATCTTCTCAAAGAACTAGCTTTTAGTTTTATTGATCTTTGCTATTGTTTTCTTCATTTCTTTTTCATTTATTTCTGATCTGATCTTTATGTTTTCTTTCCTTCTGCTAACTTTGGGGGTCTTTTGTTCTTCTTTCTCTAAGTGCTTTAGGAGTAAGGTTAGGTTGTTTATTTGAGATGTTTCTGGTTTCTTGAGGTAGGACTGTATTACTCTAAACTTCCCTCTTAGAACTGCTTTTGTTGCATCCCATCAGTTTTTGGCTATCGTGTTTTCATTGTCATGTGTTTCTAGGTATTTTTTGATTTCCTCTTTGATTTCTTCAGTGATCTCTTGGTTATTTAGTGGCGTATTGTTTAGCCTCCATGTCTTTGTATTTTTTACAGATTTTTCCCATTATTTATATCTAGTCTCATAGTGTTGAGGTTGGAAAAAGATACTTGATATGATTTCAATTTTCTTAACTTTACCAAGGCTTGATTTGTGACCTAAGATATGATCTATCCTGGAGAATGTTCCATGAGCACTTGAGAAGAAAGTGTACTCTATGCTTTTGGATGGAATGTCCCATAAAGATGAATAGAGTCCTTCCTGTTAAATGTGTTATTTAAAGCTTGTGTTCCCTTATTTATTTTCATTTTGGATGATCTGTCCATTGGTGAAAGTGGGGTGTTAATGTCCCCTACTCTTATTGTGTTACTGTCGATTTCCCCTTTTATGGCTGTTAGCATTTTCCTTATATATTGAGGTGCTCCTATATTGGGTGCATAAATATTTACTGTTCTTATATCTTCTTCTTGGATTGATCCCTTCATCATTATGTAGGGTCTTTATTTGTCTCTTGTAATAGTCTTTATTTTAAAGTCTATTTTGTCTGATATGAGAATTGCTACTCCAGCTTTCTTCTGATTTCCATTTGCATGGAATATCTTTTTCCATCCCCTCACTGTCAGTATGTATGTCTCCCTAGGTCTGAAGTGGGTCTCTTGTAGACAGCATATATACAGGTTTTGTTTTTGTATCCATTCAGCAAGCCTGTGTCTTTTGGTTGGAGCATTTAATCCATTTACAATTAAGGTAGTTATTGACATGTATGTCCCTATTACCATTTTCTTAATTGTTTTGGGTTTGTTATTGTAGGTCTTTTCCTTCTCTGATGTTTCCTGCCTAGAAAAGTTCCTTTAGCATTTGTTGTAAAGCTGGTTTAGTGGTGCTGAATTCTCTTATCTTTGGTTTGCCTGTAAAGGTTTGAATTTCTCTGTCGAATCTGAATGAGATCCTTGCTGGGTAGGGTAATCTTGGTTGTAGGTTTTTCCCTTTCATCACTTTAAATATGTCCTGCCACTCCCTTCTGGCTTGCAGAGTTTCTGCTGAAAGATCAGCTTTTAACCTTATGGGGTTTCCCTTGTATGTTATTTGTTGTTTTTCCCTTGCTGCTTTTAATATTTTTTCTTTGTATTTAATTTTTGATAGTTTGATTAATATATGTCTTGGCATGTTTCTCCTTGGATTTATCTTGTATGGGAATCTGTGCTTCCTGGACTTGATTATTTTCTTTCTCATATTAGGGAAGTTTTCAACTATAATTTCTTCAAATATTTTGTCAGTCCCTTTCTTTTTATCTTCCTCTTCTGGGACCCCTATATTTCGAATGTTGGTGTGTTTAATGTTGTCCCAGTGGTCTCTGAGACTGTCCTCACATCTTTTCATTCTTTTTTCTTTATTCTGCTCTGTGGTAGTTATTTCCACTGTTTTTATCTTCTAGGTCACTTATCCGTTTTTCTGCCTCAGTTATTCTTCTTTTGATTCCTTCTACAGAATTTTTAATTTCATTTATTGTGTTGTTCATCATTGTTTGTTTCTCTTTAGTTCTTCTAGGTCCTTGTTAAATGTTTCTTATATTTTCTCCATTCTATTTCCAAGATTTTGGATCACGTTTACTATCATTACTCTGAATTGTTTTTCAGGTAGACTGCCTATTTCCTCTTCATTTGTTTGGTCTGGTGGGTTTTTACCTTGCTCCTTCAACTGCTGTGTGTTTCTCTGTCTTCTCATTTTGCTTAACTTACTGTGTTTGGGGTCTCCTTTTCGCAGCCTGCGCGTTCGTAGTTCGTGTTGTTTTTGGTGTCTGCCCCCAGTAGCTAAGGTTGGTTCAGTGGGTTGTGTAGGCTTCCTGGTGGAGGGAACTAGTGCCTGTATTCTGGAGGATGAGGCGGGATCTTGTCTTTCTGGTGGGCAGGACCACATCTGGTGCTGTGTTTTGGGGTTTCTGTGACCTTATTATGATTTTACGCAGCCTCTGTGCTAATGGGTGGGTTTGTGTTCCTTCTTGCTAGTTGTTTGGCATAGGATGTCCAGCACTCTAGCTTGCTGGTTGTTGAGTGGAGCTGGGTCTTAGCATTGAGATGGAGATCTCTGGGAGAGCTTTTGCCATTTGATATTACATGGAGCTGGGAGGTGTCTGGTAGACCAATGTCCTGAAGTCAGCTCTCCCACTTCAGAGGCACAGGTCTGACACCCGGCCAGAGCACCAAGAGCCTTTCAGCCACATGGAGCATACCCCAAGTCTACAGTTGCTCCCAAAGTCCATTGCCTCAATTTTGGGATGATTCGTTTCCTATTCCATTATTCCACAGATGCAGGGTACATCAAGTTGATTGTGGAGATTTAATCCACTGCTGCTGAGGCTGCTGGGAGAAATTTCCCTTTCTCTTCTTTGTTTGCACAGCTCCTAGGGTTCAGCTTTGGATTGACCACACCTCTGCATGTAGGTCACCTGAGGGCATCTGTTCCCACCCAGACAGGATGGGGTTAAAGGAGCAGCTGATTAGGGGGCTCTGGTTCACTCAAGCTAGGTGGAGGGAGGGGTGCGGAATGCTGGGCGAGCCTGTGGCGGCAGAGGTCGGTGTGACGTTGCAACAGCATGAGGCGCGCCATGTGTTCTCCCAGGGAAGTTGTCCCTGGATCACAGGACCCTGGCTCCCGGGAGGGGAGGTGTGGATGGTGACCTGTGCTTGCACACAGTCTTCTTGGTGGCTGCAGCAGCAGCCATAGCATTTCATGCCCGTCTCTGGTGTCTGCGCTGATAGCCGCAGCTCGCGCCCATCTCTGGAGCTCGTTTAGGCAGTGCTCTGAATCCCTTCTCCTCGTGCACCCCGAAACTATGGTCTCTTGCCTCAGGCAGTTCCAGACTTTTTCCTGGACTCCCTCCCGGCTAGTTTTGGCGCACTAGCCCCCTTCAGGCTGTGTTCATGCAGCCAACCTCAGTCGTCTCCCTGGGATCTGACCTCCGAAGCCAGAGCCTCAGCTCCCAGACACCACCCACCCCACCAGGTGAGCAGACAAGCCTCTCAGGCTGGTGAGTGCTGGTTGGCACCACTCTCTGTGCGGGAATCTCTCCACTTTGCCCTCTACACCCTTGTTGCTGCTCTCTCCTCCGTGGCTCTGAAACTTCACCCCCACCACCCCTTGTCTCCACCAGTGAAGGGGTTTCCTAGTGTGTGGAAACTTTTCCTCCTCCACAGCTCCCTCCCAGAGGCGCAGGTCCTGTCCCTATTCTTTTGTCTCTGTTTTTTCTTTTTTCTTTTGCCCCACCAGGGTACGTGGGAGTTTCTTGCCTTTTGGGAAGTCTGAGGTCTTCTGCCAGAGTTCAGTAGGTGTTCTGCAGGAGTTGTTCCGCATGTAGATGTATTTCTGATGTATTTGTGGGGAGGAAGGTGATCTCACATCTTACTCCTCTGCCATCTTGAAGGTCTGTCCCAAGTCTACATCTTATAAATCAAGATCTGAATTTCCTATGGGTCTGTCACTTCTGCCTGTTTTTATTTTTGTTTCTTAAGCATTGCATTTTATATCCTTATATATCTAGTAAATTTCTTGAAAGGCATCTTGTCAGAAAAAAGTATAGTTTAATATGAGTTTTCAGATGATATTCTTTTCCTACAGAGAGGATAAAATTTTACCTCTATCAGGCAACTATAGTAGAGGCAGGTCATGGTACAATTTTGGATTGATCTCTTTTAGAACTGGCCTTTGTAAAGGACGATCTAACTCCAGATTTTGTTTACTACTTGTAGATAACACTTCAAGTGTCCTCAAAGAGTCAGGATGTGGTGAGGCACGCAGGGTACAGGATTTAACAAGTGAGTTCTCCTAAAACTTTGTACCATACACACTTAATTTTCTTCACTCTAGTCCTGGCCCTGGTACCGTCTGAAAATCTGTGGTATTTACAAAGCATCTGTTCCTTGGAAGGTTCTGAATTCTATATTTTTCTTCACAGCCTCCATAAGACTGCCTGAACTCTGCTTAGCTCCTCAGCTTCTTTGCTTTGACTTATAAGTTAGCAAAAACCTCAAGAGGAAATGTAAAGCCTTAATATCAAGCTCATCTATTTGCACTTATCCCTGGATTTTTTAGCCCCTAAATCACCACTTTCTCTGTAGGTTTCCCATGTTTTCAACAAGACTGTAAAAAATTTAATCTACCTTTTCCAGTTATTCTCTGCAGGATAGTTCGTCTGAAACAAGATAGTCCTTCAGGGTCAAAAATAAAAATCCCTTTTGTTTCTCCATGTGTGTACTAATGAAAGGTTGAGAGACAATTACATATTTTTGTCAAGTTGTAAATACTATTTGTGGATGTTTTAAATCATCCACATGGATCTGCCTTGTCTTCTGTCCATTATTTAAATGTTGGTGTTCATCAGGATTTCTTGAGAGATAATATCCATGCAGTGCATGAAATGCTGCCCATATTCTGAAGAATCCCAAGATTCTATAAATAGAATGATATCTCTATTCCAGAACATTCATCTGGGCTTCAACCCCAGACTTCAAACACTTTACTGAGTACCTCTCTCTGGATATCCTCTGTGCACCTAGAAATTATTATGCCCAATAATGAAGTCATCACCTTCCTTTTCACCTCCTTACCACTCTCAACTTACTTTCCTGCTCGTATTTCCTTTCTAATTAATGATGGTTGCTTTACCCAGGATCCTGTCTTAAACTACAAACTTTATAAAGTTATCCTCTATCCTTTTATCTTAAAACTCACATGATTCATGAAGTCCTCTATATGCAAGAGTATATATATATATATATATATATATATATATATATATATACATATATATACATATATATACACATATATATGTGTGTATATATATATATAATGTTTATTAGCATGTTTAATATATTTAGTATATATATAGTATAAAATATTTAAATATGCTCCTGTCATCTCCCACTTACACACTGAGATTGCCATAAATTAGGATTTATGATTTCTCACCTAGACTTTCCCAACATCCTGCAAATGCTGGGATGGCAAATGCTTAGGTTATGCCTGCTGCCACTTTCTCTTCTTTTCCTTCTTACACTAATGAGAAGCATTACTTCTTTATTACTAGAGACTTTCCTGCTGAGTCTAGATGCAGTTCTGAAGTCCTTCTCAAAGCAGCATTCCATAGAGACACTAGTAGACTTGAGAAGCAAGTGGAATCCCATTTGTCACTTCCTCTCTATCCTTCTCCACCAGATGGTATGTAGATAGTATAGATTATGCCACCAGAGATATATCACTACAGGAAATCTGATTATGTCACTTCCATGTTTAAAAATCTATTAGTCTTATCTTGCTTACAGAACAAGGTAACAGCTCACTGGTTGAGTGTGTAAGGCCTTTTACAATCCAATTCTAATGGAAAAGTTCAGACTTGTCATTATTGACACAAGTACTCTAATCGCTCATGGCAACACATCCCATTTCTGCAATCTGAAGGTCTTTTATGTTTCTTTCGTTCATGCCATTACTTCCTCCTAAAATTCCCTTCCCCATTCACCACAAGCCTGTTTAACTCCTACAGACTCTTAATCTTTCCTAAACTTCTCTGAGCAGAATTAGTTGATCCTTCCTCTGGATCTCCAGAACACATTTTTAATCTTTAGTAGAGAATATAGCATTTTTCATTATTATGTTTTTAATTATTAACACATATGACTAGAATATCATTCCAAGTAACAACTGTGTCCTCATTCAATGCAAAATGCCTAGCAGGTGCTCAGTTAAGATGTATTAAAATAATACATTCAGTGGGCAACCCTCTTTTCCCTTTGTGAGCAGTGACAACAATGTTTGCTTATTTCTCTTTACTCATTTATTCAACAAATACATTTTTGAATACCTACTATGTGTTAGTCATAAGCAACATCCATGACAGAAATCTGCAGTTTCAGCCAAAGCATCACATTGTATCTAAAGCAGCAGAAACCATGTGAGAACAACTTTAAGTAGGTTTTGTGCAAACATTTCAATTTGTCGTGCTCCCTTCTATGGGTAAAGGAACTATAAAGGTAGTATTTAGAACTCAGAGAGTATGGCACAATTCTTGGCTCACTTTGATAAATATTGATCTTGTATAAATTACTCAGGAGAGGCAGTTGATGGTTCTCTGAGCAACACACACACACACACACAGCCCCCACTCCCTTTTATGCAAAGACATAAATCATTTATGAATAGAGCCCCACATGCTCTATGAATAAGTCCCTTGGATTCAAAGATGACTGATATTCAAGGAGTTTTCTCATTTGAGTGCAGACATAAATTTAAGCAAGCAGTTAGACTACATGAAATTACAATGTCCGTTTGTTCACTGTAAGGTGAAAGATGCATAATACGTTTCCAAGTGTAAACATCGCATGCTTCCAAGTAAACACCATTAAATGCAACTGCACGTTTGTGCCTTTAATAAAACTGAAGGCAAGGGAGTAGCTCTTTGGAAACATCACATGCCATGATCGTTCGATTTTAAGTTTCAGTTGCTGGTGGAAAGTGGAGTGTTAGTGTGTGTATGTTTGTGGAATTGTGCAGAATTCTTTTTCTTTGACTACAGTTGAATCAAGCTTTTGGTTTCATCTGGAAATTGTGAATAGCACAATGAGGGGTCTGTGTGTGGTGAGGAGTCATTAAGAAAATAGTTGGCTGGTGGGAAGCAGCAGCATAGCACAGGGAGATCAGCTCAGTGCTTTGTGATGACCTAGAGGGGTGGGATAGGGAAGATGGGAGGGCTGCTCAAGAGGGAGGGGATATGGGGACACGTGTATGCATATGGCTGATTCGCTTTGCTGTGCAACAGAAACTAACATGGTATTGTGAAGCGATTATACTCCAGTAAAGATCTATTAAAAAAAAAAAAAAAAACCAAAGGGCAGCAAACTTTGGTTCTCAGGGAGTCTAGTGGTAAGATTGCTAAAGAGAATGTTTAATCTCTAGGGAGTTCATCACTGAAAGGACAGGAGGAGGATAAAAAGAGACTGACAAATAGCTTGTGGTCACTTGGCAAGAGTTGGAATTTGTCATTCGAGCTCACACAAAGGGTCAAAATGCTGAAACTTCTTGGGAGAAATAAAGGATTGTGATTTATGCTTCTCAGTACCTTTGTTTATGTGACTTTCCCCACCTTGAATGTTTTTTGCCCTCCCATTTCCAACTTTTCACATTCTGTGTATTTTTGTCAGTTTTGTTCACAATTTAAAAGGCATATAACCCATGACACAAGAAATCCTATTTTTAGGAATTGATGGACAGAAAATCTTTAATGAAAGCTAGGAGATATATATACTAGAGAATTATTGTAGAAATATTTATAGAAGAGAAAACAAAAAGCCACTTAAATGCCTACAACAGGGGATTGGTTAAACAAATTATAGATCATTCCTAGAAAGAAATGAAACGCAGCAGTTAAAAGTACAGTAGGTAAGTATAAATATACCAGATGGAAGTTTGTCCAAGTGGTACTGAAGTTAAAAAGAAAGAGGCTGCAGAACAGTATTTATAGTGTGATTCCTTTTAAAACAAATAAAACAAAACCACCATATCATGTCTTTATACACAGATATGGTTTATGATGGCTATAGCTTGGAATGTAGTTAAAGCAAGAGTGAGGTGAACTTTGACTTTTGCATTAAATATGTCTGTATTAGTTGAATTTATTATAACACATAAGGGTTGTTTGATTATGTTTTTGTAATTGAAAATAATTCTTTTTAAAAAACTGATTCATCTTTCAGATTCAAGCTCAAATGTCATCTTATCTAGGAATGAATTCTCCCGTTTATGAAATGAAGTAAAATTTTGTAACACTTTCTTCATATTGTTGCAACATTATGTAGGGAGCACTTAATTGGCTATCAGAAGACTAGAGTTTAAATCCATTTCTGCCACTTTCTACCTGTAGAGTCATCTTGGGAAGTTATATAACTTCTAAGTCTAAATTTTCCTTTCTGTAAAAAGGGAAAAACAATGCTAACTCCACAGATTCCTTGGGAATTGTAAAGAAGAGGCATGAATATACTGGTTATTTGTGTGCTTATCTTGTGTATCCTATAACATTTCAATCCCCATGACAGCAGGGACTCCTACATTCATTAATTCATACAGTAGATACAGGAGCAACTACTATATGTCAGGCACTGTACTAAGCTTTAGGGATACAACAATAAACAAGAAAGATGGCATCTTCTTCCATATGAATCTTACAGGTAAGTGAAGAGAACACACAATAATCAGACAATTGCCAAACAGTGTAGTAAGCGTTATAATAGGAGAATCAGGAGACTCCTGTAGGAGGGGATATTTTCAACTGAGACTCAGAGGATGAATAAGCTTTAGCAGACAAAGAAGGTAGAGAGGATTTGAAGAGTGTGTGAAGTACAGGGAAAGTATTGAATGACAGTGTAGAGAATTGAGCATATTAAATACGTTCAGCATGGCTGGAACTTAAAGGGTGAGGAGTGAAGGGTGAAATATGAGGTTTTGCACTTTCCTGACATGCTTCCTCATCCTCCCTGAGTGTTGCTGATTCTCCCCAATAATTGGTGGAAGCTCACAATATTATAGGGTAGAATTTCAATGTCTTCCAAGCAACTGGACGCAGCCGCCGCTGGAGGATTAAAGCGTCTGAAAGTCTGAAAGCCAGCATCATCTTAACACTTATGCAGAGACCCAGCAGCCTCCAGGATACATGAATCCACTCAAACTTCTTCAGAGTCAAGACAGGAGGGGTGTTCTAAGCCAGGTAATCTGGGATATGGAAGTGAAAGAGATGAAGAGAAGAATTTTTGTTTGTTTAGAGTGGGGGA
Organism: Balaenoptera acutorostrata; assembly: GCF_949987535.1. Classification (NCBI taxonomy): domain Eukaryota; kingdom Metazoa; phylum Chordata; class Mammalia; order Artiodactyla; family Balaenopteridae; genus Balaenoptera; species Balaenoptera acutorostrata. The sequence continues at coordinate 28,932,586 of NC_080083.1, forward strand.
TACATCAGGAATGATAGATACATCAATTCAGCCATATCCGTGGTGCAATTACAGGCAAAGAGTCAGAGAAAGGGGCTGTATAAGCATCCAAATCCCAGTTGCTTAAGAAATCAAGAAGCTTCTGACCATACAGAAAGCTCTGGCATTAAGATTAATACTTGGAATAATTTTTTAAAAAGTCTACTGCATTTGAGTAGCATAATACAACATCTAAGAATCATAGCATTTTAGTGCTCAAATACACTTTTTAAGGCACCTGGCTATCTCTCTCATTTCTTAGAGGATGAACTCTGATGCCCAAGGACAATGAACTCTAGTCATTTATCCACACAGCATTCATGAATTATCTCTAACAAGTGCCTACAGCCTGTTCCCAGTCCTGTACGCTGGGAATAGAAAGATAGAAGAGTGCTTTCCTCTGGCTGCATCGTGCTTACCATCTAGTAGTAAATGATGTAAAATATTTTGAGATATGACACAATACAGAGGAAATATCATGAGTAAAATCTGGAGGAAGGGATTCAGGAAGATGTTACTGGAGGACATAGCATTGAACTTGTTCTGAAGAAGTGCAAGGCTTCTGCAGTTTCGTAAAGAAAAGATAACACTGTAGACAGAGGAATTAGGACATGCAGACAATAGTATAAACATGCTAAATCAAGGCAGCCACTGGCAATAAAGCAATTTCAGACCCCTTGGTCTGGATATGAATGGCATTTCCTTAACATCAATCCCATACCTGAACAAAAAGTAATTTGATGGTGATGGATGAATTCACTTCTTCTGACACCATTATTTGCTAGACAAAAACATCTAATAATATGTTATGGATGTGACAGAATTTTATTCTTCAAAAGTTAAAGAAAGAAAAAAAGATGAACGGGTATTAATCACTTAATTCAGATTTTTAAGGAAGGAAATAATGGTTATGTGCAAGGTGGCTAAGTGAAGAAAGTAGTGGAAGAGGGGCAGATGCATTTTAAATATACTAAGTGATTATGTATATAATTTTATTTACTTTTCACAACAACTTAGGGTGTGAATATTATCCCATTTAAGGGATGAGAAAAATTGAGGCTCAGAGACATTAAGTGACTTGTCAGGAGGCACAGAGCCAGCAGGTGCTGGGCTTCGAGTTTGAGTCCTAGTCCTTCTTCACTGTGTGTATTCTTTCTATTATGTTACTGTTTCTCCCAGGAACCCTGTGCAATCAAGGCTGTGATATCTGGATGTTCATAAAAGCAAGTAAAGCTATCTATAGCTATATTTCTATAAAAGAAATATAGATTGTGAAGGATAGGCAAAATTTATCCCAAAACTTTATTATGAAATATTTCAAATATACGGACAAGTAGAAAGAAATATACAGTGAACACCCATCTATCCACCACCTAGATTCTACAGTTAACATTGTGCTGTTTTTCCTTTGTCAAGATTGGTACTTTAAAAAGAAATAAACTTCTGACTATATAAAAACTAGCAATTATAATATTAAGTCTACAAACAATTATACAACTGTGAATATTATACCATAAGTTCCATGAAGTCAAGAACCATGTTTGTTTCTCTCTGTGTAGCCAATGCCCAGTGTGACTCTTGGCACAGAGTTGGCCCTTGATAAATCTTTTTTGAATAAATGGATGACACAATCCCAGTGAGTAAAAATGGGATTCAGCTAAAGAAGATAATATAGTATGCTCTCTGAAAAGTTAATAAGAGAGGAAAAAATGTTCCATAGATGGAAGGAAACAATTCTCCAGGGATCAATATATCAGAGGATAGTCAATTTAGTAAAGTAAGAGTAAACTGAAGCTACTCTTTCTGCATAGCCTGACACACTTCAAGAGGGTGTGGAGAACTTAAAATTAACATGGTAAAACTCAGTAGAGACTAATGTGAAGTCTTTCATATTAGTTAGTGATCAATTACACAAGTAGAGGAGGGGCAGCTGTTGCTTGGCAGAGTTTATGTATTTAAAATGTGGAAGAGGAATGGAAAGGAAATGGATTATGAGGAGCCAGTAGTATAAATATGTGGTTAAAAAGATAAACCAGACTTAGCAGTAGAGAAAAAATATATGCATTACAAGAAGTAATAGTTCCATTGTACTCTGAGTATTCCTCTCACACTGGGATCCACATAGTGCTACTGAATGAATCTTACATGTCTACTGGAATAGAGAAAGGAGTTTATGGTGATAAAAAGTCAGAAAATTATTGGAGATTAGAATTAGAGAAACATGATACTTTTAGACTAAGGAGGAGAGAATAAGGGAGAGTGTGATAATGATCTTCAAATATTTGAAGGGCTGAAAGAAAGGAAGTAGAGATACTGGTTTCAAAATGGCAGCTAAGCTGACTACATATACATATACATATGTATACATACTAATATAAATACATCATATTTTATATTTTAAATATGTAAAATATATGAACCTAAGCACATACATAAGAATTAAAGCATAAGGATTTCCACATAAGAATTGTTATACTTTGTGGCCCAGAAACAGACAGCAAACAGATGAGATAAACTTCAGAGAAAGCTAGAGGTCAGGACTCCTGTGGAAGAACGCAGTTGTAAAGATGGGAAACAGTACAGATAATCCACGCTCAGAGGTTATCTATCTCTGGCATCTCTCATGAGAGGAGGAAAGTAGTCGGGCCAATTAGCCAACGTAGACCACACACACACATACACCAACGGTAGAGGAATCTGCATTGAGATTAGAAGAGTGACTGTGGGAGCTTCAGGAAGATACACAAGGCAGTTCCTAGGTCAGGTGATGCAGGAGACGGTCCCTGGAGGCCTGGCTAATGTCACCATGGCCCCACCCGCTCTCACTGGAAACCGGGAACAGTGAACCTCAGCAGTAGCTCCCACACCTCCTCTAAGGAAGCATAAAGTTGAATTGGAATCTCAACGGCAAAGGTGAACACCAAATGAGGAAACACCAAACATGCAAGAAAAGTCTACAGTGTAAAAAAGACAATAAATTCAACAAGCAGAACTTACATCCAAAGAAACAGAGTTAATGGAATGATTAGAACTGGGCTGGTGGAAACAGAATAGTTATGTTATTTATTAATTCTGAAAGCAAAGCTAAGGCCAATAGAGGAAAGTACCAGGAAGTTAGACTTCAGCAGAGTGTGAAATAAGAACTTTTCAAATAATTATGATCATCCTACGCTGGACTTCAATCAAGCATGTACAAGCTCTGGCCTTGACAAAATATTGGCATTTTAATTAAATACTCAGTTAAAGGCATAGAAAGGTGCATTATCAAAACAGAGCAATTTAATAACAATAACAAGAAAAAAATAATTAGCCAAGAGACTAAATTAATTGGCCAAGATACCAGGGAACAGCGATAAATAACCTACGTCACTGGACCTGGTATACAGTAGCCCTGCAATAAGTATTTTTCAAATAAACCTGAGCACCACCAGTGCAAATATATAATCATTTTTTTCACCAGCAAAATGACACACATGGTGTTCATTGAATATTCACTCTAGTAGGGAAGCCAGCTAATAAATAAATATATAATATAAATGTAAGTGGTGAAAATTTCCAGAATGAAAAATTCAGATGGGTAAGGGGAGAGAGGATAATGTGTGATCAGTTTTGTGGGATTGGTTGGTTTTGAAGGTGAGTTAGGAGACATTTGAGCAGAGACCTGAGTGAAGTGAGGTAGAGGATTAGTCAACTATCACTCCTGTACCAAATGTACCAACACTTATTATCTCTGGGTTTCAGTGTGTCTGGGCCCTAGGTGTGGCTGAGCTGGTCCCAGTGTGTGGCTCAGCGTCTCTCATGAGGCTGCAGTCAAGGTGACTTCTGGGACTGCAGTTCTTGCAAAGCCAGACAGGACAGGGAAGGATCCTCTGCAGTCTTACTCAAGAGGTTGTTGGCAGGACTTAATTCCTCCCAACCTGTTGGATGGAGGGTGTCAGCTCCTAACTGGCTGCTGGTCAAGCGACCACCCTCTGTTCTTTGTCACATCAGTCTCTGCAGAGAGCAGCTCACAAATGGCAACTCGCTTCATCAAGGCAAGTGAGAAGAGCCACAGAGAGAGAGTGAGTAAGAAGGACGTCAGAGTCCTTCATAACCTAATCTCTGGGTGACATCCCATTGCTTTTGCTCTTCTTTACAGCAGGTCTATTCTTGTCTGTTCTTTAGAAGCAAGTCACTAGGTCCAGCCCACACACAAAGGAGGGGATCACACAGACAAGAATCCCAGGAGGTAGGTCCCTGGGAGTCCAGTCAGAAGGCTGCCCAACACAGGAGGCCACTGTCCACAGATCTGGGGGAAGAGCACTGCAGATGTTGGGAACAGCAAATGCAAAGACCAGGGCTTGTTTGAGGGACAGAGAAAAGGCTGGAGAGGAATAAGAGGAGGAAGTGGAGCTTATAAAGTAGGCAGGGGTCAGATCCTAGATCACATGGCACTTTTTAGGTCTAGGTAATTTGGATTCGATTATGAGTGTGAAGAAAATTTCTTGGAGGGATTTGAGTCAAGGAAGTTGAATTAACCTTTCATTTATGAGATCATAGTGACAGCAAATGGTACATGCATTCTACTTGTTTATTTGTTTGTTATGATTTACTCTTAATGACCTTTCTAAGGGGAAGCTGGCAATTCCATACCTATATTCCCTATATTAAAAAATTATGTTATTTTATTGGTTCTTAACACCCTGAATCTGACAAGCCAGTGATCTATAGGGAGATGATTTGAAATCAGATTTTTTAGGATTTGATCTCCCCTATGTTTTGGGGGAAGAAGAATTAGTTGATTTATTATGAATAATTATTACTATTTCATTGCTGTTCTTTGCAATCAGTTGAGCTTGTCCCACATCAACCTCAGGCAAATTCAGGAAAACAAGAGGCTGGGATGAGAAGCAACATGGTGAACGTGATCCTGACTGGGCATGGGGAGCCATGAGGGAGGGTCTCCTAGCACCCATGGATAATCAGGGAGTGCAGGGTCTAATTCCTCCCGGAGAATAAACACACTTAATTGCTGATTCCTTCTCCCTAGTTATCTGGGTCAGTTAATGCCAGCACAGAGCTGCCAGCTGAGCTCTTCCCTGGCCAAGCTGCTCTGCTTTGAAATTCTGCCGCAGGCTACCTCGCCCAGTGACGTCAGAGGGGGGTGAATGCCCGCCAGCCCTCCCCTCTCACGAGATGCTGTGTGTGCTGTCTTTGCTCAGGAAACATCTGGTTGATCTGCTAGTCCTCCAGCGGGTCGCTGGGTGTTTCATAAGTTAGTGGAGCAGAATAGGATGGGAAGACATGGAGCTTCAGCGATTACTCAACCCCGCCAGCAAGTTACAAACTAAAATGAGATGTGAGGAAACGGACTCCCTGGCAGGCCCTCTCCAGGGACCTGGCACCTTGGCTGCACAGTCACATTTCCTCACTTGTGATGGAAAATGAATGCTGTTTACACGAGCTTGAAGTGGCTGGAAGGGGACAGGAGCCAAGCAGTGTAGTGCAAGGAGAGCTCCTACTTGGACACTTTCAGCAATCCAGCAATTATTCAACACCGGCCTGAAATAAGGCTCCTAATGAAGAGTATTATTGACTGTCCCTGGGAAAATGAAACTCCACATTATTTGGTAAACAGAATCCACGACCACTTAGAAACAGACCCAGCCCTTCCTAAGCTGTTTGACATAGAACAAAAGTTTCTGTGTGTCTTTCACTGAGCTCTAAGTACCCTTTTCGTCCTGCTTGGTTTCCATTGACTTTTTTCTCAGTTTATGAACCACTAGAGAGGAATCGAATAAAATAGATAAGAGAAAATGGGTTTGGGGTGCTACCCTCACCCCCACCAACCTCCATATCTGTCCCTGGGGGAATCAGGTTTTCTTAACTTCCAGGTTCTTGGCCTGCAAATGAAAAGCACTTCTCTTCTTATCCTGCTTTGCCCCCTGCCTCTCTCCCCTCCAGCAGCTACATCAATAATTCTTTCCTACTGTGTGGACTTCTAGACAGCCTGTATAAGTCCTCCAAAGGTGTTCAAACAGAATGGAGAAGCAAAAAACATTTTTTAAAATTTTTAAGCAATAAGATTAAGCAAAAATATAACTGAAAGACAAAACAATTCTAGCTGTTAAAAATTCTAAAAATTCATTTGTCCAAAAGCTCACTCTTTTGTTAAGAAATAGGTGGAACACAAGATAAAGCATAAATTTTTATATCCATCTTTTTGGCATAGGTTCAAATTGAGATCCTGGAGCTTTAGGATTGCTGCTCCACCATTGATTCATTCATTCCTTTAGCAGAGAGTTTGAATATTGTGTGTGTTCGCTATATTGAGTGTATAGTGTATAGCTGGGAACAAGACAAAGTTCCATTTCCTCTTGGAGTCTTTGTATGTATAGAAGTGTGAGGATGAATCAATCTAATGTGTGTGAAGTGCTCAGACTGTGCCTGGCATTTAGAAAGTGGTCAATAAATCTTTGCTATTATTAGCTATTACCTCCCTTGTGCTTTGACTCAAGCTGTTCCATTTACCTCCCCAAGTTTCAAAGGAAATCCTCCACCCGTTTTGTCAAATTTCTGTCCAAATTCAACATTTAGCACAAGGAATTGGCTCACATGATTATGTAGACTGAGAAGTCCCAAAAAGATTTTGGAAACTATTTTTAAGTAGACATAGCACTGAACATAACTGTTGTTGAAAACTTTATTTATATACTTTTATCTTATTTACATCTATGTAATTTCCTTTTTCATAACAATTATGTTTAGATCACTCATGAAAATTTCAAGAGCTATTAAACAGCTAACCATCAGCTTGCTATCTTTCTTGCTGACAAATTCTGTAATAGAAATAACATGAACTTATTTGACTTTTATCAAACACAGGATAAAAGTATTTAATGTTGAAAACTCTAAAGATATGCCTGTTTTAATTAAACTGACTAAATTAAAACTAGCTTTTCTTCTTTTGATAAGTGGGCACAAACCTTTACTGTGAATCTTGTTTTTCTTTTAGTGCTAGAGCACAATGCAGCACACCATGGCTTACACAAAGTCACACTCCTTTACATGTGTTTTTCAAAATGATCCTCCATTGAAAGGAGAATCGTAGGAATGCAGAAAATCTTGGAGTTTTCTTTGGCCCAACTCTCATGAGACCTTAGATGCAATGGCTGCATTGAATGACGTAGGATATCAGAGACTGTTGGTAGAGCTGCTTATCAAAAATGAAGACATTTTATTTCAAATTTTTAGTTTGAAGGTGTCGACTGAAAAACAATGCACAATGTGAGAGTTGTGAGTTAAATTTTCTTTGGGGCAAAATGAGGACTATAGCCCAGGAGAAGCCTCTCAGCTATCTCTGAGGAACTGCTCTAAAGAGGTGGAGGGAGGTCAGTATATATGTGATTTTAGTGAAGGGGGATACATGCAATCAAGTACACATTTTGGCAGAGGGTTGCTGCCAGTCACAAGAAGGTTGCTGCTAGTCATGAGGAGCAGATGTCTCCGTTAATGATTTTAGTGATTTTCTAGATATAAGAAGAAGCAAGAAATTGGGTTCATAAAATCTTCTCCTGAAAATATCTAACTATCTGAAGACCTGTTCTGCCAGATCTTTCCAGAGCACTGAGTACCTCATTCCTGATCTCCACCATAAACTCTTTTCAGGGTGTGTCAAAAGTCAGAGACTGGGGCTTCCCTGGTGGCGCAGTGGTTGAGAATCTGCCTGCCGATGCAGGGGACACGGGTTCGAGCCCTGGTCTGGGAAGATCCCACGTGCCGCGGAGCGACTAGGCCCGTGAGCCACAACTACTGAGCCTGCGCGTCTGGAGCCTGTGCTCTGCAACGAGAGAGGCCACGATAGTGAGAGGCCCGCGCACCGCGATGAAGAGTGGTCCCCGCTTGTCGCAACTAGAGAAAGCCCTCTCACAGAAACGAAGATCCAACACAGCCAAAAATAAATAAATTAATTAATTAATTTAAAAAAAAAAAAGTCAGTGACTGCATTGGCTAGTGATATCATACTTGTAGTGACAGATGGCAAGTGACAATTTTTAGTTGGCAGTGCCCTCTCATGGTCATAAATTCGACCATGGTTTGGGAGGCATTTCATGATCATTTTGTCCCAGGCAAAGATCTCATTGATAGGCCACTCAGTGTGCTATTACTTGACTAGGCCCTATTAACTATAGCCAAAAGTCTCTGGACCAATGACTTACTAGTCTGTTATGGTCCAAGAAATGATTCCCTCTTGATGCTTCTTTCCATATCTAAAGTTACACTATTACCATCATTGATCTTGTATAGAACTATATATCTGGTCAACAGCCTTAACTCACCTTCTTATTATTTTATCAGAGGCTCAGTCACATATTTGGTAAGGAAAGAAACAACAATCTTATAAAATAGGTAGAATACAAGTAATATAGTTAGTAGTATTTGTAAGGTTACAAGTAAGAATTTAAGCCAAGAACTTCCATTAGGTTCCACGCAGTATATCCCTGGGTCATCTGACTTAATCTGTTCTGTACCAATCCTTACGTTTAAAGGAAATGAGATACTGGCATTGTTCATAAGGCACCCAGACACATTTCCTTGTATTATTTAGCCTGGCTACCCTTAGTATGGTTTAATTGTTCCCAACATAAGGGGGGTCTTTTATATTTATGGCAATGGTCAAAGCAACTATGATTGATTGGCCAAGTGAGGGAGTCCCATCCAGTAATATCAATAGTGGCCCAAACAGAACTATAACTTCTTTCTTCTAGAATAATTTCCTAAGGGCCATCCAATTAGAGCCTTGGAGTGGAGAAATCCACCAAGGTAACCAGAAGTACTGGATATAAGTAATTGACCATAAACTCAACAATTCAATTAACTTTAACTCTGCTTAAGATTGTAAAATACATTTAGTTCATAAACAAGTATAAGCAATTATCAAAGTAACTGGTATACAGGCCGGGTTTGGCATCTTGGATAAGCTGTCTACTTTAGATGTCTTCTTCTTACCATCCTGGCCCGGTAGTTTCTCCTCTGTTTGACCATTGTTTTAAGGTGATTTTGAGGTCAGCAGTGCTCTGTATAGGCCCGTCTGTTTCAGGGGCCCTTTCTAAGTGGAAACATTAATCCAAGAGTCAATTCCCTTCAGGTTCACTGTACATGAGCTAGTGAAGAGGACCTGATAAGGGTCCTACCATCTAGGTTGGAGACAGTCCTTTAAATGATGTCTTTTCCAGTATGCATAATCCCCTGGTTGCAGGTCATGGGGCATATGATCTTCATCCAAAGATAGATTAATGAGAAAAACTTCAGAAACAAACTAGAGTGTCCTTTTAATGATTCAGCTAAAATGTACAAGAATATAACAATAAGGAGCTATTTGGGAAGTGACTCTTAGTAAATATAGACCTCAATTAACAAAACTTGAATTTACTCTCCACAGAAACATAATCTTTTTCTCTCTAAAATTACCCTCATTTCTACCAAATACAGCCAAATTAAGACTAATTTGTTTGCTAAATAATTCTGGCTTCAAAAAACTTGGCCTGATGATTTACAGAAGTGTAATTAATCATACAGGCTCTTTTGAAATTGGCTTTGCTGGAACCTTTTATTTGGCACCTCGGATTGAATTTTTAAAAGGCCTCTCAAGGCCAGGAAAGCCATGGCCAAGGCTTGTCAATGATTTCACCTGAGTTATCTACAGATTTGGGTGAATTCCTCCCTTTTCAAGGTCCCCAAAATACCTTGAGATTTCTGCACCTGCTAGGAGATGGCTTTCCTAATTTACCTGATTTTTAAAGTTGCTGGCAGCCTAAGAGTTTCCAGTCTCTGGAGGAATCAAGTAAAGAGAAAAGATAAATGTTTCAATTCTGCTTACAAACGTACAAGTTACAGCAACTCATAATTAGCTTGAGGGGAAGGGTTTCCTTATATCTGGAAAACACAGATTAAAAGCTAGTAATATTTTAGACAGAAACCATAAAAATTATAAACATATTCACCAGTTCACACAGTCCTATATAACTAATCCTTTTCATTAACAGTTTTATGAAGCCATCAGGTTTACCATTAGAATTCTTAATTTCTTACCCAGTTCAGCAGTATGATCTGAAAGTTGTCAGAAACCTATACTTGTCAAAAAGTCCTTGCTAAGAATCTTCTCGAAGAGGAAGCATTTTTGCAAAACATCAGAGTAAAACAATAACTGTCTATGAGTGATGAAAGACCACAGAAGGCATGGTTAAAGACCTGCTTACAGGGACTTCCCTGTTGGCGCAGTGGCTAAGACTCTGTGCTCCCAATGCAGGGGGCCTGGGTTCAATCCCTGGCCAGGGAACTAGATCCCACATGCATGCTGCAACTAAGACTTCACATGCCACATATAAGGAGCCCACGTGCCACAACTAAGGAGCCAGTGAGCCGCAACTAAAGGAGCCCTCGAGCTGCAACTAAAGGAGCCCACCTGCCACAACTAAGACCTGGTGCAACCAAAAAGAAAAAAAAAGACCTGCTTACAATGCAATTGACAAAGAAACTTGGTTACTGCTGTGACATACAATATTTTAAAATAATGACTAAAATTATGACTGATAACATTTTACCAGGACATACCAGATTTTTAGGCATTCCATATAATTTCTAGACTATTAATTAATGTTCTAGAATATTAATTATTAATAGATTAATAACATTGACTCATACACTATAACCTAAGAAGATTTATTACTTATTTGACAATGCTTCCCATGTAATTTAACATACCAAATAAACCTAATTAGTTTATAGCTCTCTTTGGGATGTTTCAAGGGTCCTTTGAAGCATCCCAAAGTTGGCTAGAGGTCAAAGGAACTACATTAAAATTTGATTTCAGAAATTTGTTATCAAAAATATCAAAAAGTTTCAAAACACTTGGTCAAATAGGATCATAGGACACTGTGAATCAATAGTTATTCACTTAACCAAAGTGATAACAAAAGATTTCAAAGGCAAAAACAGAAAGTTATAACAGATTACTGGTTAAAGGTAAAATAAACTTTACAATCTGATACCAAAAGCAGATCAATATGTTAAGAAAACTGACCTCTTAAAAGAGAAAAAAAAAAAACAAATTCTGGTTTTGCACCAGCTTACTTTTTAAAATTTACTCAGTTAAATTTATTCTAAACTTAGCCAATCCTGACCATGCACAAAACTCTTTTCTCAGGGTTCCTTTTCCATAAACTTTCCATAACTTTCTGTATCCATATTAGTATCCATATTAGTTTGTTCTTTTTTCCATCCAGAAACAACTATCTCTAAGACAAAATTACTTTCTTTTCCCTTAACAAAATGCAATTCCATTCCTCATACCTTCTTTTACTGAAAACACACATCCTACTTTGCTACTATATACTGAAATTTTTCCTTTATTATTTCTAGTAGCTTTAATTACATGTTTAAATTTAAATACTCAACTATTAAAAACCTTAATTTCTAGTGAAAACTAAAAAGTAAGCAATTATGAACTTTTACATTAGCATTCTGTAGATTGGCAAACATAAATAACAGTAATAATTTCTAAAAACATGTGCTTTCTTATAGAAAATATCTCAGTGTGGAACCAAACATATTTATTGATAGTCCTAAATCCCTTTAGTTTCTTTGTAAAAGGAAGCCAATGTTCAGTAATTAATGTTTCAGTATCTTGTTTTATTTGGGAATGACCTAACTATTCAATAAACTTTCATCTTTTAACTTAATTTACCACAAATCTAAACTTCAAGTTACCAGAATCTGGAGAGATTTTTAAAAATTTTTAATTGACATGTAGTTGATTTATAATGTGCTAGTTTCAGGTGTACAGCAAAGTGATTCAGTTATATATGTCTATATATAATATGTACAGATATGTATATATATAAAATATACGCACACATATATATACATATTATATATATATATATATATATATATATATATATATATATATTCTTTTTTTACCTTCTCTTCCATTATAGGTTATTACAAGATATTGAGTATAGTTCCTTGTGCTATATAGTAGGTCCTTGTGGTTGGAGAGATTATTTTTAAGTAGGTATTCCTAAAATATAATTATTCCTAAGGAGTTCACCCAAAAGCTCTTATCTCATTCACACTTAACTTACTTATAAAAATGTCATCATACCAAGTTATTTTTCTTGCTGAAAAATTTGCAACAGATATAATAAGCTCTTATTTGACTTTTATTAAACTTGTTTATACTAAAAGTATTAGTATACCAAATATTATCCTAGATCTCTTGAATTTGGAAAAACATATGGATTAGTCTATATTTCTGACAGTATACTTGGTTTATATAATGCTTGTTCATCTTTAAGCCAATTAACTAGAGCCTTTAAAAAGTAATTTTGGAAATACCATTCAGAGGTACAAAAAAATTACTCTCTATAGCAAACGTATACAGATATACAAAAACATAAAGATGTAAACAGAGATCTTCTAGCTTTCATTTAAAAATTTTAGCCATGAAACAGATATGATAATATGAAACGCAGTATTTTATAAAAGAACAGTTGGGTCCATTGTATTTCTGGCAGATGGAATAAATTAAGTCTACCTGCTCAGATAGCTTTTTACTAATATTTGTAAAAGAGACTTTTAAGATTTTTCATAGTTCTAATTTTAACAATAGTCTTTTTTTTTTCCTCCTTCTGATAAGAATTCCCTTGCTTCCTAGAGAAGACTATGTAGAATATTTATATCTCAAAGGCACAAAGAAAGAATAGAAGCTGCACCAAGGGCTTTTGTTCCTTAAGTCCAGAATGTTTACAATATCTGCAAACCTTCTGAGATCAAAAGGGTACCTTTGGGCATTGGTAGAAAGGAAAAGAGGGCTTTGAATTATTTCTATATCTTCACTTTTGTTCTTACAAAGGCTTGATTTGTAAGACAAGTACAGCTGTCTTTAATTCCTCAAAGAATTGGGGGGCAACCTGAATGATACGGAGGCCGTCCCACCCATCCAACTCTACTATCCTCAACTCCCTTCTTTACATCGGGGAAAAGATCTTCAACTAAGATGGAAATCAAAAGATCCTATGTTCTAGATTTAGAGCTGTGTGTCTGTGGAGTGTTTTAGTAAATCCTTCCACAAAGCCTTCAGAATATTTCTTTCCCTCTGGCTACATAGTTTCATTTTAGCTTAGAGGAGAAGGCCTAAAAAAAAGGTCCCATCAGGATCTGAATGTCAACTTCCAATTTGGCCAATTTTCTACCATAGAGCTACTAAAAAAAAAAAAAAAAAAAATTCCTTTTGAATATTTTATCAGGTTTCAGCTGGACAAACAGTACATATTCCTAGCAGTACTGAACAACCCCGTGAGGACAAGAGGCATTCCCAAAGAGTGCAAAAATTATTATCCTCCCAAGATCCAGAGACACTCCCAAAGATAACCAAAAGAAAGAAAACCTCAGACAATTCCCATGAAAGCAGACAACAGGGGTAGGACCCTGGCCGCACATGGAGTGCAACCCACATTTCTTCCCAGCCAAAATTTTTGGGGACCCCAACTTGGCTGTTGCCAAGCCAAGTTCTCAGGACAAAAGGTAGACAAACAAGAAGGCAATGGCTGTCCTTGGGAAAGAAGGGATCTACAACCAATGTGTACTCAAAAGCAAATTCACAATTTAAAGATTTAATTCTTATAAATGTTTTCTGCCTGCCAATCTGAATTAGGAAAGGAAGGGAGAAAGTGGAATTTTACCTTCCTCTGTTAACCAGGCACCACAGATGGAGATAGAGATGAGAGAGCTGACTTTGGTAAGAATTCTTACCTTTGCTGGCTTCTGCCAGTTCTCCTAGGATCCTGTCTGCAGTGAGTAGGGTGTCCCAGCAGCTCCCATCCTGGTCACCAAAAATTTTAGAGGAGGAAAAGTCATTTCCCCTCTATGCTTTATGATGAATACTTGGCTGAGACCGCTTTTTTTCTAGATCACAACATAAATGATAAGATTATCTAGGTTAAAAGTTCTTCACTGTGGTCACTGTGATTCAAGATTATCTTTGGTAAGGTGAGCCTACTTGTCCATCCCTAAAACAATATTTTATTCACCTGAGGCCTCAAGCAGACTCAGTACAACTTAAGTCAAACCCAGTCTGACTCTAGACTCAGTCCAGTTTCTAAGCTGGACCCAGTCAAATTGCAGACCCAGTCTGGTTTCTAAGTCAGACCCAATCTGATTTTGGTGAGTCTCTGGACCCAGTCAAGAAAAAAAAAATGCTCAAATAAAATCTGGAAACTCAAGGAAAAGCTACAGAGCTACAATCTGAGAGAGACTTTCTCACCCCCTCCAGAGGCAGCAGGAAAGCAGAGTTCAAGGGCTCAGCAGGTAACCAAGTCTGGTTGTTTTTGCTTCTTGGGGCCTTCGGGGGGAGTCTCCTTAAGTTCCCTCTTCTCACACTAGAGCCGTTAAAAGATAAACTGAGGCATATTAAAATTTTTAAGAGCTTGTTTAAGCAAAAGTCAATTCGATTGGACAGCATCCCTCCTTGGAGATAGAAAGGAGCTCCAAGGGAATGTATAAAATGAGAGAATTTTGTAGGCAGAAGGAAGCAGAAACAAGGAAGTTATATTAGGAAAAAAGAAGGTTGGTTATTGCAACATTACTTTCGTTTAGGGGAGGACAGGGGTCTATCAGGCAGATTAACTAGTGCTGATCAGGCAATTCCTGCTGGACTGGTTTGAGATTCCATTTTGGGGAGAGCCAAAACTGTAATTAAGTCTTGGTTTGGGATGTGGGGCTTAGCATAAGTGACTCCATTCGGGGCCTGTTGTCTTGTTTTTAAGAGCAGTTAGCCACAGACTCTGAAAATATTACATATTTTCCTTACATAAGGTGGTGATCTCATGCTCATAAACTGTGCACATATTCCATGTCCTCTGTAGTCTGCTAATTCCTAAGGGAAGAATTTGTTCACCTTTACGAACTCCACTGCCTAGCACTGAGCCTGGCACATCATGTAGAGAACTTGCAAAGCCACTCACATAACATGCTGCCTGGTTGTTGTTCCATTATCATACTTTATGAAATGGAGCAAATATTATATGTCTCCAAGCAGACACACACAAAAATACATACAAATAGATTAGCAATATAAATAATTTTTCTGAAGTCCTTCCATTATGCTGGTTCTAAACTCTGAGAACCTAAACAAATAAAGTGTTTCTATATTCTCAAGAAAAATATATATATATATTCTTCCTTTTAGTTGGGGAGCAGTATAGTAAAATAAACTTTGGGGAAGGCAGACCTGCTTACATTTTGTATGCCTTTTCTTTTTCTCTGACACTTCTGGCTCCTGTAGTGGCTCTGTTCTGATGGGCTGCATGGTGCAGTCACACAGGAGGGCATGTTGACAACAGTGCGGGCACGGAAAAAGGGGGCTGTGTCCATGGGTGCTCCCTGCACCTCTTTTACTCCCCTTAAACTTCAGAGGATGATGATCAACCTTAGAAGCTAGGTTTGGGTGTGGGCTACTCAGCGTGCAGCCTGACAGTGGGGATGATTCAGAGCCACGAGGCATACAGCACCTTGGAGAGCACCCCCATGATGGTGCTGGAGGGATACTGGAGATGGTGAAGAACCATGGGGGAATGAGCAGCTGTTAGGAATGAATATGTCTTATCTGGTCACTGCTTAGCCTAAAATCCTTCAAAGCTTACTGGTGTTCTAGGTATAAAGTCCAAAATCCTTGCCATAGCTCTCAGGATCTCCCATGACCTGATGGCCTCCTTCTTCAGCCACATGTGAGATGCCTTCTTCTACTTTCATTGCTCAGACCTACTGGACTTTGGTAGTTCCTCCAACATGACTGGCCTTCCTGCTTGAGGGATTTTATGGAAACGGTTCCTTCCATGTGGAATAGTTTTCTTCTCCAACCTTCATCCAGCCAACTCCAACATGTTCTCCCCTGACCCCTCAAAGTTGGTTAGTGCCCCCAGGTTTAGAGTCTAGCCGCCTCTACTTGCCCTTTCTCACAACTCATCACCTTTTCAACAGCTTGTCCATTGTGTCTTCTTCACTGGATAAGCTCCATGAGGGCGAACACCAAGTCTGTCTCACTCATCTCAGGAACTGTCATGCCTGTCCCTTTGCCAGATGGACACCAGACCATTGAGAAATAACTGTGAACACACATCTTAAAACTTTTAAAGATAATTCTCTGAGCCGAGTGGCTGGTGCTACCAGAAACATGAGAACCAAATGGGCTCTTCCTGCTTTCTCTCTCTTTCAAACCCAGCTGGGAAGCAGGAGGATTGAAGGGCAGGCAGTAGAGGTGGGGATTCTGGGTGAGGAATCTCAGCCAGGGAGCCAGGCCAGGACCCTCACTGTGAAATAGGAACGTTTTCAAGGAAGTGATCCTCTGCTGGAATCCCTCAGTTCCAAGGTTGTCATTAGCTTTGAACTGTTATGCAGCGTGAATAATTTGCCTGTGGAAAAAATTTAGCACTAACAGTAGTGCTACTTTCATCATGAAAATCCTGAAATCCTGACTAATCTCAGCTGGACTCAGTCCAGACTGTGCCATTTCTCTAACATTAAAATATAACCCATGCCACACCAGCAAAGCCACCCCTTAACAAACAAAGGACCTGAGTGCTTTCAAGGAAAACACAATGAGATCCTCAGGAATCAGGAACCCCTAAAATGATGACTTGGGGAAACAATTTGGCTAGAACTAAATTATTAAATATTAAAGTAGTATTTAATGTAATCAAATTAAACTTCTATATCTGGATAAGTTTTGCCTTCTGGGTGTGTGTCATTTGGTCAGTCTTCCCCAAATCATTAAATTCACTCATTTAGTTATCATTTAAGGGCCAGAAATCAAAGTGAAAGAAGGGTTGCTATCCAAAAAGATCTTATTGTCTATTCAGAGAGACAGACATGAGAAAATAAGTGAAACAAAGAGCTAGAGGAATGACAATACACTTATAACTTTCAAATTCCAAATGATATTTTCAGCCCTTGCACAGAGACAGACCTTGAAGAATCCAGTGCAGCTTCCAGAGCACCAGTTCTACATATTTTGGGCCCCTTGCATTTAATATTGGCTCAGGGGTTCTCAGTTTCCCACATAACCTATATCAATGCTGTATAGGACTGTCTTCTCTGAATAAGCAAGCATGAATGCCAAAGGGTCTTAACTCTACTAATTATAGCAAGCTTAGTGACTTTTCTTAAACTGCCTTACCTAGAAACTCAGTATTCTTAGTATACTCAGTGTTCTTAGCAGATTATCACACTGTAAATGATACGGTTTGCCTGACACCATTTCATGCAGATTCTCTGTTCAAAGACTATAATCCTAGTGCTTGTCTTTCAGTGACTTTATACATAAAATGTCAACTTGACCTCTATTACATGAGACATTTAGATTTACTTTACCAAAAATTAAATTCCAGCTACATTACTAATAGTGATATTTTAATGATACATTTATGAAGTAATTGCTAATTTGCATAATTCTATCCATATGACCACAGTGACTGGGGCAGGGATTGACACATTGTTTAGAGGGAATCATGGGATGGTTCAGGATCTACTGGAAAGAAATGTTGTCTTTTTTTGACTCAGCATGAACCTGAGAAGATGCAGGCTTACCATTTGCTATTAGCAGCAATCCTGCCACCAAACACAGCCCCAAATCAAAGAAACCTGAAAGAAGAACAGAGCTGATTCCTAAGGCCAGTTTGAGCACCCGTATCAACCCCTACTTGAGACCACTCTACACCTGGCCTTGCATGTAAGTGAGCCTAAAACTCCTTCAAGTCCATGAGTTAGGTTGGATGTGACTTGCAAACCAAAGAGACCTAACAGACTTATTCTCACAGAAGGAACAAGGCAGGAAGGAGACTGCAGACAGGACAAGTATAAGTCACTCTGTATTTATTTAGTATTCAATGCACTTCCCTTTCCAGAGAGAAATTACAGAGTCTGGATTATCCCATTTTAATAAATCCCCTGCTTCCGGCTTTGCATCCCAAATTTGTATGCCCCTTAATCAATGTTTGGTACCATCACATACAGTGGTTAAAATTTTTCCCTGAGATTGTAAGGCTGTGCCTTTGTCCACAGAATATCTTTCCCTCCAAAATTCAAGAGAAAAGTAGGAAACGGAAAGTCTTCTGGTAGTGGGAGAGGTGGATAACTTAGGTAGAATTCCTGAGAAAAAGGTGTAGAGTCAATGACACCACTAATTAATATTTCCCTGGCAGTGAACTCTTATCCTTTCAACATCTCCAAACCTTCTAGAAGGGAAACTGCATAAAAAGACACTTTATCTCAATGCTGTGTGCAAAGTAGGTTGGCTTCTGGTAACTGCCAGAGCAGTCTTGATGCCTCAGTGTCCAGTAAAATGCAGAGCTACTGAGGTATGGACGGCTTTCCCCAGGGGCATATGGGAAAGAGAGAAACCCAGACATGGGTGATGAGA
Organism: Balaenoptera acutorostrata; assembly: GCF_949987535.1. Taxonomy (NCBI): domain Eukaryota; kingdom Metazoa; phylum Chordata; class Mammalia; order Artiodactyla; family Balaenopteridae; genus Balaenoptera; species Balaenoptera acutorostrata. The sequence goes on from NC_080083.1 coordinate 28,951,061, forward strand.
AAAAATTGTTATCACACTATACATGTAGACCTGCAACATTTTTCAAAATGGTTTAAAATCAAAACAGCTCATGATCCTCCACAAGTAGGAATGGGGAGAGGCTTAGTGGATTATCATCTCAAATCAAGGCAGCAAAGCATAAGGCAAATGGACATGAATCTTCCAGTCTTGGTGCATGGAGCGTCAGTTCTGAAGAAAATGCAACTTCAGCAGGAAATCACCTCCCTGGGTTGCAAGAAATCACATGTGGGAAGGAGCCAGCTTGCCGGGATCAGTCACTCTTAGATGGTGTTGTCAGTCCTCCACCCAAGATCTCCCTAGAATGGCACAATGGATTGACTGTGTTCCTTACTGAGGACTCCCCTTTTTAAAAATAAACAAGCAAAAGTTTCCCTAATCTGACCCACATTCAACAGCGGAAGAAGGCAGTGGGTCCTGGGGAAGGGAGAGTGGGAAAGGAAGCCGGGCATCAGGCAAACACACTTGGGGACAACATGCTGGAGAGCATGCAAGCCTCTAAGGACAAAAAAGTGAAAGGCAGGCTGAGCGCTGGCAGTTGTGGCACTTCTGGAGACATCATTCCACGGACACAAGGCTCCCAATTCCTTCCCTTAGGTTTTCTTGTGATAGTTCTGACAGGCTTTCGTCATGTCTTTCAAGAAGTTAGGAACTCCATTCTGCAAAGGAAAGGAGACTGTCACTTCTATGTCCTCACAGGGATTATTCCTAATTCTTCGGGATGTGGCAAAGGTAAAGGAAGATGGCTTTGGGAGTAATAAATATGACAATAGGGCCCACGAGCAGATTTCCACAGAGCGTTGCAACAGATGATGACAAAAGGTAAGATGCAGGGCACAGGTAAGGCTGAACCGCCGGTGCCACTGTTATAAGACCTTGTTGTATATTTTAACTTTTGCTAATAAAAAGCTAAGATATTTCTAAGACACCATTTTTTCAAAAGAAAAAGAAAACCCACAAATGAGATTGGGTTAGGCTGTGGGATTCTTCCAAAGAAGTGAGAGAAAGGACTTGCTTTACAGAATTAGAAAATGGTAAGGATTGGGGGCAAGAGGCAGGATATGTCATTCTTTAGTTAGTGTTGAACATTGTTCAAGACTTTCTCCAAACATTGTTCTATTTACTCCTTCTCTACAGGGTGGGAATATCCAACTCCATTTTTAAGAGGGAAGAAATTGATGGCTTCCCTAGATTATACAGTCAGAAACAAGGCCAGGATTCAAAATATCATGTGTTTGACTCAAAACTTATGTGCTTTTTCACTCTCCCAGGGAATTGGTGAGCCTTCCAGCCAGTAAGTAGGGCCTTATAAACAGACTGAATGGTCGGCATGATTCCAGGTCCTAGGCAGTCTCTAGTGATCTGGGTACCACTGTGGTTCCCTCTCCTTACAGAAAAATGAAACAACCATAAAAAAACCTGAAGGCTTCCCCAGGCTTGGACATGGCTGGTGTCTCCTGGGCCAGGTTGGCCTGTCTAACTCCTCCATAAGCAGATACAGGGTCCACAGGCACCATTGTCCCTACAAGGAGCAGGCTATTGTGATCCTGGTGCGGGGTCTCAGAGCAAAGCAGGGAGGGCTGGCATTCCAGGTAAAGATTCTTCGTCTTTTGTCCCATCCTCTGTGCTGGGTGTTGGCAACCCCAGTCCTAACCATAGTCACTCAACAGAGCTGTCTCATAAAAGAGTATCATGAGGGCTGAGACAGTGCGTCTCTTCAGCCTGACAGCCCCATGGGCTAAGTCAACATTTGTCAAACACACTTCCCCTCCTGCCTCCTGGGATCTCACCTTGGCAGCCCAGTTAACGAGCCAGGACGGAATTTGGCCACCTGGGTTATCGAAGTAATACATGAAAACTAGAGAGGGAAAGAAAGGACAATTCAAGAGGAAGAAACATGTTAGAAAGATACAATAACAAACACTGCAAACATTCCACCTTCATCCAGGCCCAGAAAGTAAGGAGGAATTCAAGTGACTCGCCCCTCTGCCTTGCCTTATGGGAAACTTACATATAAACATTTTGGAAAACAGCCAAGGCACATTCTGCTGATATTTATTAAACGCCTGGCAAGTGCTAGACTTGGATATAGTCTCTCATATTATTATTTCTCTCATTAATCATCTCAATCCTAAGGAGTTGATAAAATTGAACCCCAGTTTATAAATAATAAAATGGAGACTCAGAAGAGTGGGGTGACATGCCCAAGGTGGCAGATCTAACACACGTCACAACTACAGTTCAGATTTTGCCACAGCCTCAAGGCCACACTGATTCCAGTCCAGCAGGTGGCCGCATGGACCCCTCCCAGCCTCTCTCCAGAGGCTGGAACTCAAGGCAGGCAGGTCCTGAGTCCCTGGGTTTTTGCTGAGCAGGAGCTGCCTCCTCAGAGATGGTCCCACCAGCCCTCCTGCCCACCCCTGGCCGGTGTGTGCATGGACAGGACCAGCCTGAAGTGAGTTTCTAAACATTTTGATTCCCTTGGATGTTCTGATTTCATCTGGACGACGCAAGAGTCAGTAAAGAATGAATTGATCAGATTTAAACACCCACGCTGCATTGTAGCCAAGCTTCTGTGGTGAATTGAGTCTCCCTTGTTTCTTTTGCACCCATGCCTAAGTCTCTGACCTCAGGGAATAAGCATCCTGCATTTTACGTGCCTTGCAGCCAGTGTGGCCTTACATCGGTGGCCCTGGCTAGCGCGCCAACACGTGCCCTCCTTTTACCTTTGCTCCCCCTCTTGCCATCGCTCTGGATCGCCAGGCTCTGCTTGTACTGCTTCACCCGAATCACGCCCGATTTCTCTGGAAACTGTGGCACGGGGGTGCTCTGGGCCAGGATCACATGGATCTTCTGTCCTTCATGGTCCAGCTCTCACCGCTGCCGCACATAGACGTACCACACCACCAGTCAAGGTACGATATCAAGGCCAGCACCTCAGATGAGCAGAAGGAAAGCCCTCAAGCCAGAAGCAAAGGGAGATGATTCTGTTCCTCCACTTGGTGTTTGCTCCCTTGCACTGTTACTTCATTTCCTGCCTTATCTGCCTACCTGCCCTGCAAAACCATAGCTCCTCCCAACTGCTGTTCTTATTTGAGAGCGTGTATTATCCACCCGTGAATGGTTCCCTGCTGCTTTTAGTTATGTGGGGAACCCACTTCTCGTTTCTCCAAGAAGGCAATGAGATCTCAGAGGACTGGTCACTTATCAGCTGTGTGATCCTGGTTTGGTTACTCAACTTTTCTGAGATTGGTTTCCCTCTGAAAGAAAAGAGGGTACCACTGCCCTGCAGGCAGACTTGGTGGGGGCTCTAGAGAGAGACTAGAGCAGAAGCAGCCCTCAGTCAACAATGGGGCCATTGTTCTTCGTCCTCTCCCTAAGCCCTAATCACTGACCTCTATGCACAGAGGATGGTCAGGAAGGGTTACTTACACCTGGAGATCATAGGAAGACACAAGAATACCTGAATATTTAGTAGGCAGATGCCCTTGCTGGTTCTGGTTCACCAAGAATCACGAAGTCATTTCAACTCAATAAACACTTACAGAATAACCACTATGTCTGTGGCACTATTATAGGGAAGATGATTTGATTTTAAGAAACAAAAAGAGTCACCACTTACTGAGCCCTTACCACGTACATGCATCATGTGCTTTACAATTAGCATCAATTGTGATCCTGAGAAAGTCCCTGTGAGTTCAGCATAAGTATCCGCGTCTTACAAATGACCAAATTGAGGCTCAGAGAAGTAAAGAAACTTGCTGAAGATCCCATAGCCCAGCTGAAGTGATGGAACCTGAATTTGAACCAAGATTAGGCTCCAAAACCTGGTGAGATTTTCATAGCTACAGAGGGCTCAGCTCTTTAATGTGTTCATTAGACTTTCCAATAGTAGGATTTTAGGTTTCACAGGAGAAGGAATTAAAGTCTAAAATAATCCAAACAATCACTGTAAGTACAACACAGTTACACTTACTGTAACAGCCGTGACCACAGCCCCAGGCCAGCTCAGAGGCTCTACAGCACCCACAGTGGTCTGCCCCTCCCCCAGGCACCCTGCAGGATGGTCTATTGCCCCCACTCTCTACACACTGATGAGTAAAGCTCTTAAATGTTTTAGGGAAGGAATGAAGTTGCTTTAGTTCTGGATTTCCTCTCTCCCAAGTCTTTTATTTTTTCCTCACAGCAAATATGGTCCCACACCTTGCTTAGCTCATGTGATAGACATCGCCTGACACTCCACTGAGGAAAAATTAACTTGATATATTGACTGCCATTTCACAGAGTTCTTTGAAGGGTTGGAAGGTCCAGCGTGGCACACAGTCTATGAGTGGAGAACCACTAGTTTACTGAGGCCCAGAGAAGTGAAGGGCATTTTCCAAGGTCACAGAGCAAACCAGGAAATGAGCGCACACTCAACCTGGGATCTTGCCCTCCAAAACTAATGTTCTTTTCCATTATACTGTTCTCTATTCTAAAAATAGAACAGCCCTTGTTGGAGAGACATATGTGTATATACAAAGACTAAGAATCTCATTATGGGATTGTGTGGCACTGGAAAGCCAATGAAACCAAACTTCAAGGAGCAGTCAGTGTCCACTCCTGAGAACAGCCCCCAGCAGTATCCATGTGAGGTCAGAAAGTGGTGTTGCCCTTGTCCAGATCACCTTCTCTGGTCACAGCTGGACCTGGGCCCAGGCCTGCCTCTAGTGGTGAGAAACTGATGAGAACCTGAGCAGGGTTCTGAACTTCCCTTTGCCTCAGTTTCCTTCCCTGACTGATGGGGATGATGGCTCCTACCCTGCACAGTTGTTGGCAGAAGAAGAGAAAACAACGTAAAATCTAAGGGATTAAGTAACCACAATTTCTTGAAATACCTACCACCTGTATTTAGCAGTCTGTGGGAATTGTGCCAGAAATAATCTCTTATGGAGTCTATAATCTAGCTGGGCCAGGGTATAATCTAGCTGGGCCAATACCCACAAACCACCCCGATGTCCCCTCTCTTTCTAAAGAACAATTATTTAGGGACATACAGACTCACAGAATGTTAGAGCTAGAAAAGATCCCAGCGATCATCCAGTTCAGGGGTTTCCAAGTTTTTGTTTTTTTTAATTCCACAGACCCTTTGTTAAAAGGATTATTTATGGAAATTCAGTGTGTAAAACACTCAGCTGCTATGATTGAAGAGAACAGTGGAGTCGAAATCTCACCTATCCCCACCTATATTCTACCCCATCTGCCCACCCAGCAAATGTCCATCAAACCCTCCCAGGCTGGCCCTAAGGGGCTTCATAGAGCCTTGGAGTGTCAGCTAAAACTCTCACATCCATTCAAATGCTTCATATCGTAATCGAGGAAACTGAGGGGAAGAAATATACACACAGTGTCCAGATCCAATATTCCAGGAGGAAGGGAGGTGGAGGGAGCTGGAAATGTGGGGCCTAAGTCCCAGCCCCCAGTCTGCTGCTAACCACCTGAGTATGGGCCTCTGTCACATTGCCTCTCTGGGTCCCTACCTCCTCTCCTATAGATTGAGAGAGTGTATTGAATACTCTTTATGAAAAGTTGTTTTCAGGTCCCCAATTCTCTGGCACAAGGATTTCCTAGAAAACTTTTCAGGAAAGTATGAGCTGCCCTCCCGTGACCACAATTACAGATGCTCCACATGGTCAGATCTGGAAATCTGAAAGCCACACAGGAAGCAACAGCTGTAGCAGACGTCTCTGCAAGAGTCAAAAACAACATTGTCCACATCTGCTGGACATACTACCATTGGGTAATGGCCACGGGGCACAGAAACACTTCAAAAGCTGAGTAATGGTGTGCTTTTGGAAAGGATACATCTCTGTTGGACATGGGAAAAGGGTACTTGACTTGCCAGTAGACCACTGCTTCTCCATTGCATTCTTTTTCATAGAGTTCTTAAAAAAAAAAAAAAAAGAAGTTATTTCATCTAGAAGCCTCTTTGGCTTCTATTAACAAGAAGCTTTGCCTCCCATCAGGAAACTTGCACAAGCCTCTTAGATAGCCTCATCCACCAGAGGTCAGACAGCAGAAGCAAGAAGAACTACAAACCTGCAGCCTGTGGAACAAAAACCACATTCACAGACAGATAGACAAGATGAAAAGGCAGAGGACTATGTACCAGATGAAGGAACAAGATAAAACCCCAGAAAAACAACTAAATGAAGTGGAGATAGGCAACCTTCCAGAAAAAAAAAATTCAGAATAATGATGGTGAAGATGATCCAGGACCTCGGAAAAAGAATGGAGGCAAAGATCTAGAAGATGCAAGAAATGTTTAACAAAGACCTAGAAGAATTAAAGAACAAACACCTAGAAGAATTAAAGAACAAACAAACAGAGATGAACAATACAATAACTGAAATGAAAAATACTCTAGAAGGAGTCAATAGCAGAATAACTGAGGCAGAAGAACGGATAAGTGACCCGGAAGACAGAATGGTGGGATTCACTGCTGTGGAACAGACTAAAGAAAAAAGAATGAAAAGAAATGAAGACAGCCTAAGAGACCTCTGGGACAACATTAAATGCAACAACATTCGCATTATAGGGGTCCCAGAAGGAGAATAGACAGAGAAAGGACCCAAGAAAATATATGAAGAGATTATAGTCAAAAATTCCCCTAACATGGGAAAGGAAATAGCCATGCAAGTCTAGGAAGCACAGAGAGTGCCAGGCAGGATAAGCCCAAGGAGAAACATGCCGAGACACACAGTAATCAGATAGACAAAAATTAAAGACAAAGAAAAATTATTGAAAGCAACAAGGGAAAAACAACAAATAACATACAAGGGAATACCCATAAGGTTAACAGCTGATTTCTCAGCAGAAACTCTACAAGCCAGAAGGGAGTGGCATGATATATTTAAAGTGATGGAAAGGAGGAACCTACAACCAAGATTACTCTACCCAGCAAGGATCTCATTCACATTCGACAGAGAAATCAAAAGCTTTACAGACAAGTGAAAACTAAGAATATTCAGCACCACCAAACCAGCTCTATAACAAATGCTAAAGGAACTTCTCTAAGTGGGAAACACAAGAGAAGAAAAGGACCTACAAAAACAAACCCATAACAATTAAGAAAATGGTCATAGGAACATACATATCGATAATTACCTTACACGTGAATGGATTAAATGCTCCAACCAGAAGACACAGGCTCGCTGAATGGATACAAAAACAAGATCCATATATATGTTGTCTACAAGAGACCCACTTCAGACCTTGGGACATATACAGACTGAAAGTGAGGGGATGGAAAAAGATATTCCATGCAAATGGAAATCAAAAGAAAGCTGGAGTAGCAATACTCATATGAGATAAAATAGACTTTAAAATAAAGAATGTTACAAGAGACAAGGAAGGACACTACATAATGATCAAGGGATCAATCCAAAAGAAGATATAACAATTATAAATATATATGCACCCAACATAGGAGCACTTCAATACATAAGGCAACTGCTAACAGCTATAAAAGAGGATATCGACAGTAACACAGTAATAGTGGGGGACTTTAACACCTCACTTACACCAATGGACAGGTCATCCAAAATGAAAATAAATAAGGAAACAGAAGCTTTAAATGACACAATAGACGCAGATAGATTTAATTGATATTTATAGGATATTCCATCCAAAAACAGCAGATTACACTTTCTTCTCAAGTGCACACGGAACATTTTCCAGGATAGATCACATCTTGGGTTACAAATCAAGCCTTGGTAAATTTAAGAAAACTGAAATCATATCAAGCAACTTTTCTGACCAAAACGCTATGAGATTAGAAATCAATTACCGGGAAAAAAACATAAAAAACACAAACACATGGAGTCTAAACAATGTATTACTAAATAACCAAGAGATCACTGAAGAAATCAAAGAGGAAATCAAAAAATACCTAGAAACAAATTACAACAAAAAAAAAGACGATCCAAAACCTATGGGATGCAGCAAAAGCAGTTCTAAGAGGGAAGCTTTTAGCAATACAAGCCTACCTCAGGAAACAAGAAAAATCTCAAATAAACAATCTAACCTTACACCTAAAGGAACTAGAGAAAGAAGAACAAAAAAAATCAAAGTTAGCCAAAGGAAAGAAATCATAAAGATCAGAGCAGAAATAAATGAAATTGAAACAAAGAAAACAATAGCAAAGATCAATAAAACTAAAAGCTGGTTCTTTGAGAAGATAAACAAAATTGATAAACCATTAGCCAGACTCATCAAGAAAAAGAGGGAGAGGACTCAAATCAATAAAATCAGAAATGAAAAAGGAGAAGTTACAACAGACACCGCAGAAATACAAAGCATCCTAAGAGACTACTACAAGCAGCTCTATGCCAATAAAATGGATAACCTGAAAGAAATGGACAAATTCTTAGAAAGGTATAACCTTCCAAGACTGAACCAGGAAAAAATAGAAAATATGAACAGACCAGTCACAAGTAATGAAATTGAAACTGTGATTAAAAATCTTCCAACAAACAAAAGTCCAGGACCAGATGGCTTCACAGGAGAATTCTATCAAATATTTAGAGAAGAGGTAAAACCTATCCTTCTCAAACTCCTCCAAAATATATCAGAGGGAGGAACACTCGCAAACTCATTCTACGAGGCCACCATCACCCTGATACCAAAACCAAACAAAGATACTGCAAAAAAAGAAAATTACACACCAATATCACTGATGAACATAGATGCAAACATCCTCAACAAAATACTAGCAAACAAAATCCAAAAATACATTCAAAGGATCACACACCACGATCAAGTGGGATTTATCCCAGGGATGCAAGGATTCTTCAGTATACACAAATCAATCAATGTGATACACCATATTAACAAGATGAAGAATAAAAACCATATGAACATCTCAATAGATGCAGAAAAAGCTTTTGACAAAATTCAATGCCCATTTATGGTAAAAACTCTCCAGAAAGTGGGCATAGAGGGAACCTACCTCAACATAATAAACGCCGTATACAACAAACCCACAGCAAACATCATTCTCAATGGTGAAAAACTGAAAGCATTTCCTCTAAGATCAGGAACAAGACCAAGGATGTCCACTCTCACCACTATGATTCAACATAGTTTTGGAAGCCCTAGCCACGGCAATCAGAGAAGAAATAGAAATAAAAGGAATCCAAATCAGAAAAGGGGAAGTAAAGCTGTCACTGTTTGCAGATGACATGATACTATTTGTAGAGAATCCTAAAGATGCCACCAGAAAACTACTAGAGCTAATCAATGAATTTGGTAAAGTTTCAGGATACAAAATTAATGCACAGAAGTCTCTTGCATTCCTATACACTATTGATGAAAAATCTGAAAAAGAAATTAAGGAAACACTCCCATTTACCACTGCAACAAACAGAATAAAATACCTAGGAATAAACCTACCTAGGGAGACAAAAGAACTGTATGCAGAAAACTACAAGACATTGATGAAAGAAATTAAAGATGATACCAACAGATGGAGAGATATACCATGTTCTTGGATTGGAAGAATCAACATTGTGAAAATGACTATGCTACCCAAAGCAATCTACAGATTCAGTGCAATCCCTATCAAATTACCAATGGCATTTTTTACAGAACTAGAACAAAAAATCTTAAAATTTGTATGGAGACACAAAAGACCCCAAATAGCCAAAGCAGTCTTGAGGGAAAAAAAAAATGGAGCTGGAGGAATCACACACCCTGACTTCAGACTATACTACAAAGCTACAGCATCAAGACAATATGGTAGTGGCACAAAAACAGAAATACAGATCAATGGAACAAGAGAGAAAGCCCAGAGGTAAACCCATGCATCTACAGTCAACTAATCTATGACAAAGGAGGCAAGGATATACAGTGGAGAAAAGACAGTCTCTTCAATAAGTGGTGCTGGGAAAACTGGACAGCTACATGTAAAAGAATGAAATTAGAACACTCCCTAACACCATACACAAAAACAAACTCAAAATGGATTAGAGACCTAAATGTAAGACCAGACGCTATAAAACTTAGAGGAAAACATAGGAAGAACACTCTTTGACATAAATCACAGCAAGGTCTTTTTTGATCCACCTCCTAGAGTAATAGAAATAAAAACACAAATAAACAAATGGGACCTAATGAAACTTAAAAGCTTTTGCAAAGCAAAGGAAACTACAAACAAGACGAAAAGACAACCCTCAGAATGGGAGAAAATATTTGCAAATGAATCAACGGACACAGGATTAATCTCCAAAATATATAAACAGCTCATGCAGCTAAATATTAGAAAAACAAACAACCCAATCAAAAAATGGGCAGAAGACCTAAATAGACACTTCTCCAAAGAAGATATACAGATGGCCAAGAAGCACATGAAAAGCTGCTCAACATCACTAATTATTAGAGAAATGCAAATCAAAACTACAATGAGGTATCACCTCACACCAGTTAGAATGGGCATCATCAGAAAATCTACAAACAACAAATGCTGGAGAGGGTGTGGAGAAAAGGGAACCCTCTTGCACTGTTGGTGGGATTGTAAATTGATACAGCCACTATGGAGAACAGTATGGAGGTTCCTTTAAAAACTAAAAATAGAATTACCATATGATCCAGCAATCCCACTACTGGGCATATACCCAGAGAAAACCATAATTCAAAAAGACACATGCACCTCAATATTCACTGCAGCACTATTTACAATAGCCAGGTCATGGAAGCAACCTAAATGCCCATCAACAGATGAATGGATAAAGAAGATGTGGTACATATATACAATGGAATATTACTCAGCCATAAAAAGGAACGAAATTGGGTCATTTGTAGAGACGTGGATGGACCTAGAGACTGTCCTACAGAGTGAAGTAAGTCAGAAAGAGAAAAACAAATATCGTATATTAATGCATATATGTGGAACCTAGAAAAATGGTACAGATGAACCGGTTTGCAGGGCAGAAATAGAGACATAGATGGAGAGAACAAATCTGTGGGCACCAAGGTGGGAAAGTGGAGGTGGGGGAGTGGTGGTGTGATGAATTGGGAGATTGGGATTGACATGTATACACTAATATGTATAAAATGGATAAGTAGTAAGAACCTGGTGTATAAAAAAATAAATAAAATAAAATTCAAAAATTAAAAAAAAACCCAAGAAGCTTTGATATGATGATCCTGTAGGGATGATAAACCACTCACTCATAAGGCACAGAATTCTAGAAAAAGTCAGATTTACTACCATGGAAAGCTTGTTGCCCAGGGACAGAGTCTAGTAGATATAAAAACAGAGTAAAAATAAAAGAGCCCAACAAAAATTGTTCATCATATAGCACAAACAACACTCTCAAAAAAATGCAGTGAAATAAAATTAGGCATTAAAAAATAAATTTTCAGGTTTAAAAATCAGGGAAACCACCAGATGTCACTAGAGTACCAAATATTTTACTGTTGTGTCCTTACGCCCCCCCCCCTTTAGATTTCTTGACATATTACAGGTGTCCTGGGACTGAGCCACCCAGTCTAGTGTGTTCAATTGGGAAACGAAGGTTCCAGAGAGGGCAGTGTCCTTCCTAAACAGCTAGAAATGTGCTTAACTGTGCTAACCGTAACTTTCTTTCCTCTCTCCTATGTTGCTTTATACCACAGCTACAGGGACCAAATCTCCTTAATATCCACCACGCTTATAATGCATATAGCATCAGCTCTCGTAGGGAGATAGCAAAGGAATGCTATGAAGTGCGCAGTCTCTGCCCCCAAGCTGTGCAGGAAGCTTCTAACTAACCATTTAGAGAAGGTGCTACACCAAGGCTGCTGAAGGAACCAAGAGAGTCCCTTGAGGAGATACTAACTGTGGCAATGTGCTAATTAATTTAGCTTTTGAAAAAGTGAAATCTATTAGAAGCAGACCATGGGGTAAAGAGCTTGCCAGCCCACTGGTACAGGAGGCTGAAGATGCCCTTGAAAGGAAGGGAAGGAGCAGACATCTGTTGCTTTGCCTGCTCAGCTTTGGCTCTCCCCTTCTTGGACCAGCATCTCATTCTCCTTTTTCTCCTTCACTATGTGGTTTAAGCAGAACTGACTCGGCATTAATTATAGGGGTGGGATATTGATCCAGACATGGCCAAGGTGATTAGTTTAGGGAAGGCATGTGTGGACAGAGTCTTGGCTTGCCACTCTAGCAAGTTTAGGACAAAAAGTGTTTTTTTTTAAAGGCTCTCATGCAGTCTACAGAAGATCTAGGAGGACCAGAGTTAGGTTAGAACCTCAGGATGGCTCCAGAGAAGCCAAAATACTGCTGTCTCTGGACTGTACTCCATAGTGTGGGCTGCTGATGCCAAGTACCACACATCAGAGGCTCTTCCAATGTCTACAGCACACGACTGAACAATGTCTGCTAGAGAGATGGACAGAGAACTTGTGGCTTCTCCCTTGAATAGGTGGCATCACAATTTCCCCTAGATAGGAAGGCTATTTGATAGCACTAAGTGACCCAAAACCATGATAAACGTCCCCAGGAAGTAAGTATATGATCCATATTGAGGCTATGAGAGCCAACCCTGGGACTCTGGCTGCATCAGTAGGAAAGTTCCTGTTCCTCTCGGGTTACGTACATGGTTAGAATGTAAGCCTGCACCCTCTGGTGGCAACTTTGCCATGACATAAGAATCTGACTGAGAATGAGGTCAACACAGAGGAAAACACAGTCAAGCTGGAGATATAAAGTATTGGATGTAGCTGACCTGGAAGCCAGACACCTATGCACTTTTCAATTCCATGAACAACAACAACAAAAAAATGTTTTCTCCTTTTCTTACACTGGCATTTGTTAGTGCTTGGTTACTTGCAACCAAGATTCCTGACCACAGCAAGGGTCTGTCAGGGTTTCTGTGTCCCTGGGCTAGCTGCTGCGTATCTATCCTGCTGTGACTGGGATGGCAGAGTCCACTCCCCACTCTAAGTGGCAAGAAGAGCCCCTATCTAATGCTTCTCATAACTCTCCCTCACTTCTAGTGAAAATCTAAGAAGTGTAGCCAGGTGGCCAGCCTAGGCCCCTGGGGCTCTGGACCCTCCTCCCACCCTAGTTCCAGATTCTGCTACCCCAGCAACTCAGCAGCACCCAACTGCTCACAGTTTTTTAATATTTCATGTTGTTTCATGCCTTCTTCACTTTACTCATGCTATTCCCTAGACCTCAGGTGCCCTTTAACCACTCACCCCCTCACCCTCTCACCTCTTCACATATAGGTATTCTTGCCATTTATAAAACTCTGATTCAACCTCTAAAACAAAGCTTGGGTACCACCTCCTCCAAGAAGCCTTCCATGACCACCTAGGTTTATGAGATGACAACAAACTTATAATAAGAACAAAGCAGCCCTCAGAGCAAACTGGAGAGTGACTCTAATAGTATGCAAGGAGCAAATCCTAAGATTAGCAAAGTCACATTTTAACCTAGAACTTTAAGACATATATGCCAAAATTAAAAATGAAACATAATATAGTAAAAATTAAACCTTTTGCTTACTGCTGGCTAGAATAAATAACATTAGATTCTACTTTCTAATTGGTTTTGTTAGATTGTAGGTGTCACTCACCTTTAACATATTGGTCCCACTGTTTTCTATAGTCTAAGTCCACATAGACATCTGCAAGTAGACCCGGTGAGCAATCCTCCAGAACGCCAAAGACCTTATACTCATACAATCCAGTCTGCTATAAAACAAGAACAGATAGAAACAACCTATTGATTCCCAGGTTGAGATTACACAACATATGAAAAACAGCTGTTCATGCAGCACCATTACTGAGCACCTCCTCTTGGTCTTAGCGAAACAATAGTGAAAAAGCAGATGAGGAGCCTGATCTCATGGGTCTTATATTTGGCCTTAGGCATTGGAGGTGGTGACAGCTATATATGCTATCCAGGTAATTTAAGTAGGATAAAAGAGGGTTATGTGATAAATGTTGTCTAGTTTTGGTGGGCTGGTGCTGCGTCCTATATCATCGGGTGTTGAGGAAATGTCTCTATGAGGGATTTATCAGAACGGTTTCTTCTAAATATTCTAAGGATCCAGCCATGGGAAGATGAGGAAAGCCCACTTCTGGTTGGGAGGGGGCCCGATGGTTTGCCTTACTCACAGAACACAAAGTCAGGGGGTCCAGAGAACTGTGATGGGGGAGAGTGGTAGGGGCTGAGGTCAGAGAGATAGTAGAGGCCATGCCCAGAGGGCGTTGTAAACCAGGGTAAAGGGGTAAAAAATTTTTTATAACTGCTATGGAAAACCAACAAATAATTTTAAATATGGGAATGACTTTAAATAGGGGATGACTTTTAAAAGATGATTCTTGCTGCTTGGTAGAAAAGAGATCATAAGGGAGCAAGGAGATGGGTTAGAACAGCGGTCCCCAACTTTTTTGGCACTAGGGACCGGTTTCGTGGAAGACAATTTTTCCACGGACCAGGGTGGAGGATGGTTTCGGGATGATTCAAGGGCATTACATTTATTGTGCACTTTATTTCTATTATTATTATATTGTAATATATAATGAAATAATTATACAACTCACCATAATGCAGAATGAGTGGGAGCCCTGAGCTTGTTTTCACTTGCCACTCACTGATAGAGTTTTGAAATGAGTCTGCAAGCAATTGATTTATTATGGTCTCTGTGTAGTCAAACCTCTCTGCTAATGATAATCTGTATTTGCAGCCACTCCCCAGCACTAGCATCACGGCCTCAGCTCCACCTCAGATCATCAGGCATTAGATTCTCATGAGAAGCACGCAACCTAGATCCCTCACGTGAGCAATGCACAGTAGGGTTTGCACTCCTATGAGATTCTAATGCCACTGCTGATCTGACAGAAGGTGGAGCTCAGGTGGTAATGCGAGCTATGGGGAGTGGCTGTAAATACAGATGAAGCTTCACTTGCTCACCTGCCACTCACCTCCTGCTGTGCAGTGCGGTTCCTAACAGGCCACGGACCAGTACCAGTCTGTGGCCCAGGGGTTGGGGACCCCTGAGTTAGAAGACCAGTGCAATGGTCCAGAAAAGAGAGGATGGTGATTAGACAGGAAGGTAACAACAGTGATGGGGAGAAGTCAGTGATTTAGGGACACATTTTGGAAGTAATGTCAACAGGAATTGCTGACAGACTGGCATGGGGACAGAGAAAACAGAGAGTTGAGGATAATTCTTATAATATTTGCTTAAACAACCAGGTATATGGGAGATCCATTTTCTAAGACAGAGAAAACTTGCAGAGGAGGTGATTTGTGGACTGCAGGGTAACCAAGAGTTCTACCTTGGGCAAGTTGAGTTTGAGATGCTTATTAAACATCCATGTAGGGGTATCATATAGGTAGCTAGCATTCAGGGTTCAGACTACTGTTTTAGATATCCATGGGGTGTAATGAAACCCAACACATTGTTTTACCAATTCCAAGACATAATTTTTCTATAAGTGACTTTTTTTTTTAAAGTCTTTATTGAATTTATTACAATATTGCTTCTGTTTTATGTTTTGGGGGTTTTGCCATGAGGCATGTGGGATCTTAGCTCCCCAACCAGGGATTGAACCCTCCCTCACCCACTGCATTGGAAGGCGAAGTCTTAACCACTGGACTGCCAGGGAAGTCCCTATAAAAGACTTGTGTATAAAAGAATGAAAAGGGGGCAACACACCAGCCTCAAATCATACTAGTCCCTTTTATTCAGTAAAAGACCATATCTAGATTCCTAAGTACAAGAGATTTTCCTTGTTTTCATGTTAAGCCATATTCTGTGAGGGTTCTGGGCTGGAGTTGGTGACACTACACGCTTCACTCTCCGTACAATGGCAGCTAACAATCCCTGAACCTCACCTTGTCTAAAGGCTCTATTGTTAAAATTAAATCAATGTCTCTTAATTTCAGTGCAAAAGCAAACAAACAAACAAAAATGAAGCTTTTATATGTATTCATATTTCCATGTGCTAACGCGATCTGATTGGCTAATCAAACATGAATGAACCCATCTTCTTAAACACCATTCCAGGGACTTATCTGAGGTCAAGGGGTAAACATGGGGAATCTTTCTAGAGATCCTGAGGCTTCAAGTGTCTCCTGACTCAGGTGGCATAACCCAGGGATAAGCATATCCCAATTTAGGAATCTCAGATATATATGAAAGTACCTGGCAGGATATGGAAGGTAAAATTGAAACTGAATTCATAAGGATGTTTCAGTTCCAAAAGTATGTGGCTTTATACCAAGGGTTCCCAACCAGCAAATGACAAACTGGTAGGTCTGACCTCCTTTTATGCTGCACCATGGATGCCCCATAGGAAAGGCAGGACTCAAGAGAAACATCTCCTTCCCCTCCTGTCCCCTCCCCTCAAGCTCACAGATGGAAAGATAGTGAGGGATTGTACACACCACACATCTACACCCACACACATTTTAATGTCTTAGGAGAGAGACAATTAGCTTCTGTTCAGTAGTACTGGGTCCCCATTTTCTACACATACTAAGCAAAAGGGATAATTATGTAGAGAGATAATGATCTCCTCAACTTCACATGAGTTAACTTTGGTTATCTGGATGAATTAAGACAGTTTTCTAGAATTGGTTCCCATCCCTCTGAATACAGTTTCAGCCCTAGTAACCTCAGTCTTGTACATATCATAGAAAAGAAAAACAGAAAGCTCTCTAGGAAGAGAAAAATAGAAAGATGTGATTAAACTGAATACCAAAGAATGAACTATTGTGACAACTTCCTTTAAACACTTTCTTCTTGGCAGAACTGAGAAATGCCAGAACTCCAGAGGACAAAATGCTTTGTGACACCTTTTCTAGTCTATCAATAAAATGTTCTTTTCAGGCTCTGAGCAACCCCACCCAAATTCTTGGATCAAAGCCCTTTTTCACCCCTTATTTCTTTCAAAAGAGGGTCTCAGCAAACATACTCACATTTTCATTATATCTTTTACAAAATAAAGTGAATTTTTTATAATTATAGAAATAATTCATATTCATTAAGGAAAATTAGAAAATGCCATAAATAATAAAGAAAATTAAAATGATGTGAAATTCCATAATCCTCAAGTATCCATTGGTAATATTTGACATTTTTTTGAGTAAATAAATACTTCTACGTGTTATAAAATGGGAGTAAGATGGTATAAACAGCTTGTATTCCTATTTTTAACTGTATTATTTTGAAACTATGGAGCAATAACAACTAATTTAATTATTCTTGTAAGTTATTTCTGTTTCCATATATTTTCACAATTATGAACATTGCTGGAAAAATGATTCTGTATGGACAAACTTGGTTCATAATTCTAACATTTTCACAAGGAAAGCAAATTCTTCCTTAGAGATAAATTTTAGGGTAAAGGACATTAACATTTTAATGCTCTTTTTACTTTTTCTAAACCTTTAAGAAAAATTTTTACCTATTTATACTCTCACCAGTAGCAAAGGAGCATCTTACCAGGATTAGGTACCATTGTTTGTACAAACAATTTAATAGAAAAAGAACATAAACAGTTTTATTTGGGCAATGTTTCTAGTATTGCCCACATAAAACTTCAGTATTTAGTCTCTTTCAAATTAGAGATATAATTCCTGTACAACATTTGTTGCAGATATGTTTCCAAACATACTAACATTTCAATAAATTACTCCAAACAAGTTTACTGAAGAGGTTCTTGGCTTTTCCTGAAGGTCCTCCAGAAAACCACTTCTAAAAATGGCTCAATTTTTTTTAGCTAAAGTAAAACACACTGCATGATTTTCTAATGCTCCATTTATAGGATATTTAATTTCCTATACTTGAGATGGTAAAGGAATTACTCAATGGTAGAGAATCAGTCAATATCATGTGTAGAATATAATTCCCAGAAGAAACAGAAGATTCGTTATAGCATATACTCTCTTTCTTATTAAGAGAACCCCTATGGCCGTGTGCACAGCTAAAAACTTTCCTGGTCTCCTATACAAGTAGAGGTAATAGCCATAAGACACCTCCCTCTTGTTTTGAATATGTATATGATTCTGGAGCTGCAGCAGCTATTTTGTGACCAAAAGACAACAAACATGAGAAAGCAGAGTGAAAATATTCAAAGAGTTTTATTAACGTCGTTGATCAGCTAAACCAATGCTAGCAACTGCTGACCTCTGAACTACTTGTTAGGTGAGAAAAATAAACCCCTCTTTGTTTAAGTCATTGTTAATCCAGTTTTCTGTACTTGCAGCTGAAAGCAATCCTAATTATTACAAGTAGTTCTTACTGAGAATTGTACTTGAGTTCTGTCATCCCAGAAAACAGTAGAGGTTAAGAAAACCTCCCACCCTTTGGGTTCCAGAAAACAGCTTATCACAAAAGAACCACCTTTCCCCTCATGACTTAGATGAGACTCACATACACACCCCTTGTTTACCTATCACAAGGCCAGACATAGAGCCTCTAAATTCCCTTTCACTGCCCTGTAAATGATTAGCTAAACTGCTTATTCCACTGATCAATTGGAACAAAATACTTGTTAACCAAGCTAGTTAAGCACCTCTCCTTCCTCCAGACCCTAAACTTTGGCCCAGCCTCAGCCTAAGTCAGCATCCAGCACCTCCTGAGAACGGACTGGCCTCAGGGTAAGATATTCTCTGTTCTATTCTCCAGTCAGGCCACCTTCATCTCACTTGCCCACACATGGCTTCTAGCCTTGCTGACTTCTCTCTATAAAAGAAAGACCTTTCTGCCTCACTTCTGAGATACTCGTGGATCTTATGGTCAAAGTATTCTCTCTACTACAATAACCCCCAACCCTAAGTCCAGGTTTGTTTTTTCTTTAACATTATTTTAAGTAGAAAAGTAGACTGACAAAACATTACAAGCAAACATGACTATGTGTAAAACATTAAAATAGTACAGAAATACATAAGCATTACTAAAATGAATTGTCAAGGAAGAGAAGAGATAATGGATACTATGAATGGACATTAAATTGAAGCATATTTAATTTTGCACAGATATCTGAAACTTCACACACACTATCATAGAAAGTTCCACCTCCTTCCACTATGTAACTCAGAAAAAATTTATGGACCCACTATGTTCTTGGCCCTGAGAAAACAATCAGGCATAGTCTTATACTTGGTTTTTCAGCTTGGAATGTATTTCCTTTGGTGATCTGTCAGCAGTCACTGCAACAATCATGTATTACGCATTTGAAGTCTTCCAATCACTTGGACCTGCTGTAAGTTCTTTCAATAACACTAGCATTTGTTTCTCTAAACACAGTGCAGTTTTCAGTTTTATATTCATTATGTCATATAATCTCAACATAGCCCTGTGGTATCAATAGGGGCATTGGTGTCATCTCCACCTTTACATGAGGAAATGAAGCTCAAAGGGGCTACATTAGTTGCCTGAGTCCTACAGTTAGCACTTGGGACAGCCAGAGAGAGGGTGACACCAGCCCCTTCTTCTGCCCACAAAGTCTTCTAATTTAGCTCTATTCTCTCTGCACATTTGCTCCAAGCCACTGTTCCAAATGACAAGCTAATAATTTCAGTAAAGACAACACAAGCTCTTAGAGCTGGAAGGGGCCTTAGACCCTTATGGAAAAGGTGACAGTGACTCGCCAAGAGTCAGCTGATGACTCTTGGTGGCAAAGCATGGATGGGAAACTGTTCCTTGCAGCCCCCAAGCCAGTGTTCCTGCACCAGACCACCCAGGATGGACCTCCCACTGAGATACTCCCATGAGTCCTTCAGCCTGGTGTGTTTGTCCAATAGGCCTCCAACAGCCAGAAGAGGTATTTTTTAGATGCTGCTTCTGGGGGATTGAAACAAGGAAAAAGGAAAAGGCAGGAATGGAGAAAGGATAAATATTATCACTTTCAATGAGCTAGAGCTGTGGTATTTTTCCATATATTATTTCAGAGTCATCTCAAAACTCCTGTGCCAGGAAATACAGTGTGGCATTTATAGAATGGGCTTGGAGTCACAACCCGGGTATGGTCTAAGCTCTTCCACCTACTAGCCTTGCTTTCCTCAGCTGCAAAGTGGGTCTAATAAGAGTTTCTACCTAGGGGAATGATTATGAGGATTAAATTAGATAATCCATCTAAAGCTCTTACTGTGGTATCCAGTACTAGTAATAAGTACTTAGTAAGTACTAATAAGGTAGGTGTAATAATGATCTCCTTTTTCCAGATTAAAGAACTGATAATTCAGAACTGTAATGTAATGCACATTTTACAGGAACTAACATCTATGCAGCACCTGCTCTAAACTGGGCACTGTACTTGGAGATTAATACTTATAATAACCCTATGAAATAAGCATCTCATTATCTCCACTTTATCAGTGAAGAAGCGGAAGGGGAGTGGAGGCATGCTTTAGCAATTTGCTACTGTCATCACTAATTTTTGAGATGTTCTGTTATTCTGGCTTACTAGTCTAAAAATCAAGCTGTTACATTTCTTACCAATTGTAATTCAAATGCATTTTTTTTTAAATTTCAATTTTTTTAATTGCATTCATAGAGTTAAAATAGGTTGAGAAACATTGCTGCCAATAGTTCACTTATTTGTCCTAAGCAGAATAAATTCTGTAGCGCTAATGTGTTTACATATGAGAAATACCAAAGTGTCATAATGTTTGTATTTAACATTTGCAATTCCCACACAGGAGTAATCCCACAGAGGAGTAATCCCCACTGTTTCTAAACCCTGACACTTCACCTGCAGAAAGGCATCACTCATTCTCTTCAATTATGGTGTTTATCCACATTTACATCACTAACTACAAGACAGCCTTGGTGAATCACATCTCTCTAATCCTATAAATGCACCCTCGAGTGTGCACTGAATTTTCTTTGCCTCTCATAGAAGAGCTCATTTCCATTCCTCAGGGCCCAGGACACCTCTCCAATCTACCACTGTGGAAGCTGCCCAACTCCAGCCCTCTGTGGCAAGTAACAGGCTCAGAAGGTGTGAAAAGTAAGCATTTTTCACCAACAAGAATCACTCCTAATCGCAGATGTCAAAGCTGTAGCTGCCACTGGGCAGTGTGTATGAAGAAGACTGTGTGAAGAAAGACGGCTGACTAAATCGGATTCAATATTTGAGGTCTCTCCAAGAACGCATGGCAGGTTTAATACTGAAGGACTGCAGATAGCTAGGTAAGATAACACTGATAGCTAATGCTTGTTGAGTACTTATTGAATACCAGGACCTGGGCTGAGTGCATTACAGGGGTCATCCCATTTAATCTACGCAATGAAAATATGAGGTGTGGACCATTGGTAAACTCATTTTACAGACAACAAAACTGAGGTTTAAAGAAGTTCTGAGAAATTCCTGGAAAAGTTAAGTCTGTAGAGACAGGAAGTAGCTTGGTGGTTGTCTGGGATTGGGAATGGGAACAGGGGATGACTGCAAATGGGCAGGAGGTTTCTTTGGGGGTAACACACATGTTCTAAAATTAGACTTGGGGAAGGCTGCATGACTCCATAAATTTACTAAAAATCAGTGAACTGTACACTTAAAATGAGTAAATTTTGTGGTACTTAAATGATACCTCAAAAAAGCTATCAAAATAAAAATAGAAGGTTATGAAACCCACCCAAGGTCACACAACTAATGAACTTGAAGTTCATTATTTGCAACAGAACCTGGACTTGAAGCCAGCGATGTGACCGCAGAGTTCAAAGGCTATGATCCTGCCTCAAATAGTCACTGACCTCTCCAAACATGTCATTAGATAAATTAATAAGCTCTCAGGGTGCATATAGCATCAGGGTGACCATATAATTTATCATTCCAACCAGAACACTTTTGAGTGAGAGAGGTGTTGTAAAATGTTTCACCAGGACAAGTGTAAACCAGGCCTGTGGTGGGTATATCGGGATATAGATCACCCTTGCTATATCTCACAACCAAACACCATTCAATTTACAAGGTGCTTCAAAATGTATCCTCTCAATGGATCCTTGTACAAATTTGGCAGGACAGGAATTATCTCCAGCTTGTAGATTGGGAAGCAGAGACTCAGCTAGGGTCTTAGGTTCATAAATCCTAAAGTGACAGGGCAATTAGGCATCAAAACTATACGTTAGACCAGAGTTGCTAAATCTGTCATGCTGGCTATTTTTCACAGTCCATAAGCTAAAAATGGTTTTTACATTTTTAAGTGGTTATATAAGTCAATACATAATTACCTCCATTTTGCCTCTTAGCCTGTAAAGCCTAAAATACTTTCTATTTGGCTCTTTACATAAAAAAATTCACAATCCCTGCTTTAGACCATTGCCACCACCACTTCTAAAACATACACCCCAGGAAAACTCTGAATTACTAGAGTTGTATTGCAATTCCACATGCAAGGGAGAAATCTTTGTCTCATAAGCCCCAAATATATTTTATTTTGAGTCACATGGTGGTTTACCATCTAAGCTCAGACCACCCTTCAAAGTAAATCTGCCAATCTTGAGCACACCATACAGGAGAAACGCCAAAAAATCTTAAATAAATCATATTCAAACTCAGAAAACCAAAGAGAAAAAGAAAATCTTGAAAGATGCTGTAGCAGGAGGGATGGGGGAGCACTTTACCTACAGAGGAATACAGATGAGAATTACAACAGACATCTCCTGAGAATCCACCCTGCAAAAAGAGGGTGGAGTGAAATATGTAATATTTTGAAAGAAATAAGTTACTGACTAGAATTCTATATCCAAACAAACTGTCCTTCAAGAGTGAAGAAGAAATAAAAACTTTTTCAGACAAATAAAAACTGAGGGAGTTCATCAGTAGCAGACCTCCTCTGGAAGGAATGTTAAAAGAAGCTTTTCAGGCAGAAGAAAAGTGGTATAGGTCAGGCGCTCAGATCTACGTAGCAAAAAAAAGTGCCTGTTTTATTGTCTTACAGCTTCTGGAAGGCATGAACTTTGTCTTATTCATCAGGCATCACCAGGGCTTAGCAAAATGCAGGCACACAATAGGTCCCGAAAGACTGCTTGAATGGGTCATGAACCAATATTTTGGAGGTTTCTTCTCACTAGGACACATTCAAACAGCCCAAAGGCAGCTGTGGAGCACAAAGTTCGACTTATACCTGCAGACGGAAGTGGGGGATCCTACTCATCCCTCCCCCTTCATTCCCCCAAATCTAAATCTTGGGACCAGCATCTTCATACTGCCTCATACCACACCCTCATCCTGAGAGACAAGTGAGGAGAGGGAGAACTGAGGCTCTGACATGTCCATCCATTTGTATGCTCAGGAAAGATGAAACAGGAGAGAGACAGAGACAGAGAAAGAGACAGACAGAGAGGCAGAGACAGAGAGAGAGGGAGAGACAGAGAGAGAGTTAGCCTCGATCAGTGTCAGGAAGTAGAAGGAGGCAACACATGGTGTTCAGCTTTAAGACATGGTGGCCCTACCCATGAGTAAATATGGCTCTGTAAGTGTCCTGGGTGCAACAATTGTTCCATCAATCACACTGGTACCTACTCCTCCCTTAAGAGAGAGGCAGAAGGGTGGGAGAAGGGAGCAGAAGAGTCCTATCATCCGGAAGTAAAGGAGCCCATGATGCAAATTGGATTATGATCCCACCTGGGGAATGGGAGTGGAAGCTTCTCATCCATCGAGGCAAATCTGTTCTCATGGCAGTTAAATCTCTGCTTTCCTCCAAAAGGCCAAACTTTCTCTCAGTCCAGCCTAGCTAACCACAGAGTTTTCCCAGTAAATCCAGGCTCTCAGTATTTTAGAAGGCCAACAATATAGGAAAGAACAGTCCCTAGGAAAGTACTGTCTGCTCCTCACCAAACTCATTGATTAGAAGACCTATGAGAGGACAAAGGCAGTCCCTTCTCACAGTGCCAGACACTTGGTTTAAAAACATAAGAAGTCAAGCGCTCAGCCAGATCTTTTCAGTCCAACACTTTCTTGGTCTAAATCAATGATGTGAGCCTCTGCACACCAGTTTCACACCATCTATTGGCAGTTCACAGTGTCTACTGGCATGGTAACCAGCCTAAAGCTCCAGCGAGATCTGACTGCAGATCCCTGGGAAAGTTTTTGTAAGTAACCCATGGCCTTTCTCTCCAGGGGAACTTCTCAACACTGTTCAGGGGACCACATTCACTCCCAAGTGACCACTAATTTAAAAATCAGGGAGAGTGAGTCTTAAAGTGGGCATTGCTTTTGTCTTAAGTTACTCTTTTTTTCTCACCCTTACCTTTCAGTTCCCACTGCTTCTCATCTCTAGGGCCCTCTCCTGCCTCTGAATGTCAGAACCCCCTTGAGCACCATGCAAGATGCTCCCCATATATCAGTGGTTTTCAAAGGATGGTCTGTGGACCAGGAGCTTCAGCATCACTTGGCAACTGGTTAAAAAGAAAGAAAGAAAGAGAGAGGAAAGAAAGAAAGAAGAAAGAAAGAGAGAAAGGAAGGAAGGAAGGAAGGAAGGAAAGAAAGAAAGAAAAAGAAAGAAAGAAAAGAAAGAAAGAAAGAAAGAAAGAAAGAAAGAAAGAAAGAAAGAAAGAAAGAAAGAAAGAAAAAGAAAAGGAAGAAAGAAAGAGGACGGGCTTATACCCAACACAACAGGGCATCTTGACATTTAATACAGATGGAGATCAAGGTGGCCCTGCATCCTAGCTATTGAGGCTCAAGGGCACATCTCTGGGAATTGTACAGCCTCCAACTTACGGAAGTTCCCTGGAAAGACTTGTAGCTTACGTCAATGTACCATGACTGCCCTCACACCCAGAACGGGTGGAAATAAGACTTACAGTTGGTAGGGATAGGAACTATTCTGAATACCACTCACATCCCCCCCCCCACAGGAGGGAGATGGGACCTGCTATATAACAATACACAATGGAGACAATACATAATACAATGTCAGTCACTCTGTCTCAGCTCAAGCAGTGGATGTTGTGCGATAAAAGGCACAACGTCAAAAGAGCACAAGCCCTTGGGGGGAGGTGAGGGGAGTAGCCAGGGTTGACTGGAGGACAGGAGGGGTATGGACAAGTCATGGGAGGTAAAGCTGGAAATGTGAGTTGGGACCAGCCTAGTACCACATGCATAGCCCACCTGGCAGCACTTGCCCTCTTTCAGAGTCAGTGTAGGAGCATATTTACAGCACAGGTCTGGAGCTAAGATAGCTGAGTTCCAATCCCAGTTTGAGTCTTGAGCAATCAACTTAACCTTTCCACATATCCATTACCAAACTGGTAAAAAGGTGATAGTCACAGTACCTTACATATACATACATAGTAACTTACAACATGGGGTTGATGTGAGGATGAAGTCAATGCCTGCAAAGTACTTAAACAGTGCCTGGAGCCTAAGAAAGCATGCAATGTGTTAGCTATTACTGTAGGTATTATCATTATTTTAATTCTGCAATCAACAGGGCCACTGGAAGGGGACTGATAAGATCACAACCTCTCCTTCAGGTGCTTGATTGGACTGTAGTGTGTAGGATGGAAGGGATCAGAGAGGTGGAAGGCCAAGAAGCTAGTTTGGAAGTCACTGCAATTCTAGGTAAGAGGTGCCACTCAGAGTAGCAAAGGTAAAGGAAAGAAAGGGAAGGGAAATGGACCAGACATCAGATACATCTGAGCAGTGAACTGACAACACTTGGCAAATGCCTGGGCGTGGCTGGTGCGGAAAATGAAATGGTCAGAAGATAAAAGGATGTTGTCTGAAAACATGTCCATGTTTGCACCAAGGTAACTGCTGAAATGACATTAAGAAATTAATTCTGCCTGCCCTAGACTGAACTTCCTGCTCATCCTGTTGTACCCAATGACCTAGTACTCACAGACATTCAGAGCTCCTCCCTTCTCGAACACTCTATAATCTTCTGATCCTCTGCCAGGAAAACTCAACTTCACTTACCTTGTCTAAAGGTAACTTTTATGCTATTTGCCATGCAGCTACTAGCACACAGAGCAACTGATGACTGGCCATCATTCCACCTGGCTCCAAAGGCCTCCAGGCAGGCCCCCAACTCCATTCCTCCTACCTTTTTAATCTTTCTCCCGGGAAGCTTCAGACAAGTTATTAAGTCCAATGTACAAGGAAGCGGGGAGCATCCAAACGAAGCAAGTCAGTAAAATGACTAGAGTGGACAGTAGGTCCCTTCTCAGCAACACTCCTCTCCCCACACATAGCACCCTGCACATCCACTCTCTGAAAAGTCCACTCTTTTTTCTACCTGTATTCAATCCTAAAATACTTCCAACCACACAGACACCACTGGCATCCACCCGGGAGCGGGGCTCCACGTCCCTTGCAGGCAAGTGCATGGAGCTAAGAATCAGCAGACCCACCTTTTAACTCTTTCAGTAAGTTGTAACAAACGACTTGCCCTGTCGGGCCTCAGACCTGAGACTAAATTCTGATGACCTCCCCACTCCCCGCGACCAGCAGGGGGCAAAGTCAGCGGGAGGCACCCCCAGAGCTAGCTCCTCTGGGCTCCAGAAGACCCGCGAGGTCCGCACTTCCGGCTGCAGCCCCGCACTCCCCGCGGTCAGGGGAACCCCGTATGCTGTCGCCCCGTGGTCCTCCAGCGGGCCGACAGCTACCTGGTCCAGCAGCCGGTAGATGCTGATACCGAAGGTCTCCACCAGCAGCTCCCAGTCGGCCCCGGAAAGTGCGGGCTGCTGAAGCTCAGCACAGGCTTCCCGGAACTGCTCCTCAGAGAAGCCGCCGACCCCAAGGTCCATCCTTCCGCAGCAGCTGCTTCTCAGCCTGCTGGGAAGGCCAAGGACAGGCTAGGTTCGTGTTCGGGGGCGGGGCAAGACGGTGACCCAGCGTGATTGGCAGGGAACCGAAAAGTGATTGGGAGAAGGCGGGACTTGGGAGGAGGAGGCAAAGGGGAGGCGGGGCCAGTGAGGGGCAGGCCTACAGAAGGTTTCGGCAGAGCGAAAGCTGCGGAAGGACGGGAAAGAAAGAAAACTAGAGAAACTTTCGACTTGATCTGGGGAAAGCTGGAGAGGCTAGGAAATGGGAAAGCTTCTAGACAGAAGGGAAAAGGAAGACACTAATGTCATCTCAGAAGCATCTCTTCCCCAACACCATACCCACCAAACCTGCTTGGCTGTCTCTCCTTTACCTTCTCTGAAGAAGGCTAGGGAAGGTCTCTGAGTGATTCGGTAGACATGGAAGTAAGATGGACAGAGCAGAAATGCTTGAAAATCTCAGGGGTCAGATGCTAGAACAATATTGCATTCGTTCTGTTATGCACTTTAAAACATTTTTCTGAGACGAGGTCCATGGGATTCCCCAGAAGGCCAAAGGGTCCATCTCACAAAAAAGATTAAGAAACCTAATCCATAATGGTATTTTGCCCCCTGGGTGGTGGAAGATGATCTAAAAAGGTATCATGGTGTCCATCCAAGATTTCTGCTGGTTGCATAATTTTGGTCTTTTGCAACTCAAAGACCTTTTTGTTCCCTCAAGTCCCTTCGATGTTACTATATTTCTTACCACCAGGCTGCATTTTGGTTTGGATAAAGTAGACAGCTTAAACATCAATCAGTGTAACAGTACATGGGTGCCAGTAAACTCTGGCAACCCATGTTTCCTAATCTGTAAAATGGGGTAAAATTGTGCAACCAGTTAGAATTGAAGAGGTGACTACATAAAATAAACATAGAACATGTTTGCGCAGTGCCTATCAAAGTAAATGTTCATTAAAATGCCCACTTGTTTTATATTTATATATTGAAATGTTTCTCCTTCTGTACTTGAAAGAAAGCCTTGAAGTTGATGGCAAACTCTGCATTTATGCCAGTTTGCAAGAAGAGAAAATGATTAGACTTGGCAGCGTAGATAAGTTACTGCTGTATTCAATTCAAGGCTGGTTCTGTTCTGTTTTATAAGGATGGGAGGAGGGATGGGGTAGTTCCCTACACTAAATGCACAAGAGGTTAGAGACTCTTAAGTTTAGTCCTCTTTATAAAAAAATATTAAACTAAAGTTTAATTGCTTAAAAAAAGGAATTTCTTCAAAA
Source organism: Balaenoptera acutorostrata (assembly GCF_949987535.1). Taxonomy (NCBI): domain Eukaryota; kingdom Metazoa; phylum Chordata; class Mammalia; order Artiodactyla; family Balaenopteridae; genus Balaenoptera; species Balaenoptera acutorostrata. Next base: position 28,979,106 of record NC_080083.1, read on the forward strand.
ACCATTGACTGTGAAGTATTTTCATATATTGTCAAGGAATTCCATTTTAAAGGTGGGCTTTGATGAGGCTGCAGCTTTATCACTTTATAGCAATTGATTAATGAAGACAAGCATGAGAGTATAAATGGCATTATGAAAGATATAAGGTGGGAAGTTTAAATTGTGTTTATTACATGTGTTTAAAAGTGTGCTTATCTACTAAATTCATAAGGTAAATGTATATACATTTGGGTATGTTGAGATTCACAACGATGTTTATTTTATTAGAGCTAATGAAGGAAAGAATCATATTAGGAAATAATTTTTATTTTGTGGCAAAAAACTGGAAAAGGGTTGGAAGGGGGTCCAGAAAGACCTGTCCTCCTTTAGGACTTGTCTATTATAATAGGCCAGCCTCTTTCCTTTGTGAAAAACACTCTTTAGAGGAACTTCCAGCAACATGGCAGGTGAGGAATAATATATTTGGGGCTTCCTAAAATCCCAACAGACAAACGTTCTAAGGGCTGGGGTTGGGGTTCTAGTACCCACACGTGAACTAAAGATGTGGTGCTGGGCCATAGCTGGTGGGAAGCCGGACCAGAGACTTCTTCATGGAGCCTGGATCCCCTAAGAGCTGCCCCTTCCATTGCAATGAAACCAGAAAATCCCCAGCCTGTAGACCATGGAGCCCTCAAGGAAACTCGTGCATTTCCAGAAGCCTTAGGTAGAAAGAAACAAAAAGGCAACTGGAAGAAACCACACCCCAAGCCTATGCCAGAGATGGAATTTAAACTTACATTACCTGCAACCTGAACTGAGCCACAAGGAGATAAATTAACACAAAGGACCATTGAAACACCTGGGACCCTGCCAGAATCAAAACCAGTGACACTTTCACAGCTAGGACACGTGCAATTATCCAAGAGAAAACAACATTCACAAGAAGGTGCATGTACAAAAAGTGAGTTACAAAGGCCTGAGGGAACAACTCTCCATGTCAGAGAGTTAGCAGATGTGCAAACAGGACTGTCAAAACCAAAGAACCACAGATAACAGACCAATATGAGAGTAATTATTCAACATGTATTTGTGATAATATAAGAGGTAAAAGAAGGTCTAGAAAATAGAACACTAAGAAAAAGATAAATGAATGTGAAAAAGAACCAAAAGAAGCAAACCACCTTTTACAAATAAAAACTATTAACAGTCACTACAATCAGAAACGTAAAAGAGGAGGTAAAGTAGTTGTCCTACCACAGTTCAAGAGGGAAATAAGAAGGTGGCTATGAGGAAATTCTCCAGAAAGCAACACAGAGATATAAAGAAATGGAAAACATGAAAGATTAACTAAGAGACATGAAGGACACATTGAAAAGGTAAAACATTTATGACTGGAGTTCCACAAGAAGAGAACAGAGAGGTGAAGAGGTGAGGTGGATGGGTGGGGAGATAGATAGATAAATGGACATATGGAAACAAAGAGAAAGTAAAATTCTAAACAGCAAAAAACATAAACAGGGGAGGACAAAGTCAGAGTTTTCTTTAGAAGGTGGGTAAGAGATATTGATTAATTGTCTTCTGTGCATGTTAAAATTTAATGGAATAAATTCTCAAAAGGCAACAATAAGAAAGCAAGCAAATAAAAATGGGCAAAAGATTTAAACAGACATTTCACCAAGAATATATACTGATGGCAAATAAGAACATGAAAAGATAGGCAAATAAGAACATGAAAAGATACTCAACATCATTCATCATCAGGGTAATATAAATTAAAATCACATATGAGATATAAATATGCAGCTTTTAGATAGCTGAAATTAAAAAGATTGACCAAAGTAAGTGTTGGCAAGGATGTGGAAGAAATAGAACTCTCCTGCATTGCTGATGGGAATGGAAATGGGACAAACACTGTGGAAAACTGACAATTTCTTTAAAAGTTAAGTGTACATGGGATGGGGAAGGGTAAGCTGGGATGAAGTGAGAGAGTAGCATTGACATATATACACTACCAAATGTAAAATAGATAGCTAGTGGGAAGCAGCCGCATAGCACAGGGAGATCAGCTTGGTGCTTTGTGACCACCTAGAGGGGTGGAATAGGGAGGGTGGGAGGGAGACACAAGAGGGAGGGGCTATGGGGATATATGTATACATATAGCTGATTCACTTTGTTGTACAGCAAAAACTAACACAACATTGTAAAGCAATTATACTCCAATAAAGATGTTAAAAAAAAAAACAAAAACATACACCTACCATACAATCTAGCCATTCCATTCCTAGGTATTTATCCAAGAGAAAAAAATAGCATTGTTCATATAGACACAAATGTTCATAGCATCTTAATTTGTAATAGCCAAAAACTGGAAACAACTCAAATGTCCTTCAATGGGTGAATTGATAAAACAAATTGTGATATATCCACCAACCAAGTACTACTCAGCAATACACTTTTAAATGATTAACATATGTGTATATGAACTTGTGTGCATATGTATGTGATATATATATATATATATATATATATATATATATATATATATACAATGTAATTTATGCAATTTTGTATAAATCATTCAATTCAGGAGTGAAATAGCATGATACCTGCAATTTACATTAAAATTGGTCAGTTAAAAATTGTGTAATATATATAGAAATGCAAAAGTGACAAAATATAAACAACTGATAAATTTAGGTAAGGGTAGCAATATTTTCTATTCTATTCCTTCCAATTTTCTTCAAATTTGAAATTATTCAAAATAGAAATTTTGAGAAAACCCAGCTATATGTGTCTATATGAGACATAACTAAAATATAATTACACAGAAAATGTAGAGGTAAATGTAGGCAAAATATACACAAGTAAGCCTTAAACAAAAGAAAGCTGATGTGGCTGTAAAAATATCAGACAAAACAGACTTTAAGGCCAGAAAAAAATTAGTAGAAGTTCATGAGTTAAAGGACAAAGGACACAACTCTTCAGGAGTTCTGAATGCCTAAATTTATATTCATTTCACAACATAGTCTCAAATACATAAGGCAAAAGATGTTACCAGTGTAGTCTTCCCTCAGTATTTGGGGGGATTGATTCCAGGACCCCTGAGGATACCAAAATCTGCAGATACTCACATCCCTTATATGAATTGGTATAATATTTGTATATAACCTATACACATCCTCGCATATACTTTAAATCATCTCTAGATTACTTATAATACCTAATACAATGTAAATGCTACATAAAGAGTTGCCTGTGTGTAGCATTTTCAAGCTTTGCTTTTTGAAACTTTCTGGAATTTTTTTATGTTTTCAATTTGTGGTTGGTTAAATTGAGGAAACCCATGGATGTGAAGGGCTCACTGTACAAGGAAAAATCATCAAATTTACAATCATAGTGGACGATTTTAAGGCTCTTTTCTAGGAAATGGATTGATCAAGTAGACAAAAAAATTGGTAAAGATATGAAAGATTTGAGCATATAATTTATATGTCTGACATAAAGGGCATTTATAGAACCCAATTACAAACTCTCATAAAACATTTATTCAAATTGATGATTCCATAAGCCACAAAGGATGTTTTCAACCAACAGGAAAGAATCTATATCAGTCTCTGATGACAATGTAAAAGATAAAAGAAAGGAATAAAAAGGAAACAAAAATAGCCAATCCCTGCCCCCCCCCCCATATATTTGCAAACAAAACAAAACAAATACACACTTATTCTAGGAACTTAGCCAGCAATTAATTCCTTTCTGCTTGAAGTACCAGAAAAGAGTGTTCTTTTCTGCACTTACTTTTGACTGATTGTTGTCTACATTAAAAAGCAAGAACTCCTGTTCAGCTACATACTATAAATAAATTAAAATCCAACACATAGATTTGTAGAAGACACTTGTTACTCACAAAGCCAACCAAGGATCAATATTGATGATATACACAGAACTAGGAATCAGTGAGAAAAACCCAGATAACGAAATTGAAAATATGAACAGTGAGAAAACCCAAATAGCATAAGAACACATGAAAAGTTGCTTAACTTCCAGAGTAACTGGAGAAGTGCAAAATAAATTACATCATTTCATTTACGTTAAATTGGCAAAAACTTAAAAATTAGGTGTTGGTGAATATAGAGGGAAATGATAGCTCTGACAAAGTATTCTGGTTAAAATTTAAATGACAGTTTGAAAAACAACTTGAAAAGACCTATTAAATTTGAGGATACACGTACTGTCTGGCCCAGCAGTTCCACATCTATTAGTACACCTGAGACAACTGCTAATATTGCATAAGGATGCATATTGTTTTAGTGGCAAAAAATTTTTTTTGATAAAACATAATGATCTACCAACCAGAAAATAAATAAGTATCAATAAACTGTGGTTTATTCATTGTATAGCTTTTGAAATTAAAAAATAATCTACTTGTAAATTATGGATAAATCTTGAAAACACTGATGAATGAAGACAGCAAGTTGTAGAAGGACGTACAGAGTAAGATACTTTATAGTGTTTACGGACAATACATATGCCCTGAAAACTGTGAATGTGAATGGGAAGAATTCCCGTTAACTTCAACAGTAACTGTAACATTTTATTTCTTTAAAAAAGTATGAGGCAAATAAGGCACAATAGTAATGTATACACTGGGTGGTGGGTTCATGAATGTTATTCTCTACACTTTTCTGTATATTTGAAATTTGTGTAATTTAAAAAAAAATGAAGGAAATAATTCTAATAAAGGTGTAATACTGTAATTGCCATTAACAATAGCAGAAGAAAAACACCATTCTGAGATACTATGAAAAATGAATGAATAATGAATGTTCACAAATGCCTAACTTTGCACAGGGAACAAAGTTAGGCATTACCTATTGTGATTGATCAGTATTTTTGGTTTTGTTTTTAATTAGGGGATTAAAAGAATATCTGTTCTTATTCACTAGTAAAAGCTACTAGGCCCCAAGTAATTGAAAAGTGAATGGAATATATGGTATCATGGATAAAACATCTGTGTAAAGATCAGAACTTCTCACTTTCCCTAGAGATGTGTTTCACAGTACAGAACTAATTTGATTTGTGGATTCCCAAGATAGAATCATGGTCACAAAAACTAGCTTTGCAATAAAAAATCTGGGTTCTGGTCTTTAAGAACCTGGCAGATTACTTCAATTTTTTAAACCTGTTTACTTAACAGTGATATAAAAATAATAATACAAATGAAAGCTCTCTGTAAAGTGAAAGTAAAACCCTTATGAAATGTATTACCTCAGTAGTTAACTCTAAATTCTATAGCTGAGCTGATGTTAATCTGTTTCAAGGGTCATCCAAATCAATTTAGTTCTATTCTACTCAACTTGTACTGTTAAATGTCTGCCTCTATTAAAATGCTCAAGAGCTTTATCTTGCTAGGGCAATGGAGAAGCAAAAGAGGGTGATGAAGCTGTTACCAGGCTCCAAAACTCATAAAATAGTAACTTGTAAGTTGGTTCATAATAGATTAAGTCTCCTGAGTACTCTTTATAACAGAAACTATGCTAAGGGTTTTCATTTAATCTTTACAATACCAGTTTTGAAATCAGTTCTATTATACTCTCCAGATTTTACATGAAGAAACTGAAGTTTAGAGAAGTGAAGTAACTTGTCCACAGTCACATGGGTAGGTCAAAGGCAAAGCTGAGGTTTGGAGCTAGTTTTGTTGGATTCTAGAACCTATTTCTCATGTCTGGGTCACCCATTACTGATACAGGATCTATAGACATGAAGCAGTGAACATAACTTCTAACCCAATTAGATCTGTAAACAAGGTTTTCATTCCTAAAAGACTTTAATGAACCATTATAGCCATAAAACTATAAAATTTAATACTGAAAAAGGATTTAGATATCACCCTTAGTTTATTCTTTTATTAATTTATTTATGTACTCATTTGTTTGATAGGTATTTATTGAATATTGCTCAATATTTATCAAACAAGTGACTATATTAATAGGTAAAAGAATAAATTAAAGACAATATCTGAATTCTCCTTAAGTATGAAACTTTATGCTTCCATGGCTATAAGAGCTATTGTAGAAAAGATGCACAAGATACAAATTCTTATCTTTAGCTTGCAGTCCACATGAACACAATTAATTAGAGAAAGTATTTTATGTATGTCATGTATTATCTAGTCCACCACTTTTACAGCTGAGAGAATTGAGGTACAAAGAGGTAATACCTTGAATAATAACTTGGTTATCCAGTTAGTCAAATCATGTTGTCACAGACCCATGAAGACCAAGTGTCCCTAGTGTATTTTGCCTGTTAATGTAAATATAATAAGACATACAAATTAGGTGTTAGGAAAGATGAGTTTATAGTTTTGCCTGTTAAAACATGCTTTGTGTGAACTTTATTAAATGAAAATGATAATTCACAAAACTAGGTTTGTTTGACTCCTGGAAGGGATCAGAGAATAAAATCATCAACCACCTTCCTTCTAGTAAGGGGATTCCAGAGACTACCTGAAAGTATTGTATTACGAAGTCCCTTCTGTTGCCCTGACAAATCTCCACAGGGGATCCAAGTTCAGCACTAGGATGTTCCAGACCAAGTCTAGGGTTTCAGCTGGGTTGTGATCTCCAGACTGCAGGGCTGCACTTTCATATGAATCAGCATAAATATGGGTTCCTCTCTTAGAGTGGAGCACTCAAGTTTGGATCCAAAGCCTGACTGGGATTGTAGACTATGCTCTTCGTAACTTCAGGCAACTTAATTTAGGCCATTTCCACCTAGAAAATGTCTCATTCAGGTCCTCTCTATGCACTGTCTCACTAAGGTTGTGTGTCCATGAGGGTAGATCAGATTTGTTTGGAAGTTTAAAAACCTTACAATGATACTCCTCTCTTTCCTTCAAACGCCACATATGATTTGTCAACAGTTTTTGCTATTTCTACTTCCCACATAGCTTGGATTTTTCCACTGCTTTCCATCTGCACTACCCACCTAGCCAAAGCCACATGACTGTTCCCCTGATTGCTCAGTGACCTTCTAATGGTCTCCCTGATGGAGCCCACTCCCAACACAGAGACACACAGAGTGCTGTATTAAAATGCTGAGTCATCCTGTCACCCCACTCCTTACAACCATTCATTGGCTTAGAGGCACGTTAAATAACATTCAAACTTCTTCCCCTAGCCTACAGAGTCCTCCGCCATCTGATTGGCCCTTCCTGCATCTTCGTCCCCATTTTCTCCACCCTCCCCTCACTCACTAGGCTCCAGCCTGCTGTTCTTTAGTTTCTGGGTTGTGCCAAGTATTTCCTTACCTCAGAAACATGGTTCTCACTCTTTTCTCTGCCTCAGCAGCTTTCCCCACACCCTTCACTCTTTCTCATCCTTTGGATATCAGCCTGAATCTTCCTTCCATAGACTCTCCTCCTCAGCCTCTTTTATTTGCTATCTCAGCCATTTGCTTTTTTCCTGTATAAAATTTACTGCTACTTGTGACTGAACCTGCACCCCAGTGGGGGCAGTAGGAAAACTAAAAAGTAAACAAGTAAGTGCTCTTTGCTTTCCAACAATGATCTTGATCTGTAATTAGCTGAGCATCTGTCTTCTCCATTAGAGCATAAGCCCAACAGCAGAGACCTGTCCATCCCTCTCACCACTGTTATCCCCAGTTATGAGCACACACCGGCATGTAAATATCTGTTGAGTGAATTAATATAAGAATTCTGTTGATCCTTATATATATTCATATATATATGAATTATATACTAAGTTCTTTTGTCAATTCCATTAAATTTTAAGTTGTTCTCAGTTTTCTACATAGACAATCATATTGTCAGGAGTGGGGAAGATAATTGCATCATAGCTTATCCAATAGCTATACCAATACTTTTCCTTTCCCATGTTATTATATGGGCTGAAACATCTGAGGAGATATCTCTGGCTCCATTGTGGGAAATAGGGTAAACTAGCAGGTAGAGCTCCAGGCCCCCAGTCTTGCCTCAAAAATAAGAGCTAAGCTTTTGTTGGTTTTCTAATTGCTCTACAGAAGAGTTTATGAGGGGAAAAGGGTTCTACTCCCCAAAAGAAACTTGAGAATCACTGGACTAGAACTTCTGAAACAATGTAAACAGTGGTATCCCAGTCATCCTTGTCTTTTTAAAAATGATCCTTTATTGACTATTTAATATGAGCCAGGTAATATGCTAACTAGTTAAAATACATTTTCTCACTACAAACCCTATGAGTTGTATATCAATATTTCCATTTAACAAATAGTTTTTAAAAGACTAAGTGAAATGTCCATACATGCAAAGTAAGTAAATATTACAGTCAGGTTCCAAATCTTTCTAATTCTAGCCACTTCTCACAACTACTGAGGTAAATAAGGCCATATATGTGAAGATTTTAAAATACATTTTCCCCTTTAGTAATTTGAAAGTAGACAAATTGTACTTTCTAAAAAATAGCCACAACAATATCTCTTATCCCACATAACCTCCTATGATGTGACTGTGACACTCATACCACCAAAAGGTAGTGTCTGTGTCCCCTCATTTTGAATCAGGGTGAGCTTCTGCCCACACTCAGAAGTGATATTCTGTGACTTCCAAGACCAGGTCATAGACGATAATACTGCTTCCTATTTCTCTAGGAAGTCTACCTCAATTCCTAGACGCCATGAAATGAGGAAGACCAAGCAGCCTTGGAGGGGATCCAAGGCCCCTGGCTCACAGCCCTGGCTGAGTTTATAGCTGGCAGTTAGCACTAGCTTGCCAGCCATGTAAGCAAGTCATCTTGAAAGTAGATCCTGGGGGAGGAGCTTCAAGATGGCAGAAGAGTAAGACGTGGAGATCAACTTCCTCCCCACAAATACATCAGGAATACATCCTACATGTGGAACAGCTCCTACAGAACACCTACTGAATGCTGGCAGAAGAACTCAGACCTCCTGAAAGGCAAGAAACTCCCCACGTACCTGGGTAGGGCAAAAGAAAAAAGAAAAAACAGAGACAAAAGAATAGGGATGGGACCTGCACCAGTGGGAGGGAGCTGTGAAGGAGGAAAGGTTTTCACACACTAGGAAGCCCCTTCACAGGTGGAGACGGCGGGTGGCGGAGGGGGGAAGCTTCAGAGCCACGGAGGAGAGCGCAGCCCCAGGGGTGCGGAAGGCAAAGCGGAGAGGTTCCCGCACAGAGGCTCGGCGCCGAGCAGCACTCACCAGCCCGAGAGGCTTGTCTGCTCACCCGCCAGGGCGGGCGGGGGCTGGGAGCTGAGGCTCGGGCTTCGGAGGTCGGATCCCAGGAGAGAACTGGTGTTGCCTGCGTGAACACAGCCTGAAGGCGGCTAGTGAGCCACAGCTAGCCTGGAGGGAGGCCGGGAAAAAGTCTGGAGCTGCCGAAGATGCATGAGACGTTTTCTTGCCTCTTTGTTTCCTGGTGCGGGAGGAGAGGGGATTAAGAGCACCGCTTAAAGGAGCTCCGAGACAGGCGCGAGCCACGGCTCTCAGCGCGGAACACAGAGACGGGCATGAGATGCTAAGGCTGCTGCTGCCGCCACCAAGAAGCCTGTGTGCAAGCACAGGTCACTATCCACACCGCCCCTCCTGGGAGCCTGTGCAGCCCGCCACTGCCAGGGTCCCGTGATCCAGGGACAACTTCCCCGGGAGAACGCACGGTGCGCCTCAGGCTGGTGCAACGTCACGCAGGCCTCTGCCACTGCAGGCTCGCCCCATACTCTACACCCCACCCTTCCCCCGGCCTAAGGGAGCCAGAGCCCCCGAATCAGCTGCTGCTTTAACCCCATCCTGTCTGAGGGAAGAACAGACGCCCTCAGGTGACCTGCAGGCAGAGGCAGGACCAGATCCAAAGCTGAACCCCTGGAGCTGTGCAAACAAAGAAGAGAAAGGGAAATTTCTCCCAGCAGCCTCAGGAGCAGTGGATTAAATCTCAACAATCAACTTGATGTACCCTGCAAATGTGGAATACTTGAATAGACAACGAATCATCCCAAATTGAGGAGGTGGACTTTGGGAGCAATGATATATATTTTTTCCCCCCTTTTCTCTTTTTGTGAGTGTGTATATGTATGCTTCTGTGTGTGATTTTGTCTGTATAGCTTTGCTTTTACCATTTGTCCTAGGGTTCTGTCCATTTTTTGTTAGTTTGTTTTTTAGTATAGTTTTAAGGACATGTTATAATTGGTGGGTTTGTTTTTTGGTTTGGTTGCTCTCTTCTCTTGTTCTTTTTTTTCTATTACTTTTTTAAAGTTTTTTTAATAATTATTTTTTATTTTAATAACATTATTTTATTTTATCTTCTTGTTTCTTTCTTTCCTTTTTTTCTCCCTTTTATTCTGAGCCGTGTAGATGACAGGCTCTTGGTACTCCAGCCAGTTGTCAGGACTGTGGTTATGAGGTGGGAGAGCCAAGTTCAGAATATTGGTCCATAAGATACCTCCCAGCTCCATGTAATATCAAATGGCGAATATCTCACAGAGATCTCCATCTCAATGCCAAGACCAGCTCCACTCAATGACCACCAAGCTCCAGTGCTGGACACCCTATGCCAAACAACTAACAACACAGGAACACAACCCCACCCATTAACAGAGAGGCTGCCTAAAATCATAATAAGGCCACAGACACCCCAAAACACACCACCAGACGTGGACCTACCCACCAGAAAGACAATATCCAGCTTCATCCACGAGAACACAGGCACTATTCCCCTCCACCAGGAAGCCTACAAAACCCACTGAACCAACCTTAGCCACTGGGGGCAGACACCAAAAACAATGGGAACTACGAACCTGCAGCCTGTGAAAGGAGACCCCAAACACAGTAAGTTAAGCAAAATGAGAAGACAGAGAAACACACAGCAGATGGAGGAGCAAGGTAAACACCCACCACACCTAACAAATGAAGAGGAAATAGGCAGTCTACCTGAAAAAGAATTCAGAATAATGATAGTAATGATGATCCAAAATCTTGGAAATAGAATGGAGAAAATACAAGAGCAACTAAAGAGCAAACAAACAGTGATGAACAACACAATAAATGAAATTAAGAATTCTCTAGAAGGGATCAATAGCAGAATAAATGAGGCAGAAGAACGGATAAGTGACTGGGAAGATAAAATAGTGGAAATAACTACTGCAGAGCAAAATAAAGAAAAAAGAATGAAAAGAATTGAGGACAGTCTCAGAGACCTCTGGGACAACATTAAGTGCACCAACATTCGAATTATAAGGGTCCCAGAAGAAGAAGAGAAAAAGAAAGGGACTGAGAAAATATTTGAAGAGATTATAGTTGAAAACTTCTCTAATATGGGAAAGGAAGTAGTTAAGTCCAGGAAGCACAGAGAGTCCCATACAAGATAAATCCAAGGAGAAAGACGCCAAGAGACATATTAATAAAACTATCAAAAGTTAAATAAAAAGAAAAAATATTAAAAGCAGCAAGGGAAAAACAACAAATAACATACAAGGGAAACCCCATAAGGTTAACAGCTGATCTTTCAGCAGAAACTCTGCAAGCCAGAAGGGAGTGGCAGGACATATTTAAAGTGATGAAGGGGGAATGCCTACAACCAAGATTACTCTACCCAGCAAGGATCTCATTCAGATTTAATGGAGAAATTAAAACTTTTACAGACAAGTAAAAGCTAAGAGAATTCACCACCACCAAAGCAGCTTTACAACAAATGCTAAAGGAATTTCTCTAGGCAGGAAACACAAGAGAAGGAAAAGACCTACAATAACAAACCCAAAACAATTAAGAAAATGGTAATAGGAACATACATGTTGATAATTACCTTAAATGTAAATGGATTAAATGCTCCAACCAAAAGACATAGACTGGCTGAATGGGTACAAAAACAAGACCCATATATATGCTGTCTACAAGAGACCCATTTCAGACCTAGGGACACATACAGACTGAAAGTAAGAGGATGGAAAAAGATATTCCATGCAAATGGAAATCAAAAGAAAGCTGGAGTAGCAAGTCTTATATCAGACAAAATAGACTTTAAAACAAAGACAATTACAAGAGACAGAGAAGGACACTACATAATGATCAAGGGATCAATCCAAGAAGAAGAAATAAAAATTGTAAATATTTATGCACCCAACATAGGAGCACCTCAATATATAAGGCAAATACTAACAGCCATAAAATGGGGAAATTGACAGCAACACAATCATAGTGGGGACTTTAACACCCCACTTTCACCAATGGACAGATCATCCAAAATGAAAATAAATAAGGAAACACAAGCTTTAAATGATACATTAGACAAGATGGACTTAATTGATATTTATAGGACATTCCATCCAAAAACAACAGAATACACTTTCTTCTCAAGTGCTCATGGAGCATTCTCTAGGATAGATCATATCTTGGGTCACAAATCAAGCCTTGGTAAATTTAAGAAAATTGAAATCATATCAAGTATCTTTTCCGACCACAACACTATGGGATTAGATATCAATTACAGAAAAAAATCTGTAAAAAATACAAACACATGGAGGCTAAACAATACACTACTAAATAACCAAGAGATCACTGAAGAAATGAAAGAGGAAATCAAAAAATACCTAGAAACAAATGACAATGAAAACACGATGTCCCCAAACCTATGGGATGCAGCAAAAGCAGTTCTAAGAGGGAAGTTTATAGCAATACAATCCTACCTTAAGAAACAAGAAACACCTCAAATAAACAACCTAACCTTACACCTAAAGCAATTACAGAAAGAACAAAAAAAAACCCAAAGTTAGCAGAAGGAAAGAAATCATAAAGATCAGATCAGAAATAAATGAAATAGAGATGAAGGAAACGATAGCAAAGACCAATAAAACCAAAAGCTGGTTCTTTGAGAAGATAAACAAAATTGATAAATCATTAGCCAGACTCATCAAGAAAAAAAGGGCGAGGACTTAAATCAATAGAATTAGAAATGAAAAAGGAGAAGTAACAACTGACACTGCAGAAATACAAAGGATCATGAAAGATTACTACAAGCAACTATATGCCAATAAAATGGACAACCGGGAAGAAATGGACAAATTCTGAGAAATGCACAACCTTCTGAGACTGAACCAGGAAGAAATAGAAAATATAAACAGACCAATCACAAGCACTGAAATTGAAACTGTGATTAAAAATCTTCCAACAAACAAAAGCCCAGGATCAGATGGCTTCACAGGCGAATTCTATCAAACATTTAGAGAAGGGCTAACACCTATCCTTATCAAACTCTTCCAAAATATAGCAGAGGGAGGAACACTCCCAAACTCATTCTATGAGGCCACCATCACCCTGATACCAAAAACAGACTAAGATGACACAAAAAAAGAAAACTACAGACCAATATCACTGATGAACATAGATGCAAAAATCCTCTACAAAATACTAGCAAACAGGATCCAACAGCACATTAAAAGGATCATACACCATGATCAAGTGGGGTTTATCCCAGGAATGCAAGGATTCTTCACTATACGCAAATCAATCAATGTGATACACCATATTAACAAATTGAAGGAGAAAAACCATTTGATCATCTCAATAGATGCAGAGAAATCTTTCCACAAAATTCAACACCCATTTATGATAAGAACCCTCCAGAAAGAAGGCATAGAGTGAACTTACCTCACCATAATTAAGGCTATATACGACAAACCCACAGCTAACATGGTTCTCAATGGTGAAACACTGAAACCATTTCCTCTAAAATCAGGAAGAAGACAAGGATGTCCACTCTCACCACTATTATTCAACATAGTTTTGGAAGTTTTAGCCACATCAATCACAGAAGAAAAAATAAAAGGAATCTAAATTGGAAAAGAAGGAGTAAAACTATCACTGTTTGCAGATGATGTGATACTATATGCAGAGAATCCTAAATATGCTACCAGAAAACTACTAGAGCTAATCAATGAATTTCGTAAAGTAGCAGGATACAAAATTAATGCACAGAAATCTCTTGCATTCCTATACACTAATGACAAAATTCTAAATGAGGAATTAAGGAAACACTCCCATTTATCATTGCAACAAAAAGAATAAAATGCCTAGGGATAAACCTACCTAAGGAGGCAAAAGACCTGTATGCAGAAAATTATAAGACACTGATGAAAGAAATTAAAGATGATACAAATAGATGGAGAGATATACCATGTTCTTGGATTGGAAGAATCAACATTGTGAAAATGACTCTACTACCCAAAGCAATCTACAGATTCAATGCAATCCCTATCAAACTACCACTGGCATTTTTCACAGAACTAGAACCAAAAATTTCACGATTTGTATGGAAACTCAAACGACCCCGAATAGCCAAAGCAATCTTGAGAAAGAAAAACGGGGGTGGAAGAATCAGGCTCCCTGACTTCAGACTATACTACAAAGCTACAGTAATCCACACAGTATAGTACTGGCACAAAAACAGAAATATAGATCAATGGAACAGGATAGAAAGCCCAGAGATAAATCCAAGCACATATGGTCACCTTATCTTTGATAAAGGAGGCAAGAATATACAGTGGAGAAAAGACAGACTCTTCCATAAGTGGTGCTGGGAAAACTGCACAGCTACATGTAAAAGAATGAAATTAGAACACTCGCTAACACCATACACAAAAATAAACTCAAAATGGCTTAAAGACCAAAATGTAAGGCCATACACTATTAAACTCTTAGAGGAAAACATAGGCAGAACACTCTATGACATAAATCACAGCAAGATCCTTTCTGACCCACCTCCTAGAGAAATGGAAAAAGAAACAAAAATAAACAAATGGGACCTAATGAAACTTAAAAGCTTTTGCATGGCAAAGGAAACCATAAACAAGACCAAAAGACCACCCTCAGAATTGGAGAAAATATTTGCAAATGAAGTAACTGACAAAGGATTAATCTCCAAAACATACAAGCAGCTCATGCAGCTCAATATCAGAAAAACCAGTCAGAATGGCCATCATAAAAAAAAAAAATCTACAAACAATAAATGCTGGAGAGGATGTGGAGCAAAGGGAACCCTCTTGCACTGTTGGTGGAATGTAAATTAATATAGCCACTATGGGGAGCAGTATGGAAGTTCCTTAAAAAACTAAAAACAGAACTACCATATGACCCTGCAATCCCACTAGTGGGCATATACCCTGAGAAAACCATAATTCAAAAAGAGTCATGCACCACAATGTTCATTGCAGCTCTATTTACAAAAGCCAGGACATGGAAGCGACCTAAGTGTCCATGGACAGATGAATGGATAAAGAAGATGTGGCACATATATACAATGGAATATTACTCAGCCATAAAAGGGAACAAAATTGAGTTATTTGTAGTGAGGTGGATGGACCTAGGGACTGTCATACAGAGTGAAGTAAGTCAAAAAGAGAAAAACAAATACTGTATGCTAACACATATATATGGAATATAAAAAAAAAATGTTTCTGAAGAACCTAGGGGCAGGACAGGAATAAAGATGCAGGCAGACAGAATGGACTTGAGGACACAGGGAGGGGGAAGTGTGAGCTGGGACAAAGGAAAGAGTGGCATGGACTTATACATACTACCAAATGTAAAATAGATTGCTAGTGGGAAGCAGCCGCATAGCACAAGGAGATCAGCTCAGTGCTTTGTGACCACCGAGAGGGGTGGGATAGGGAGGGTGGAAGGGAGACGCAAGATGGAGGAGATACGGGGATATATGCATATGTATAGCTGATGCACTTTGTTATAAAGCAGAAACTAACACACCATTGTAAAGCAATTATACTCCAATAAAGGTGTTTAAAAAATAAAGTAAAATAAATGAAAAGAAAAAAAAAAGAGTCATGTACCACAGTGCTCATTGCAGCTCTATTTACAATAGTCAGGTCATGGAAGTAACCTAAGTGTTCATCGACAGACGAATGGATAAAGAAGATGTGACACATATATACAGTGGAATATTACTCAGCCATATAAAGAAACAAAACTGAGTTATTTGTAGTGAGGTGGATGGAACTAGAGTCTGTCATACAGAGTGAAGTCAGAAAGAGAAAAACAAATACCGTATGCTAACACATATATATGTAATCTAAAAAAAAAAAAAAAGGTTCTGAAGAACCTAGGGGCATGACAGGAATTAAGACACAGACTTGGAGAGTGGACTTGAGGACACGGGGAGAGGGAGGGGTGGGCTGCGACAAGGTGAGAGAGTGGCATGGACATATATATACTACCAAATGTAGAATGGATGGCTGGTGGGAAGCAGCTGCATAGCACAGGGAGATCAGCTCGGTGCTTTGTGACCACCTAGAGGGGTGGGATAGGGATCGTGGGAAGGAGACACAAGAGGGAGGAAATATGGATATGTGTATACGTATGGCTGATTCACTTTGTTTTACAGCAGAAGCTAACACACCATCGTAGAGCAATTACACTCCAATAAAAAAAAAAAAAAGGTAAAACCTATTAGATACAAAATAAGCTACAAGGATATATTGTACCACATGGGGAATATAGCCAATATTTTATAATAACTATAAATGGAGTATAACCTTTAAAAATTGTGAATCACTGTGGTGTATACCTGTAACATATAATTTTGTACATCAACTATACTTAAATAAAAAATATTAATCTCATCCAAAAAAAGAAAAAAAATAGTGATTTTATACTATCTTTCACTAACCTTTGCTATTTCTTGGGTTTGCTTATATTATTTTGGAATGAAAACCTAGATTATTACTGTTATGGTTTACAACATCCATCCTGTCTTTAAAGAATTATATTTTTATATTTGCAAATTGCTTCAAAACCATGCTTTTATTGTTCACTGTTAGTTCTTTTAAGCTAAGTCTCTACTGTTCTTGAATTCTTAATTTTGACCCATCCTCAAAGTTCTGTTATCATTGAGGATTGGCATTTAGCTTTAGAGAGAATAGCTTGATTTGTGTTCTTCTCTAGAAGACATGATTTTTTCTGTTTTAAAAGCCTCAATTCATGTAGAAAGCTTGATTTATCTTTTATATTCAAGAATTTTGCCTGGATATACCTAGGCATGTGTTTCATTTATTTTTAGTGAAGTTTTTAAAGCTTCAAACTTAAATATTTCTTTAGCTTAAAAATGTCTTCTTCTGTCATTTAATTTTTGCTTGTGTTCTCCTGGTTTCATTTCCTCCTTTGGAATTCCTACTTTGTATAACTACATGTTTTGGACTCCTTATTTCTTATCTTTTCTTTCATTATTTTCAATTATTTATTATTTTCCTGTGAATTTTGAGAGAATGCTCAAGTTTTTCTTCAGCTTCATTAATTGGATTTTTTCAGTGTAATATAGAACATTCACTCCTTCATTGGTGGGGGGGTGAACATAGCAAATATATTTCTAATTTTCACCTAGCTTTTCCAGACCTCAGATTTTTCCTTATTCATGACAATCAACCCTCATTCATTTTGGAGATGAAATATCTTCTTGGGTCCTATTGTAAACAGGATTTTAAGTCTTTTTAAATATTTGCTCTTTGATTATGGTAAATATATTTTGGTGCAATTTAGTAGAAAAGGATAAGCAGTGCAGGGAAAAGAAAGTGGCAGAATAAATATTTGGCTGTATTGTATATTGCAATTTTGAGTACTGGTGTATCTTTTTTAGATTCCAATGTTAATTATGGAGTGTTATCAATTTTGGCTCTAGTTTCTAACATATCTTCATGGAGAATATGAGACATAAAAGGAAACTTTTTAAAATACAGCAGTGAGAAAAGCTGAGGCAGACGAAATGTGCTCCCATAAAGATGGGACATCCTCGCAATGGCACCCTGTGTAGCCACTTTGATGGTCCATTTATTGACATGGAGAGATGTTTGCCATACACAATTAGTGCTAAAAGCGAATTTTCAAAAACTGATATACAGCTTGATCCTATATTTGTGGGAAAAGTAGCATACATATTAGTTACTGTCACAGGCTGGAGAAAATTGTGATCTTTTTGTTCAGAACAGTTAAATTTGCTAAATCAATACAAACTTGCAGTCAGTAGAGGGCGCAAGGAGAGAGAGAAGGAAGTGAAGTGAAAAAGCTGATGTATGAGTAGGATGAAGGTTTTCATAACATAAAGATTATTCTGATTTCCTTTCCATTCATTTATCCAAGAAAATTTCAAAAAGATCATAGAAGCATAACTGCAGTTTGTCTATTGCTTTTACAGCAAAATGTTTGGCATTATCTAGAGAGTCAAAGCACGTACTTTCAGTGGGTAAAGGGAACAGAAAATAACTGAGTGCCTATTTTGTGCCAGGCACTGACATATACATTATATACCGTGGTCTCCTATGTAGAACATATTTTGATGTTTCATCAGACATTGCAGGCAGATTAACACAGCCTTGATGAGGTTTTGTTTTGTTTTGTTTTTTAATTGTATTTATTTATTTTTGGCTGTGTTGGATCTTCGTTTCTGTGCGAGGGCTTTCTCTAGTTGCGGCGAGCGGGGGCCACTCTTCATCGCGGTGCGCAGGCCTCTCACTATTGCGGCCTCTCTTGTTGCGGAGCACAGGCTCCAGACGCACAGGCTCAGTAGTTGTGGCTCACGGGCTCAGTCGCTCCGTGGCATGTGGGATCCTCCCAGACCAGAGCTTGAACCCATGTCCCCTGCATTGGCAGGCGGACTCTCAACCACTGCACCACCAGGGAAGCCCCTTGATGAGGTTTTGATTAAAGAAAACGTCTATAAAGCTTAGAGATACTGACAAAATCTGATGGCTACAGATCACTTTATAGTTTATTAAATGCTTTCAGATTTACTATTTCATTTCATATAACATCCTGTAAAACAGATCCTTCTTTTAAAGATGAAGACTGAGTGGTTTATGGAGTGTGGCAAAGTTAGAGATTCTCTCAGCAAGGCTTGTGTGTCTGGGCATGCTGATTTCCATATGCTGTCTCTCAAATAATCGAGAAATCTTCAGACATAACACCTTGGACCCATGAAAGAGCCACACGGTATGAGCAATGGTTAATACCAATGCAAATCAAAGAATTTTGGTCCTCCATTATTTTTTACAGGATTTGACATTATAACTCACATCTCTGGCTCCTGGATTAATTAATCTAGCTTTGGTGGTTTCCAAATGCTAATTTGGAGACATGCACTGAAAAATGTGAAAAATAAAAGCAATTTCATGAGGTTATATCCTGTTTTTGTTTTTGCTCTAAAGTATTCTCTCTTTTAAGAAATAATCATGATTGTGGACGGTGGTACGCTGCTTTTTTTTTTTTTTTTTCTTTAAAGTACTTGTTTTGCAAAAGAAAGCAAGCTCATAGATACAGAGAACAGATTATGGTTGGTGTGGGGGCAATAGGTGAACTGTTTTGATGTGTTTTCTTGCTTAATTTAAATAAATTGAATTGTTCTTTAAAAAAAAGTTACACCACGTGTGCAGAATCTGGCACAGCTTAGGAATTCCCATCAGTGTTAGCTCCATCCACAGAGACGCCAGCTGAGACTCACATGGGACCTTTGTCCATGTCTTCCATGACATGACTTTTACTACTTGCCAGTGGTCGGCCCATCCAACTCCCAACTGTCATTTTTCTGAGATAATTTGCCCAGAGTGTGTGAGTGGGAAAAGGGAGAAGAAAGGCAGTCAGGAGGATTCATCCCTAGGGCATCTGGATACAGATCAGATCTCCTCCTATGTTCATGTCATGCAGACTCCATTTAGATACAAAGGGGTGGGACTGGGTTCCTAGGGAGAAATTAAACCTCTTCACTTGTGCCTGGTCTATATGGAGCAGTTCCCTGGTTACCTCCTCCAGGCTTTGTGATTGGTTGGCTGTGGAAGTGAGGGAGGAGGGAAGTAAGCTGCTGATGGAGCTGCAGCAACCTGTAGTAGTCGCACGCCCTGGGAGGGGGAGGGGAAAGGAGGGCTGAGCAGCACTGGGAAGAAAGAGCCATTTCTCTCCACCGACTGCAAACTCTGTGCTCACAGCTCACATCTCTGTGGAATCCAGAGGCCTCTTTGGCCAAGGAGTCCACAATGCTGGATATTTTCATCCTGATGTTCTTTGCCATCATAGATCTGCTCATTCTGTCCTACATTTTCTATCTGCTCTATGGGCTCGCAGCAGTGGCATGGAGGCTGCAGGAGAACAGCTCAGGGCGGGAAGGATGAAGCTGACTGGCCCAGCACCCTGCTTGTGGACGCACCAGTGGATTTTTGCTTCTGGTCATTATTTCGGGTATTGACTCAAAAACAAAACTACAAGAGATCCTGTTTTCCTATGTTTTTCTCAGATGCATTGATGTAGTATTTCCCAGACCACTCTGAAAAGAATGAGAAAGGCCAACTTCTTTCTTAGAGACCTAATTTAAAATACAATTAATATTAAAATGAAAAATAAAACCCACAATATGAAGGATTTTTAGGCAGAATGGGTTGGGAATGGTGTGCAGGGAAGGAGGGACTATTACTTAGTTTTTTCTTTAAGTCAGGTGGTCAAAAAAAGTTTGAAATCCTATATCAGTCTCTCCCTCCTCATTTTACTTTTTTACTGATCTGAGTTCCCAAGGAAACACAGTTTTTGATCAGTAATGAACAATCCTGGATTCTCAGGCTGCCAAACTTTTCAATAAAGCTGTCCATGAGGCTGGTGATGAGGACTTTTCTCACTCATGTTCGAGTTTCCCAACCATGAGATGACTCCACACGCATTACCATCTGAGGCCACCTGTCTGCCTGCCTGGGTCGGGCAGCAGGGTCCTCGCGTGCCCCACTGAGCAGGGCTGCTGTCCTCTGCCCACAGGCATGCTGCCCCATAAGACCAAGAGAGGCCAGGCTGCTCTGGACCACCTCAAGATGTTTGATGGGATCACACCACCCCCATGACAAAAAAAGCAGATGGTGGTTCCTGCTGCCCTCAAGGTTGTGCATCTGAAGCCTATGAAAAAGTTTGCTAACATAGGGTGCCTGGCTCATGAGGTTGGCTGGAAGTCCCAGGCAGTATTCTCCTGGAGGAGAATAGGAAGGAGAAGGCCAAGATTCATTACTGGAAGAAGAAGCAGCTTATGAGGCTATGGAAGCAGGGCAAAAAGAACAGAGAGAAGAAAATTGACAAATTCACAGAAGTCCTCAAGACCCATGGATTCCTAGTCTGAGCCCAATAAAATTGACTGTTTATTCTTAAAAAAAAAAAAAAAAAAAGCTGTCCATGAGCTCTTCAGATAAACTAGTAGACAGGTACATCCATTCTATAAGTTCTCTAAAACTCTCAAAGTAGAAAAATTTTAGTGGCTAATGAGCAGACAAATATCCTCCAGAGCCATCTTCTTACAAACAAATCTCAGAAATCTGCCTAAGATGTTTTAAAAAGAAATTGTAAGAAAAATTTTGGAGCAGAATAATTGTCAATTTGTATGGAATAAAAGGTCCTATTGGGGCTTCCCTGGTGGCGCAGTGGTTGAGAGTCTGCCTGCTAATGCAGGGGACACGGGTTCGAGCCCTGGTCTGGGAAGATCCCACATGCCGTGGAGCAGCTGGGCCCGTGAGCCACAATTGCTGAGCCTGCGCGTCTGGAGCCTGTGCCCCGCGACGGGAGGGGCCGCGATAGAGAAAGGCCCGCGCACCGCGATGAAGGGCGGTCCCCGCACCGTGATGAAGAGTGGCCCCCGCTTGCCGCAACTGGAGAAAGCCCTCGCACGAACCGAAGACCCAACACAGCCAAAAATAAATAAATAAATAAATAAATAAATAAGAAAATCCTTTAAAAAAAAAAAAAAAAAAAAAAGGTCCTATTCATTGCTCTAAACCATGTGTCATTGTAAAAATACACAGAACTCACTATTTTAAAAACACCTACCACCTCTTTCAGATGAGATATCCCCAAGCCCTATATTGAAAGGAAATTATTATTTTAAGCTTAAAGAGATGATCATGAAGTATAGAAAAAGTTGGAAAATAAAGATTAGCTGTTATGCATTTAAAAAGTAATGGAATGATTCATGGTAGCTTTCTGACATGGTCAGAAACTGCAAAGAAAATACTAAGAGGGAGTCAGTTAACCTGTGCAGGCCTCAATGTTCTCAAATTTAAAATGGAAGAGCTAGACTAAATGGTTATCAAGCCCTCTTGCAGACCTAGCAGTACATGTGTTCAGGACTTTTTGACTTGTTTGTATAGTTTTACAATTTGTGAGTGCTTTTGCAGCCTACATGTTTGGGGCATGAAATGGTTAGTGGGAAAGTCCTGGCCGGTTGCAGCTGGAGGAGAGTTGATGGTGGTACACACACACACACACACACACACAAGCTCGCGCGTGCGTATCAGAGCCCACATTTCCATGCGACAGAGGTTTTTCCCAGCTGAGCTCAACCTGGAAACTAATTCATTCTGCTAAAAGAAGGGAGGGAGATCTATAAACCAGCCCACCACAGCGCTGGGAGAGCATGGAGGCAAGAGTGATGGCATGCCCAGGGTGTAAAAGGAAGTCATAAAAGTAGGTAAGCAGAATGAGAGAGAGAGGTTTTTGAAGGTAATAAATAACTGGAGAGGCATTCCATAGGGTGTATTAGAGGAAAAAATCTTTACAAAGAGTGGATGAGACTCCCTACTAATGCCACACGTTCTGTGCAGTTGCAGATGCAAAACCTGCTAATTTCCTGCCACTGATATTAAAGGTCAGGAAACAAGGAAGCCACAGTCGCAGCACAGAACAGAATAGGGCTCAAAGAATGGGTTTGGGTACATCATCCTGAGTATAGGTAAGAACCAACAGGCAAGAGGAACATGAAATAGTGTGTTGTATTTGCAATTTGATCTAAGCTGAAGCTGACCCTTCAATGAAAAGGAACCACTGATGGTTTTAACCACAGAACCATGTGGTTAAGGGCACATACTCAGTAGTTTGCTATATTAGTGTCAAGCAGAGGATCTGGAGGATCCTGCAGACCACGGAACATCAGACAGACCTAGAGCAGAGAAGGCTCCCTTAGTCTTGGCTGGGTCTTTATCAAACCCACACAAGTGTATCTGGGGGCAGGGAGTTGAAACTTTAGGGTTTCTATAGTGTGTTGTAGAGCATTATGCTTAGTCTTTGTGGTAGTCTCATTCCATATCACAGGTTCAATCAGTTCAACAGTTTCTTGTATTTATAGTGTTCCACATTAAAGAAATCCTCTAGATATTGTTATAAAACATTGTATTGTTTGCACAGACCTGAATTTTCAGTGCTACCCAGACTTTGTGCCCGGAGGATAAAAACATGAGAGCAGCATGTCTTCCTCAGGACACGGTGCTTTAACTAGGCTTCTTTCTGCACTTTACACTTTCATAGACCCACTCACATTCCATCCACATACAATCCGAAGGCACAATGCTGATGTTTCCAATGAGGGAAACTGAGGCACAGAGATGCTAATTGATGTGTCCAGAGTCACCACATTTTAAACCGTAGAGCCAACCAAGATAAGCTAAAATCCAGGTCTTCTGACATCTAGTACCTCAATAAAGTTTTGCTAAGGAAATGTGTATTACATGCCTACTGTGCATCAGGTGCTATGCCTTGGCACAGGGGACACAAGGATACATTTTGCAAACCCCCTACTCTTGAACTCTCAGAATCTCAGAGGAGATAAACAAGCAAGCAGAAACTTTCCACATTATTTGGCCAGGGCTATGATATTTGTAAGTGTAGAGCAGTGTCCTCAACCAGGTACAATTTTGCCCCCCAAGAGACATTTGGCAGTGTGTGAAGACATTTTTGGTTCTCACAGCTCGGGAGTTGCTACTGGCCTCTAGTGGATAGAGCCAAGAATGATGTTAACATCCATCAATGAACAGCACAGCCACCCACAACAAAGAATTATCCAGCCCCAAATGTCGAAAGTGCCTAGGTCGAGACACCCTAGCATAGAGCAATATAAGGACACAGTGGACGGAAATTCAGGTCTGCCTGGTCCAATGACAGAGGAGGACTTATCAGGGAAGTAGGTGATGCTTGAGGTATCAGGAAAAATGAGTAGACATCATCCTGAGTATAGGTAAGAACCAACAGGCAAGAGGAACATGAAATAGTGTGTTGTATTTGCAATTTGATCTAAGCTGAAGCTGTCCCTTCAATGAAAAGGAACCACTGATAGTTTTAACCAGAGAACCATGTGGCTAAGTGCACATACTCAATAGTTTGCTATATTAGTGTCAAGCAGAGGATCTCAAACTTCATTTGGTATATGAATAAAAAATGCAGATTCCTGACCTACCAACACACACACACACACCAAACATCCTGATGCAATAATACAGTAGGTCTAGGTAGAAACCTGAAACACGTTTTTGTTTTTGTTTTTTTTTTGTAAGTACTCTGTGCAGTTCTCATGCAGGTAGTCCAACTCCTCACTGGTATACAGAATATATTTGATGGTGGTAAAATTATACTCCCACCACAAAGAAAACAAAAAGGAATTTCAGAAAGAGAGGAATATATAGACTCATCCTTGTCTCTGCTCTAATCCATAATGTGAGGATCTGAACTGGGTGCTTATATAGGAATCTGTGTTAATGCAAGTCATAAAGCAGCACAGCTGCTCCCTTCTGGATTCTGTGACCTGGGACAGGAGAAGCACTAAGGAAGTGCACACTCCATGTGACACACGCTTGGCAGCCCCTGGGAAGCTCAATTGCTTCTCCAACTTGAAAAATTCTGTGTCCCAAAGCCTTCTTGGTACAGCAGTACTTGCTTCCTGTTCCCAGAGAGACTCACCCTTGGGCTTTCCCACCAGTCTTCCCTAAATCTGGCTGCTCCTGTGTCCTGTCACGTTAAGATGTGAGCTGAGATCTCGGACTTATATCTCATCATGTCAGTCACAGCAGAGTAAGGCTCCACCAGTGGGAATTCTGGCCCCTGATGCTTGCCTTCCAAATTCAACTTGCCATCTATGGCTTAACTGATTTCCTTGGACACTTCTTACTACATTCGTTTTGGATCAGCAAGAGTGGAAATTAGTGTGTAAACACTGCAATCCTAGAATTTCTGATTTGAACTGGAGGAAACCTTTGCACTGCAGTCTGTCTCTGAGCCAGATGTCTGCAACTCTTCTCTCAGGGAAATAGATGAATATCCACAGTAAGAGGTCAATGGCTTTGCTGACAGATGCTGCACCAGGGAATATTTTTTTAAAGAGATTTCCTGGTAGCTAGGGTAGTTGTGTTAGCTATTTTCCCAAGTTGTCTCATCTATGTTCTCTGATAATGATATGGGAAATTATAGGACCCCAAATAGGATTTTTAAAATAGAATAAAAGGAAAGAATAGTAAAGAACCTACAGAGGGGACCCTGAGATCTGACAAATGGGACCCTGAGAGGTTGGGTGTCTTGCCTAAGGTCAACAAGAAGGAAAAAAAAGATTCAAACCCAAGTTTCCTCACTTTCAGTTTATGGCTGTTTTCATTGCACAACAAGAGTGTAGAGTCAGAAATGTTAATTTCGTTGTGGAAGTGATCCAAAACCTTACCCTGTAACCCTAGAAAGAAAGAACAAGTTATATCAGAACTGTAAAGAAGCCTTTCCAAACTAAGTTTAACTTAGAGGATAAATAGAAATAGTCAGGGGAGAGACGTTCCCCTGAGACCATCGAGCCCCTCAAATTGGAAGTCATCCAAAGATATCGATGGCAGATTTACTGACCAGGCTCAGTGTCCAGTTGGAGTTCAAAGTGGACTGGAAGCCCTCAGTGTGCACGATGGAAGAAACATCGTGTTCTCATTCTGTGGCCATGCACTGTCTTGGGATCATTAGTTTTATCAAGTTTTACAATTGCTTTTACAAAGACAATAATGCCCATTTCCTGTATAGTTTACTTAAGTAAACAAGGAGACAGCAAGGTACCATCTCCTTTGTGAAGCAAGACTTTAAAATTTTTATCTAAAGAAAGAAAGCAAGGGATCTGTTCTCTGCATTGTTCCATAAGTTCATAAGATAAATAGTTCTAGTTTGACCTCAGTTCAGCTGGGCAAATGGTTCCCTTTCCCACTACCCACCCACGTTGTGAACACCAAAGACTTTTTAAGTGGTCAAAAATATTTCCAAACAGTTTCTTGAGCTGATCCTATTCTCATCAATGGGTCACTACAGGGGTTCTGTGGGAAGGTGATTGCATGTTTCTTCTGGCAAAGTAATTTTTTCTAAACCCAAGTTTATTCTGGGGTGAGTGTAAACTCCTATGAGCAACAGAAAACATGCATATCATCTGAACACAGAAACAATAATGCATAGGGATAAACTTTGGAGTCAAACAGGCTTTGGTTCTAGCTCTGGGCTTCACCATCTTCTAAATGGTGACTTCCCAAAACAAGTCCCTAATCTCTTCATTTGTATAATGGGACTGTCTGGCAGCTATATCTTGGATTATTTATGAGTATTAAATGAAATAATAAATCTATAAAAAGTATATAACACAAACTAAATGTTCAATAAATATTTGTTTATTATTAGGTACAGCCTCTTGTTGGGTCTACAGGGTACCCACCATCCAAAGAATACTGGAAAATGCAAATAATAATTGAGTAATTCAATTATAACTGAATAACTAATGTAATTAGCACTAAATAGCTGGACATTTTGAAATTATCCATTTGAAAAATGATCTGAGTTTTCAAGTTTATATCTGATTCAATATAGAGTCATCCTTTTACTTGTTCATTTATTTGGCAAAAACTTTCCTTACACATATAATTGCTAATACTATCCTTCAGGAACTTATGGGAGATTTTCCAGTCAACATGATCTTGGTAAACCCTAATGTGAAGGCTTGCTTACAACGCATGAGGCCCAAAACAGGACATTTCTAAAGAAATCCATAGTGGACTGGGACTGCTTTTTTTTTTTTTAAAGCTTTAACTCATGGGGCAACATAAAATTAGCTCTTAATTTTAATAACAGACAAAGGCTGTTTCTCCAAATATGAAATGATTGGCACTCTCTATACGAACCCTTGGAGTAGTGATCAATGGGAGGAGAAAACATTTTCATTCCCAGAAAACGTCTTTGAGGTGCCTTTTTCATGCTAGACACTGTACAAAAAGAACTGCATACTTATGTTCTTGTTTTTGAGGAGTTTAAAATTAAACTTTAAAATTGAATCAATATATTATTTGCATATAGTCAGTACATCTAAAGTCTCAAATCTGAATTCTTAAAATATTTATTTCTTGTTCCAGGCAGAAAGTTAGCAATCTCAAATCATGTATGTATATTGCATATGTATCTGCAATTTTGTGTGTTTGCATGAAATGAAGTGAATTATAAATTCAATCATAATTTTAGTGGAAAATTCATCTGTGAGACTATGACAGCACTATTTGGCCACTAAGACAATGCTTCACAAATTAGTAGTCAAGCAGTGATGCCACTTTCTCTAGCATTTTCCTCTCTGTTGGAGAAATGGATAGCTATGCTAACCAAACTAAGTGTATACCCTCCGCACCCTGCCCTCTATTTCTGCTGACAGTATCACCAAGCTGTTAATTACTTAGGCTTAAAAACCTTACAAACCCCTCTCCCTTGGTAATTTTACCCTGTGAAATCCATTGCCAACTTTTACCGATTCTACCCATTATAGTGACTCCCCACCTGTATGCATTTTCCATTATCAGGCCCCCAGCACTCTCATGTGGACAGTCACAAAGGTTCTCTAATTTGCACACTTTCTGGCTTCCCCGTTTTGACTCCCCACCCCCAGCACCCCGCCCCCGGCCCTATGCATCCCAACACTTTAATGCCAGGCTACTACTGACAAAGCACAGAGCCGACCATGCCATCCTATTCAAAACCCACATTGCTCTCAAAATAAAGTCCAAACTCAACCCTGAGGCAATGATCTCACCAGCAACCATTTCCAGTCTTATTTGGACTGCTCCCTGTCTGCCCCATGCTCTCTCAAATTCAGCCACACAGGCTACTCAAAGCTCTCTGCAGATTTTCACTTTTCTGAGCTATGTTTATATATAGGCTGTTCCTTCCAACTAGAATCACCTTCTCTCCTTCCCTACTTACACTGTCAAGTACCAGTCTACCATGAAGATTTCCCTGCCACCTGGACCAGACGGGTTTCATCTTCCAAGGGTCTCCCATAGCTGTTTGGTATTCCCTCTAGCAGAAAGATTACCTGTGGCTTTACTGTCCTAGACTATAAGCTCCCTGAGAGCAGAAATCATGCTTTACTTACTGGTTTCTATATGCTCAACTGGAACATTCAACAAGTTCTTGGCACCCAAAAGGTGTGTAGTAAGTATCAGTGCATCCCAGGCAAGTTAAGGACTTAACACTGCTGAGTTTTAGTTTCCTCACTAGTAAAATAAAAATACAAAGACCTGAGACAGGGTCTGTATATCAGTGGTGCCTATTAGATGATTGATAAGTCTTTTTGTGTTCTCTCCTCTTCAAACTGGATGTATCATGTAGGTTGACTCAGAATGAAGCAACCTGGAGTTAGACCTGGGGATAGTGGCACCCACTACACCCCCATTTCTTTCTCTAAAAACTGGAGATAACAAAATCTACTTGTGAAAATAAACTCAACATTCCTCTTACTTAAGCACAGAGCTAAAATCTATGGTTTCAACTGAATGTTTCATTATGTGGAGGAGGGCCAGACTGGTGAGCCCATCCCATGCCAGTCATTTCAAGACCAGAGCTACACAACTGGGATATGGTGAACCAGGTCAGAAGGTATGATCTGCTCTATGAATATGGAACAAGAGAAGCTAACTGACACTTACAGAACATTGTAGATTATTAGC
Source organism: Balaenoptera acutorostrata (assembly GCF_949987535.1). Lineage (NCBI taxonomy): Eukaryota > Metazoa > Chordata > Mammalia > Artiodactyla > Balaenopteridae > Balaenoptera > Balaenoptera acutorostrata. The sequence goes on from NC_080083.1 coordinate 29,007,866, forward strand.
TTTTAGAAAATTTTACTTGTTACAGGGTGGTTTCAAATCCCCAGGACCAGACTGATGTTGAAACCTAGAAATGTTGTGCTGATCTGGTGTGGATTGGGGTCACACGATGTTTGTGCACATCATTTTATGGACAAGTGACATTTGTCACCAGAGGCTAGGGGGAGATTGTTTCTGTAAAAAGCATAGAAGGGCCCCATATTATCAGGGATCAAGAGGAGGGGCAAAGTGGGGAGGGTACTATTGTCCCTCCCTTTCCTTCTCTGGAAAAGGCAAAAATGGTGGGCTGTACAAGCCCCTGAATACATGATCCATAGCCCAGTAGGAGAAGCTGACCCAAGTGCTGTGCACTTGTCTTGGGAAAGTGTCAGTCCAATTTGCTATAACTCTTTACCTCTGAGCTTCCTCATCTTAGGCCTCCAAAAAAATAATGTACACAAATATAAAGGATTGTGCCAGATACATGGGAATGTTATCATAGCTGTTTTAGTATATACTCAGATTTTTAAACAAGAAAATCAGTTCTTCTCATCTGAGGCCAGAATGACAATTAGTTCTTGATGAAGTGAAAGATAGTTTATTCATCCTTCCCTAAGGTCCCACCGTGTTATTTGATTTCAGCAATTCTGTTTTTTTATGTTTATGCAATCTTTCATAGTGACTCAGAACAAAATGGGTAAGAGAATGGTGACCAGGGTGTACATCTAAAAGATGTGTTTTCCTTTCTATATCTGCGTGGATTTTTATGAGTTTGGGGTACCTTAAAATTGACCAGCAAATAGTAAAATATAAACTTATATCTGAGGCATACCCATTATTCCACTTGTTACTATCAGATCTCCCTATTTGATGTCCTAGACCTCAAACAGAAGTGCTTTGGGGCAAGGGTAGGAGTAGAAATAATATGACCTGTTATCCAAAATGAACACACAAACACAGATCACTTTCCAAAATGTCCATGATTTCAGAGCTTAAATGCAGACACACCCTTAAAAGAAGCATTGGAAAGAAGAAAAATTGGCCAGCTTCCCAAATCTCACTGAATCCAATTGGACTGGGTGATGACGGAGATCAAAGGCATGTGGCGACTGGACAGAGAACTGGGAGGAACTGGCATCTTCAGGCCTGCTGAAAATTAGCCAACTCAACCACACCAAGCAAAAGCAAACTGAAAGTAAATATGGGAGAGTAATTGAATGCACATGGGGGTGCTCTTCACAAAATGAAAAGTTTGTGTGTTCCCACAGGAGAAATTTCCAGGTCTTCAACAGCATCGACCCAATGGCAAGAACAAAATAGTACCCTTTCTAATTGAGAAACTGAACCCTTTTGGCTTCTACTGAAGGGAAACAGGCAAAATCTCCTCTTGGTCATGGTACTCACAATCTTCCTTGTCTTCCTCCACTTTTATATCTCCCTTCCCTAAATGACTTTGTTTCTGGCTTGTTTCTAAGTAAAACGAGATTTTTTTTTTTAATTTGGGGGAATTTTCTCCAGAACAGCAAGTGTTCCTAATTCTGCTTTCTATGATACCTTTGGTGGAAGTTTTGCTCAGTTGCTAAGAGATGTGATTTTCCTCTGTGCCACCATTTCCCCCTCTGATGAACAGCACTGATAAGACCTCTCCTGTGGCTTTAGGGAGAGGGTCCACACAAGGAACCAAATGCCATTTCGCCATCAGTGGATCTCTTCTTCCTTTACTCCTCTTATTACTTGCTTGTTATGGTGAAAAAATTAATTTGCCTTTTCACTCCCCACTGCACATACTCTCCCAACCCCACACCCTCCTAGAAGTATAGAACAAGGATTACAAATTATTTTCTGCAGGTTCACAGTATTACAGAGGGATAGTATCAGAATGGGGGCTTTGGATAGGGAAAACCTTGAAAACGGAAGCCCGAATGAGGATACAAAGAAAGAAAAACAAAGGAGGACACTCTTTCCAAACTTGGGTCCCTTTTAAAAAAAATACATGGATTCTATTTTCATAGAGGGAAATATGGAAGAAAATACAACAGCACTTAAGGAATTTCCTCTCATCAATTTTTCTCTGGTCCCTTAATTGTGTTTAAGCCTTGGTGAGTACTTTGTTTACAGTCCCTAGCATAGTGATTTGCATCACCGTCTCTGGCTAGCTGTTGGCCTGGCCGGGAGCTGGCAGCTGTGTCAGTCCAATTCTGGCTGGGAAAGGTAAGGATCTTTGCTTTGGTTTTTGAAACTGGGAAAGAAATGTGGAATGGCTTTGGAGGGGTGGGGTGGGGTAGGAGGATGTAGATTTAATTCATGAATTAGAAGCTTTCTGAAAAGTTCTCCAAGCTTAAAGGAATCTCCCGGAGCCTTCTGTTTAAAAAGAACCAGAAAGATTTCGTCTCCCTTCTGAAAGAAGTCTTGCAGAAAGAAGGCTGGTTGCTTTGTGAATGAGATTTTGCATTTGGGGGCAGGTGTCTCTTAAGGCACTCTCAGGAATGTTTAATATCTTATAGGCGCAGAGAGGAGGGAGGAAAAATCATTCAAAGACATCAGGCATTGATCCCTAGGAATTCTTTGAATTTTAATTTGAAGAGGTAAGAATCATTTAAAACTGCAGGTGTTCCTGGGTATAATGATAGGTATCTATTCTTCAGATATAATTTCTGCTTTATCCCAAAGCTTTCTACTTCTCTGTATTTATCAGTACAAACCATCAGTTGTCTACTAGCAATCTGAAGATGTGCATCTGTGTATCTGGGCAGATGCACATACTCTGAAGAAGAATTAGGGTGAATGTAACATCTGAAGCCTGAAAAGGCTGAGGAAAGCTTGGGTATTAGGAGCCATAACGACAGACCAACCCTGCTCCCAGCGCACAGATGCATTCACTGTCCCTCATTATAAGTTCAGCCAAGAGGTCACCATCAAAAAAAGGTGCCTCTGGCTTCTCTCTGGAAGAAGTTCAAATCATGTACCTTTGACTTTGACAATGGGGGAACATGGTCAACAGGAAAGGGTGATGATATTCAAAGCTTCAGTGGGGTTATTGGATTATTCTGGGGAGAAAGCAGCCCCTGCTAGAAAGTAAAGAGGAATTGCCCCCGAAGGCCACAGTTCACAGTGGGAAGACTGCTGTTCTCATAAGGAGCTTCTCACGAACCTCCAATTATGTGGCCCGTGGCTCCCAATATCCCTGTCCTCCCAGGGCATTGCTGGCAAATGCTGAAATGCCGTGGTTCTAAGTACCCCTTCTCAAACACTAAGTGACAGCACTCCTCCTGGAGGATGAATGTGTCCCTTTACATCCCACATTCTTAAAGTCTGAGGATGGTCGTGGCCGAGGCCCTCTAGATACTCATCATCCTCAGCAGGCTGGGCTCCCCCGACTCAGCCAGGCCTCAGGAAATTTTCAACTTTATTTCTTTTTAATGAAGAAGCCCTTTGTCTGATTTCCATTCTAGAAAAAAGGACTTCTGGTCCCTCTCCCTTCATGACAAAATCACCAAGGTATTATTTCTAGACAAGGATGGAAAGAGTGGGCTCTCACAGAACAGAGATGAGATGCCTGAGAATGGCCATGCCCTCCACCAGAAGTTAGAGAAATCTAACAACTCGAGAGAAAGAAGGAAAGCAACCCTCTTTCAAGATTTAATTTATATTTGTTGTATTAGTTGTACCAATTAAAAAGATATTATTAAAACTTGTATAGATTAAAAATAGAGGATGGATAACTTTTAGCTACAGAAGTATAGGGATGAACTTATAATAGTCACCCAGTATTATCTCACTTTTCCCTCCAGAAGACAATCTGGGGCTTTAAAATTTTAAATAGCTTATCTGTAAGAAATTCTAAAGCTCTAAGTCCATTTGCAGACAGGGGGTGGGAAACAGACCTTTATTGTTTGAGAGCGTGACATGTCAAACCATATAGGTTTGAATATTTCAAATACCTTGCTCCTTTAAGTTTGTCAAGGATCTGCAGATTGACATCAGCCAGGAGCTTGCTACAGACCTATTAAATCAGAATCTACATTTAACAGTTCCTTACATAATTTGTGTGCTCCTTAAAGCCTAGAGTTCAAACCAAGGGTTTCTCTCTGTGTGAACTTTGTCAGATTACTTAACCTCTCTGAGCCTCATTTATGAACTATCTATAAACTCATTTGTAAACTAGTGAGAATTAATGTTATTGCGTGCACCTTGCAGGTGCTGTATAATGACAGTGATGGTAATGATGATTTCAGCATTGCCGAAGTTACTCACTTCCTAGCATAAGTAGTAATCATGTTTAAATCAAAATGACTGTTTTTCCCCCTTAGTCACAAACATTTGTATCTCCCACCCTTGTTCCTAAATGAATTAATATCAAATAAGGGGGCGGTGGGTTAAGCTTCAGATGGCCAGCACACATATATGAAGAAAGAATACTCGGGAAACCTGGGAACATAGATTTTTGCTGGCTTAGAGGCTGGATTCAGCTGCTCGATGACTTCACAGCTGTTCCTCCCGCCCTAAAAGTGTCTATCCCTTCGGCTCTGTCCCCTCAGCTGGGTCTGCAACGCTGACTCTGGGATTTTCTTGTGAAAATGCCTGCTGGGCGGGAGGAAGATCTGGAGGTTGGCTGGGGAAAAAATGAGTAATGCAAAGCAGTGTACTCGGTAAATGCTGCAAGAGAAATAAAAGTAAAAGCTGCCTCCTGTCTCTAGGGACTCTAGAATGATTCTGACTTATCATGTCACTGAGCAGAGCTGGGGGAAGCCAAAACTCGGAATCTGCTGGCAAGGAAAAGAACGAAGAAAAAAAAATGGCAGGGAGGGGCAATCCGGCGGGGGAGGAAATAAAAAGAGAGAGAGGGAAAGACAAGCGTCATTTAGGAAGAGGTAGAGTAAAAGAAAGAGCTCCAGGATCTAAAACCTACCATATAGTATTTTATATCTTTTCTTTTCCCCAGAGGAGATCCCTATCCTGTCACTTTATTGACAGACGTGCTGTTACAGGCTGTCTTCCCAGAGGTCGCAGAAGAAGCTCAGACGCTGCTGTTCCTTCCCTCCCAAGTCCAGTGGTTTCCCTGGTAATGGATTGCTTCTCTCTGAGGTACGGGTCCGTGTAAGTTTTTGGGGGACGGAGCTTCATTTTCAGGTTAGCTGAAGTCTCAGCTTTGGGGTGAAGATTTTTTTTTCTTTCAGACAGAACCTCAAATATCCTTTTACTGGCCTAGCCAGTATTTAAGGTATCATTGAACAGCAGTGATTAATTTGGTGATTAAAAATCCCATGCAAATAGGCAGCTCTAACTTTTAGTTCATTGCACAAGGAGTGATATTTTTGACCTCCCAGAGCAAGGAAGAAACTGTGAGGTTTGATTTGGTGTTGAATTAGTTTTCAGTGGGTGCTTAATATGATCGAAGTATTCATCTCACTGAAATCATCTCCAGTATCTTCCTTTAAATGCTTTCAGTAACTATAACTGCTCAGCCTTTTAGCTGCTGGATCACTTCTCGATGGTAAAGGGGAATGACTTACCATGTCTGAGCAAGAGAGGAGTGTTCACTGATTTCTCATAGATGGCGTTTCAACCAGACGCTTTTGATCAAGAGGCTCAGATTTCACCCTGAAATGTTCAGATTCAAAATATTTAGGAAGATACAGCGCAGCACAGCAAGATTTTGTACACAGCAGCGTGGGGTAAAAGTGAACTTGTAAATCTTTATGCTTATCTAGTCTGCTTATTTTTCTTAAACATGTGGTATATATAATATCAAAATTCCTTGTTGAGTTTAATGGAAAATTTGTGAATTGACAGCTAATTATCGTAATAATTGATCTTCTCTTTAACATAAAAAAAGCACAAAATTTTGTCTAAAAAATTGTTGAATTATTTTTCTTATTTTTCCCTTTTCAAATGGATCAGAGGATATTGCCGCATTTTAGATCACAAATCCTAGCCTTATTGTCCCCGAATTTTTGCCGAACTGCACCCGCATCATGGACCCAGGATGCATGTTTTGCTGTTTTTAATAGTTACAACAATAAAGACTTGTTAACTGTCAGTTGATGTAGAAGAACATCATTTGTATGCTGATTGCTGGTCTTGACGTTGCTTTGGTGCACAGCGAATGGGCAATAGTTTGGAAAGAGTGTATGTTATGCCTGGAAACGCCGGCAGAGTCTAGGTTGCTGTGAGCGTGGAAGGGACTGTGTGAAGTGTTGTTTATAACGTGTTCTCCTCTTGAATGAGGCTGTTTTGGGATTAAGACTGAGGCTTCTCTGTGTGTTTAGAGGAAAGAAAAGCAATAGACAAAGCAGAAAAGCTTGTAAAACATTTGCAGACCGCCAGAGTGTATTAAGCACTGTAAAGTGCTTCCTGCTTTTTATATCTTCCCTTTCTTTATGGTTCTCTGCTTTATCTTGCTTTCTTCTCAATGCAAAGAGAATGCAAACAATTAGGAGAAAAATATATTAAAGTTGATTTTCACATGCATCCATGCCTCCTAGAAAAGAACACAGTGGTCTTTCCCCCAGCTCTTTACTCCTACTTGTGGGGCTTACTCTGATGCATTTAACTGGCATCTCCTGTCTTCTCCTCCACAGCTTCCACCCTGGTGAGACCGCCCAGGTCTAGTCTGTGAACTCAGCTAGGAGACATACTGTAAAAATGACCGAAGAGCCCATAAAGGAGATCCTGGGAACCCCGAAGTCTCCCAAGCCAGTGGCAATGGAGAAGAGCTCCAATGGTGAAGTCATGGTCACCATGGTCCCCCTGGTCAATGAGATTCAGCTGACAGCCGCCACGGGGGGCGCTGAGCTCTCCTGTTACCGCTGCATCATCCCCTTCGCCGTGGTGGTCCTCATCGCCGGGATAGCGGTCACTGCCGTGGCTTACAGCTTCAATTCCCATGGCTCCATCATCTCCATCTTAGGTCTGGTCCTTCTGTCATTGGGACTTTTTTTGTTAGCCTCCAGCGCCCTGTGCTGGAAGGTGAGACAGAGGAGCAAGAAAGCCAAGAGGCGGGAGAGTCAGACGACTCTCGTGGCAAACCAGAGAAGCTTGTTTGCTTAGGACTGAATGAGACCAAACGGGATGTGTGGTCTGAAGGACCTGCTCTCACTTCGTCAGCCAATGCACCCAGGACTGGTGTGGGAGAGGATGGGCTTGGCATTGCCGTAGACCAGAGGCATGGGGGTGGCCTGAGGGTGGAGGATGGATGTGGTTCTCTTCTGTGAGCAATGACTTGTGTCTTCGATGACAAACTTAACTCTAAGGGCTATTTCTCAGACTGAAAAATCAGTTTTTCCTCTACATTAAACATTTTAGTGGTCATGGGAGGTGTGCAGCATTAGACAACATTTGGTTCACCTTGGAAAATAGGCAAGAGAAGATGAGTTCTGGCACACCAGCAACCTGCCTCCAAAAGAGATAACCCACTCTATCAGGATGTTATATCACAAAAATGTTCTGCTGACAGTCTAAACTGCCTTGAACTTTGCATACCCCTGTGAAATTCTGTGATCATTTTTTTTGCAAAAAGTTGATTCTCTAGCATCTGTTTTATTTTTCACTTTCAGTAACTCATCACTGGTGGTACTTTTCTTGAAGAATAAACTAATGTTTTTATGTTTTAACATTGGACAGTTTTTAGATGATCGTAATGCTGTGTCAGAAGTTTAAAAAAAAAAGGTAAAATGTGTAGCTACTAGATGACATGCGGGGATAAATTAATATTAAAATAATCCAATATAGCACTTTTGATGATTTTTATATTAAAGTTTAATGTACATTTTATTCAAAATAATAAATACTCATTGCTGCTGAAACTTCTTAAATGGTTATTTCCATTGTAGTTACTGTTACTGCAGTTCCAGATTGCCCGTCTTTCCTTGCCTCATTGGCAACATCTCAATTGTATTTCTCTCAAATGGGCATGTTGCTTCTTCCTAACTTAACTACAAGATTTTTATTTTTCATCACATCATTTTTTTCACGACTTCTGAAGAATAATATGAATTATGTTTATTCTAAAAGATTTATATGCCATTATAATTAAGAAATCAATGCCTTGGGTCAGGAATTTTGTAATGTTGTTAAATGTGTGTTACATATTTATCAGATCAGTTGTTACATATCTGCTTAACATATTTTTGAGCACCAGCTATATACCAGGCATTGTGTAGATTCTCAGGCTGCTTAACTGAGTTGGCAATAATACAATGCAAATAACGTTACTGCTTGAATTCTGTGAATATTGAGCAGCTAGGACTCTATGCCATAACTCTAGCCAGAAAAATCCCCGGTTCATGTCGTTTAAACCATATTAAACTAGAGTGGAAAGGTAGGCACAAAGCCTTTCCTAAACCTTGGAAAAACAAAGCAAAACAAAGCAAGCCTAGCATAGCACTTTCTATGAAAGGCATTCTATCAAGGACTTTAATTAAATGTGGCAGGAGCCCTCTGGCACTGACTGCTCCCTGGTGCTCAGTTGGATTTGTTAAGGGGAGACACGTTGATGACCTAGTTTCTCCTGGCTTTGAAGGTCAGATGGTGAAAGTCTGGAGTTGAATACAATTATCTTGAACACATGCAGTTGAACACTCCTCTGGACCAAATGCAAGTGTATGGCATTGTGTTTATGACAGCAGGAGGGATACTGTGTTTTGACATGCTTTTTTTTTTTTTTTTTTTTTTTTTTGCTCAAAGATATCCAAAAGCTCCCCACTGCTTGATGAAGAAATTTCTCAGGTGAGTATTCAAGGTCCTGCTCTGTATGATCCAAACAAATATATCCAGCTTTCGTTCTTACTCCAACCCCAAAACTTATGAGGTAGCCAGACCAGACGATTCCCCATTCCTGGATCAGACTTCACTTTTCCTGCCTCCATGTACGTTCAATACTTCTGTTTTCCCTCCTGCATAATGCCATCCTTTCCCTCTCCAACTCAGACATATCCAAATCCTACTACTCAGTAGAGTCCCAGCTTAAGTGCAACCTCTTCCCAGAGGTTCCCATTTATCTGAAAGGAATTGCTCCTTCAAGAGTCTCTACCTATTTATTCTCTGATGGCAACTTTCATTTTCTATCACGTGAGTACCATAAATGTTTTATCTTCTTCCAAAACTCCTTAGAAGTGCATAATGTGTCATATATTTTTAAACCCCTAATAAAATGTCCTGCACAGATTAGGTACTCAATAAGTGTTTGCTAAATGAATGAAAGAACAAAAATCAGAAAGTGTTGAGTGTTTGATCCAGAATTACAGTTTGTTTTAATCTCGTAAAAAAAATTCTTTAGTTCTCACCTCTCCCAATAGGTCATCCTACTCCACCCTGCCTCTACTGGAAGCACCAGGTCCAGGTGAGTATTTACTACCTTTGTATAATATTTCTCTAGCCACGCCTGCCCTTCCAACTGCTTGAAAAGTAAACTTGTGAATTATTTCAGGCCACCAGGGGGCCTCATGCTGCTACCTGAGAGTCCCAAAAGAAACCCCATGGAATGACTAAAATTGTAAAGACTGAAATAGGATCATACCGGAATATCTCTCCTATATGTGAGGAGTTGGAGAAGATCCTCCATTGAGCCCACCCCTACCCTCCTCCCTAAGCCACTTTGCAATGGCTAATTCTGGGTTCTTCTAGTAAATACAGGAAGGTCTTGCCCTGTTGAGGGAGCCTCCAGTCACATTAAAAACGTATACACACCTGCAAAGCTGTAAAGCACAGAGATAGTCCTATGTACTGTGGCACCCAACTCCCACAAGGAGAATAATCCCAGACTTGAATCATGATATCACAATTATCTCATAACATATGTCTTTAATGGTCAAGGTTTGTCTTTACAAATGGTTTGATGATCTAGTGATAAGCAGGTGTTAAATGCATGCATAAACATGATGCAGGCATATATGTATTGAAAAGATAACCTGGCCCTACCCTGGAGGATCAGAAACCAGCTATCACCTGGAAGGATTTTCCCTAAACCTCATACATCCTAGAATGCACAGGAACAACTTTTAACCCCATCCTGGGCAGCAAGTCTCTGCCCAGGTGAGAAACACAGCCATCTAGGGAACTCTGCTCTCCCCACCTCACTATCTTGGTTGATCTAGGAAACCTTGCCTAGAGAAGATGGCAAGGTCAGATGGATCACGCAGGTGGCTGAGGCCAGATAAGCCCAAGAGAGCCAGATCACAAATCCTCAGACCTACCTCTGTTCCACCACCACCACTAGACAGACAGACAGACAGAGACAGAGACAGAGATCCTGGTTTGTACCGTGTTATGGTTTTGAACTTGGAAGATCTGGTTATGAATCCCAGCTCTCCTGTTAAACTAGTCAGGTGATCTTGAGAAGTTAAGCCTCATCTTTAAAATAAGCTTAGTTTTAAAGAAATGATTTAAATTTTGTCATCAATAAAGTACTACACTCTTGCAAAATTGTTATTTTTCTATCTAATGTTGACCTCAGCTTCTTTCTCTACTTATTGTCCCAACATGCCATCAAGCATCGAGCAGCACCATCTTTTGGTTAAATGGCTTTAATTAGTCACTTGTTTAACCTTGACATTATCCACGAAGGCTCTCTAGACCAAAATAATCTGGGGAAAACACCTGTTCCAAATATGAATAATAACTTACATTTTCTTAATATTGTTATAATTCTTGGTGCTTTCACATAATTGGAGTCATTGTAAAGGTATATTTAATACAGAAATTCAATTATGTGTCCTTAATAAAAAAGAGATCAGGAGAGCGAGAAATCCCCCCCCCACTTCCCCTCCTCCCATCCCCATTCCAGCCAATCTCATCTGAGGCTGCCCCACAGAAAGGAAAACCAGAGCAGGAATCTAAAGAGAAGCAAAAAAAGTGAATTCCTTGTTCCTGGTTTTTGAGCCTCAAGGGCATCTTAAGGCTTATCTAAGTAATTTTCAAAGGTAATTTGTTTACACTCGATTTTTTACATTACTCTTTGACCCTGTACATGATGGGGCTCAAATGTATCTGATATTACTCAATATTCTCCACCACACTTTGAGGCTATAAGTGCATGTCTACCCTGCTCTCAGGTAAGCAAACTATAGTTCTGAGAGGGTAAGTGGTTTATCCAATCAAGGTTTCACAGCTGGTGAGGCCTTGAGTCAGACCAATTTGCTGACCAGAGATTATAGTTATTGCAGGTTTATGCTTAGCTGTGACAGATATTTCCAGAATGATAGGAAAAGGAGACCAAAAAAGGTGTTCTAATACCTATTTTCAGAAAACTCTTTTTAAAGTATAATATACATAGAGAAAAACGTACAGCTGAATGAATTTCACACACACACACACACACACACACACAAACCTGTGGAACCAGATGAAAAAACCAAATATTGCTGGCCCCTCAAAAGTCCCCCTTGAATCCTCTTCCAGTCATTATCTCTCCAGGAGGATATCCTCACTCTAACACATGAGTAGTCTTGCCTGATTTTTAACCCTATATAAATGGAATTGTGGGGTGTGTACTCTTTGTGCCTGGCTTCTGTGCAATATTATGTTTATGAGGTACATCCATATTGTTGCATGTCATTCTAAAGCGTTTATTCTCATCGCTGTGTAGAATTCCACTGTATGAATACACCATCATTTACTTATCCTTTCTGCTTTTGATAGGCATTTGGATAGTTTCTAGTTTCTAACTATTAAAAATAGTACTTGAGGTAGCCAGGCTCCCAGAGGTCCCCAAAGATGCCTGCCTCCTGATATTCACATACCTCCTACATTGTCTCAGGTTGGTTTGTGTGACCGATGGCAGAAGTGATGTTATGTCACTTCTAACACTGGGCTATAAAGACACTGAGCCTTTCACCTTGGCGCCTCTCTCTCCCTCCTTTCTTTGGGGGAAGCCATCTGCCATGTTGTGGGGACACTCAGGCCACCATGGAGAGGCCCATGTGGGGAGGCACAGAGACCTCCAGCCAACAGCTGGAGAAGAGCTGAGACCTGCCAGCAACTATCCGAATGAACTTGGAGGTGGATCTGTGTCCCCAGAAGACAGCTTGACCAAAACCTCACGAGAGACCCTCAACCAGTGCTGCATTATGTGATTATATGACTTTAGTGGAATCTTGGCACTCGTGTCTCATGGGCCCTTTCCTCCACTAAGGAAAAAAAAAAAAAAGACGATTTTCATTTATTGCAAGAAGGAATTTGTACTGACAAGCACAGTGAGCTCCAGGCACTGCACGTACTGTGCCTAATGGGTGAATTGGCCCTTCATCCAGCTAAGCCGCAAATTCCTGACCCACAGAAACTGAGATAATAAATGTTTGTTGTTATAAGTTGCTAAGTTTTGGAGTAATTTGTTATTCAGCAAGGGATAACTAATATTGTGCTATTATGAAATTTCTTCTACATGATTTTTAGTTTACATACATACACAACTTCTAGGTTGAGAAAGACCTAGGAGTGGAATCCCTGAATTAAATAAAGGATGGGTAATGTGTTCAGCTTTACTGCCAGTTTTCAAAAATATTTGAATCAATTTATTCTCCTATCGGCACTATAAGAGAGTTCTGGATGCATAACATCTCCATCAATTTTTTCATTTTCCATCTATTCCATTTTAGTCATTCCAGTGGTTATAACATTCACTTTTAAGTATACATTTCAGAGAGGCGATACCCCACCAGAACTTGGGACATGATAGGGCAGAGCAGGCTAGAAAATGGGAGAAGAGATTAGAGTGGAAATATAAGATTTAGATTTGGGCTTTGAAAAAGCAAAGCAGCAAGAAATAAATTCTTAGGGAAGTGCTCTGAGACCAGGAGCTCCCAGACTAGAGACTGGGAGTTTAACTCATAATGTGAACAACAACATTTACCAAGCACTTACTGTACTCTAAACATTACTGTCTGAGCTTTGTTTGAATGGATGCTCTCACTTGATGAAGTAGATCCTAATATTATCTGTATTTTACAGATGAGGAAACTGAGAGACAGATTAAGCCAAGTAATTGAGATCCCACGGCTAGTAGAGTAGGATCTACTACTTAACCGCAATGCCTGTACTCCCAGGTACATGGTAACCTTTCAATACCTGATTCTTGAACAAACATCCCAGCAGAAGCTGAGCAACACAGGGTCAAGAGTCTAAGCTAACGCTAAAGACCAAGTCAACAGTTTTGAGAAGCTAGGACTGAAAATGCAGACGACCTCTGAACCATCTGCCACCAGAAGCCTGGTCTTCTTCTAATTTGCAGCATTTTCCAAATATCTACACACTCTTATTAGCGAACCTGGGACCATCTCAGGAACCCAGCTTCATCTGCCACCAAAGCTGGTGCTTTCATTCCCAGCCTCCTTGAGTTTCCTGTATGGAAATCTCAAGACTCAGAATAACAGCCAGCCTCAGCCTGAAACTGGAGGCAGGGTACAACAGTGCATAGCAGAAAAACGTACACTTTAGGGGGAACCAAAGAAGGCTTCCTTAAGGCAGTGACTTGACGAGAGTAAGACTATTAGAAGAGTTAGCCAGGTGCAGGGAGTAAGAAGGAGCAATAAAGGATACTCCCAGAGGGAACACCATGAGTGAATGCTGAACAGTCATGGATAGAGCCGGCCTTCAGTCTCTCTGCCTCACTGGATCATCGAAAGGCAAAAATGAAAGAACTTGTTACGGGGATTTATCAATTGCAAAATTCTGTCCAAGCAAAGAGGCTCAATAACTCCAATATCCCCAGGGCTCAAACTTATCACCAGAGAATCAAACATTCAGGTTCTAAAGGAGCAGAAACACTTTACTTCAATCTATGAGTTCTATGGGGATCATGAATAAAAAATATTATCATAACTAAAATCTTCTTCCTTCTCATGATATCAATACCTATCTTCCCTGAAGACAGTGTAACACTGTGGTTAAAGCCATGAACTCTAGAGATGAAGCACCTGGCCTTGAAATTCGGCTTTCTCACTGTGTATCTCTGCACAAGTCAACTTCTCCATGCCTCAGTTTCCTCACCAACAAAATGGGAATAATAATGGTATGCCTCATAGGGTTGTAGTATTAATTGAGTTAATTGGTATAAAGCACTTTATGTCAAAGACTGGTACTCAACATATTAGGTAGTACTTTTATCTATCTTAAAACTAATTTTAAAGCTTAGCTGACGTGTGATTTGAGTGAGTTTTTATGACATTTAAAATTACAGAAGCTGCAAGAAAGTCAGTTTAAATAGGACATTAGTAGAAAAACAGCAGTTTACTCCAGGAGTGAAACTGCAAACACTGAGAGAAAACAAGTTGACACAGGAATTTGTATTAGGCCATATCTGTCAGGAACCCACCCCCTCCAAATCCATGTACATATCAATGTTTTGTTTTCTTAATCAGAAGTTCCTTATGTTCAGCATATCCTTATCCAAATTTATATATCTCAGAAAAACCTTAAAGCTATCATGCTATCTGATAGAGGGCCGGTTAGCATTTACATGGTGCTTAGATGTAGACATAGCATTTTCACTTGCATCACCTCGCTAACTCCTTCCAGAAGCTGTATGAAATATTATTCTCATTTTTAGATGAGGAAATGGGGGCTTGGAGAGGTGAAATGGTTTGCTTGTGATCCAACAGGTCATACCTGACAGAAATAAAACTCACAAACAGATCCAGGTCTTTGTCGTTCAATTCCATCTTGTCCCTGGGCCCTGAGGTTCCTATAGGATGCCCACCCTTAGGGGTCTATGCCCCTTGGCCATGCAGCTAAGGATGTTTCAAAAGTCTTAAAATGGGTTATGCCTACTGCTGTGCTTTACTGTTCTTTCTGACTGGACACAGACATTTTTAAAAAGTTAAGGTGGTAAGCTGAGATTTGTATCAACATATAAAATAAGTGTATACACACCATTGTAAAGCTATTATGCTCCAATAAAGATGTAAAAAAATAAAATAAATAAAATAAGTGTATAGTTTTAAGTCATATAGAAAATATAACATGATTATGCAACACACAAATTTTACTAACCAGATCTTATTGCTTTTGAGGATTTTGTTTTGTTTTGTTTTGTTTTTAAATAATAGAAGTTTATGTCTCATCCAAGAGATCATTTTGATCAGTGGTTCCTAAATGCCTGTCCATGCACTAACTGCATCAGATCCACCTAGCAGCTCTACAAAGACCAGGATTCACAGGTCCTGACCCCAGAGATTCTGGTTCAGTAGATTCAAAGTGAGACCCAGAATCTGTATTTAAAAACAAACTGTCCCAGGAAATGTAAATTAATAACCACAATATGATACCATTTTATTTCTCAATAGATTTATAATAAAGTAGAGGATTAATAAATACAAGTATTGGTAAGGGTGAAGAATCAGATAATATGGCCATATTTTATTAAAACTTAAATGTGTATGCTCTTTATCCCACTTTTGGAAATGTATGATAGTTATAGATGTAATAGAACTACATGAGTATTTATTTCTGCATTGCTAGCTTGTGCACACACATGCACCAAAACAACCTTTGCATGAACTATGGTGCCTCTATATTATGCATACCATGTAGCTAATAAAATGAATAAGGCACACTGGTATGTACAAATGTTAATTTGGAAGGATGTCTATGATATACTATGTGAAAAAGCAAGTTTTCAGCTAATATTTATCATCCAATACCATTCTTATAAAATAAACTGGAAGTGTATTTGAGCACATTTAAACAAAGAAAAATTATAGAAGAACACATGGTGTGTCATTAAGTGTGGGTATACCACTGGGGTGTTACTTCAGGGAAAAAGAAGAAATTTTTCTTCAGACTCCTCTATATTGTTTGAATTATTATAATGAGCAATAATTAAAAGGATATAGAATGAGGGGGAAAATAAAGTGGTACTTGGAGAAATACCACAAATACAAATAAAGCACTTATTGAGTCTGGTATGCAACAATGTTAGGGAATTGCTGACTCACACCAGCTCCCTTTCAAGATGAGGTTCCTCTATGGTTACTCATTCACTCGTTCACTCATTTGCTTAATATTTCTGAGCACTCACATCGAGGTATTGGAAATTTAAGAAGTGAAAAGAAATGTTTTGTGATTGAATAAAGTCTGGCTCAGGTATTCAGGTATAATCTTACAAAAAGAGTAAAAGCCTATAGGGTCAACTTCCCATTCTATGTGTCAACCTCATATATTTGGATTCCAGTACCTCTGGTATCACGATAGAATGGGAACACAATGTCTGTGGTAATCTGGAATGAATACACATAAGAATCTTGAGTGTAACAGTAATGAGAGTACAACATAGACTATTGGTTTCCCCTTCCTTTCTAAGTTAATCACAGATGTTTATAGGACATAGCCTTATGTGTGTTTGGTCTCATTGCATTACTTGTGGTACAACGTTAGTAAATTAATGAATCAGTAACAATTCAGAATATTCACTCAGGAGGCAACGATATCCTAAAAAATACTCTTTACCTAGGAAACTTGAATGGTAGTAGAGATAACCCAGGCAGGGCTGCTGAGAAAGCCCTTTGTGCTGTTTTAATGGGGACCATCCAGCATTGAGTCACAGTGGATCTGACACTCAGAGCTCTCGGGTTCTCAAGCATTTTCATCAGGAAGTGTAGGCCACGTCCAAAAAAAATAGACTTACACTTTTGCTCCATCTCAGCCTCCTATCGAGAAAAGCAAACACAGATGATTTTCCATTTCAAGTTCAAATACAGAATGGATGGCTTTTTGTTTTGCTTGACTAGGGTAGTTAATGAGAGTTCAGAGACTGGCAGCTTGCCAGACATAAATCAGTTGTGATCACATTGTCGTATGAACCCAGAAAAAGAAATAGAAAAGAGGGAAGGGGTAGAGCCAGAAAAACTGTACGTTTGGGAAAGGCTTGACGGTGATCACTGGTATTTCAAGGTCCGGCACACATTGCTTTTCTACAGAGAATGGCTAGTCCAGAGAGAAAAGGGACATTTGGAGGCAAGATATGTGTTGCTTCACTCCTCTGCAACTAGACTCTATAATAAAGTGTTTGCATCAGAGGAGGGCTGACAACACATTTTAGCGCTTTCACAGTTCTAACTTAATCATGGCAGGAAGGTTTCCTGCTACTGAGAGAACAAGTTGCGTCACTAGGAACATCTGACTCCAGGATCCAGTGTCAATCACTCTGCCTAAGGTCATTAAAAAATACTAGGGTGTCACCTTACAACATAAAGTCTTTGCCCAAGCGACAATTAAGAGGTAACACATAGCATGATAAATAATTGAACAGGTGGATTAGAGAAATGTCTTTCCTGTGCAAAATGAGACGGGTGATTGTTAGTCGTAAATCCAGCCTCTTTGGCCATATTCCTCCACAACCCAGGTTTCTAACCAGTCAGACTGCTCTATTTTTTTCAGTTTGCCTTTTTTGGTGGTTCAAGGAGTCTCTGGCCTCATGGAATCAGACAAGCTGTAAAGAAAGGCAGCATCTCAGGAGAAGCTCCCGAGAGCAGCTTTCAAGGGACGCCTGCCTGTGACAGGTTGCAGGGACTTGCCCACTGGGTGGAATAATATTTGGATGTGGTTTGTGCAGGACGAAGTCTGCTGTGGATCAAGTGGATTTAAGAAATGCCCTGTTTGACTCGCTGGTGCCAAAACACCTGTGAAGTACAACCTGAACGTCACCTTTCATACAGGGTCTCGCATTTGAGTTTTTAGCTTGCTTTCACCCCAGACCAATAACAGAGTTTAATTCTCCCAAAACGGGGACACAGGGTGCTGATTTACCGTGCCTTTCACAGCAGTCCAAACAGGTTTGCTTATTCATATCCTGGAAATATTTAACACCAGAAAATTCCTGAATCCTTGACTTGGTAATTCCCATCAATAGATGTTTTCCCAATAGAGGAAAAAGAAGAGAGAGAGAGAAGGAATGAGGAAAGAGAAAAAGAACACGGTGACTTTTACAAACAAGCCACCATCCTAGTTTCTATTTGCAGCTCAGCGGCAGTATTTGCAGTTCTCGGTAAAAATACAACCCTTGAACTTGGAACTGCTGCTACCATGACATATTTTTAAATGGTTACGAAAGGGGTCTGAGCACTCAGACTGGCAACACGCAAAGTTACTGGGCCACACGGTGGATAGTATTTGATATTCACCAAGCAGACAGACCCCTGTTTCACCAGCTAGGTCAGGTAAAGAAGACAAGTTGGGACAAAAAGAAAGGCAGACGTAGCAGATTCCCCATCTTCTAAAACAGAAACGTTAACCACGCTAGAATTGTGCAGAGGCAGAATGTGAAGACAAAATAGATTTCTTTAAAGAAAAAAAAGTTACGAGGGAAATTTCAAACATATACTAAAGCAAGAGAAAAATGGCATAATGAACCCCCAGGTACCCATCATCCAGCTTCAACAATCATCAACTCACAGTCTGTTTTGGTTCATTTGTACTCTCCCCCAACTCCCATTTACCACCAGATTATTTTGGAGTAAATCCCAGACAACATACAATAGATGATTTAAAAGGCAAACTTTTATAAGGTTTATGACTTGGTTAGTTAGTGAAGTTAAATGCTGTAGAAGACCAATTACGATAATTCATTTTGAATAGATATTCTAAGAAAAGTTTAGACAAACTTTCCCTGAACTTTCATCCTAACTAAAAATTGGCTTCACATTAGTTATGTAAAACTTTTCTTAGGGGTGCTGTCTGATGGCAGGTGAACAGCAGAACTGTATGCAGATAAACAGCAGACCTATATGGTCTTGCAGGAGGTGTAGCTTAGGAGAAATAAGGGTGGAGTGTAATTGAGAAGGGTGCTGACCCCAGGAAAGGGTGCAAAATGCAGTTTGAGATTACAGGGGACATGGAGGGGCACGGAGATCAGAGAGTCTTTGCCGGTAACTACGTGGTCTGTAGCCAAAGCTGTTCTTTGATCTTCATCCTTCAGACCTTATTATTAATCTCCCCAGAGGGCAACCCTCTCCCTCCTCACACACCCAATCCAATCCGGAATCCCAAAAGGGCAAGGAAGGTTGGGGGTGAGCATCTGAACATATTAACGTCCCTGGGCTGCTCTGTAGCTCTGCCTTCTAGCCTCTACTTCCTCATCTGTGTAAAGCAGAGAAGTGCGAGCAAGACACTCAAAACACAATGGAAGTCCATTTGCAGTGTGTGTAGTATATGCAAGTATAGATTTAGCAAAGATAAAATTACAATGTTGTTTAAGAAGTTTTTGTTGTAATTGTGTATGGATTAATCAATTCCAAGGTTAATCCTTTGCAACATCTCACCTCCCCCATACATTTAATTGTATCTGGATAAATGAAAACTAATTTATATGTATACATATTTCTAAGTTATATATAACTAAGTTATATATATTTTCACAGTTGCATACATTCAATTCAATGGAGTTTTAAGCTCCTGCTATATAAAAAGCACTGTTGTAAATGCTGGGGGCAATAAAAAGTTGAATAATAAATGATCATAGGGCTCAAGGAGGTAGCAATGTAACAGGATTCTTAAGGCAAGTATCTACGTGGCCATAATGCTACAATAAGAAAAATACAAGAAAAGGAAACAAATGTGAGTGACAAAAAATGTTATCAGCAGAAGGTGATGAAGATGCAAAGAAGGGACCTGTCACTAATTGATGGAAATGGAGAAATGAATCCTAAAAGGTGTCTTGGAAGAAGTGCCGTTGACATGGGCCTTGAAGCTGGGGCAGGAGTTCAGTTAGTGAAATTGGAGTTGAGGGGAAGAAAGCATTTCAGGAAGAAAGAAATGTGAAAAAAAAGGGAAATATAGTACAAGTGGAACGTATTCAGGGAAATGCACACAGGCCACATTGGCAGGAGTAGAACAGGATATAAAAGGCAAGTTGATTGCATCAAGGCAGGTAGCAGAGAACTTCAGAGGGAGTTAAATGCACAAAGCCTGAAGCAAGATTACTTGATCCTAGCTCCGACCCTGAGCTGAGTGATCTTGGATAAATCACTGAGACCTTAACCTTCAAGGTCTTTGTCTATAAAATCAGGATATGAACAGTGCCCATCTCTGGCTATTGTTGTTTCATTACCTTATCTGTGCAGCATGATGAGGTTTCCTGGCTGGTGCAGGAGAGGCAAGGCCACTGCAGTTCACAGTTGTGTTGGGGATCCTTCCACCTACCACCCCAGACATGAGCTGATCCAGACAGGTTTGAAGCCTGGAACCGCTCTAGAGAAGGAGGAGATTCTTCTGGAAGATGGCTTTTTGGTTGCTGGCAGGACAGCAGAGCTTTGCCTGGATGGAAAGCATGTTCACAATCCCAGGGAGGCCCAGCCAGCAGCAGTGTTTGTGTTGACTTTGCTGGGTGGGCCACCTGCAGGTTACTGGCTGGAGAGGGACCCATGTTCTGAGAGCAATGTCGGGATCGTCCCCTTTTCAGTTATTTTGCCTTATGACACAATCAGCTCTGTCTTCAGTACACTCCCAGCCCCAGAACCTGGAGCGCTTTCCAGTTGAAAAAGTCTCAAATGTGGAAAGAAAAAGGGGGGTTGGGGGGTGGAGAGTGTGTGAGAAGTAATGGGAGCTGACAGCACTGGGATGGATGGGTCACCTCTGTGCTCTGTCCCCTTTCCAGGGTTATAAGATCCTTTCCTCCTGGAAGGGGTGGAGTGGGAGCTGATGCCAATTTAGTGGTCTCAACTGGATGTCTCTCCCTTCCTGGAAGGCCTGGTGACATCTCTCCTACCATTGTGATTATCAAGAAAGAATTCACTAGGATGATTATCTAATCAGGGAATTAGCCTTGGTTCATGCGGCAAGCATGAGGAGACTCAAAAAATCTAACAGAAAAAAAGGTCCGTATCAGGAAATAGCACCAGTAGTCATACCCTGACTGATTATTACACACACACACTATTAAGATTTGGGGCAATTATTTGTAAACAATCATCCAATATAATTGGCAGATATTTATCTTGAGCACCTACTCCACTTTAAGCTGCCAATTTCTCCTACTTGATTTCTTCCCTTCCAGTCACTGTACTAATTTCTTGGTTATGGTCTAGGGGCCATTTGATTCCAAATTCCCTGTGGTGCTTGTTAAAAGTTTAGATTTCTGAGCACCACCTTAGATCTATGGCATCAGAATCTACAGGGAGTGAAACCAAGGAATCTGAATTCAAAATATTTTTATTAAGAAAATTTCAAACATATTCAAAAAGTAAAGAGAAAGATATAATGAAACACCTGCCATGGATTTGTCACCAGCTTTAATTATTATCAACTCCTGGCCAATATTATTTGATGAATATCCTCTCCCCAAATTATTCTGAAGCAAGTCCCAGATACCATATCATTTCATCTGAAAATATTTCTATCTCTAAATAATAAAGACTTTTTAAAACTTTAAATACAAATATTATTTCTTTAAAAATTAAGAATATTTTTTATACCAAACATCTAGTCAGTATTCAAATTTCCCGTGTTGCCTCACAATTTTCTGAATCAAAATCTGAGTAACTTTCCTGCATTTCTATTGGCTAATACATCACTTAGCTCTTTTTTTCTTTATCACTCTTTTCCCCCTCTGCTTCTTATTTGTTGAAGAAATTGGGTTGTTTGTCCTGTAGAGTTTCCCAGAGTCTGTATTTTGTTAGTTATATCTTTGTGCTATCATTTAATATGTTCTTTGACCCCTGTATTGTCTTTAATTTATATAATAATGTTATATAATAATTAAATTTACAATTTATTATGTACTTTACTTACAATTATATAATAATTAATAATAATTTCCTTATTACCATTGAAATGTAAAACCTTGATCAGATTTGGATGTGATATTTTTGTTGAGAATACTTCCTAGGTGGTGTGAAGTATTGAATACCTCCATCTGGGGGCACTGCATGTCTGGTTGTGTTTTTATAATATTAGTAGCTATTGATGAACATTGCTCAGTTCCATTAACTCATTGGGGACTCCAGTTCTTTATTTTTAAAGCAATCCAAGTAAATTTTACACACCTTTAAACTCAAGGGTTTTGCTTTAGTCCTTTTTCCATTCTGCTTGCACAATTACCTTATCTTACCTTATTTGCCCTGTAATAAACTCTTCTAATAACAGATTGAGGTCAGCAAAACAACCCTTTGTCATGTGGGAAGACCACATTAGTGTTGTATTTATCATTACTTTTTAAACTTAAATATGAAATTAATATGATCAATACTTCATATATGAATCCATGAAAATACTGAATAAGATTTGTAATTAGGTGCACATATATTTGGGGAGTAACTCAAAAAAATTTGATGGTATGCATGATCCAGAAGGTTGGGACACTGTAGCCTAAAGAATGGAGCTCGCATCATTGAGCTTGTCAGATAGGTACCATTCCCCCAGCTTTATTTCCCACCACTGTCCGTTCCCTCACATCCTGTGTCGTAGAGACACTGGACTTCAGCCACTGCTCAGTATTTCGTGTTCTTTCACACCTCATCATCAATGCATGTGCTTGCTCTGTGCCTGTATTGCCCTTCTTCCAGTTCAACACCTGACAAGTCCCTCTCTATTGAAGCTTAGCACAAGTAAGAACTTTTCCCTTCAAGCCCTAATGAACATAGTGCATATCTTCATTCTGGCTTTTATCTTTTGGCAATTTAATTGTTCTTTACATGTTTGTCTTTCACTAAGAATGACATCAACATGAGCAGAGGGGCTGTGTTTTTTGGCTCTATATATTTTGTCTCTGTGTATTCTTCTCTGTATTCCTAGCCCAGGATCTGGCACATAGGGTATATACTTAGAACATGTTAAGGATGATGAAGAAAGGTAAGATTTGAGCTTGATATGGAAAAGCAGAGAGAAGTAAGGCACAGAAAAGAGATAATTGTGAAAACAACAAGGTACATTGGGGGATAGATAAGTTAGGATTCTTGAGGTTTAAAGCAACAGAAACTAGCTCTGTCTGTAAGAAGGACAATGGAAATGTATTGGAATAACATCAGTGGCTTACAGAATCATCAGAAAGCTGGAGGACCAGGCTTAGAAAAAGGTAGGAAGCAAACATACTTCCCCAAAGCCTAGAAGCAAGCAGCGCAATAGTCTTTCAGCCAGAAGAATCTAGCCAGGATGCTGCTACAACTGCCATAGGACTCAGCCAATGCCACCACCACCACTGTAAGTGAATTCCAATGCTTATCTATCTTTGCACCACTCACTTAGTAGTCATTCTCTTGGATGGGAGCATCTGATTGGCTAAGGCTAAGTCCATGCTCATACAATGGGAGCAAGGAGGGAAGAGATGGTGCATTTGACCCTGTCTCCCACCAGGAATAACATAATGGGAGGATTCTCCCCCAGATAAGAAGGTGAGGTGGTTGAACTGTGGGATAGCCAAAAATAAAAGTACACTTTACTTTAAAAATAAGTAAATTACATTGACATTAAGGCAAAGAATTCATCTAGGGGAATGGTGAGAGATAAGTCTAAAAAGATAGGTAGGAAACAAGGAGTATAGTTCCTCACTAAATATCTAGGCAAAATAATTTAGTATTTATGCTGTAGACAATGGAAGAGCTCCTGAGGTTTATCTCTAGAGGAGTAATATTATTAAAGGAATTATTTGGATGATTAAGGTGATCCCTTTTGGAATGCTGGATTAGACAGGAAGACACTGAAGGAAGGGAGATCAGTTAATGAGTATTTGCAATAGTTGAGGTTCCAGAGATTAGTCATTAATCCACAGTCTAGAAAAGTTGAGTTGGAGCCTCAAATATCAAAGATAAAAGCAGATACTAAGCCTGTATCAAGAGCCAAGCACTACAGACCAGAAAAAAAAAGTAAAGGGGAGACAGGAGACCAGACTTAGAAAGTCTCCAAGGAATTTTGCTAAGTGGACTGCTGCTCTCTGCACCTGTTGTTTCTTATTTAGACACAAGTGCTTCTACTCCTATCTGGGGATACCTTGAAGGCATCTCATGGCCTCTACCAGGTATTAGTGGAGATTGGGATAAGGGCTGGGTAGGAAAATGTGATGAATGATAGACTGATGGTATTACTAACAAAGATGTGGAGGGAAATGTGAAGGACAGGTCTGATGGAAAATGGTAACTTCCATTAGTCTAGGTACATAGAGTTTTGGATACTAGAAAGGCCTGATGTAGAAATATCTGCAGGAAATTGGAAAAGCAAGTTCACATCTCAAGAAGTGGTTTAGGGTGTGGGATGGTTGGCCCTTCTGGTTCATTCCTTTGCTCTGATTCTATAGCACTGGGAAGATATACTTAGTATTTAACCATGGAAGCAACAGTGAAGTCAGTCATTTAGATACTGGTTAGTACCATGGAATACATACATCTTCCCCAAAACGATTCCCTTGAGATCTCTAGGACATCTTGTGAAGTCTGAAGCTAGCTCCCCCAGCAGCCATGCTGATTTGGGGGGAACTTTCTAAGGACTTCTGCAAATGCCTCATTTGCAGAATGTTGCCTAGGCTCATATCAGGAACAGATGGTGATTATTTAGCATACAAGGAGATGCCCACAGATTGCTCTTTTACCCAAAGTCACCTTTCCTGATTACCAACTTACCAACTTCATTAGCAGATTTTCTGCCTTAAAATCTGGTGGGACAGGCCCATGCCATTCTGGCTCAGTTTACCCAGAATCAGAAACAATACAACTCTCCTTCCACCAACATTGGTGCATTTTCCTCTGTCTCCTTCCTGTGTGTTGTCATGTATTTGCACACACCTCCACCTCAATGCTAGCTACACCATATTGCAATTTACCCACCTGTGTGTCTGTCTTTCTTGCTTGCCTATGAGCTCCAGGAAGGCAGGGACTTACTTATATGTACATTCCCTCTCTTCTCTTTTCCCTCTCAGTATAGTGGTAGGCAGAGATTAGGTACTCAATGAATTCTCAGTTGAATGGACCTTATATAACTGCCTCAGGGTTGCTTTAAACTGCTCATCCTGAGGCAACAGGCAAGAAGCATTTGCATCATTATTTGCCCTATTAGCTCAGTTTTACTTGGGAAAAAAGTCATAAGCACATTGAAAGATCAGACACTTTTACACCTCTGTTGTTTAAAAGGAATAATTTATCTCTCTAATTTTAATCTGGCTCTCTACATCCCTCTGAATGACCTATTAAAAGCTGTGCTCTGTTTTTGCTTTTCCCATCATCTTCCACAGTCAGATTGCTAATCTCCCTGAGACCTTTCTTGCTAGAACGGTCTGAGGCCCTCATGCTCCCTGACCCCACGCTCCCAGGGGCACTGCTCTTCCTTCCATTCCTCAAACTCAGACCCTCGTCTGGGAGTGGAGGCTTGTGTTAAGCACCTTTGTTCTTTACAGGGCCTTGGAAACACTTCGAACCCTGGAGCCTGAGAGGGGAGTTGCTTATACCAGCTGAAACAATCACAGGATCCAGACTGGAGACAGAGGAAAAAAAAAAAGAAAAAAAAAAACCTCTGCCCCCATTCAGCGGGCTCTTCATTCAGCCTGCGGTGGTGCAGGGTGGCTTGGTTTGTGAATCCAGTTAGCAGCAGCATTCCTGGAAAACTGGCCCATTGCTGAGCTTTCTCGTGAACTTCATCCACCTGTCATGCTGGGCCTTGGAGGGGAGCCAGGACAGGCAGGAAATAATAGGCTGCAGGATACCGGTGTGTGTCAGTGGCCCCGACCCTCCCATTCCTGAACACAGATGAGCCAGAAGCCTGGGAGGTGTCACCGTGCTGAGGATGGGCTCAGGAGGCCACAGAAAGACTGGCAGAGGGCAGGGGAGGCCCAGAAGGCATGACAGAGCTTTCGACTCATAGTGGGCCCCTCTTCAGGATTGCGGAATCATCCCTGCAGGGAAATGGCTCTGGCTCTTGCTCAGACACATCCTTTTGTTCTCATTGACCTCATCCTGCATGCATCAGGCCCAAAGGAGAATGTCTGGGTCCTTCCCATCTCCACATCCCCCCTCCCCTTGGCCTCTCTAGTTGGTCAGAGAATGGGCTACAATGACATCAACTGGCTAGAATTACATAAAACTTCCCTTTTCAACTCCCAGACTCCTGGATTCATACTTTGTTTTGTTTTTAATTTCCAAATGATTTCCCTTTGTCCAGCTGGGTTTCCCCACTCCCCACCCCTATCTCCGTCAATTTTAATTTCCTATTTTCCATTCGCAGGTTTCAGGCAACGAGGTGGAAGAAACATGTGTTCTCAAGGAGCTCTAACTCATGAAGACAACCGACACTGGGAAAATTGAAATATTTTACTCTAGAAGCAAAGAACTCTTAGGTGTCTGGTGGGGTGGTATTAACTCAGCGTCAAGCTTGTTGTTCTGGGAAGAAAGAGGTTTCAGATGTTTCCTCCTCCTCATAAGCCTTCTTACAGCCAATTCCACTGTGGGTGATGAAGGTGGGGAAAATGGACATTTACCTGTGCTTCTGGATTCTGAGGATGAACCACCTGCAGGTGCCATTCATAGATTTGAAATTAGCAAGATCACAGGCCAGAGTGTCTCAAATTCTAATGTGTCTGTGAATCACCAGGGGATCTTGTTAAGATGTTGCAGGTTGAGGTAGGGGCTGAGAGTCTGCATTTCTAATTGGCTCCCAGTCTATATAGATGCAGCTGGTTCTCAGGCCACAATTTGAGTAGCTAGGTTACATTTACCTTTTTGCTTACCTGGCAATCTGCTTTTTGGAGATTTATCCCAAAGGAACATGGATAATAAAGCTGTACTGGGGCAGGAAGTAAGATTGTGTGATGGAAAGAGGACTAATTGGGAGCAAAGAAACCGGTGTCATGTTCCAAGTTATGCAACAAGCTAACTGGGTTCGTTTGAATAAGCTATAACCTCTCTGAGCTCCAAGGAAGTGGTTAAACTAGGTTGGCGAGTTCCCAGACGTTTCATATGGGACGTGTGTTTGGAAAGCTCTCGCAAACAACAGAATAACCCATGTGGTCCTATCATAGACAAACGGATGATTTCCATTTATCTTTTTGAAAATTTAGAAAATGCACCAGGGCATAAACAGGAACACCTGTTTGGCAACCTCTGGATTTGATGGTGTCCAATCTCCCTTGTTAAACTGACATCCTATGATCCCAGTAACAAGCATAAAAGGGAAAGAGGGATGGATTTTCACTGTGTATGAAGTATAAATTTCTATCGGCAAAGGCTAGTTTAATCCTTGATACGTTATTGGGAAGGTTTAATGCTGGATACATTATTGAGGGAAAACATTGACTCTCTTTACCTAAAAATCATTAGGAAAGAATAGGAAAGTATCCCAAGCTAGGCTGTTGAAAGGATGTTTCTGCCAAAAAGCAAGAGAAGTGACTGTGTGATTGTAAACGTTCTGAGTGGCACCTGCCTTGTGTTTCTCAGTTAGAGACCCAGCATGAGACAGGGGGCACACTCAAATCAAGATGATTCGAGGAAGATACATAAAGGGACTATTTTCAAAGGTATGGGTGGGCTTCCTCAGGGATAGTAGCCATCCAAGGCTAAAAGGTATGGAAGAAGAGGCAGTCATGAAATCCTAGAAGGAGAAACATTTGTAGAGATGACCAACTTGAGCGGAGCTGTGGCCGACTGGAAGCAACTTGCAGGAATGGAGGTGGGAAATAATACCAGGACCTCACTCTCTTCCTTCCCTCTAATCTCCTGAAAGCACGTCCCAGTGACCACACCCATGGAAGCCAGAGGAGTTCCTGAAGTCAATTCCTGGGGCAGAGAAAAGAGGGAGTAGGGAGGTAGGGTCAGAGAGTGGGTCTCAAGGAGCAACTGGAAGGTGTTAGACACACTCATAAAGTTCCTTGTGCACAAATGATTGATAGTACAAGATATTCTGTTTATTTCAGCTCAATTTTGCCTTTAAGTTGAGCTACCAAGGCCAGAAATATGGTCCAAATCTGTATGCCTTCCAAATTTATTTTGAGGAATTCTAAAAAAGTTTGGTCCAAAAAGATAATGCTTAATAGTATCCCAACAATTTTCCCATCTATTCTATTATTTATCCTTGTCATTGTTTTAATAAATGATATTTACACACTAGACATATCTTCTTAGTTTTTGTTATCTTCTCATTGATAAACTAACAAAATTTTCACAAACATTTCTTATCAATGTCATATAAGGTCATCATTTGAAATTTGCCTTTTTTGGTTTCTCTTGTTTCTCTCCCTACATAGTGTTTTCTCTTTCCTTATGATTTTACTTTTCTAATTAGTTATTCTTTTCTTTTTTCATGTTAATAGGTTTTAGTATTTCTGTTGTCTTAGGTAAACTTATGGACTACTTAGGCATACTTATACTCTGGATATAAGTTCTTTGTCAGATATTTGGACTCCAAATAACTTTTGCCACTGCCTTCCTTTTAACTCGCTTGTGTCTTTTGAGGAAAACAACTTCTTAATTTTAATAAAGCCCATTTGTCACTATTATAAAAACTTTTGTGACCAGTTTAAGAACTCTTCATCATTAAAAATCATGGAAATATTTTTCTATTTTCTGCAAACTCTACTAGTTTACCCTTCACCCTGAAGTCCATGATCCATCTAACATTTCTGTTATATATTGTGTAAGATAACAGTTCTTTTTGTAAAAAAAATATGGATATTCAGTTGATCCTTCTCTACTCACGCAATTAACAATTCTTCCTCCCACAGTAGTGCATTCACACCTTTGTCATGAACTAGATGACTGCATGTAAGATATGGGTCAACCACTGGATTTTCCATTCTGTTCATTATTTTCTATCCTTGTTCCCATATCAAGCTCTTCTAATTCCTGTAGCTTTATAATAAGTCTCCATATATATTCTCCAATTTGTTCTTCTTAAAGGTTGTCTTAGTTCTTGGCCCTTTGCATTTTCAAGTATATTTTTCAATGAGCTTGTCAGTTCCACAAAAATATAAGCTGGAAGTCAGATCAGAACTGTATAAAGTCTATAGATTAACCTGGAGAGAAATTGTCACATTACTGTGACATTCGACTCATGATTATCATATATGCTTATATTTATTTAAGTCTTTAAGTCTTTTCTGTGAAGTCCTTTACATGTGTTTTGGTATCAAGATTACACTGTCCTCCACTATAAAACTCTTAGAGGAAAACATAGGAAGAACACTCTATAACATAAATCACTGCAAGATCCTTTTTGACCCACCTCCTAGAGAAATGGAAATAAAAACAAAAATAAACAAATGGGACCTAATGAAACTTAAAAACTTTTGCACAGCAAAAGAAACCATTAACAAGATGAAAAGACAACCCTCAGAATGGGAAAAAATATTTGCAAATGAAGCAACTGACAAAGGATTAATCTCCAAAATATACAAGCAGCTCAGACAGCTCAATATCAAAAAAAAAAAAACAAACAAACAACCCAATCCAAAAATGGGCAGAAGACCTAAATAGACATTTCTCCAAAGAAGATATACAGATGGCCAACAAACACATGAAAGGATGTTCAACATCACTAATCATTAGAGAAATGCAAATCAAAACTACAATGAGGTATCACCTCACACAGGTCAGAATGACCATCATCAAAAAATCTAGAAACAATAAATGCTGGAGAGGGTGTGGAGAAAAGGGAACCCTCTTGTACTGTTGGTGGGAATATAAATTGATATAGCCACTATGGAGAACAGTATGGAGGTTCCTTTAAAAACTAAAAATAGAACTACCATATGACCCAGCAATCCCACTACTGGGCATATACCCTGAGAAAACCATGATTCAAAAAGAGTCATGTACCACGATCTTCATTGCAGCTCTATTTACAATAGCCAGCACATGGAAGCAACCTAAGTGTCCATCGACAGATGAATGGATAAAGGACATGTGGCACATATATACAATGGAATATTACTCAGCCATAAAAAGAAACAAAATTGAGTTATATGTAGTGAGGTGGATGGACTTAGAGTCTGTCCTACAGAGTGAAGTAAGTCAGAAAGAGAAAAACAAATACCATATGCTAACATATATATATGGAATCTAAAAAAAAAAAAAAAATTGCTCTGAAGAACCTAGGGACAGGACAGGAATAAAGACGCTGATGTAGAGAATGGACTTGAGGACATGGGGAGGGGGAAGTGTAAGTTGGGATGAAGTGAGAGAGTGGCATGGACGTAAATACACTACCAAATCTGTAAAATAGATAGCTAGTGGGAAGGAGCTTTAGAGCACAGGAAGATCAGCTCGGTGCTTTGTGTCCACCTAGAGAGCTGGTATAGGAAGGGTGGGAGGGATATGCAAGAGGGAGGAGATATGGGGATATATGTATATGTATAGCTGATTCACTTTGTTATACAGCAGAAACTAACACACCATTGTAAAGCAATTATACTCCAATAAAGATGTTAAAAAAAAAAAAAAGATTACACTGTCCTCATTAAATGAGTTGGGTAGTGTTCCCTCTTTATTCACTGAAAAAAAAATCTGTTTCTCTCCCACATATTTTTGGTAGTATTTGTGTGAGTACTTTGTCTTTTTTTTTTTTTTCATTCATCTTCAAGTTATGTCTGTTCTACCTGGTGCTATTTGCTGATGGTTCCCAGAGAGTTATTTCAGACTATCAAGAATTTTCCTAGAGTATTCTCTAACACAATACACAAAAATAAACTCAAAGTTGATTAAAGACCTAAATTAAAGGCCAGATACTATAAAACTCTTAGAGGAAAACATAGGCAGAACACTCTTTGAAATAAATTGCAACAATATATTTTTGTATCCACTTCCTAGAGTAATGGAAATAAAAACAAAAATAAACAAATGGGATCTAATGAAACTTAAAAGCTTTTGCAGAGCAAAGGAAACCATAAACAAAATGAAAAGACAACCCACAGAATGGGAGAAAATATCCGCAAACAATGCAACTGACAAGGGATTAATCTCCAAAATATACAAACAGCTCATGCAGATCAATATCAAAAAAACACAAGCAACCCAATCAAAAAATGGGCAGAAGGCCTAAATAGACATTTCTCCAAACAAGACATACAGATGGCCAACAAATACATGAACAGATGCTCAATATCATTAATAATTAGAGAAATGCAAATCAAAACTACCATGAGGTATCACCTCACATCAGTCAGAATGACCATCACCAAAAAGTCTACAAACAATAAATGCTGGAGATGGTGTGGAGAAAAGGGAACACTCCTGCACTGTTGGTGGGAATGTAAATTTGTACAGCCACTATGGAGAACAGTATGGAGGTTCCTTAAAAAACTAAAAATAGAACTACCATATGACCCAGCAATCCACTGGGCATATACCTTGAGAAAACCAAAGTTCAAAAAGATACATGTATCACAATGTTCACTGCAGCACTATTTACAATAGCCAGGACATGGAAGCAACCTAAAAGTCCATCGACAGATGAATGGATAAAGGACATGTGGCACATATATACAATGGAATATTACTCAGCCATAAAAAGGAACGAATGAGTTATTTTTAGTGAAGTGGATGGTCCTAGAGTCTGTCATACAGAGTCAAGTAAGTCAGAAAGAGAAAAACAAATACCATATGTTAATGCATATATATGGAATCTAAAAAAGTGGTACTGATGAACCTAGTGGCAAGGCAGGAATAAAGACACAGATGTAGAGAATGGACTTGAGAACATGGGGTGGTGGGGGAAGGGGAAGCTGGGACGAAGGGAGAAGCTAGCATTGACATATATACACTACCTAATGTAAACTAGATAGCTAGTGGGAAGCTAGCTGTGCTTAGCACAGGGAGATCAGCTCAGAGCTTTGTGACAACCTAGAGGGCTGGGATAGGGAGGGTGGGAGGGAGGCTCAAGAGGGAGGGGATATGGGGATATATGTGTATATATATAGCTGATTCACTTTGTTGTACAGCAGAAACTAACATAACATTGTAAAGCAATTATACTCCAATAAAGACGTAAAAAACAAAAAGGGCAGAAAGCGTAAATAGACATTTCACCAAAGAAGACATAGAAATGGCCAAAAAGCACATGAAAAGATGCTTAACATCACTAATTATTAGAGAAATGCAAATCAAAACTACAATGAGGTATCACCTCACATCAGTCAGAATGACCATCACCAAAAAGTCTACAAACAATAAATGCTGGAGAGGGTGTGGAGAAAAGGGAACCCTCTTACACTGTTGGTGGGAATGTAAATTTGTACAGCCACTATGAAGAACAGTATGGAAGTTCCATAAAAAACTAAAACTAGAGCTGCCATATGATCCAGCAATCCCACTGCTGGGCATATATCCAGAGGAAACCATACATGCACCCCAATGTTCATTACAGCACTATTTACAATATCCAGGACATGGAAGCAACCTAAATGTCCATCGACAGAGGAATGAGTAAGAAGATATGGTACATAGGTACAATGGAATGTTAATCTGTCATAAAAAATAATGAAATAATGCCACTTGCGGCGACATGGATGGACCTAGATATTATCATATTAAGTGAAGTAAGTCAGACAAAGACAAATATCATATGATATCAGTTATATGTGAAATCTAAAAAAAAAATAATAATACAAATGAATTTATTTCCAAAATGGAAAGAGACCCACATACACAGAAAGCAAACTTATGGCTACCAAAGGGGAAGTGTGGGGGGTGGGGGATAAATTAGGAGTTTGGGATTAACATACACACACTACTATATATGAAACAGGTAATCAGCAAGGACCTACTGTATAGCACAGGGCACTACTCAATATTCTGTAATAACCTACATGGGAAAAGAATCTGAAAAAGAATAGATATATGTATATGTATAACTGAATCACTTTGCTGTACACCTGAAACTAACACAACATTGTAAATCAACTATACTCCAATATAAAATAAAAAAAATTTTTAAAAAGGAATTTTGCTGGGACTTTCCTGATGGTCCAGTGGTTAAGACTTTGCTTTCCAACGCAGGGGGTACGAGTTTGATCCCTGGTCAGGGAGCTAAGATCCTACATGCCTCATCGCCAAAAAAACAAAACATAAAAACAGAAGCAATATTGTAACAAATTCAATAAGGACTTTAAAAATGGTCCATATCAAAAAAAAACTTTAAAAAAATTCCATATCCAGTGTTGTGTTTCATCTGGTCTTAACTCAGGAATAAGATGTAGAGGTATACAGTCTCCTTTGAGTGTCTACTTGCTAGTTTTCTTCTTAAGGTAACTGAGACCTTAGTCTCAGAGCCTCTCTGGAGACTTATTTGGATACTACTAATTTATAAAGAGTAGGCAAATCAAGTGGTGTGTTGCCCTTCTGTTCCTTGACCTTCTCTGGCCTCTCCTAATTATCCTTTTTCAGGGGTTCCTCAACCTACTTTCCTGTGACTGTATTTTTTTCGTGAAGTTGTGTTACATATTAACTTTAGGGTGAGTGACATTTGGTCCCATCTGAAGCACATCTCTTGGGGGTTCCCCAAAGTTTCTGTCCTGTTGATGGCACTCTTTCCTAGTTTCAAACACTCTTGAAGATTTTTCCATCTTTTCATTACTCCATTGGATATTTTGATGAAAACCTACAGTGAAGAAGAAAGTCGGTGTGCAGTGAGCACAACTTCTTTGTACTCAGAAGTCAAGTTGGTCCTGTACCATCTGAATTTGTTCATTACCAACATTATTATCATTAAAGATTATTACATACCAGCTACCATTTATTGAGTTCTTACACATGTGCTCAAGACTATGCTAGTGTGTTACACATTTTTTTCATGTAATTCTTACAAATAACCCTATTAGACAAGTATAATTGATTTTTTGTTGTTTGTTTTTATTTTTGTTTTTTCTCTCTCTGTGTCTATCTAATGTTATAAACTAAGATTCAGGAAAATAAATTGAAAAGACTTAAGGTCAGTTTCTCCTTTCTAGGGCTTTATATCAAGCCCATTAATTCTAGGAACTGGAATTATTGAAAATATGGCCTATATTCTTCCAAACTCAATCATCAGAGTTAGTACCATGCACTCATTTTGTAGCTAGGCAATAGAGCGAGGGATAATTCAGGTATCAAATCCTCATAAAAATAAATAGATTTTAGTGTCAATTAATTTCCAGGAGAGACATGAGTAACACATAGCTGCTGCCCTCCAATAGCCTACAGGCTAGTGAGGTATGAGAGACAAATGCCAACAGGTCAGTACATTTCAGTGCTATAAATGGGAACACAGTGTTGGCATAAGGCTGGTCAAGGAGGTTTAAAGTGAATCACAAGGATGAGCGAAAGTTAACTGGGCAATGAGATGGGAGAAGATGATCTAGACTAAGGAAGAATGTGTACAAAACTACAATATTGAGAGAGAGCAGGGTACCACTAAGGAATTGCAAGTAATTCCGTGGGTCCTGAGTGCAGAGGGTTAAGGGTTGGGTGAGGGAGGTGATCTTGAGATCGTAGGGCAAGGGTCAGTAAACTAAGGCCTGCAGAAGGGCCAACCATTTTTGTAAGTAAAGTTGTATTGGAACACAGCCATGCTGATTTGATTTACAAATTGTCTAGGGCTGTTTTCTTACTGTGGTGGCCAAGTTGAGTAACTGCCACAGAGACGATTTGGTCTGAAGAGCAAAAATATTTACTATCAGGCCCTTTACAGAAAAAGTTTGCCAACCACTGCTATAGGGGTATGAAACAGAGAATGATGATCTTGGAAAGCCATACTAAAGAATGTAGACTTCATTCAGAGGAGCAACAGAAAGGCTGATGAAGGATTTTAAGCAAGGGGATGACATGCTAATTAGATTTGTGTTTTAGGAAAATCAGTTTGGCTGCATATGCAGAATGGATTGGAGGGTGCGAGATTTATAGAAGGGGTACCAGTTAGAAATGTATTGCAATAATCCAGACAGGTGAAGACTGTGGCCTGAACTAGTGTATGCCCAGAACCGTGATAGAAGGTACTTACGGAAGATCATAGTAAGTAGTATTCTCTTTTCTTAGATTTTCCTTCTGTGACCTCTCCTCTTCTTTGTTCCTCCTTTCCTGTACCTTTCCCTCTCTTCCTCCACATTTTTTTCCAGTGTGATCATTCTTTACCCTTTTTTAACATCCTATTCACATTTGACACTATACCCCTTGTCAAGGTCAAGCAAGCAGAAACCAGAGCTCTGTGTGTCTGAACTTCTGTAGTTGTGCTGTTGCTCTAGGGGCTTATCTCTTCCCAAATCTTAACCACTGAATTAGGGCATATGAGCCCTCATGACCTTCCTCTTTCTTTTCACCTTAGTTTCTCTACTTGGGCCACGGTAACAATTTTTGGATTCTCTCAGTATTTCACTGTTCACCCAATACACCATGTTGCTGCTGTCCCAGCATGCACCATTCACCATAAAATTCATAGTTTGAAGTTGAAAAGACTGTCTTCATTCTCCCAGTTTTTAAGTATGGTGATACTGAAGTTGAGCAGGTTAAATTACTTGCCCAAAGTCACAGCAAATTACTAGAAAACCAGGTTTCCCTTTCTTACATTGCACTCTTTCTAATTCCCTGCATGTAGCAGTTGTAAGTTCCTGTCCCAAATTAGGGAGATAAAATAGCAATCACCATTTCTGTTCTGTGATTCCTTCCAAGTTGATCACTCAAAAGAAGTTTGTAAATAGCTGTAGCTGTCCCAGCTACTTGACTATAAATAGATAATTTTCTTAAGAAATTCCACTGACTAGATTCAATTGCTTCATGATGCAACCCAGAACCCAATTATGAAATAAAGGTGAGGCTACTACCCAGGTGCAAATTATAGGTGATATTTTAACTTTGAAATATAAAAGTGTTATGGGATTTTATAACATTCCTTTGGTTTTCATTTCATATTGTTGTACCTTTTAAATATTCAAGCTCCCCAGATAAATCACTCACCTTAAAAAATGATGGTCTCATAACCCTCTGTCACTCACAAAAATGTCACATTTTTTACCATCATTTCACAGCAACTGATATTTTACCTCTGCTGCAAAAATGTCACACATGACACACTGAAACCAGATGCTGTCATTTTCATAGCACTAAGTTTGAAGAAAGATGTGTGTGTTATTGAAAGGCTTGATTCCTTCTAGTCAGTACCACAAGTAAGGTCTGTGGAGGACAACTATGAACCCCAGAAAATATCATGAATGTCAAGGGCATATTCACCAGGAGCAGGCACCTAAGGGACTCAATCTGGTTGTGGTCTTCGAAAGTGGCACTGTCCCATATAGCAGCCACTTGACACATGTAGCTATTCAATTAAAATTACTTAAAATTAAAAATTCAAATAGACAAAATGTAATAGGTGTTGGCAAAGATGCAGAGAAAGAGAATCCTTTTGTGCAGTACTGGTGGGATTGCAAATTGGTGTAGCCACTATGGAAAATAGTATGGAGGTTTCTCAAAAATTTAAAAGTAGAACTACCATATGATCCAGCAATTCTACTTTTGGGTGAAGGAAATAAAATTACTATTGCAAAGAGATATCTCTACCTTCATGTTCATTGTAGCATAATTTACAATAGCCAAGATATGGAAACAACCTGTGTCCATTGACAGTTGAATGGATAAAGAAAATGTTTTATATATATATATATACACACACACACACAATGGAATATATATATATATATATATATATATATATATATATATACACACACACAATGGAATATGATTCAATCTTAAAAAAGAGGAAATCCAGCCATTTGGGACAACATGGATGGACCCTGAGGTCATGGTGCTAAGTGAAATAAGTCAGACAGAGAAAGACAAATACTATGTGATCTCACTTATATGTGGAACCTAAAAAATCAAACCCATAGAAGCAGAACAGATTTGTGGTTACAGAGGCTGGGGGTGGGAGGCAAATGGGTAAAGGTGGTCAAGAGGTAAAAGCTTCCAACTGTAAGATAAATAAGTTCTGGGGATATAATGTATAGCATGGTGACTATAGTTAACAATACTGTATTGCATATTTGAAAGTTGCTAGATCTTAAAATTTTTCATCACAAGGAAAATAATTGTAACTATGTGAGGTGATGAATGCCAGTTAGACTTACTGTGGTGATCACTTTGCAAGATATACATATATCAAAACATTATGTTGTACACCTTAATCTAATTAATATGTCTATATCTCAATAAAACTGTAAAAATAAAATAAAATTTATTCCTAAATAATCTCATAAGTTTTGTCAAAAAAATTCCATTTCTTAGTTGCATCAGCAACATTTCAAGTCTTCAATGACCACACGTGGCCAACAGCTGCAGTACTGAAGGGGAAGATATAGAGCATTCCCATCATTACAGAAAGTTCTATTGAACAGTGTTGTTAGAGAAATGCAGGAGAGAGAAATGAAATGAATGACTCTGTAGGAAGGGAAGCCTTCAGCAGGCTTGGCCACAGCACGAGGAGTGAACCATTGCAGCACGGCACAGCGGCTAGGAAGAGACGTGAATTCGAGTCTAGTCTCAGCCTATTAGAAGCTGTATGGTTTGAACAAACTGATTAACATCTCTTCCTTGCTTTTCTTCTCTATAAAAGGTAGATACTGATTGATTCTACTTTCCTATAGGCTTGTTTTGAGAATTCCATGAGACCATGTATGCAAGGGCTTAGCATGATGCCTGGTACATTGTGTGTGCTCAGGAAATGATAGTGCTGGGCTGAGGGTGAGGTCATTTCATCAAACAACCACTGCACACTGAAGTCTTTCCATCTGGTAGCTTGGAATTACTCTGAGTGCAGAAGAAGCCCTCTCTCAGGACCCAAGGAATCTTGGAATTTAAAAAAAAATTATCAGGAGGTAGGTGAAGAGGAAACAGCAGTTGGTGAGCACAGTATCAAAAAAGGATTTCAATCAGCATCAGGCAACAGAAACCCAACTAACTTGTGACTTAAACCAGTGAACCAGTAAGAGGTTTATTTGTCGAGGAAATTAGGCTGTCCAAGGCTCCTCTGAATTCCTGCTCCACCATCTCTAGTGCATGGCTGTCATCCCCACAATTGCAACATGTCAGTTGCTCCTCCAAGCAGTGTGTCTATATTCCCGGAAGGATCAAATGGACTTCACCTTTTTATTTAAGAAAGGGTGTAAACCTCTTCCAACGCACCTCCTCCATCATCTTTGACCAGAAGAACTCTGTGCCACCCTTAGAAGTAAGTTTGCTTTAGAATAAACCACATGAAGTTACCAATATTTCTGCATTTTTAACTGACAAAGAGTCAATTTCATATGGTTCAATCTAAGAGTTGGGCACACTGCCACCCTGAACAAAATTGGGGTTCCGTTGTAAAGAAAGAAGGAGAGCAGAGACATTGGGCAGGTAACTAACAGTGTCTGCAGCTAGTCCCCACCTCATACCAGGCA
Source organism: Balaenoptera acutorostrata (assembly GCF_949987535.1). Taxonomy (NCBI): domain Eukaryota; kingdom Metazoa; phylum Chordata; class Mammalia; order Artiodactyla; family Balaenopteridae; genus Balaenoptera; species Balaenoptera acutorostrata. The sequence goes on from NC_080083.1 coordinate 29,046,141, forward strand.
CCTTTGAGTCTTGCAGCCCCTGATGGCAGTGGTTGCATCACATCGGAGGGAAGGGACTAAAATCTGCTCAGCTGAAAAACATAGAGCTGGGATGGAATGCTCGACCTTTTGCCTCAAAGTACATGTGTACTCCACCACTTTCTCACAGAAAAAAAGCAAAAATGAAGAAGCCTCTTTATAAACAACACAAAGTTAAAAGAATACAAAAGTTTTGATCATGGCAGAGTTAAGTGTTGTACGACACTGCTTAAATCAGCCAGAGGTGCATGTTCTTTTATCAGAAGTATCAGTCACAACTGAGATGAAACAGAATTGTACATAAATGGAGGGAAAATATATTGACTCATTTTGTTAGAATTTAATTCAATATTTCCATGCTGCTTCCTTCCCTTGGGGGGAATGATTATCTGACTTGAAGCTGAAAGGACTAGGCAAGATAAGCTTAAAGACAATACTAGAAGAAAAGGTGGTGTCAGATTTTTTGTTCTGTTTTGTCTCTTTTACTTTTTTATTGTTTATTTTTCCCAAAGGAAGAAATGTGGATGCTGAAACAAATCTACAGAATTAAAAATACCTTGTCTAAGTAATATAAAACTACTCCCTCTATCTGGATTATTGAATTCCATGGTTCACCACCCATAAGACATATTTTTCATCCTCAGGGTTTTATTATTATTTGTTGATAATTCTCCAGGCTTTTTCCCCAGCTCTTTTTTGAGGTCCAACCGTGTGTATTCAGCTGCCTATTGGACATCCCTCTTGAAAGTCTCATAGAGCACCTCTCTGTCAACATATCCCAGACTGACTTCATGATCTTTCTCCAAAACAAAACAAAACAAAACACCCTGCTCTTCTTCTAGTTCATTTCCTCTTAGTAAATGACAATACCAATCACCCAGTTGCTCAGATCCCAAACCAGGAAGTCATCCTTGACTCTTCCCATTTCTTCATCCCTTTCATCTCCAATAAATCCCCCAAAGCCTGTCAATAGCACTTCCTAAACATGTCCCAGATTCAAGCAATAAGTTTACAATGTGCCAGGAAGGTTTTCTCCACAATAAGCAAAAATTTGTAAAGCTTAACTAACTAAAGGAAGCCACACTCCTAAGCTGAACCAAAGATGACCTGCTAGGAATGGTGCCATCTAGTTCCATCACTGATGCTCCATCTCCCTGGAGACCCTCTGAGGACCCTTTTGTCCACAAATGCCTGGCTGATTCCAGACTATGGAAGAACCCTACTTCTATTAAGGACCTGGAAGTGGATGGTATAAGTGATGAAGAATTAAATGTAGTCTCATTTCTTCCAAAGGAAACTTCCAGAGGACATTATGTCAGTCTTGTCACTACTATATCCCTAGCCTCTGGCAGGTGCCTGGAACATAGTAGGCACTAAGTAAATATTTACTGGGAGTTGGGGAATGAAAAAAGAGGGGGAAGAGTGCTCATTTCAATTCTTAATATTTAAACATTTTTAATGGTCATTCCAGTTTCTCACAAAAGGATTCTTCCTCTTGCCAATACCTGGGATACTTTGAATTCAACCCCAGACAGGAGTTACTTGGATAATTCTAGCCTTACCTGGGATCCAATTATTAGTTCACCTTCCTGCTATTATAACCTGGGAATACGTCTTAGTTCTCAAAATTGTGGTAGGCAATGGAGAGAAACCAGGCTTTGGACTCTCTGATTTGTCATTTATTACTTTTTTCAACTTACTTGATCCCTCTGTGCCTCAGTTATTTCATCTGAAAAGCGAGGTTGATAAATAAATTCCTTGTGGAATGCTTGGGATGATTCAATAAGTTAATATGAGTGAAGCCTGAGCAGGGTTTCCAGCACAGAGCAGATGTTCAATTAGCAGTGTTATGTCTCTACACTGCCCAGGAGATGAATAGTCCTAACATCTCACAACTGTCAGTCTTATCCAGGGCTTCTGCAAGTGTCTAGAAGTCACCACAAAACTCTCAACAATCCCCTCATTCTTCTTCTCAGGTTGTGTGGCCTGGCAGGATGGGAATACCTGCATGGCTCTAAATGGGTGGTTTTGGATACTTATGGTCCATGTCAAAAGTACGCTGTTGTGAAAATAAAAGCAATCACAGGCCTTTATATTGGTTCACCACCACAGCCCTATTGCTGAGTACACTCATTCCTTTATTCATGGAACGTGTACTACTGAGTACCTTACTATGTGACAACAGTGTGTCAAGGCCCTGGAATTGGTGAACAAGATAGACAGGGTGCCTGCTCTCAAGAGGCTGGCATTAGAGGGAGAAAAGCAGACAAATAAATGAATAAAGAAACTGAAAACAGTTATATGTGCAATGGAGAAATTAAAACCAAGATATGAAATAGTAATTGGGAGAGGAAGGGGCAAAAGTGGATGCAAGGGAACCACTCTGGAAGCCATTGAAGTAGGTGGGCCTCGAGATGGGGACTTAAACTGGAGCGATAGGTATGGAGATGGAAAAATGCAGATGGATTGAGGATATATGTTTAAGTAGAGTTGAAGGGACGTGCCGGTAGATTGGATGTGAAGGGTTGAGGGAAACAAAAAATCAAGGACGATGCCTCACTTTTAGCTTAGATAACTGGATCTTGCCATTTACTGAGACGAGAGACTAGGAAACGTACAGATTGAGGTGGAGAGTGACCAGTAGTTCTGTTTTGACTGTATGAAATTTGAGATCACTATTAGACACCTAAGAGGAGATGCATACTCAGAAAGTGAAGATGCAATTTCAATCCTCAAAATAGAGATGCAAATCCTTGGATATAAGGTGGATAAGCCATGAGAGTGAATGAGATTTCCTAGGCATCAAATATATAGATTAGGGGAAAACAAAAGGCTTTTGATTATGCCCAAGGTCTTGCCAACATTCAGAAAGTAAGCAAAGAAGGAATAGCTAGAAAACGAGATTGAAGAGGGTTAACCAGTGAAATAAGAGGGTTGGTATCACAAACGCCAAGGAAAGAGAGGTTTCCAAGAAGGAGGGAGAGATCAGCTGAATTGAATACTGATGAGAGGTAGATTAAAATAAAGACAAAGAAGTGACCACTGGAATAGGCAACAGATGATTTGGTGACTTTAACAAACTCAAGTCAATGGAGTCATGGGGACAAAAGTGGGTTATGGAGATAATAGGGGTGAAGTAGAGACCATAAGTAAAGATAAATACTTGAAGGGTTTTGCTGTGAAGTGGAAGAGTGAAATGGAACAATAATTGAAGGGGGTGTGAGCGGAGAAGGTGTTGTCATCCTGTTTTAAGGTGGGAGGCACTACAAAATGTACACTGATGGAAGAGTCTGCAGGAGAGAGAAAAATCAATAAGGCAGGGAGCTGGGTACATGAGAATTCTGTACTATCTTCCCAATTTTTCTGTAAATCTAAAACCACTCTAAAATAAAATATTTATTTAGGGAAAAGAAAAGACAATGAAGCAGAAGAAAGAGAACTCTCAAGAGCAAAATCTTCAAAGAGGGGCTGATCTCCAAAGCTTAAGCAGAGGATGGTAGAGTTGGCTGTTGGTCAATAGTGTTCATTTATTAGTGAATAACAATAATTTTATTACATTTTGGGGCTTACAAAACTTGCTTGCATTCACTCACTTTTATCATTATAACCTTGGGAGGAAGTTATTGTGATACTCTTTTTCATAAAATGAAGAAACTGATGCTCAGACAGATAAGGCCCTGGTTGAGAACAACACTCCCCATCAGCCAAAGAAATGTTGAGGGCAAAGCCCAGGTTTCCACAACACCTATTTGCTTGGTATGGGTTTGAACAAGTTGGCTTTGTCAGGTTTAATGCAAGTAAGGCATTCCACTAATGTTTTAGCTTGGGCCTCAGTTTCCTATGCTGCAGAATGAAAGAATACAACAAAACATACTTAGGGGTCCTTTGGCTCTAGATTGCTCTGGTTTTTAACTTTGTTGAATAGTTTCTTGTGATTAAGAGTGAGAAAAGTCAGGAGTGTCTGCCATGAAGACAAATGCATGAGCAGCAGAGAGAGGGATCTGAGGTCTCCATCACATGTTGTCCATTACATGTCACTTGGAGGGTCTGTTTACAGCAACACGCACTGTGTTGGAATCTTCCACGTTGCTCCATGAGGAGGTGTTGACAGCATCATCTTTGCTGTTCTGCATGTTTTCTGTGATTGTGAATAAAAATGCAATAATGCTGAGTCAGCCTCCTTTGCCCCTTCCCAGGGAACCTCATGAGGAATCAATCAAAACTCCATGTCTCCAAATAATAGATCATTCTTGAGAACTACTCACAAGTTCTCTTAGTTATCCAGTTACATTTTTTCAAGCTCTTATCCAATTTCTAGTCCTACTGTCAGCCTGAAAATGTGAGAAATTTGGGAGCACTTCCCCCTCCCATGACAATTATACTTCTAAAAGATTTTAGGTTTGTAGATATCAGGCAGCATGAGTCCTTTATTAATTCAAGTCAATTCAATAAGCATGCATTGAGAGCCTGCTAACATGCCAGGCCTCATGCTGGGCACTGGAAATAGAAAGTTGTATGAGACACAGTCCTGGAATTCAAAAGACTCAACTATTAGGCTAGTTTGAAGGCTCATTGTTGTGTGTAGGAACAGCAGCAATGTCATGCCTAATAGTCTGAGCCAGGGTACCATGATGACACATTTAATTATTTCCTATGTTCCTCATTATTTTACTTGCCAGCATCCCCCAAGATCTACCTTGCCTCCAGATTTCCAGTTGAGTTTGGTCAGTCGAGAGCACAGCAAGGAGATCAGAGGTTGGGTGGAATGTAGGGTCAGTATATTCATTCCCATGGCTCCCCACTTGTGGGGTCACTGTTGGTTGACAGCATCCTTCAGCTGTCAGGTGACCCCCTCCACACAGCTCTCTGCCTTAGGTCTTGGTGATCCCTCCATTACTCTGCCCCTTTGGATCCAGGGGTAAGCGGCACCCCTCTGCTACTAGCCCTGAGTACTCTGCCATTCATTTCTATGACTGGCTTGCTACTGTTGCCTATGACTTTGTAAACGGTTCCTTTTGTTCAACTTTCAATGACTTAACTGAATGTGCCCTCTGCTTCCCATGGGGACATGATTGATCTGCACATACATCATTTACGTTTGTCATAAACCAAGTTCCTTTTTATTTTATGCTGAGGCCCCTTAAGGATGAGCCTTTTGAGATATGTGTGAGAGAGCCAGAGCAATGAAGTCAGGAGGTCCCGAGTTCCACCTCTGGCTTTGCTACCTACTGGGGCATGAAGCTGGCCAAGTTAAGTAACATTTAAGCTTCAGTTTTTTCATTTGTAAAGTAAAGATGAAAATCTCATTGATTTCTTGTAAATATTAAATGAATAGTGTATGTATAGCATCTTATAGTTCCTGGAATAGGTGTTTCTGAATATACATTAATCTGCTTCACATTGGGGGTTTTGAAAGAAGTCTTGGTGTCCCTTTGTAGACTTCCTGAGGGAGGGTGAGATGCAGCTGCAAGGCTTCTGGAGAGGGCCTCTCTAGGTGTTGCCCCTGGAATTGATATGTCATTCCTCTCAAATTCTTGGGCTTTTCGTTTGCCTTCTTCTCATAACATGGTTCATATTTTGCCTTATATTTCAAATAACGAATATAATATTCAGTGTTTTATATTTAAAAACATTGAATATTACACAGGACTATTGTAAACTTTATTTTCCTTGGCAAGAGAAAAATTTGACTTTTTAAGTACTTTCTTTTCTTTACAAAGTTGTTTACTGTTTGTTATACCTAAGTAGATATTGATTTCAATAGATAGATAATATATACCTAGTATATATATTTAAATAGAAAGAGAGAGGAAAACTGTTTCCTTTTCCAAATTTAAAGAGTAATTTTATTGCTTTGTATTGTAAAAGTAATGCATGTTATCATAAAAAATGAAAGCAGTATAAACCAGAAAGGAATATAAATATCACCAAAATATAAATACCATAACACAAAGATGACCAATATTACCATTTGGGGGAACAGCAACCTCTCTATGTCTTTACGCATCTGTAAATACACACACACACACACACACACACACACACACACACACTCATGCAATATATACAAACAGATCTTTTTTTAACTTTTTATTTTATATTGGAGTATAGTTGATTAACAATGTAGTGTTAGTTTTGGGTATACAGCAAAGTGATTGAGTTATAAATATACATGTATTTATTCTTTTTCAAATTCTTTTTCCATTTAGGTTGTTACATAATACTGAGCACAGTAGGTCCTTGTTGGTTATCCATTTTAAATATAGCAGTGTGTACATGTCAATCCCAAATTCCCTAACTATCCCTCCTCCCACCCTTCCCCCCAGTAGCAGTAAGTTCATTCTCTAAGTTGTTTCTTTTTTGTAAATAAGTTCATTTGTATTATTTTTTTAAGATTCTGCATGTAAGCGATATCATACAATATTTCTCTTTGTCTGACTTACTTCACTCACTATGACAATCTCTAGGTCCATCCATGTTGCTGCAAATGGCATTTATTTCATTCTTTTTAATGGCTGAGTAATATTCCATTGTATATATGTACCACATCTTCTTTATCCATTTCTCTCTTGATAGACATTTAGGTTGCTTCCATGTCTTGGCTATTGTAAATAGTGCTGCTATAAACATTGGGGTGCATGTATCCTTTCGGACCATGTTTTTCTTCAGATATATGCCCAGGAGTGGGATTGCAGGATCATATAGTAGCTCCATTTTTAGTCTTCCAGGAACCTCCAAACTGTTCTCCACAGTGGCTGTATCAATTTATATTCCCACCAATATACAAACAGATCTTAATCACTATGGTATTCTGCCTGGTCTTGTGTCTTAAACTGCTTTAAATTAATCTATAAATATCTGGCAATCTCTTCAGCTAAGTCAAATTCTTCCTTTTTTTGATGTTTCATTGTTTGAGAGAAAGAAGAGATTCTTTCATCTTAGCTTGTTAGTGGGGTCACATAAATTACTTCCAGCACTTCTAGGCCATTTTCACCATCACCAAAGCAAATCCAGTTTTCTTTTCAATCTGGAGTTCATTGAGGGTTCCATATGATATCTATGGGTTGCATCACAATGTAATTGAACATGGTGTCCTCACTATGTAATTTCTCACTCAATATCTGCCCTCATCCCAGTGGAAGTCTAGGCACCCAGGTCCTCCGAAACTGAGGACTCAGAGCTGAGGGCAAGGCCTGAGGACCCACAGAGCTCTCCCCACAATTTCATTTGACATTTCCTCAGCTTCTCTCTGCCTCTTCTCCTGAGTTCTTGCAGCTTCATCAGGGCTGCACCATGCCATACTTAGATCTGGAATTCTGTCCTTTCTTTCTTTTCCACGAGAAATCCAATCATAAGAGTGTTGTAATATTTAACATCTTTACCCAAAATACAGGAATATCACAGGAGAATGATCACATTCCAGGTCTGCTTTGCCAGCTCCTTGGCTAAGTGCTTTCCTGCCCTGCTGCCTCCTGTCACCCACACTCTGGACACATGGCTTCCCCCCAACATGCTGCCCGTTGGAAGGAACATTCTAAGCTCCCTCTCCTGACCTCACTCTACTGCGTCTCTCACAAGGAGAAGACTCACCAGGTCAGCCCACCTTCCTCAGACAGGAACTCCAGTCAGTCACATGTTCTCCACCTTGTTACAAGTTCACCGTCTTTTAAAGGAGTCCCTTTAGTGTACCCCCCCTGCAGAAAGAAGTCTCTTTATCTACCAGGCAAGGCTCTTGAAGTTGAAATGCTTATAGGAAGTCTTCTAGGGATGTTTTCCTTATCTTCCCTTGGTGCTTCTTCTTCCTCCTTGGATCGCTGTATCTGCTTTCTACTCTCAACCTCTCTTCATAGATGGCACTCGCCATACCCGTGGCCAACCCTGCTGGGCTATGCAGGTCATGCAGATCTATGACCATCTAACTTCTGGGGCACTGTTGCCTCTTCTCTGTTATGACTGAAGCCATACTATCCTTTCACTTTCTTCTACCACTTTCTCTCCCGGTCTGCCTTTGTACACATTGCTGCATCAGATGCTATGGTCCCTCTCACCATCATTCCCCATGATTCCTATGCTAAATCACAGACAGAAGCACGTTTATTCCTCAGCCAACTCAAGCCATGGAAGCAAAGACTGGATTATCATTCTGTTTTATAGATGAGAACAAAAAAGTATGACTAATTATACCAGCAAATACATAACAGATTTTACCTCATAAAACACAGATGTCTCTTCTTATCCTGTTTCTTTTGCCTTTCTCCCCCTTTCCTTCTTCCTTCCTTCAAACTAATATTCACTGGACTTAACTCTGAGCCAGCCACTGTGGATAAAATGGCAAACAAAATAGATATGGTCCCTATTCTCAAGTGATACATTACTACAGAGAGGTGAGCACTTTGAGGAAAACAATGATGTGCTTTGGGAGAGAAGGATAGGGGCCCTGATTTTGTCAGAGAAATCTTCCGTGAGCTGAGACCTAGAGCAGAATTTTTCCGTCTCAGCAGTATTGACATTTGGAGCCAGACAATTCTATGTTGTGGGTGTTTCTGTAGCAAGTTTAGCAGCCTCCTTGGCCATTACCTACTAGCTTGCCCTGGGGGTACAATCCCCTTCACATGAACACATACATTTGAGAACAACTGACCTAAAATGTGAATAAGTTAACAGCAATGGATGAGAGGAGTGTTTCAGACAGAGGGAACAGTATGTTCAAAGGCCTTGAGGTCAAGGAGCAGCACAGGAAGTACCAAAGTTGGAAAGAATCTGGGTGGCTGAGGTCACAGAGCAAGAGCAGAGGGGGACAGTATGAAGCTGAGGGTGAGCGAGGCCAGCTCACTTCTGGTTCTTTCTCACATACAAGACATCACCCACAAGCAAATGCAGGAAGGAGAAAAAAGATTTGAGAGATATTTAAGGGGTGATGTAAAGGATAAAAAATAGATGCAAAAAAAAAAAAGGTTATAGGACTTCAAGCTTAGACAATTGCTTATATTGTTTTATTATTAATTAAGATAGGAAATATCAGTGCAAAATGCAGGTTTAGGGTGTTAGGTAAGTGGGATGGAGAAATAGATTATTTTCCTTTCGGCATGTCGAGTTTGTGGCAACTGAGAACTATCCCGTTAAAGATGCTGGGAATATACCTGTGAAGTTCAAAAGAGAGATGGGAACTAGAGGGAGCTGATTTCCTGTGTTCAAATAGTCCTTTTAGCATAATTCCATTTATCCCTCTATAAAGAAATCATCTGTGTTTTTTCTACTCTAAGTTTTTAGAACCTTGAAGTCAGATACCTTGTCTTCATTGTATCCCCACTGCCTAGCACATAAAAGTTGCTTAATGAATGATCGTTGAACTTATGAATAGTTGTTGAACTTTGGGAATCATGGACTGGAAATATAATAAGTATTTGCTGAAGCCATGGGAGAAGTGAGATTGTTCACAATGACTAAGAAGACTAAGAAGGAACCCACTGGAATATGAACATCTGAGGAAGAGGAAGTGAAGCCCACATAAAGAAGATAGGGAGGCAGAGATAGGAGGAGAGTCAGAAGGGAAGGTTCTCTGAGTTTCGAAGAAGGAGAGGATTTTAAAAGAGGAGATTGTAGTAGTGTCAGTGCCTTAGAGATCAAACGGAATGGGGACCTAACCCTTTGATTTGGCCATTTGGAAATTAGCAAGTCATTGGTGACTCAAGCAAGAAAAATTATTATGAAAATAAATTTTATTAGATTCAAAATGATACAGTTAAGGAAAGACACATAATAAAAGTATGCTAATTTTTTATATGTTTAACAGAAATGTACAACTAATAGCTAGAAACACAAACTATGTTAAAGGGGGCTTTTAAAAAACACCATCATTAAAAATAATCATAGGTTGAGAGAAAGGAGCCAGTGAGATAAAAAGAAGATACAAGCAGGGATGTCTGTAGAGAAATTCTAAATATCTATACTCTTTCAATAAATTAGGATTTATAGAAAGTATACAGCATTCCCATTTGTATCTACTAGCCATTTAATATTTTTCTAGAAACCCTATTTTAGTCATTTTTTGGCCCATACTTCCCAAAATATTTAAGCTGCTAAATCACAATAGCCAGGGTCACTGAGATGTCTTTTAGTGTGATGTTGTTGGAGAGAACCAATCATTTCATAGACTCTAACGAGACTCATTACTAATGAAAACATTTCTCAGTCTTGTCTCACCCCTTGTGTTCTTTCTTGTAGCAATAAGAGGCTTCCAAGGATAAACTCCCAATATAATCATCACTGAGCCTTGTTTCAACGTGATTGCAAACAGCAGTCCATGTTATTGCTTACATCACCCAGCAAAAGGAGATGTCCATTGGGTTTTAAAATTATTATCAGTAATTTTTAAATGTTCTTAGGAATAATATTTTTACACTAAGATCATGACTGACTTCAAATCAGTCACTGCTCCATCTTAAACCTTACGTTTCACTGTTTGTCTATAAGTTTATTCCACAATATTTTGAAAGAATTGATTAATTGTAGCCAATTTTTGCACATTGCCAAACTCTTCCAGAATGTGCCTTAAATCTGGTTTGTAGATAATCAGCCAGCTTGAAACAAAATGACATCTGAGTGTCTCTTTTAAAATGCACTGAATAATAGCAAAAGCTTCCCTCAGTAATACTACCATGGTAATATTATTATTAATATTTTTAGCCCTCATCTTGTGATCCAGGACAAGTTAGTATGGTAAAGTCAAAATACTCTTTGGGGTTGACCTAATTGGACCTCTTTCCCATTTCTCTCTCTTCTGGGTAATACGGGTTGTTTTCCAACAATGTTTTATTTTGTTGGCTCAAAAGTAAACAACATTAAGCTCCTTACCATTTTAATCTGTTCCAGATATTAGTCTTATTTGAAATGAAGAGACTATTTTCTTCAACAGGATAAGGTTTGATTCATTCTGTTCTGAGTTTGGGAAAAAAATTAATTTTCACTCTTTTACTCTTAATGTTCAGTGAATACACACATTGCTTAATTTTTAAATTCTGAACTGGAGCATAAATTCTTCTGGAACAAAAGTACAGTGGATTTCAGGAGAAGTATGAGTCAATTTAGGATGACAAAACTGGGCTTTTCATGACCAGCCTGTGTATACTGTCTTTCTCTAATTTTAAATAGTTGACACCTTCCCCTCACCTACAGAGACCACCTGGGCTAGCACAGCACAAAGGTATCAGACGTTAAAGTTTTGGACCCATAGTTTAAAGCTAGCTCTCAGTGAACCAGAAATTGAAACACCCACTAACCCATAATCTAATCAACCCGCGAGCTTGGTCAACCTTCAGAATAATCAGACGTGTCATTGCTGCACAAAAAGCTGCTGTTAAATGTCAACCTTTCTATCACCAACAGGAAAGTTCACTTCCATGGTGTTTACAAGTCCAGCTTTGGAAAATCTGGTCCTAATCCCAGACTAACTTCCTCTGTGATAACTGCTAACATAACAGTACAACACAGTGACCTTCTTAATGGAACCCTTATTTCAGAAATCCACCAAATACCCAGCTGCCTCTCTGAGAGGGGCTTCTACTTATGCAGATGCCAGAGGCTGTGCTTCTCGAGACCCAAGTCAGTGCATGTGGCTTCTCTCTTCAGAAGAAATGATAAGTTATGCTCTGGGTACAAACTCCTCATTCCCTAATCTACATTGCACCTGAAAAATATCAAAATAATTTTGTTTTGATAAAACCACTATAGGGAAACTAGATTCTGGAGTTAGAGAACTTGTGATGGAGTGAGACGAACATTAAGCAAGTTGGCCAAAGGAATGTTTGCCTCTGTATCTTGGAAGCAAGTGTGTGTGGTAAACATGAAGAGGGAATGAATTGTGTTAGAGGATTTATCCTTGAGAATGTGTTTCCTTTAGCACACTGTGCAAATCTTCTTCAGACTATTAACTGGAGGGAATTTTTCTTGTCTACTCTTCCCATTAGACCATAAGTTTCTTGACTTAAGAACTGTTGTATCCCCTCAATGGCTAACACAATTCCTGGCTGAGAGCAGGTGCCCAATATATGTTTATCTAAAGAGTTAATGACTCTTAAGGAGCAGAAATTCACAACACTGAATGTCTGGACACTTTCTAGAAGCCAAGGAGGTCTTCAAATTTAATATCACTTGTGTTTAAAATTTCTGGTTCCAGCATAACCTTACTACAAATACATACAGTTCATTAGTGAGTTGGTTGTTGGTATCAGAAATTACACATTGCTGATTTTATCATCAAAGAATAATAAAAATTCATCTTCTCATTCCAGGAAATGCTCTTTCAGGTTCAAACACATTCCAGTGGATTATGACCTACGTCTGAAGAAGTTGATAGAAAGAGCCAGACAAGACTGTGATGGTGAGTTTTATGTGTCAACTTGGCTGGGTCACAGGGCCCAGATATTTGGTTGAACATTATTCTGGATGTTTTCATGAGAGTGTTTTTGGATGAGGTTAACATTTAAATTGGTGGACTTTGAATAAAGCAGATTGCTTTCCCTCCATAATATGGGTGGGCTTCATCTAATCAGTCGAAAGCCTTAATATAACAAACAAGTACTGACCTCCTCTGAGCAAGAAGGAATTCTGCAGCAGATGGCTTTAGACTTGAACTTCAGCATCAGCTTTTCCCTGCATCTCCAGCCTGTCAGCCTACCCAGCAGATTTTGAACTTGTCAGACTCCATAGTAGTGTGAGCAAATTCCTTAAAATAAATCTCTATATATATACACATCTCACTGGTTCCTGTTCTCTGGAGATTCTTAACTAATACATGGGCCAATAGGCATATTATATAATCTATCATCCAAAAACACTGTGGCCCATTTTCCCTTAGAATATTATGCAGGATGATTCACCACACTACTTGTTTGCATGATGATCTCACTTCTTTATTGGGTGTGGAGTAAGATTAAACAGAGTGTCCTCATGGCCATGCCATCTAAACCAAGCAGTGGGCCAGGTGTCAGGAGACCTTGGTCCCAATTACAGCTCTGGCTCAAGCTGTCTGTCGTATTTATCCACTTGTGCCTCAGTTTCCTCTCTGCACAATGAAGAGTGAGAGAAGGAAACAGACTGGGCCAGATCAGGTGTTCTTAATCTAGAGCCCACAGCTGGCCTTCAGGACATATATGAGCCTCCTGCAATTCTATGAAAACACATATATGCTTGTTTTTCTCTCAAGATGATTTGTAGCTTTCAACAGTTTCAACCTCTGGACTCGAGTGTCAAGGTTCTTTCTAGTTCTGAGCTATCATAACACTCTCTTATCAACTGCAGGTAGTTTGTGGCTTTCCCTGAGAAATATCTGATTTCTATTCAGTGCTTCATGAAGTCAGGAAGACCCTGAGCCTTCACGAAAGAAAAGGGTATTCTTTATTTTTTCCTAATCTATGAGTATGAAAAGAAAGGGAAGGTGAGGTAGACTTTTATTTGAGAGAGATCCATTGTTCCAAATTTCAGGAACAAGTCACAAGAGAGTGCTAAAAGTTGTGGTTTCAGAGAAAGGGAAACTAGAGTCTGTGGAAAGATAAGATACTTTCTACAGTATGCCCATTTTCTATTGTTTACATTTGTGACCATGTACATTTATTGCTTTTACTCTTTAGATATTCTTTACATATTTTATTTACTCTTAAAAACCAGCAAATTAAAAACAATATAAAAATTGGAGCAATGTGTATGTTAATAAAGAATAATAGTCATGATATATCAAGTAAAAAAGTTAAAGACTTTTTATCTATATATATAGAGAGAGTATGCTCACATTTTGAATAAAAACATTACACATATTTACATATTTGTGTATACCATGCCATTGCCCACCTTTCACTGTGGAACTGGAGAAGAGGGTGAGGATATTCATTTGACTTTAGACTCATTTACATTTTTTGAATTGCTGTAACATGACAATCTTACTTTCATAATTTAAATAACTAAAATATTTAAAAAGTAAATGTCCCTTAGTTTCTGTGTATACATACGTATATGCTGTATCTATTTTAATTTAAATGGAATTATATTTTATACATAGGCATATTTGTATTGGATATCATATAGAAATATGAATTGTATGTCATTCAAATAGGCTGGTGACTTGTGTGATGGGTAAAAAGATATAAAGGTTTGGAGAAGTTGTGGGCAAAAATTTACCCACAGAAGTCTCTGATGAGAGAAGTACAAAGGGCAGCATGATGGTTGGAAGAACATCTTGGAGGTGTATTTCTTAGATGTCCTCCCTGGAAGATCTATGCTTTGAAAGGAAATTTCTAGACCTGAGAGTTTGGGGGGCATAACCCAGAAAGACTGCCAAGGCAAGAATGATTGCATTTGGGGGAGTCTTGTCTTGCATGGACACAGCACTATAAAGTTGAGATGCATCTAGAAAGACTCTTGTTTGTCTGCAATATCTGGGGATGTGGGGAGAGCATGAGAGACAGTTCTAGCTTGAGAAAAAGGGAAGGTTCCTGGAGGGAGTGATAGATAGTATGAAAAAAGGAAATTGAGATGGAGATGATGGTGTGACTATCACCGCGGCAGCCAGAGCTGAGGTGAGCTGTGAGTCCAGGCACGTCGTTACTATTCAGCGGAGTGAGAGCCTGACATTTCCACCCACTGTAGTAAAGTGGCGCTCTGACCATCTGTCCCAGGACACGTAGGGGAGGAGTCACTCATGGGCCGGGTGATGGCCCCAGAAGCATCGTCTTTGGAGGATAAACTCTCAATGGGCTGGGTGACAGCCACAGCAGAAAGTTATTCAAATAGCAGCAAAAGTCCCCAAAGAAATGTGACTTGAGGGGACCTTCTTGCATCCCAAGTGTTCCCAGCACTGGTCTTCCCTAGTAGTTGACATCTTACCCACAGTCCCTTCAGCTGCCACTGCATATTAGAAATTATGCACTTTGTATCATTAACCGGATTTTACAAACAGAAAGCCCATGTTAGAACATGTATGTCTAACATTCTTCCACATTCCTGAGGTTCAAAGTAGGGCAAGTACCAGAAAGTGGCATCTTTTGATGGTGTCTCATTTCTAACCCGGGTCCAGAGCATCCAGTCACAAGTCATTTGACCTTGTTTTTCCACCTGTGAAAGGAAAGCAGGATTTATTGATGTAACTCCAAAGGTTTGGGGAGGAATCACGATTATCACAAAGCATTCAGAAGTGAAGTGGGAAGACAATCCTGTTCCATCCTGAAGATTTCCAGGCATAGTGACAAGGATAGAGGCTGTCTCCATTAATCTCCTTGTATAATAATTTATGAAGAGAATAATTTAGAAAGGGCTACAGGGGTCTGAAAAACAGAGGTGTCTGTTGCCAGTGCTCTCTGGGCATCATCAATCAAAGAGGTTGGAACTGAAATACTGTAGAAAGAAGAACCAGACAGGCTCATTGCACTGTTGAGCCTCTCAGGGGCAGCATCTCTTTTCTATCTTCATTCATTTTTTCAGAGATAACCTTCCTCACTAGAAAGAACAATGCATTTACTAGCACAAGTCATTGCCCTAAACTTTATTCTATTTTCCCCTAATGGGAATCATGTCTGAGCCCCACCCCTTTCCCCACAGCTCTTGGCAGCCCCTTGCCACAGAAGTAGAGCAAAGACCAAGGCTGTCACTGACCCTCCTCATGTAGGTCTGGCTCTGCCAGGGCAATAGGAACAACCTGTGATGAACAGGGACCAAACCCAAGCCTGATGACAAGAAAACAGATCAACCAACCAGTACTTCTTTTCCCAAATGAATTCCTGAATTTGGCTTTCCGTTCCCGGAGGCTTAACTGGCCATAGAACAGGGAGGCTGATATGCTCCATTCATAGCCTACAAGGGAATTTATCCAACAAAACCAGAGCTGTGGGCTGCGGGACCAGCGTAGGTGGTGAATGAGAATTATTTTTGATCTGTTCCCGTTGACCCTCTCCCACTACATGACTCCACTTTTAGTAAACACTGGTCATGTTCCCGTTACTGAGCCAGCTCTGAGGAGGGGACTGTCAGAACTCTTGTGGTAATACTGGAATTTAGTTTCTATAAAAATTAGAGTGAGTGAGTCTTCTGAGAGAGTCTGCAGATCCCACTAGTTATAGAAACTCAGCCCCCAAAACAACCTAGACTGAGAGTTTAGTTTGCTTGAACTTGGCTCTCAAATACATTAAGAAGCCTGTATTCAGAAATGCTGCTTTCTTGCTTTGTTTTTCAGTAAACATTCCGTTTTTAACCTCTAAATCTTCTTCTGAATTTCTAACAAGATTTTTCCCCTGGAAAGAGGAGAGAGGAGGAGCTTGCGTTTCCTGGAGCCAGTGGGTGGCGTCAGTGAGAAAGGGCTACTGTGGCAGGAGCCAGAGACCGTGGTGGGGGGGGGTGGGGAGCGGCGGGGGGGGTACTGGAGGAAGACAGGGTGGAGCCAGCGACTCACAGTCTCAGGGTCAGATGCAAACAGGAATTGCTCCCCACTCTCTGCTTGGAAATTTTTTCAAGGGCCACTTGCACTATAAACCTGTTCATTACTCAAAGAAGATAATGTTTATTATGGGAGAGATAAGCCTAGAGTTTTATGGCAATACCATAACAAAAGGAACCAATAAATTAAGGAATGGGAAAAGCCCTTTGAGACCAGCATCTTCATTCTTGCAGCTAGAACTCTGAGGCACAGAGAGGGACTGTCCCCCATCCAAGGACTCACAAGGAAAGTATGACTGGATCACAGGTGGTCTGGTTCTCCCCAGGCTCCATGCCCTCCCTCTTCTTAAAGCCCACCCTAGTGACCCCCAGTGGGTCTCCCCAGTGGTTTCTGCCTCTGTGTCTCACATTGGAAGTTTGCCCAGCTTCTCCGTGGGGAGATCAGTTGCTAGCGAAATTGCTAAGGGAAATGTCTCAGGGTTCATGAACCCTGGAGTGGGGTACCCTTCCCTCTCAGTCATGAGGCACCACATGACCATGATCAAGAAGGTGGCAAGAGTCTAAATAGTCTTGTGCCAACCTCTGCTGAAGTTCAGCTCTAAGAGGATCAACAGCAAGAGCAAGGGGGAGGAGGGAAGTGAGAGAAGGGAGAGGGAAGGGGGATGGAAGGAAATGAAGATAGGAATGGCAGAAGGAAGAATGGTAAGAGGGTATAAGAAGATGGATCATAGAGGAGAAAAAACAAAGAGAAGGAAGAGATAGAAGGGGGATTACTAAATAAGAAATAAAATTGACTGTGTCTTTTTTTTTGTTATTAGTTTCGAAACTCCAAAGCTGAGAATCACAGGAAGTCTGCTGTGTGCTCCAAGGAGACTCTGGGTTCATTGCATCCAGGGGATCTCATTTGCCTTCTGAGCAGTCAGGAGGGCCAAATCCTTGTTGACTAAATGCCTAGAAGAGGGTGGAGATGGTGCCCTCATTTCCTGACCTTCAGCAGACGGACCCCTTTCTGGACACTCCATAAATTTTATTAAAGGTGCTCCCTTGTCCTCTTCCAAACCAAACTTGGGTGGGTTTGGACTTGAAGAAAATGTTGCAGGCATGGACTTTCTTCAGCAGCTTTTCAGCCAGTAACTCCACCAAGTAGCCTCCAAACCTCTTAAACAGATGTGTATGTTAGTGTCCTTTGTATAGCCAGAGCTGCCCCCAGCTAGGCTTTGCTGAAGTCTGTGGGTGCCTTTGAACTCCAAATGGCTTCCAGATTTTGTGCAAGTGCTGTGAGTGGCAGCATTCAACCAGAAATACCTGGGGCTGCAGGAACAAAAATTGCTCCAGAGGCTACATAGCTGCTACTCCCCCTGATTCTGACCACAGTTTGCCCTCTGGCTCTTGAATACACGGTGTTCATGGGCAGGGATGCCCACTTGAGACCCTGACCACCTCTGCATATCTGTGAACACTGGGCAGACTCCCAGGCAGAGCCTGCCATGGATCTATTTGCTTGAGGGCCTGAGAGGACCCCTGGGAAAGGAAGGAGGGAGGCAGACAGATGAGTTTTACCAGAAACAAAATCCCCGTGTGCAAAGGGAACTGGGGCTTAAGAGTACAAATTCATGTCTGTAATTTGAATGTTCTCCCTGTGAAGATGGGAGACAAAACAAAACTGAAAGAACTGTTTATACTAAAAACTGCTTTGGTAAGCCTCTAACGCGCTGCATAGCACAAGGGGAAGGAGGCATTGCCTCCACGGTGAGAACACCAGTGGGTTTGGGAAGGCTGTGTATAAGGTCCTAATGTTAAGGTCCCAATATTCTGTGCTGCCTTGGCAGTTGGTAAAATAGGGGGGAGTTTCTGCCTGTGTCTTGGGGCTAAGGGTCTATTTTGGATTTACTTACTCGGGTCTTTTCAAAGTTCCTCGTAGTTCTAACAAGCTCTGGATCGATACTATACATATCACAAACTAGATATTTCATTTGATTAGTCATTAAAATTAAAAAGAATCTGTCCTCAAAAAAGAAAACCTCTCTCAGAGATATGAGATTTTGAACACAAAAATTAATGAAAATAACTAAAAAGTTTTCTTTTTGAGCCTCTAGATAATATTTATAACTACCAGAGGCAGGAAATAGGCTCATTTCAGAAGAACCAGCCACAGATAAATTGCCAGATGGGACTCCTACAAAATAAAACACAGTTCAGTGTTAAAGTAATGGTATTTTTTTTTTAATGCACCTGAGTCTAAACCCAGTTCTTCTTAAAATGATTTTTTTAAGTTTAGTTAGCTAAATTAAAAACAATCTGATAATTTTTAAGTTAAAATGACTTATAAAAATGAAATAATAAAAATTAAATGAAACATTTTTGTTGGTGAAAGTGCTAATCAGTTATAAGAAATGGACATCTCAGTAAGAAAATATGCAAGAAAAAATAAAAATGACCACCAGATGTAAAAGAAATCAATCTCATTAGGAATCAAAAGAAATGTGAATTTAAACGATGAAACAGCATTTTCCTACAATCAAATTGCTAAGGTTTACATGAGAGAGTGTGATGTTTGGAAATAAAACTTTAGAGACCAACAAGTTCTGGATGACAAATAAGATTTATCGGGTGTGGCCATGGGAACTGGTGACAGAATCGAGGCACTCAAGGAACTGAGAATCCAAAGTAGCACTTCTCATGCTTCTCCACCAAAGAATCCTTAAAGACAGGGCATAATACATTCTCAGCCTGGGGTGTCTGAGGGCATAGTCTTAAGCAGCCCATCGCTACTGTTTTGTCTTTAAAATCTACATATAGTTGCATTCTTTTTCATACTCTACCTGTGTTTATTTTAATGTGCACATTCTGCATCCAAAATCTCAAGTAATATTTTGACTCCAGGTATATGTTACATTTTCTTTCTTTTTTTCCCCAACAGCTTTATGTAACCCCTGACACACCACTGAATACCTTAGGGAAATATGTGAACAAGGGGTCGTGGATATCGGGATCAAACAAAATAACGGCAGACTTTGGGGTAGAAAAAAAGAGTGAGCCAGATGCCCATACTCAGTGAGTGAGAAGAGATGGTCAGGAAGTTGGTATCTGGAGACAGAGGAAGGACAAAAGATGGTGGCACTGGATGGCGCGAGGAGCATGGATTTTTAGCTAAAAACTCCAGGACTTTGACCCCCTGCTTCTTCCTCACTTGAAGGTACAAAGGGAAACAGGCAACCACCATTTTAGGAAATGATGTCTTTAAGAGGAATCAGGAGTCCCTTGAGTTGGAAGTTGAGAGAATGTTCAGGAAAGTTGTGATGAATGGAGGAATCCGAAACAAGGGATTCATAGTAAAGAATAAATCGATTATTTCTGACAACACAAGCAGATGGAAAACCCTAATCCCAAACCTCATGCCAGACTGCAATCAATTTAGGATGGAAAATTTTTTGATCAGGTGAAACCAAATACCACTTCAGTCATAAAACACCCCAAAAGAGCACCTGTAGACTATGTAGCTTTATGCGACCTCCTTGTCTACCATTCAAGGTAATCCAGTTGTCTTGATTCTTCCCTAGTATGCTGAACTCCTACATTAGCTGCCTTTCGGGAGGAATCTCAAACTTACAATGCCCAAAATAGATTTGAACATTTTCCCAAGATCCTGATCTTCCAATACTCCAATCCATATATATACGCTCTATTTTTCTGGAGAACCCTGACTAATACATAGGGTGACATGTCCCATTTGCCTTCTTAATCCCCAAGGATGGGTAAGGATCAAGGGCAAGGATATTTATTGAGCCCCTATTCTGGTGGAGGTTAGAGGGTCTAAGTCAAATGGTTGAAAACTTGGGATCCTTTCAGCACATTTTTTCGATTCCATGTCTTGGATGCATTCTTGGTCTTCTTTAGAAACCTCTTAAATTATGTCTCTTTCTTGGTGCACCCACACTGCTGATGTGTCATCAGCGCAAGGGGTTGCCATTCCCTCTTCAAGAGGGCAACATGGCAAGGTTCAGGGAATAAGGAGCTACTTAGATCTAAGTTACCAAGGCAAAAATATTCTTACAACTTAGTTCATGTTAATTAAATTATGTATACACAAAGGCAATATAAAATCCTTAAGGTACAATTTTAAAAGAAGATAGCCAGAATATCCCTGTTTTATACGTTTGGGAATAATGTAACACATCACTAGCCTTTTTTGATGAGTATATTGATTCTTTTGGTAGTATTATCGATACACAAATTTGTGTCACATTCAACTATCAATGAGTTAGCTGCAAAATAATCAGTATGTGTTGGATTTAGGAATACTCCAGTGTTCCTGAGATGAACCAAGAGAGTGAACAGAAAACAATCTTTGAACAGCAGGAAGTGGCATATGTGGGACTAAAACATCTCAGTCCCATGGTCCTTTACTTGTCCAAATTTCCCTCCCTAAGGGGAAACAGAGGGAACCGCCCAGCCCATGAGTGTATCTCAGGGAGGAAGCTGCCTTGTGAGGGTTCTTTGCTTGAAGCTATAGGTAACACTGATGTCAAGGGGACACAAAGAGCCAGGTCACCAAAACTAATAAGGGTCCAAAACAGAGATAGAAGCCAAAGTAAACACGGGGGTTGGAGAAACAAAGTGAGATGAGCAGGAGACCACGGGCCAAGGGCAGTTAGCAGCAGGGTGTACTTGGATGAATTTTTGGAAAGATCCCTTCACCACAGATGGCTTTCATATAACCCTCCCCTCTCCCCCAGCACAATGTGTCACCAAGACAGCCATATTGAAAGTTCCAGGGGCACGTTTTTTCTTTGACCATTTACTCATTTCATTAAATTCCTTCCCCTTTCAGGGTCGTGCAGAGATATAAGTTCTCAGGGGTGGGGTCTGAAGGAACTTTATCACTCAGCTAGCAGCTTGGCTACTAGTAGGCAGGATCAGATATCGAGCAGCAACTATTCAGCTATAGATACTGGCTTCCTGTGTTTGGAAAAGGTAAGGAAATTGTTCATTCACTCTACAAATATTTGTGGAGGATGCAAAAATGGAAAAGGGCCTTGATGGAAGTTCAGATAAAATGCTGGGTGAGTTTAGAGGAGGAAGCTGGCATATGAGCAGGGACTAAAATCCACCCCAGCTCCTATGTGTGTGTATGTTTTCAATTCCTTCTTATAGGACTGACATTTGCATTGATCACACCGTGTTATAATTATCCAGTTGCTTGTCTGCCTCCTCCAATTAAACTAAATGCTTCTAAAGGACATGGACTGAACTTTATCATTGATAATCTGTGCCTAGAAGTAGTACACATTTAATAGATATTCATCAAATTTTAATTTATTTTAAATCAATAATCAGACACAGAGTTTGGGAATCATGATTCTGATTAGAAAACCCAGGTCTATAATTTTCAGTTCATTGTTTAAGACTCTCTATACAAAGATAGAGCTTGTTAAAAGTTTATGTTACCTTTCTGAGCAGAGTTTACACGATGGCTCTCTTGAACTTCCTATAGAATTGAAAGCAGTGTCACACACATGGGAAAAATTTTTAAAAAAGCATTTGCTCAGAATAACCAAATGATTCTACGTACAGCAAAATACAAATTAATGTGACTTCAGAAAAGATTTTCATCATACACTTGTCTTTTTTTTCATCATATTCTCTAATCCCTAACAAAGAAAACAGAGCACATGTGGACTGTGTCTACACAAGGTTTCCCATTAGCTTTATTTGACAAAGATGTAAATACTACATAGACCATCTATACATGAGAACCATATGTCCTTTTTGCATTTGGATTTTTCCAGTAGAAGTGAACCATGAAGCCCTAAGAAATGCATGAAGCCCTACCAAATGCAACAGTGAGAGTATCCACTTGAAGGTTTATAAATAACAATGAAGAAGGGTTAGGCAGCTAAGGGTAGGAATAGAAGGATCTGGAGGATGTGAAAGCCATAAGGAGTTGGATTCAAAAGAATCCAATTTCACTTAACATGCTTGAGATAATCTCATGTACCAGTTGTTGAAAATGGAACTTCTGCACTCATTATGCCATTTAATCTTCACAGTAGCCATATAGGGAACTAATGAACCCCATTCTTCAGGTAAGGAAGAGGCTAAACTGACTTGCCCATGCACCCACAGCTAGGAAATCTGCATCAGGGCTCAAGCCCAGGTCTTGTAACTCCCTGACCAATGCTCTAAAGCAGACAAGGCAGGGAGGAGCAGGCAGGTTCCCTGGTGTCAATAACAAGACTCCAGAGTCAGCAAGACCAGCTCAACTGGCAAGAATTGCCAAGTAAGTGGAGCTTGTTAAAGGGCCTGCTAAAGAGAGTATCCAGGACTCATAAATATTAAGTCCTTGAGGTCTTTAGGTAAACCTTAAACCCTGAACACTAGCAGGGCAGGGCTGCCATGGTCCTGGTGAAGTCATGACAGGAGTTTACCCTCTGGAGTCCTGGTCATTTTGGTTCAGTACAAGTGACAAGTCGAGACACAGAGGATTTGATCCTTAAGTTAAAAAGACCCAACCTCCAAGGCAAACTCAAATGACCTGGTCTCTCCTGCTCTGTCTACAGATTTAGAATGAGTACATTTTCTCTAGCTCAAAAAGAATTGTGCCCTCTTGAGCAGAAAGAGTTAATCCTTTGGGAATGAGATGGGAAGCTGAGCTTGTTAGGCTGTGAAAAAAAACAGCATTAAGTTCATTGAAATGGAGAAAGGGCCTGTGAGTCTCTGTTGTTTAGCGCTGGGCCAGGAAATAGTTTATTGTACAACATTCAATAACCATTTTCTTCGAAGGAAGTGTGCTGTAAATGTGTCAGATGACAGTGATGGGTCTCTGGGGAGAGAGGCTTTGTGCTTAGAATGTGTTACTTGAAAAATTGAGGAATCAAAGGCAAACGTCTCAATCACATAGACCTAGAGTTGTTCTGACTCTACTTGGATAAGGATATATCAAGAATAATACTTCCTTGGATTTGTGTGGTTCTTTATATGTCTTCCAGGTACATTCATACTCACCATTGTTCTTGATCACTCTTGTTACTTGAGAAAGGTGAAGTATTATTCTCCCTTCCCCCTTCCTTTTAGATAAAAGAACATGGACTTTTTAGGTAAAAGAACAGAAAGGAGAATGACTTACCAACAGAACCAACATGAGGGGTTGGTTGCTGCCCAACACTGTCATCACCATTATCACCATCATCATTATCATCATCATCATCACCATCACCAACATCTCTTTACTGATCACTCCACACTCAGTGCCAAGCATTCTGCTAAGCACTTGATCATTATTATCTCATTTGATCATCATCTCAGTTCTGTGAGGTAGGTACTATTATGATCTCCATTTGAGTAAGAGAAAAACCTGAGGTTTATGAAGGTGAAGTATCTTTCAAGGTTCCCTCAGCAGGAAATGACAGAGCTGGGATTGAAGCCCCACGGTCTGCTTTCAGATCCATACTCCCAGTCACTGTGTCCCACTAACCCTCTTTTCCTCCACTTTGTATGAGGTAGGGGCTATGACACTCCTTGTTTTACTCAAGAAAACTGAAGCACAGAAAGATGAATAATTTGCCCAAGGTTACAGAATGAATAAACGGTGGAGGCCAGCAACAAGCAGCTCTGTTCTAGAGGTACAGCTAACACACCAAGAAGGAGTATAAGCAGGGTGATAAAATGCACGTGTTGTACGCAGGCTGGAGGTGCCTCTTAGGAAACAGCTGAAGAAAGACAGGACAATGACAGGCAGGCAACTGGGAACAAATGAATACCTTTATAGAGGCCATCACAAACCTTTCTGTAGCCTGAGAGGATGGAACGACAACCAATGTACAGTAGCTGAAAGAAACAATTGTCAGAGGCATGCCATGTGTGACTTGGGGGCATTTGAAGGGAAAGGATGAGTGACTGCAGCTGTAGGATGTCAGGAACATGCATTCAAAGGCACTGTGCACAGCCCCCATTCCCCAAAATGACACGTGTAATGCTCTCTTTTAAACTTAAGTGTCACAAGAAAGTAGCCCACAGTCTTTCCTAGGACATATCCCATCCCTTCCAGCTACATCATTCACACAGCAGAGATCCAGAATTCTGCATGGAGGACCCCAGTCCAGGTCACAAGGCGACTGTCACAGAATACAGAAATATATTACTTGTTAGTAATATGCTGAGCTCACACTGATGAGCTTAATCTTCACTATCTTCCTCCAAGGCTATATTTCTCCTAGGGGAGCATGACATCCTTATCCTGACAAAATGTCCCAAGTGGGAGGTGAAGACAGACTACAGCCCTCTAGCTGCCATCTATTTGAAACTGACCACCTGTTTATTTGAACAAGAAGTCCAGTTCTTTTTTTTTTTTTTTTCTCAACATCTTTATTGGAGTATAATTGCTTTACAATGTTGTGTTAGTTTCTGCTGTATAACAAAGTGAATCAGCTATATATATACATATATCCCCATATCCTCTCCCTCTTGCGCCTCCCTCCCACCCTCACCTCAGTGTTTTGAGTCCAGTTCTTTTTCCCTGAACCAATGATGCAAATGTTTTCCAAAATTTAAACACCATTGTATTATTTAATAGACCAAAATAAGCTTATTTCTCTCCTAATTTATGCCTGATGATCATTTAAGGATAAGTAGAAAATATATACTTTTATACATAATCTAATTCTGAAATCAGAAGGAAATCAAAAATTTAAATGGTAGAAAAATAACAATAATACCACCATATTTTAGCTGATATGTTTCTAGGCTAACTAACTGAGCTGAATGTGGAATAGACACAGACGTCAACAGAAGAGGAGATCCCATCTGAGCTACGTATTAGCTGTGTGACCCTGGGCAAGTCACTTTTCTGAATCTGTTTCCTCATCTATAAAATTGAAGGCAGTAAATACTGAGCTTACAGTACTTCTCTAATTACTACTTTTACAATGTGAACCGTATGCTTGGCATCTTATCTGAACTCCCATACTATAATCATTTTGCTTTTATAATCATTAGTGTTTTTATAGTATCATCTCCTATTTAGGCCAAATTAACTTAATTGCTTACTCCTTTCCGGACAGATTCACACACATTCAACCAATTAAATCTCACAGCAACCCTGGAAGATAGAACAGGTAGGTATTATCCAATTTTGAAACAAGTAAGTGAGGTTAAAGGAGATTTCAATGATTCCCCCTGATCTCGCAGGGCTAGAATGTGGTGGAAGGAAATATAAACCTGGCACTTCTGATCTATAGAGGTTGTGTTCCCAGGGCAAATGCTGCCTAAATACAAGGGCATAGACGTGCAGCAACACAGGACTGTTACATCATCCTTGAATCCACTTCCCTTTCCACCCCTACTCCCAGGGCCTAGAACCATCCTTTATGTATGGTAGGCTCTCCACACATACTTGCTGAATTCATTCATTCACTTATTCACTCAGTCATTCAATATCTGCACACTATGCACTCTGCTGGGTGCTATAGTGAAAAATACAGACTTGATTATGCCTACAAGGAACTTATAATACAGTAGAGGGAGGGAGGGAGGGAGGAGAAGCAATCCATTTATGGATAGATATTCTTTATTTTTCTATCTGGATAAAATACAAAGGGTTTAGGTCCAAGCCAGGTCATTCTCCATGGTAGTGTCCAGAAAGTTCTTGATCCCAGCCTGAGAGTAATATTTTAAACCATACTGTAAAGATTTCCTAAAGGTGGCTTGTTGCAGGGTTCTGGATTGCTGAGGGGGATGTGAAGGTGTGTCCCACCCACTGCCCAAGGTCACATGAGGGATTTCGGTGAAGTCATGGGAGGCTTGCTAGCTTCATTTTCTGTTACTTTTCTTCATCTAGATGAGAGAAGTGTTTATTTAAGAATGTTCGCCCTGCCCTTGGCTTAGAAGCAAGCCATAAGTTTTACAATTCTCATAGAAGACTTGATTGTTTTTGTGACTTTTCTCTTTGGTATAAACTCATGCACACTTTCTCTGAAAATTAGCCCTGAGTTATGCATCAATGTTTCCAATTACATTGCAGTTACATAAAATCTAGCAACAACTCTGAAGAATAATCTTTTGGGCATGGAGATCCTGTGCAATAGCAAGGGAAGGGAAGAGAAATCACATTTTTGAGCCCTTCCTTATAGCAGGACCTCTGCCCACCTCTCTTTTCTTCACTGTTTTATGTTCAGTCCAGGCAATAGCAGCCCTCAGTAAACAAATGTTGAACAAATGTATGGATAAATGATGATAAGGCATTTACTATGACTTTGCTTATTTTACTTAAATTCCCAGATTACCAATTAGGAATTTAATTTCTTATATTTCATGAAAATATTTATAAAATTGAGTTCTCCTTTATGCAGAATGTGTTTTAAAAATTGCTGAATTCCAATCTTTTTAAAAATTTCCTGTTTTTCTGATAACAGGCATTGATAAGAATTTATTTCTTCCAGATATACTCACTGTAACATACTTGTAAACATTATGTGTCTAGTCAGTAGATAGAAAAATAGTAAAGAGGCTTCCAAGAATTTAGTGCTTGTGTAGCTATTTTATAGATAAATAATTCATGCTGTTTATACTTTCTACTGATGGTATATAAACCTAGAACAGTGATCATGGACATGAAAAATTGCTGGGCCAGGCTTGCAGCCTTTGCAAGGTCATATTTCCATTTTCTACTATATCTTCTCAGAAAAAAAATTCTATTGATCACTACTGGAAATTAGTTACTCTTGTTAATGTAAATTGCATGATCAAATCCTTAAACATTTTTCATGAATAAAGGATATAATGGCAACCAACACCAAAAGATTTATGGGCTACAATTCATTTTGTTTCTTTACTAGGTTTCTAAGAAAAATCTACAAGAAGGAAATTTTTTAAAAGATCATTGAGTTCTAGGATCCTTCTGTCTTGACTCATTCTCTGAATCAGTGTTTCTTTTTTTTTTTTTTTTGTAGTTCCTGTCTGCTTTTTTTTTTTTTTTTTTTCTTATAAACTTTATTTATTGCCCTACTCTTTAGAGGTTACTCTCAGTTTTACTATTACTGCTGATACAAGGTCTTTTTTTTTTTTCACACACACACACTGTATTTTATTTTTACAAGAGATAAATAGACTGACACCAAGCATTGTAAATGGATGACCACAAAAAAATCAGCAATGATTGCAATTACCAAACACGAAACACACTCATACTATGTCATAATATTGACATTCAGTCCAGTAATCCTCCACCGTAACAGCTTCTTAACTTTGCAGTGAAAGTTGATTTGTATATTTTTTGCCTCTGAGTCCTTGTGGGATTTTTTTTTTATTCAAACAGAAAGACACAAAAATTATAATCATCCTCATCAGTTCACTCAGTCCCATGTAATTAATTTTTTTTCATCTTGATCTTTTGTTAGCACTTTTATGAGTTAATCAGTTTTCCATTAGAGTTCTGAAAATGCTTATTCATTCAGTTCAGCAGTATAGTCAGTTACCAGAAACCTGTACTTGTCAGAGTCTTCTCCATGAAATCCTTGAAGATGAAACCCTTTTACAGGAACATATTTGCAAAAGCATCAGAGTACACCCAGAACGGTCTGTGAATGACAAAAGACTTAAAAAAAAACACAGTTAAAGATTTGATGAAAGTTCATAATAATGCAATTGACAGGGAAATTTAGTTATTTCTGAGATATAAATTTTAAAGTAATAACTAGAATTATGACTTATAACATTATACCAGAACATATAAGATTTTTAAAACTTTCATGTAATGTCTGAAACATTTATATTAACATATTTCCATACAAATAACCCAATGAAAGTTTAGTATTAGTTGTTTTTCTTTTTGTTTGTTTGTTTATACTGCAGGTTCTTATTAGTCATCAATTTTATACACATCAGTGTATACGTGTCAGTCCCAACTGCCCAATTCAGCACACCACCATCCCCACCCCACCGTGGTTTTCCCCCCTTGGTGTCCATACATTTGTTCTCTACATCTGTGTCTCAACTTCTGCGCTGCAAACCGGTTCATCTGTACCATTTTTCTAGATTCCACATGCATGCGTTAATATACGATATTTGTATTTCTCTTTCTGACTTACTTCACTCTGTATGACAGTCTGTAGATCCACGCACGTCTCAACAAATGATTCAATATCGTTCCTTTTTATGGCTGAGTAATACTCCATTGTATATATGTGCCACATCTTCTTTATCCTTTCGTCTGTCGAT
The DNA here is from genome assembly GCF_949987535.1 of Balaenoptera acutorostrata. Classification (NCBI taxonomy): domain Eukaryota; kingdom Metazoa; phylum Chordata; class Mammalia; order Artiodactyla; family Balaenopteridae; genus Balaenoptera; species Balaenoptera acutorostrata. The sequence continues at coordinate 29,074,791 of NC_080083.1, forward strand.
GGGCATTTAGGTTGCTTCCATGACCTGGCTATTGTAAATAGTGCTGCAATGAACATTGGGGTGCATGAGTCTTTTTGAATTACGGTTTCCTCTGGGTATATGCACAGTAGTGGGATTGCTGACTCATATGGTAATTCTTCTTTTAGTTTTTTAAGGAACCTCCATACTGTTCTCCATAGTGGCTGTATCAATTTACATTCCCACCAACAGTGCAAGAGGGTTCCCTTTTCTCCACACCCTCTCTAGCATTTGTTGTTTGTAGATTTTCTGATGATGCCCATTCAAACTGGTGTGAAGTGATACCTCATTGCAGTTTTGATTTGCATTTCTCTAATAATTAGTGATGTTGAGCATCTTTTCATGTGCTTCGTGGCCGTCTGTATGTCTTCTTTGGAGAAATGTCTATTTAGGTCTTCTGCCCATTTTTGGATTGGGTTGTTTGTTTCTTTAATATTGAGCTGCATGAGCTGTATATATATTTTGGAGATTAATCCTTTGTCCATTGATTCGTTTGCAAATATTTTCTCCCATTCTGAGGGTTGTCTTTTCGTCTTGTTTATGGTTTCCTTTGCTGTGCAAAAGCTTTGAAGTTTCATTAGGTCCCATTTGTTTATTTTTGTTTTTATTTCCATTACTCTAGGAGGAGGATCAAAAAAGATCTTACTGTGATTTATGTCAAAGAGCGTTCTTCCTAAGTTTCCCTCTAAGAGTTTTATAGTGTCCAGTCTTATATTTAGGTCTCGAATCCATTTGAGTTTATTTTTATGTATGGTGTTAGGGAGTGTTCTAATTTCATTCTTTTACATGTAGCTGTCCAGTTTTCCCAGCACCACTTATTGAAGAGACTGTCTTTTCTCCATTGTATATCTTTGCCTCCTTTGTCATAGATTAGTTGACCATAGGTGTGTTGGTTTATCTCTGGGATTTCTATCTTGTTCCATTGATCCATGTTCATGTTTTTGTGCCAGTAACATATTGTCTTGATTGCTGTAGCTTTGTAGTATAGCCTGAAGTCAGAGAGTCTGATTCCTCCAGCTCCGTCTTTTTCCCTCAAGACTGCTTTGGCTATTCGGGGTCTTTTGTGTCTCCATACAAATTTTAAGATGATTTGTTCTAGTTCCATTAAAAATGCCACTGGTAAAAGCTTTTTCTGCATCTATTCAGATGATCATATGTTTTTTATTCTTTAATTTGTTAGTATGGTGTATAACATTGATTGATTTGCATATATTGAAGAATCCTTGCATCCCTGGGATAAATCCCACTTGATCGTGGTGTATGATCCTTTTAATGTGTTTTTGGATTCTGTTTGCTAGTATTTTGTTGACGATTTTTGCATCTATATTCATCAGTGATATTGGTCTGTAATTTTCTTTTTTTGTAGTATCTTTGTGTGGTTTTGGTATCAGGGTGATGGTGGCCTCATAGAATGAGTTTGGGAGTGTTCTTTCCTCTGCAATTTTTTGGAAGAGTTTGAGAAGGGTGGGTGTTAGCTCTTCTCTAAATGTTTGATAGAATTCACCTGTGAAGCCATCTGGTTCTGGACTTGTGTTTGTTGGAAGATTTTTAATCACAGTTTCAATTTCATTATTTGTGATTGGTCTGTTCATATTTTCTGTTTCTTCCTGGTTCAGTCTTGGAAGGTTATACCTTCCTAAGTATTTGTCCATTTCTTCCAGGTTGTCCATTTTATTGGCATAGATTTGCTTGCAGTAGTCTCTTAGGATGCTTTGTATTTCTGTGGTGTCTGTTGTAACTTCTCCTTTATGATTTCTAATTTTATTGATTTGAGTCCTCTTCCTGTTTTTCTTGATGAATCTGGCTAGTGGTTTGTCAATTTTGTTTATCTTCTCAAAGAACCAGCTTTTAGTTTTATTGATCTTTGCTATTGTTTTTTATGTTTCTATTTCATTTATTTCTGCTCTGATCTTTATGATTTCTTTCCTTCTGCTAACTTTGGGTTTTGTTTGTTCTTCTTTCTCTAGTTCCTTAGGTGTAAGGTTAGATTGTTTATTTGAGATTTTTCTTGTTTCTTGAGGTAGGCTTGTATAGCTATAAACTTCCCTCTTAGAACTGCTTTTGCTGCATCCCATAGGTTTTGGATCATCGTTTTTTCATTGTCATTTGTCTCTAGGTATTTTTTGATTTCCTCTTTGATTTATTCAGTGATCTCTTGGTTATTTAGTAACATATTGTTTAATCTCCATGTGTTTGTGGTTTTTTATGTTTTTTTCCCTGTAATTCATTTCTAATCTCATAGCGTTGGGGTCAGAAAAGATGCTTGATATGATTTCTATTTTCTTAAATTTACTGAGACTTGATTTGTGACCCAAGATGTGATCTATCCTGTAGAATGTTCCGTGCGCACTTGAGAAGAAAGTGTAATGTGCTGTTTTTGGATGGAATGTCCTATAAATATTACTTAAATCTACCTGCTCTATTGTGTCATTTAAAGCTTCTGTTTCCTTATTTATTTTCATTTTGGATGATCTGTCCATTGGTGTAAGTGAGGTGTTAAATTTCCCCACTATTATTGTGTTACTGTCGATTTCCTCTTTTATACCAGTTAGCAGTTGCTTTATGTATTGAGGTACTCCTATGTTGGGTGCATATATATTTATAATTGTTATATCTTCTTTGTGGATTGATCCCTTCTTCATTATGTAGTGTCCTTCCTTGTCTCTTGTAACATTCTTTATTTTAAAGTCTATTTTATCTGATATGAGTATAGCTACTCCAGCTTTCTTTTGATTTCCACTTGCAAGGAATATCTTTTTCCATCCCCTCACTTTCAGTCTGTATGTGTCCCAAGGTCTGAAGTGGGTCTCTTGTAGATAGCATATATATGGGTCTTGTTTTTGTATCCATTTAGCAAGCCTGTGTCTTTTGGTTGGAGCATTTAATCCATTCACGTTTAAGGTAATTATTGATATGTAGGTTCTTATGACCATTTTCATAACTGTTTTGGATTTGTTTTTGTAGGTCCTTTTCTTCTCTTGTGTTTCCCACTTAGAGAAGTTCCTTTAGCATTTGTTGTAGAGCTGGTTTGGTGGTGCTGCATTCTCTTAGCTTTTGCTTGTCTGTAAAGCTTTTGATTTCTCCATCGAATCTGAATGAGATCCTTGCCGGGTAGAGTAATCTTGGCTGTAAGTTCTTCCCTTTCATCACTTTAAGTATATCATGCCACTCCCTTCTGGCTTGTAGAGTTTCTCCTGAGAAATCAGCTGCTAACCTTATGGGAGTTCCCTTGTATGTTATTTGTCGTTTTTCCCCTGCTGCTTTCAATAATTTTTCTTTGTCTTTAATTTTTGCCAATTTGTTTACTATGTGTCTCAGTGTGTTTCTCCTTGGGTTTATCCTGTATGGGACTCTCTGTGCTTCCTGGACTTGGGTGGCTATTTCCTTTCCCATGTTAGGGAAGTTTTTGACTATAATCTCTTCAAATATTGTCTGTGGTCCTTTCTCTCTTTCTTCTCCTTCTGGGACCCCTATAATGTGAATGTTGTTGCATTTAATGTTGTCCCAGAGGTCTCTTAGGCTGTCTTCATTTATTTTCATTCTTTTTTCTTTAGTCTGTTCCGCAGAAGTGAATTCCACCATTCTGTCTTCCAGGTCACTTATCCGTTCTTCTGCCTCAGTTATTCTGCTGTTGATTCCTTCTCGTGTAGTTTTCATTTCAGTTATTGTATTGTTCATCTCTGTTTGTTTGTTCTTTAATTCTTCTAGGTCTTTGTTAATCATTTATTGCATCTTCTCGATCTTTGCCTCCATTCTTTTTCCGAGGTCCTGGATCATCTTCACTATCATTATTCTGAATTCTTTATCTGGACAGTTGCCTATCTCCACTTCATTTAGTTGTTTTTCTGGGGTTTTATCTTGGTCCTTCATCTGGTATATAGCCCTCTGTCTTTTCATATTGTCTATCTTTCTGTGAATGTGGTTTTTGTTCCACAGGCTGCAGGATTGTAGTTCTTCTTGCTTCTGCTCTCTGCCCTCTGGTGGTTGAGGCTATCTAAGAGGCTTGATGGGAGGCTCTGGTGGTGGGTAGAGCTGACTGTTGCTCTGGTGGGCAATACTCAGTAAAAAGAATCAGTGTTTCTTAATATTTGGAGTGATCAGACACTCCTCTCAGAAACCCTCTCTTCAGAAGAATGCCCAGCAAGGGGGTTGTTTCTATCTGCTGGCTTTTATGAACAATGCTGCTATAAATATTCTTGTACAAGTTTTTTTGTGGACATATGCTCTCATTTCTCTTGGGTCTATTCCTAAGGAGTAGAATTGCTGGGTTATATGGCGACTCTGTCTGTACTAATCATTTGAGGAAATGCTAGACTGTTTTCCAAAGTGGCTGCATCATTTTACATTCCCAGCAGTATATGAGGTTCTGACTTCTCCATGAGGCATCCAATCTTTGTCATGGGTACCTTGCTTAGTGATGTCGTGATTCATAGTCCTCAGTCTTTTCTTGTGTTGAACTGTGACAGTCTTTTTTTTTTTTTAATGTGATGATCCATTTATTTATTTATTTATTTATTTATTTATTTATTTATTTATGGCTGTGTTGGGTCTTCGTTTCTGTGTGAGGGCTTTCTCTAGTTACGGCAAGTGGGGGCCACTCTTCATCGTGGTGCGCAGGCCTCTCACTATCGTGACCTCTCTTGTTGCGGAGCACAAGTTCCAGACGTGCAGGCTCAGCAATTGTGGCTCACGGGCTTAATTGCTCCATGGCATGTGGGATCTTCCCAGACCAGGGCTCGAACCCGTGTCCCCTGCATTGGCAGGAAGACTCTCAACCACTGAGCCACCAGGGAAGCCCAACTGTGACAGTCTTAACATTGAGTTCCCTCCCTTTCTCAGTTTTGTAGAACCTTAATATTGTTTTAATAGCACTTTTTTTGTTCTTGGTTTCATCTTAGGTTTTGTGATGGATGAAAACATAAAAATTTCACACACACACACACATGCACACACACACAGATTCTTAGAATTCAGTCAGCTCTGCTGCCTGGAGCTTTGTTGAGCATCCTCAAATTGTGTCTCTGCCCATCTCCAATCAGCAAATACTGATCAAGTACCCACAAGTGTAAGTGATTTATATTAGTGTAAAACTTATGGTTTCCAAAGCATTTATTTAGACATCCTCTCATTTGATCCTCTCTGGTCCTTTTTTATGAAAGGTTTTGACATTGGAAATGCACATTTTAAATAAACAAGTGAAGACAACTTTTGGTACTTTCTTTTAGGGTTTTGTACCCTCTGCTCCATCCAGCTTCCTCTCTACCTGATATAAATCTTTCCCTTTTAAAAATCTTTATTCTTTAGAGGAACCCTCATTTCCCACGGACATTCCGACCTCCAAATTGTGGTTCCTCCTTAGCAGCATTGAGCTCCTAACCATCCCTGCAAGAAATATTGCAAGTCTTTTTTGCATTGATGTCAAACCTCAAATTTGTCTGCTTTCTGTGCTCATGTTGGAGGGAATATATGGCCATGGGCTGATGTCACACTGGCTGTGTTCCTGTCAGTGAGGGTCCTAAGAAAATACCCCAATGAAGAATGGAGCAACAGAACAACATAGCCAGGCCTGGTCTTTTCTCCAACAATAATTTCTACACCTCTGGGCAACTGGTTCTCTTCTGCTTCCTTTCTTGTCTTTCTCCCCAACAATTTTCTTTTTTGTACCTACACTCAAAGTTTTATTGATATTGTCTTTGTCTTTTGCTTACTTTCTTGTGTGTTTGTATTTTTGATACCACTTTTGTCCATTCAATAAGCTTTTATTCTTTAGACCTTGAGCACACAGGGGAGAACAAAATAGACAGTAACTTTATCCTGATGGGGTTCACCTTCTAAGTTCTCTGGCAGAATCTATGTGTGTTAAATAGTATTACTGCCAGAAAGGTTGTATCTATATATGTTGTGACTGGAACAAACATATACAAACAATACACAGGTAACTCTCATCTCTGTACTTTCTTTTAAACTACTTATTTGTGGTCTGATATATCTAAAGACCACCCACCTGGAAAAGACCACAAGGCCAGCTTTCTCTCTTGCCCTTTGTGGCTTCAGTTCCTTTTCCTGACCATCAAGCAAAAATGTGCTAAGGATGTAATATCAAATTATAGTCATATTCTCTCTCACAATTATACCTTGGTTGGGTTGTGTATTCATTCCATTTTGTTTCAAAAAGGAATTGGGATTTCGTATACACTTTAAAAAAATATGTTTAAATTATTAACATCCAATAAAACACAGCAATCAGGCATTAACAAAGAAAGGAACCCAAAGCTTGGAAATTTACAGCTACTGATCACAAAATTTTTCTCTGGACTCACATAGGTATATAATATCACCAGAAAATATCTCAGTAGCCCATGAGATACTAAATCCTTTGCTTAGTTTTAAATTTTGTCTATGAAAAGCTTTTGTTTTAAGTATACAGTTTCTTTGCCTTTAGTCTTACAAACAGACTCCACTCATTTCCAACGTAACTTGGGTCAGCCCTTTTTCCCCACTGCCTTCGATGAAGTTGTTTCATGCCTTTACAATACAGTTAGAATCTATTGTCACAGTCTGCATTCCTGCATCCTGGGATTCCATCATCCTCCTAAATGATTTTTTTTTAATTTGCATACATTAATCTTCATTCTTTGTACTGAAAAGTTCTACAGGTTTTGAAAAGTATATAGTGTCATATATTCACCATTACAATATCATGCAAAATAGTTTTACTTGTCTAAAAACAATCCCTGGGCTCCACCTATTTAACCTGTTCTTCCCCACCACTCACTCGAAATCTCTGGCAACCATTGAACTGTTTTATAATGTCCAGGATGTCATATAGTTGGAATAATACAGTATGTAGCCTTTTCAGACTGGCTTCTTTTGCTTAGCAATATGCATTTAAGATTCATCCATGTCAGGCTTCCCTGGTGGCGCAGTGGTTGAGAATCTGCCTGCTAATGCAGGGGACACGGGTTAGAGCCCTGGTCTGGGAAGATCCCACATGCCGCGGAGCAACTAGGCCCCATGAGCCACAATTACTGAGCCTGCGCATCTGGAGCCTGTGCGCCACAACAAGAGAGGCCGCAATAATGAGAGGCCCGCACACCGCGATGAAGAGTGGCCCCCCACTTGCCACAACTAGAGAAAGCCCTCACACAGAAAAGAAGACCCAACACAATCATAAATAAATAAATAAATAAATAAATAAATAAATAAATAAATAATTTTTAAAAAAAGTAAAGCAAGAATAGAGAGAAAAATAGAAGAGTAAGAAAGAGAGACACAAGCACAAAAAAAAAAAAAAAAAAAAAAAAAAAAGATTCACCCATGTCTTTCTGTGATTAAACATCTTCCAACAAACAAAAGCCCAGGACCAGATGGCTTCACAGGCGAATTCTATCAAACATTTAGAGAAGAGCTAACACTTATCTTTCTCAAACTCTTCCAAAATATGGCAGAGGGAGGAACACTCCAAAACTCATTCTACGAGGCCACCATCACACTGATACCAAAACCAGACTAAGATGTCACAAAGAAAGAAAACTACAGGCCAATATCACTGATGAACATAGATGCAAAAATCCTCAACAAAATATTAGCAAACAGAATCCAACAACACATTAAAAGGATCATACACCATGATCAAGTGGGGTTTATCCCAGGAATGCAAGGATTCTTCAATATAGGCAAATCAATCAATGTGATAAACCATATTAACAAATTGAAGGAGAAAAACCATGTGATAATCTCAATAGATGCAGAGAAAGCTTTCGACAAAATTCAACACCCATTTATGATAAAAACCCTCCAGAAGGTAGGCATAGAAGGAACTTACCTCAACATAATGAAAGCCATATATGGCAAAAGCACAGCCAACATCCTTCTCAATGGTGAAAAACTGAAACCATTTCCTCTAAGATCAGGAACAAGACAAGGATGTCCACTCTCAACACTATTATGCAACATAGTTTTGGAAGTTTTAGCCACAGCAATCAGAGAAGAAAAAGAAATAAAAGGAATCCAAATCGGAAAAGAAGAAGTAAAGCTGTTACTGTTTTCAGATGACATGATACTGTACATCGAGAATCCTAAAGATGCTACCAGAAAACTACTAGAGCTAATCAATGAATTTGGTAAGGTAGAAGGATATAAAATTAATAACCAGAAATCTCTTGCATTCCTATACACTAATGGTGAAAAATCTGAAACAGAAATTAAGGAAACACTCCCATTTACCATTGCAACAAAAAGAATAAAATACCTAGGAATAAACCTACCTAGGGAGACAAAAGACCTGTACACAGAAAACTATAAGACACTGATGAAAGAAATTAAAGATGATACAAACAGATGGAGAGTTATACCATGTTCTTGGACTGGAAGAATTAACATTGTGAAAATGACTATACTACCCAAAGCAAACTGCAGATTCAATTCAATCCCTGTCAAACTACCAATGGCATTTTTCAAAGAACTAGAACAAAAATATTCACAATCTGTATAGAAATATGAAAGACCCCGAATAGCCAAAGCAATCTTGAGAAAGAAAAACAGAGCTGGAGGAACCAGACTCCATGAGTTCAGACTACACTACAAAGCTACAGTAAGCAAGACAGTATGGTAACGGCATAAAAACAGAACTATAGGTCAATGGAACAGGATAGAAAGCACAGAGATAAACCCACGCATGTACGGTCACCCTATTTTTGATAAAGGAGTCAAGAATATACAATGGAGAAAAAATAGCCTCTTCACTAAGTGGTGCTGGGAAAACTGGACCACTACATGTAAAAGAATGAAATTAGAACACTCCCTAACACCATACACAAAAATAAACTCAAAATGGATTAAAGACCTAAATGTAAGGCCAGAGAGTATAAAACTCTTAGAGGAAAACATAGGCAGAACACTCTATGACATAAATCACAGCAACATCTTTGTGGACCCACCTCCTAGAGAAATGGAAATAAAAACAAAAATAAACAAGTGGGACCTAATGAAACTTAAAAAATTTTGCACAGCAAAGGAAAACGTAAACAAGATGAAAAGACAACCCTCAGAATGGGAGAAATTATTTGCAAATGAAGCAACTGACAAAGGATTAATCTCCAAAATTTACAAGCAGCTCATGCAGCTCAATATCAGAAAAAACAAACAACCAATCCAAAAATGGTCAGAAGACCTAAATAGACATTTCTCCAAAGAAGATATACAGATTTCCAACAAACACATGAAAGGATGCTAACACATATATATGTAATCTAAAAAAAAAAAAAAAAAAATTGTTCTGATGAACCTAGGGGCAGGACCCGAATAAAAACGTTGATGTAGAGAATGGACTTGAGGACATGGGGAGGGGGAAGGGTAAGCTGGGACGAAGTGAGAGAGTGTCATGGACATATATACACTACCAAATGTAAAATAAAGAGGTAGTGGGAAGAAGCCACATAGCACAGAGAGATCAGCTCAGCACTTTGTGACCACCTAGAAGGGTGGGATAGGGAGGGTGGGAAGGACATGCAAGAGGGAGGAGATACGGGGATATATGTATATGTATAGCTGATTCACTTTGCTATAAAGCAGAAACTAACATACCATTGTAAAGCAATTATACTCCAATAAAGATATTAAAAAAATGTTTTTAAATAATTAAAAATAAAAAAGAATGCCCACTCTCACAACTTTAATTCAACATAGTATTGGAAGTCCTGGTCACAGTAATGGGACCAAAAAAAGAAAAAAGAAAAGAAAAAAAAGAAAAGGAAAGGAATACAAATTGGAAAGGAAGAAGTAAAACTGTTACCTTTTGTAGATGACATGATACTATATCGAGAAAATCCCAAAGACATCACCAAAAAATACTGTTAGAACTAATAAATTAATCCAGTAAAGTTGCAGGCTACAAAATTAATATACAGATCCAAAAAAGAGAGGATATGTGTATTTGTATAGCTGATTCACTTTGCTGTACAGTAGAAACTAATACAACATTGTAAAGCAACTATACTCCAATAAAAAATTAATTAATTATTTAATGTACAGAAATCTGTTGCTTTTCTATATACTAGCAATGAACTATCAGAAATTACAATTACTTCAAAAAGAATAATATGCCTAGGAATAAATCTAACCAAGGAGGTAAAAAACTTGTACTCAGAAAACTATAAGACATAAATGCAAGAAACTGAAGATGAGAAGAACAAATGGAAAGATATGCCATGCTCATTGATTGGAAGGGTTAATATGGAATTTTTCCAGAACTAGAACAAAAAATCCTAAAATTTGTATGGAACCACACAAGAATCCAAATAACCAAAGCAATCTGTAGAAAAAGAACAAAGCTGGAGGTATCACACTCCATTATTTCCAACCATATACAAAGTTACAGTAATCAAAACAATATGGTACTGGCACAACATAGACACAAAACAGACACATAGATCAATGGAACAGAGAGCCCAGAAATAAATCTCCACTTACATGGTCTGTTAATCTAGGACAAAGGAGGCAAGACTGTACAATTGGGAAAAAGACTCAAATAAATGATGTTGTAAAAACTGGGCAGCTCTATGCAAAAGAATGAAACTAGAACATTTTCTCACACCACATACAAAAACAAACTCAAAATTGATTACAGACTTAAATGTAAGACTTGAAACCATAAAACTCCTAGAAGAAAACATATGCAGTATGCTCTTTGACATTGGTCTTGGCAGTATTTTTTGGATCTGTCCCCTCAAGCAAGGGAAACAAAAGCAAAAGTGAACAAATGGAGCTATATCAAACTAAAAATCTTTTGCACACCAAAGGAAACTATCAAAAAACAAAAAGCCAGCATACTGAATGGGAGATGAGAGAAGATATTTGTAAATGACATATCAGATAGGAGGTTAATATTCAAAATATCCAAAGAACTCATACAACTCAATATCAGAACACCTCAAACAACTTGATTTAAAAATGGGCAGAGGACCTGAATCCTTTGCTGTAGGGGGAGCTGAGAAATGTAGTCTCTGCCTGGGAGCAGCCTCCTGGTTTTTCCAAAGAAGACATACAGATGGCCAACAGACACATGAAAAGATACTCAACATCACTAATCATCAGGAAAATATAAATCAAACCCACAATGAGATATCACCTCACTCCTGTCAGAATGACTATTATCAAAACACAACAAATATCAAGTGTTGATGAGACTGTTGGAAAAAGGGAACACTATTTCACTGTTGGTGGGAATGTAAATTGGTACAGCAGCTATGGAAAACGGTATGGAGGTTCCTCAACAAAGTAAAAATAAAACTACCATATGGCCCAGCAATTCCACTCCTGGGTATTTTTCTGAAGAAAACAAAAACACTAGTTCAAAAAGATGTATGCATCCCCTATGTTCACTGCAGCATTATTTATTATAGCCAAGATATGGAAGCAACCTAAATGTCCATTGATAGATGAACGGATAAAGAATATATGAAAAAAATATATATACTCAGCCATACAAAGGAATGAAATCTTGCCATTTGCAGCAACGTGGATGAGACTAGAGGGTATTAAGTTAAGTGAAATAAGACAAAGAGAAATACCATATGATTTCACTTATATGTGGAGCTAAAAAAACAAAACAAATGAACAAAGAAATCAAAACTGCAACAGATTTATAGATACAGAGAACAAACTGGTGCTTACCAGAGGGGAGGGTGCTGTGAGGATGAGTGAAATAGGTGAGGGAGATTAAGAGGTACAAACTTCCAGTTATAAAATAAGTAGGTCAAATACTACGGGTATGTAGTGTACAGCATAGGGAATATAGTCAATAATGTTGTAATAACTTTGTATGGTGACAGATGGTAATTAGACTTATCACGGTGATCATTTTGTAATGTATACAAATATCGAATCACTATGTTGTATGCCTAAAATTACTATAATGTTGTAAGTCAAGTATACTTCAATTAAAATAAAATGAAACCTAGATCTTAAAAGAATTGGAAATAGGAAGTCTAACTATATTAGGTAATTGGAAAACAAAGTAAAACTTGATTTCTACTGTATTCATCATTCTAAAGGCATAATTTAGTAATTCAATAAAGAGGGGAAAATATGCAAAAAAAAAAACCCCAAACTCAACAATAAGAAAACTAACAATGCAATATAAATTTGGGAAAAAGATATGAACAGACTTTTCCAAAGAAGATATACAGGTGGCAAATAAGCACATGAAAAGATGCTCAACACCATGTGTCATTAGGCAAATGCAAATTAAAACAACAATAAGATACCACTACACTAATATTAGAATGGCTAAAATCCCCCAAAACCTGACAATGCCAATATCTTGAGAGCTTGCAGAGCAACAGGAACACTCATTCATTCCTTTTGGAAATGTAAATGGTATAGTCACTTTGGAAGATGGTTTGGAAATTTCTTTATAAAGCTAACCATAGTCTTACTATATCATCTAGCAGTCACATTCCCAGGTATTCACGCAACTGATTTAAAATTTTTTGCCATACGAAAACTTGGACATGAATGTTTTAGCACCTTTATTCACAATCACTAAAAACTGGAAGCAAACAAAACGTCCTTCAATAGATGAATGGATAAACCAGCAGCTGTGGTACATTCGTACAATGGAATTTTTATTCAGCAATAAAAAGCAAGAAACTATCAAGTCCTGTAAAGACATGGGTGATTTTTTTTAACATCTTTATTTGAGTATAATTGCTTTACAATAGTGTGTTCGTTTCTGCTTTATAACAAAGTGAATCAGCTACACATATACATATATCCCCATATCTCCTCCCTCTTGCGTCTCCCTTCCACTCTCCCTATCCCATCCCTCTAGGTGGTCACAAATCACAGAGCTGATCTCCCTGTGCTATGTGGTTGCTTCCCACTAGCTATCTATTTTACATTTGGTAGTATATATGTCCATGCCACTCTCTCACTGCATCCCAGCTTACCCTTCCCCTTCCCCGTGTCCTCAAGTCCCTTCTTTACATCAACGTCTTTATTCCTGTCCTGCCCCAGGTTCTTCAGAACCTTCTTTTTTTTTTTTCAGATTCCATATATATGTGTTAGCATATGGTATTTGACTCACTTCACTCTGTATGACAGACTCTGGGTACATCCACCTCACTAAAAATACCTCAATTTCATTTCTTTTTATGGCTGAGTAATATTCCACCATGCCACATCTTCCTTATCCATTCATCTGTTGATTGACACTTAGGTTGCTTCCATGTTCTGGCTATTGTAAATAGAGCTGCAATGAACATTGTGGTACATGACACCTTTTGAATTATGGTTTTCTCAGGGTATATGCCCAGTAGTGGGATTGCTGAGTCATATGGTAGTTCTATTTTTAGTTTTTTAAGGAACCTCCATACTGTTCTCCATAGTGGGTATATCAATTTACATTCCCACCAACAGTGCAAGAGAGTTCTCTTTTCTCCACACCCTCTCCAGCATACATCATTTGTAGATTTTTTCATGATGGCCATTGTGACTGGTGTGAGGTGATACATCATTGTAGTTTTGATTTGCATTTCTCTAATGATTAGTGATGTTGAGCATCCTTTCATGTGTTTGTTGGCAATCTGTATATCTTCTTTGGAGAAATGTCTTTTTAGGTCTGCCCATTTTTGGATTGGGTTCTTTGTTTTTTTGATATTGAGCTGCATGAGCTGCTTGTAAATTTTGGAGATAAATCCTTTGTCAGTTGCTTCATTTGCAAATAATTTCTTCCATTCTGAGGCTGTCTTTTCATCTTGTTTATGTTTTCCTTTGCTGTGCAAAGTTTTTAAGTTTCATTAGGTCCCATTTGTTTATTTTTGTTTTTATTTCCATTTCTCTAGGAGGTGGGTCAAAAAGGATCTTTCTGTGATTTATGGCATAGAGCGTTCTGCCTATGTTTTCCTCTAAGAGTTTTATAGTGTCTGGCATTACATTTAGGTCTTTATTTTATTTTTGTATATGGTCTTTAGTTTATTTTTGTGTATGGTAGTAGGGAGTGTTCTAAATTCATTCTTTTACATGTAGCAGTCTAGTTTTCCCAGCACAACTTAGTGAACAGTCTGTCTTTACTCCATTGTATATTCTTGCCTCCTTTACAAAAATAAGGTGACCATATGTGCGTGGGTTTATCTCTGTGCTTTCTATCCTGTTCCATTGATCTGTAGTTCTGTTTTTGTGCCATTACTATACTGTCTTGTTTACTGTAGCTTTGTAGTATAGTCTGAAGTCAGGGAACCTGATTCATCCAGCTCCGTTTTTCTTTCTCAAGATTGCTTTGGCTATTCAGGGTCTTTGGTATTTCCATACAAATTGTGAAATTTTTTGTTCTAGTTCTGTGAAAAATGCCATTGATAGTTTGACAGAGATTGCATTGAATCTGTAATTTACTTTGGGTAGTATAGTCATTTTCACAATGTTGATTCTTCCAATCCAAGAACATGGTATATCTCTCCATCAGTTTGTATCATCTTTAATTTCTTTCATCAGTGTCTTATAGCTTTCTGCATACAGGTCTTTTGTCTCCCTAGGTAGGTTTATTCCTAGATATTTTATTCTTTTTGTTGCAATGGTAAATGGGAGTGTTTCCTTAATTTCTGTTTCAGATTTTTCACCATTAGTGTATAGGAATGCAAGAGATTTCTGTGCATTAATACTGTATCCTTCTACCTTACCAAATTCATTGATTAGCTTTAGTAGTTTTCTGGTAGCATCTGTAGGATTCTCTAGGTATAGTATCATGTCATCTGCAAACAGTGACAGTTTTACTTCTTCTTTTCCAATTTGGATTCCTTTTATTTCTTTTTCTTCTCTGATTGCTGTGGCTAAAACTTCCAAAACTATGTTGAATGTTGAATAATAGTGTTCAGAGTGGACAACCTTGTCTTGTTCCTGATCTTAGAGGAAATGGTTTCAGTTTTTCACCATTGAGAAGGATGTTGGCTGTGGGTTTGCCATATATGGCTTTCATTATGTTGAGGTAAGTTCCTTCTATGCCTACTTTCTGGAGGGTTTTTATCATAAATGGGTGTTGAATTTTGTCGAAAGCTTTCTCTGCATCTATTGAGATGATCATATGGTTTTTCTCCTTCAATTTGTTAATATGATGTATCACATTGGTTGATTTGTGTATGTTGAAGAATCCTTGCATCCTAGGATAAACCCCACTTGATCACGGTATATGATCCTTTTAATGTGCTGTTGGATTCTGTTTGCTAGTATTTTGTTGAGGATTTTTGCATCTATGTTCATCAGTGATATTGGCCTGTAGTTTTCTTTCTTTGTGACATCTTAGTCTGGTTTTGGCATCAGGGTGATGGTGGCCTCATAGAATGAGTTTGGCAGTATTCCTCTCTCTGCTGTATTTTGGAAGAGTTTGGGAAGGACAGGTGTTAGCTCTTCTCTAAATGTTTAATAGAATTCGCCTGTGAAGCCATCTGGTCCTGGGCTTTTGTTTGTTGGAAGATTTTTAATCACAGTTTCAACTTCATTGCTTGTGACTGGTCTGTTTATATTTTCTATTTCTTCCTGGTTCAGTCTCAGAAGGTTGTGCTTTTCTAAGAATTTGTCCATTTCTTCCCAGTTGTCCATTTTACTGGCATAGAGTTGCTTGTAGTAATCTCCCATGATCCTTTGTATTTCTTCAGTGTCAGTTATTACTTCTTTTTTATTTCTAATTCTATTGACTTGAGTCTTCTCCCTTTTTTTTCTTGATGAGTCTGGCTAATGGTTTATCAATTTTGTATATCTTCTCAAAGAACCAGCTTTTAGTTTTATTGATCTTTGCTATCATTTCCTTCATTTCTTTTTCATTTTTTTCTGATCTGATCTTTATGATTTCTTTCCTTCTGCTAACTCTGGGGCTTTTTTGTTCTTTTTTCTCTAATTGCTTTATGTGTAAGGTTAGGTTGTTTGAGATGTTTCTTGTTTCTTGAGGTAGGATTGTATTGCTATAAACTTCCCTCTTAGAACTGCTTTTGCTGCATCCCATTGGTTTTGGGTCATCGTGTTTTCATTGTCATTTGTTTCTAGATATTTTTTTGATTTCCTCTTTGATTTCTTCAGTGATCTCTTGGTTATTTAGTCGTGTATTGTTTAGCCTCCATATGTTTGTATTTTTTACAGGTTTTTCCTGTAATTGATATCTAGTCTCATAGTGTTGAGGTTGGAAAAAGATACTTGATATGATTTCAATTTTCTTAAATTTACCAAGGCTTGATTTGTGACCCAAGATATGATCTACCCTGGAGCATGTTACATGAGCCGTTGAGAAGAAAGTGTATTCTGTTGTTTTTGGATGGAATGTCCTATAAAGATCAATTAAGTTCACCTTGTTTAATGTATCATTTAAAGTTTGTGTTTCCTTATTTATTTTCATTTTGGATGATCTGTACATTGGTGAAATTTAAAGTCCCTACTATGATTGTGTTACTGTCAATTTCCCCATTTTATGTCTGTTAGCATTTGCCTTATGTATTGAGGTGCTCCTATGTTGGGTGCATAAATATTTACAATTGTTATATCTTCTTCTTGGATTGATCCCTTGATCTTTATGTAGTGTCCTTCTTTGTCTCTTGTAATAGTCTTTATTTTAAGTCTATTTTGTCTGATATGAGAATTGCTACTCCAGCTTTCTTTTGATTTCCATTTCCATGGAAAATCTTTTTCCATCCCCTCACTTTCAGTCTGTATGTGTCCCTAGCTCTGAAGTGGGTCTCTTGTAGACAGCATATATATGGGTCCTGTTTTTCTATCCCTTCAGCCAGTCTATGTCTTTTGGTTGGAGCATTTAATCCATTTACATTTCAGGTAGTTATCAACATGTATGTTCCTATTACCATTTTCGTAAATGTTTTTCATTTGTTACTCTAGGTCTTTTCCTTCTCTTATGTGTCCTGCCTAGAGAAGTTCCTTACCATTTGTTGTAAAGGTGGTTTGGTGGTACTGAATTCTCTTAGCTTTTGCTTGTTTGTAAAGGTTTTAATTTCTCTGTAGAATCTGAATGAGATCCTTGCTAAGTAGAGTAATCTTGGTTGTAGGTTTTTCCCTTTCATCACTTTAAATATGTCCTGCCACTTCCTTCTGGCTTGCAGAGTTTCTGCTGAAAGATCAGCTGTTAACCTTATTGGGGTTCCCTTGTATGTTATTTTTTGTTTTTCCCTTGCTGCTTTTAATAATTTTTTTGTATTTAATTTTTGATAGTTTAATTAGTATGTGTCTTGGCATGTTTCTCCTTGGATTTATCCTGTATGGGACTCTCTGTGTTTCCTGTACTTGATTAACTATTTCCTTTCTCATATTAGGGAAATTTTCAACTATAATCTCTTCAAATATTTTCTCAGTCCCTTTCTTTTTCTCTTCTTCTGGGACCCCTATAATTCGAATGTTGGTGCACCTTTAATGTTGTCCCAGAGGTCTCTGAGACTGTCCTCAATTCTTTTCATTCTTTTTTCTTTATTCTGCTCTGCAGTAGTTATTTCCACTATTTTATCTTCCAGGTCACTTATCCGTTCTTCTGCCTCAGTTATTCTGGTATTGGTCCTTTCTAGAGAATTTTTAATTTCATTTATTGTGTTGTTCATCACTGTTTGCTCTTTAGTTCTTCTAGGTCCTTTTTAAATGTTTCTTGTATTTTCTATATTCTATTTCCAAGATTTTGGATCATCTTTACTATCATTATTCTGAATTCTTTTTCCAGTAGACTGCCTACTTCCTCTTCATTTGTTGGTCTGGTGGGTTTTTACCTTGCTTCTTCATCTGTTGTGTGTTTCTCTGTCTTCTCATTTTGCTTAACTTACTGTGTTTGGGCTCTTCTTTTCACAGGCTGCAGGTTCGTATTTCCCATTGTTTTTGGTATCTGCCCCCAGTGGGTAAGGTTGTTTCAGTGGGTTGTGTAAGCTTCCTGGTCGAGGAGACTGGTGCCTGTGTTCTGGTGGATGAGGCTGGATCTTTTCTTTCTGGTGGGCAGGTCCACATCTGGTGGTGTGTTTTGGGGTGTCTGTGACCTTATTATGATTGTAGGCAGCCTCTCTGCTAATGGATGGTTGTGTTCCTGTCTTGCTAGTTGTTTAGTATATGGTGTCCAGCACTGTAGCTTGCTGGTTCTTGAGTGGAGCTGGGTCTCATCATTGAGGTGGAGATCTCTGGGGGAGCTTTCACCATTTGATATTATGTGGGTCCGGGAGGTCTCTGGTGGACCAATGTCCTGAACTCGGCTCTCCCACCTGAGAGGCACAGCCCTGGTGTCTGGCTGGAGCACCCAGAGCCTGTCAGCCACATGACTCAGAAGAAAAGGGAGAAAGAAAGAAAGAAAGAAAGAAAGAAAGAAAGAAAGAAAGAAAGAAAGAAAATGAAATAAAGTTATTAAAATAAAAAAATTTTTAAATTATAAAAAATACAAAAAATTAAAAAGTAATATAAAAAGAAAGAAAGAAAGAAAGAGAAACCAAACCAAAAAACAAATCCACCAATTATAGCAAGTGCTAAAAACTATACTAAAAACAAACAACGTCAACAAAAAATAAAACGGACAGAACCCTAAGACAAATGGTTAAAGCAAAGCTATACAGACAAAATCACAGAAAGAAGCATACACATACACACTCACAAAAAGAGAAAAACGAAAAAAATATATACATATATCTTTGGGAAGTCTGAGGTCTTCTGTCAGCATTCAGTAGGTGTTCTGTTAGGATTGTTCCACATGTAGATGTATTTCTGATTTATTTGTGGGGAGGAAGGTGATCTCCACGTCTTACTCCTCCGCCATCTTGAAGGTTTCTTCCGGGATGGCTTTTGTCTCAGGACCGGATATATGATCTTGGATGACTTATTTCAGTTCTTTCTTCCTCACTTTCCTGATATGAATGTGGAGGCTTCTTGAATCCAAAATCTGATGTAGTAGGCCAGCAGGCCGGAGTCTCTGGGAAGAGTTGCAGCCCAAATGAAGGCTGCTGGCAGAATCCCCAGGGGAGTGGACGTCTGTGAATGAAGTAGCCTCCTTCAACCCTCACTCAACATCATCCGTAGCAACATCTCCACACTGCCTCTTCCATGATGTTGTTGTGACACTCTCTGTGCTTCAGTGCTTCTGTCTGGAAAGGGGAGCCATCATCATCCAGGATCTAGCCCAGAGTGATGAGAGGGGGCATTCTTGTCTTGTTCCTGATCATAGAGGAAATGCTTTCAGCTTTTCACCAATGAGTATCATGTTGCCTTCGTCACATATGGCCTTTATTATGTTGGGGTATGTTCCTTCTATGCCCACATTTTTGAGAGTTTTTATCATGAATGAATGTTACATTTTGTCAAAAGCTTTTTCTGCATCTATTGAAATGATCTTTATGATTTTTATTCTTTAATTTGTTAATGTGGTGTATCACATTGATAGATTTGCAGACATTAAACCATCCTGACATCCCTGGGTTAAATCCTACTTGATCATGATGTATGATCCTCTTAATGTAGTGTTGAATTCAGTTTGCTAGTATTTGCTAATGTTTGCTAATATTTTGTTAAGGATTTTTTCATATCTGTTTATCAATGACAATGACCTGTAATTTTCTTTTTCTGTGGTATCTTTGGTTTTGGAATCAGGGTCATGGTGGCCTCACATAATGAGTTCAAAAGCATTTCTTACTCTTCAATTTTTTTGGAATCGTTTGAAAAGGATAACTCTTAACTCTTCTTTAAGTGTTTGGTATAATTCACCTGGGAAGTCATCTGGTCCTTGGCTTTTGCTTGTTGGGAGTTTTTTTTTTTTTTTTTTTTTTATTACTGATTCAATTTTATTACTGGTAATCAGTCTGTTCATATTTTATATTTCTTCCTAATTCAGTCTTGGAACATTGTACATTTCTAGAAATTTATCCATATCTTCTAGTTTGTCCATTCTATTGGTGTATAATTATTCATAGTATTCTCTTATGATCCTCGGTATTTCTGTGGTGCCAATTGTAACTTCTCCTCTTTCATTTTTTTATTTTATTTAGTTGGGCCCTCTCTCTTCCTTTTGTTGAGTCTGGATAGAGGTTTATCAACTTTGTTTATCTTTTCAAAAAACCAGCTCTTATTTTCATTGATCTTTTCTATTTTTTTATCTCTGTTTCATTTATTTCCACTCTGAACTTTTTTTTTTTTCTTTCTGTTAACTTTGGATTTTGTTTGTTCTTTATCTAGTTCATTTAGGTGTAAGGTAAAATTGTTTATTTGAGATTTTTGTTTCCTGAGCTAATCTTTTATCACTATAAACTTCCCTCTTAGAATTGATTTTGCTGTAGCCCATAGATTTTGGATCATTTTGTTTCTGTTTTCATTTGTCTCTAGGTAGTTTTTGATTTCCTCTTTGATTTCTTCAGTGACTTGTTGGTTGTTTAGTAGCATATTGTTTAGTCTCCCTGTGTTTGTGTTTTTTGCAGTTTTTTTCTTTGTAGTTGATTTCTATACTGTTGTGGTCAGAAAAGATGCTTGACATGATTTCAATCTTTTTAAATTTATTAAGATTTGTTTTCTGCCCTACCATGTGATCTATCCTGGAGAATGTTCCATGTGCACCTGAAAAAATGTGTACTGCACTGCTTCTGAATGGACTGTTCTATATATATCTATTAAGTCCATCTGGTATAAAGTGGTATTTAAGACCAGTGTTTCCTTATTGATTTTCTGTCTAGATGATCTGTCCATTGATATAAGTGGGGTGTTAAAATCCCCTACTATTATTGTGTTACTGTCACTTTCTTCCTTAATGTTTGTTAATATTTGCTTTATGTATTTAGGTGCTCCTACATTGGGTGCATATATATTTACAATTATTATATCTTCTTCTTGGATCGATCCCTTTATTACTATGTAATGTCCTTCTTTGTCTCTTTTTACAGTGTTGGTTTTAAATTCTATTTGTCTGATATAAGTATTGCTTCCCCAGCTTTCTTTTTATTCCTATTTGCATGGAATATCTTTTCCATCCCCTCACTTTCAGTCTTTGTGTGTGTTTAGAGCTGAAGTGAGTCTCCTGTAGGCAGCATAAATATGGGTCTTATTTTTTTAATCTATTCAACCACTCTATGTATTTTAATAGGAGCATTTAGTCCATTTACATTTAAAGTAATTATTGATAAGTATGTACTTATTGCCATTTTGTTAATTGTTTTCTGATTGTTTTTGTAGTTCTTCTATGTTACTTTCCTCTTTTCTTCTCTTCCCTTGTGATTTGATGACTATCTTTAGTATTATATTTGGATTCCTTTCCTCAGTCACCTCACTTTGCCTGATTCTCTGTTTTTATTTCTATGTATTAGGTACGTTGGTTACATTTCTTGGTCTTGGATAAGTGGCCTTATGTAGGACACTCCCCTCTGTTCACGGGAGCTATATGCTCTCAGAATACCCCATTTGTGGCTGCATGGGCCCTTCTGTTGGGGCAGGGCCAACTACTGTGGGCATGCAGTTAGGCAGGGCTGGCCCCAGCCTGGCTGGTTGTCAGGCAGTGCCTTGTGCAGTGGCTACTGGCTACTGGAGGGTGGGGCTGGGTCCCCACGTGTCTGGCTGCTCAGCCTAGGGCGACTCAGGATGGGTTCCAGCCCACAGGTGGGCAGGTAAGCCCCAGGCACTAATAGGCTAGAGGAAGGAACTCAAAAATTGTGCTTGTCAGCACTCGTGTCCTAATGTTCGTACAAGTTCTCCCAAACTTCTGGGGGTTTTTATTTGTGTGTTTGTCCTGCAGAAGTGTGAGTTGAAAGCAATTTCATTACCAGTAGGTATTTTAGAAGATTAATTTGGAGACATTGTTCAGAACAAACTAGAAGTAGTGTAAGAGGTAAGAGAATAGTAAGAAAGCCATTAATGTCATAGAGATCTAAAGTTATAAGAGTCTGTATTGATGGGCTCAAACACCTTTACTCAAATATGCTTGATTGTGTTTAGTATTTCAGGGCATTCTTTGAATGTCTTCTCTCATGCTTTCCTCTATTCCATGCCTTACTCATACAGCCAGCCAAAGAGCAATAAAAAAGAATGTTTACCTCAATTTTTGTCTTAATCCATTCAGGTTTCTATAACAAATCACCATAGATATGGTGGCTTAAAACAACAAATATTTATTTCTCACAGTTCTAAAGGCTGAACATCCAAGATAAAGCACTGGCAGATTTGGTATCTGGTGAGAACCCACTCCCTGGTTAATAGAATGCCATCATCTCCATGTGTCCTCACATGGCAGAAAGGGAGCGAAAGCTCTCTTGGGTCTCTTTTATAAGGGCACAGTTCCATTCATGAGAATTCCACCTTCACACCTAATCACCCCCAAAGACACCCCACGCCTCTTAATCCCTTCATATTGGAGGTTAGGATTTCAACATGAATTGCGGTAGGGGACAAACATTCAGTCTATAGCATGTTCTTTTTATCAATTGTCCTGGCCCTTTTTATTTGTTCTTTCAAGCGCTTTGTTTTTGCATTACTTTTGTGGTTTCTGCATCTACTACTATCTAATTAGATACAGATTTTAGAGCCAAGACAGTCTCCAGGGTTGGAAATAAAATCAAAGTCTAGCAAAATATGCAGTCAAATTATCAATGTGAAGAAGCCAAGCCAAACAAGAGATTCCAGGTACCAGGAAACATAAGAATCTGAGAAACCAGAACATGTTTTCATTGCTGCATTATCCGTTGAACTGATGTGCCTAAGAACCTACACAATTCTGTAGACTGAAACAGGATCTGTGACTGATGATTTATAAATTTATAAATTTATTTATTTATAAATAAAGGCAATAAAGGCATATAAATAAGGCATGGCCTTGTGGAGCTTATGCTCTATGGGGAAGGAAGGCACCAATCAAATACTTATAAGCTGCAAATAGGGTAAGTGCTACAGAGATGACATCCCCAGAGTTATACGAGGAGGACTTGACATGATCAGAGGCGCCATGGAAAGATTTCCCTGAGGAAGGGACAAATGAACTGAGACCTGAAACATGATCATTGGCTTGGGTTGAAATAAAGGGTGTGTTAAGTAGTTCCTAGAGCAGTTTTCTAAATCTCAGGTATTTCTTACAGGACCTGGCTGAAGATCTGATTGAAGGTGTGATTGGAATTGTCTAGGACCCTAAGATGCTCGACATCTTTAAATGTTAACTCTTTTGCCTTTCTCTACTATTCTTTCCTTGGACTTCTACCTTCTGAATGTAGCAGGTGAGAACTTATCCTGTGTCCCTTCCAAATCTTGGTGGCTTTGAGTACCATGCAACTAGATCCCAACCCAGCAGTGATCTGTTTAGATATTCTCTGTACCTGGCTTAGCCTTTGCCTAGGAGGGACTTACACATTTTACCTTTGATTTCTCTCGTATATATTCCACTTATCACTACCTCCTCTCCTATACTTTTACTTTGAGATTTGGCTTAGGTCTGTACTTCACTGTTATAGATATTGTCTCTTTTAATATTTCCTTTACTTACAAACACAACCCCATAATCTCTGGACCTTACATTCCAAAGAGTGGGCAGCGAACAGAGAGCCAATTTGAGACACATGGTCATTGAGACACATAATCACTGATGTGCTTTTTGGCAACTAGGCAAGAAAAGAAAGCAACCATTAAATGAAAACAGTGTTCATTTTGCTCAGTAATAAACAGAGCCTCTCTGTCTTCTTCCTTCAATGCTCACATCTGCAGCTGTCAGCAAACATTGCCCAGTGCCTTCCTGAATGAAGGAGGAGGAGAGAGTCTCAGGGCTTTGCTTATTCTCAGGATTCTGCTCCTCCTGCTCTTATTCTTTCTCCACCAGGTTTGAGAGATCTGCATGGTCCCATCACTATCCTTCTCCCTCCTTTAAGTTACATCTACTCCTGCTCAATCTCCCCCTCGGATTACCAGGGGAGCTGTTCACCACACACCAGTAATAATAAACCCACTTTTTCTGCATACTACCCTGGATATTGAAGAAGGGGAGGTACTAACACAGAGAGGGACCGTGACCTACCCAAGACTTTTCAGCAAATGGGTAACAGACTTCAGATCAGAACTCTGGTCTCCTCACTGGTGACTCTATGCTCTTTCCACTAAGTTATGTTTTTGTTTGAGTGTTTTGTTTTAAAATAGGGTATTTTAGCCAAGAAAAGTGTGCTGGATAGCTTCCATTTTCCTGTCTGAGAAGATTCTCTAACCTCTGGGAGGCTACAGGTAGCCTTTACATTGGCCCTTGTCCTTTGGTTTCCTGGTAGATTCAGCTAATGGGGAACCCAGGCTGGAGGCTAAAGGTGAGAAAATAATGAGATCAGAGTAGTCACACCCCCACTCTCTCATCGCTGGGCCAGGGGCTTTAGTCATTGCGTTCCTCCACCCAAGCCTCAGCTCCTGCTTCGTGTCTCTCTCCTACAACTCTAAGCTCAGGTAACCACTCTCCCTCATACCCCATCAGATCCAGGGCTGGTAATGGCTCCCAGCTATTATTTAGCTCTTGAACATTTCCCTTTCCCCTGGGTTGATTTCCCTTAACTCCCCCTACCCTTTTGTAAATAGTCATTTTATTATTTTTTTCCTCAATTGCCTCACTTGAGGGTGTCCTGTTTTCTATCAGAACCAGGATTGATACAGAAGGCTTGTGAAGGAATGTCTCTATTCCTTTCAGCCGTAAGGCACTTTTTCCCTGAACTTTTTTTACTGTCCTCAAGTTTGCTAATGGGCATATTTCACATCTTACGAAATATGTTTGCTGTGAAATATGTTTCCTCCTGAGAAAGGAGCAGAAACCACAGAATCCCATTCTCTCCCACCTCAAGATATCCCATTGAGTCTTCAGAGGAAATTTCCACCAATTTCAAGGGGGAAACACCATTCCCACACATCAGGTACAGGGTGGACATTCATGGAGAGGATCTTCACTTCAGGGTAACAGAAAATTGTGGGCTAGTAAGGAAAGACTCTCCTGAACCAGTCTTTGGGAGAGCAAATGTTGGTCCTTTGCCTACATAACCTTTTACAGTCCCCTGATGAAAAACGTACTTGGCACTGAACTGCAAGTGCTTGTTTTCTGTGAACAGCAGGAGTACACTGAACTGCAGGTTCTCCTTCATGGAGACCCCAAGGTATGTGACTTCCATCCTACTAGCACAGTAAACTCTCTTGAAAGGTCCTAAAGGAATGTCTCCAATGACCAAGCAGCAGTCTCAGGAAATCTATGGGCAACTCCTAGGCATTGCAGTTTCAACATCTTCATCTCACCATCATCCAGTGTCATATGTTTCTCCATCCCATGTTGTATCAAAACCACTTAAAAGCTTTGTCAGTGAATGTATCTCCAAGCAACATAGGGCCCATCAAAGCACAAGGCCTGGACAATGTCAGTGTGCCATGCTTATGACCCACAGTTTGAAAACAGCTCTGCTACAAGACAATTACCTGGTTTAGCCAATCTGGCCCAGATAATTCCAGTTTTATTGTTATTCTCTGAAAAACTGTTTTAACTTCCCAAAGCTTTTCCAAGTCCTCTATTTCCTTAGATCCACCTTGCAAACCTATACTGTTGGCAGGACAACTGCTGTTATCCTGTTTACACAGAGAGATGAGGAAACTGAGATCATGATTTAAGTTCTCAGAGCTAGCTATTGGCAGGACCAGGATTCAAAAGTAGGTCTTCTTATGTTCCCTGCATTCCTGTCCCCTCCTTTCCACGACATTAACTTTCAATTCAGGATGTGTGTATGCACAGCTTTCAATGTTCTTATTGACAGTGCTCCTAAAAATATTTTAACAGTGTTACTTTTCTTGATACAGCTACAGGAAATGACAAATCAATTGTGTATTCAAAAGGTTTATATTCTTTTAAGTTAAAATTTTATTTATAAAACATTTTACCGTTGGAAGTGTAAAATGATTGTGGTTAGAATTTCAAACTACCTCACAAAACCCTAATATTGTAGAGGAAGTGGTATCAGCAGCATCACTGGACCCCAAATTCTGCTACACTCTACTTCCCTCACCTCGAGCATGAACCTCTGCCCAGCCCTGATAATCTTGGAGCTTCCCAGAGGGGCTAACTAAGGATGAGGTGCATCCATTGCATCCATGCCATGATCCAGGAGAGGGGCCTACCAGCAGCCTTTCCAAGGACTGGTTTCCCCTGAGTCGATTATTCTCAGTGGATAACTAGCCTCCTTAAGTCAGGCGCAAGATTCTCCCTTTGAAACCCTTCTGCCCACAAAGTTGTACATATCATGTGTCCTGGCACTACATGACCACAGGAGAAAGAAGCCCCATTGCCATTGACTACCCTCCCCTTCTGTATGGGATCAAAGGGGGTTACATGTTGCTCACCAAGTGCATAGATCTGTGCACAAGCTGTGAGAGGAAATAAGAAGTTGTTCCCATTTAGCACCTTTATTTTTTCATTCCACGGTGTTCACCAGCAGAGGTGAAATTCAAATAAGCTCCACCATCCCCAACCTCCACAATTCACTTGTAATCCCAACTAATCCTCTCTGCACATCAGCACCAAAATGGGAGAACAGTTCTTCAAGATTCTCTGACCATCAAGGATGCACCCAGCCCTGTCCTAGGCCCTGAAAGAGAGATAAATGAGGTTCAATCTCCGTCCTTGAATGTCTTTTCAAGATGGACCTGGAACAGTTAGCAAAATAGAATAAAGAGAAAAGAACTGGTATTTTTAAACAATATTCCTTCCGAGGTTGCTATCTGGAAAAACACACTTTCTTTTTTTTTTTTCTTTCTTCTCAGAACCTTAATTGATTTGCTTAAGCGAAGGTGAACACAGATCTGAGCTGGGGAAAAGGAGGTGGCAGGACCAAACATAAGGTGAAAATTAATTACATTTCCTGGGGTTAATCTCAGAGGGCAGGGGTGAAAAGGAGACAAGAGAGGCAAGGCAGAGTGAGAAGCTGGTGAGCTGGTGCTGTGCCCAGAGCACTGTGTCGAAGCAGCTGTGAAGCATCTCCAGAGCAAAATGGCTGAGGCTTTTAGAAGGGAGATGATGTCTAATGTTGACTTTGAACTGTTTGCATTACTGCAATGTAAATTCCTTCCATTCTTCCTTCCAGCAAAATCCACTCTGCACAAATTGCCTCACGTGAGTGGGGTTTTGTAAATACAGAGGAACGGCCTGCATTTCCTGTCTGGGCTGAAGTGGTGCAGAACCCAGCACACTGGAGGGCACACATAGGATGTGACAACCCACAAGCCAAGGAGGCAGTCATCTAGCCCAATGTGACCACTATTTCTGAAAACACTGGGGGCAGGGATGTGTGGTCTGGACTTCTACCAAGCATGGAATTGGAAGTTCAAGAAGATTGTTCAAGTTCTTAAGGGTGAAGTGACCTTTGTCATCTGTGCTGCTTTGAAAAAAGAAATTTAGTGAAATGTTAAAAATGTTTTAGCAGAGGTTAGGAAAAAATGTTACAGGATCGGACAAAGAAACTAAAGCAACAAGAGAGTGGGGATCAGGGTTGAGAGGGCTTCACAGACTAGGGAAATTTCTGCAGGGCTTGAAAGAAGAATAGCATTTCACCAGATTGGGAAAGGAGGGCAGGAGAGCAGGAGGGAGGAAGAAGGAAGGGTATTCTAGGTAGAGTTAATAGCTGAGGCCAGGGTTTCTCCACTTTGGCCTTATTGACATTTTCGGCTAAATATTCCATTAATGTAAGGAGCAGTTTGGTGCGTTGTCGGAAGCATAGTGGCATTCTTGGCCTCTACTCATCAAATATCTGCAGCACACCCACCCCCACAAACAAAAATATCTCCAGATATTGCCAAATGTCCCCGAGGATAAGGCACATTTGGGGATGAAGTTCCATGAGGCTGAAGCCCAGGGTCCATAGACATCAGTAGATAAGGTAAGACAAAGATAAAGTTGGCCAATCATTTGTGCCCAGGTGGTGGAAGGGGGCTCAATGCTTGCCATGAACTTGACATTTTTCTCTATGTCCTGACAATTCAGATAGGAATTTTAAGCATAAATGTCACAGTTTAATATAAGTTTCAAAAAGATAACCAGAAGTGATATTGATAATGACTTGGAGGGGCGGAGCCTGGGGTCAGAGAATTCAGTTTGATGGTTGATATGTCTGATAAGAAAAGAAATACATCCAACCCTGCTTCCTTGTCACTGTGTCTGCAGACTACTCCATGACTCCTACCCTAAGGACTTCAACTTAGGCCCATCCAAACATGCCTGCCCTTCACTCAGCACTACTAACTTGTTTCTCTGAAGGCTGAGAACACCTGCAACTTTGCCCCCCTTATTTTAGCAGCAATTCGTGAAGCAGCCAGAAGCTTACATGCAGAAGCCCTTTCAACTGTTTGTTGTGTTGTTGCTAACGAGCCTGAGGTCTAAAAGGGATTCCCAGGGCCTGTTGACTAGTTATCTGCTACCCAGGGAGCCAGGGACACAGTGTGCAGTAGGGGCTGCTCAGCTTAAGAGACTCGGTGAGAAGTGGTGGTTATTTAAAGCCTCCAGCAGTAGTGTCAATGTCGTGTGGCATTTTTTTTTTTTAAGATGCTTTAAGGGCCAAGAGTAATGCCTGGCTGATTCTTCCACTTAGCCTTGCTAATTTGGGATTTGTGCTACAATTATAAACAGCTATTACAGCATCTCCAGATTCAGTTCCTCACTCCTTGCTCCTCACTCAGCGTCAATAGGGGTTTCTCTCAATTCTTAAAGTCCGCTCTTAGGTCCTAGAAGTTACTCCCAGGTCCTTGCCATTTGGCCCTCTCCATCTTCAAAGGTGACTTAGGGAATCTGACTTCGGTCTGTTCGGGATTTTGGTAGTTGAGTTTTCTCCTTTGGGAATGAGACCCCATGGGAAGTAAGTTCAGGAGTATTTCTAACACATTTGGGACAAACGAAATGTCCTCGATTGTGAAGAATACATGTAATTCAACAAATATGTATTGAAGGTCTACCATGGTCCAAGCAGTGAAGAGAGCTTACTAAAACACCCATCCCTTCTAAGTTTACAAAGACAATCACCTCCAAATATGCACACAAAGGAATCAATTCCTTTATTTACTCATTCAATTATTTAATCAGCTATATGTGGGGCACATTCTCTGTACAGGCACAGTAGTCTTAGGTATGCAATGAAGGAAGGGCACAATCCCTGACCTAGAGAAGCTTATAGGCTGGACTGATAAACCAAGGGCACCAAAGAGCTACCATACTATGAGATACTGATTATAATAGATCTGTCTCATATGCATGGTAAACAAGAGCAAAGAGCAGAAGTTCCTAAACTCTCCCTGGGAGTCAAGGCCAGCTTTCCAGAATATAATTTGCTCACTTAGAGCTGAGAAGCTGAGACCAGGTCTTTTTTGTTTGTTTGTTTGTTTGTTTTTAACAATGATTTTTTAAAATTAATTAATTTATTTTTTGGCTGCATTGGGGCTTCGTTGCTGCATGCAGGCTTTCTCTAGTTGCGGTGAGCGGCGGCTACTCTTCGCTGCGTTGCACCGGCTTCTCATTGCAGTGGCTTCTCTTGTTGCAGAGCACGGGCTCTAGGCACGCGGGCTTCAGTAGTTGTGGCGCACCAGCTTAGTTGTTCCGCGGCATGTGGGATCTTCCCCTACCCGAGCTCGAACTTGTGTCCCCTGCATTGGTAGGTGGATTCTTAATCACTGCACCACCAGGGAAGTCCCCAGGTCTGTTTTTAATGTGCCATTACATTCCTTGTGCTTAGTACAGTGCATCTTGCACAGTGGGCACTCAGAAACTTGTTGAATGAATGAATGAATGAATGAATGAATGAGGCAGTGATTATGCTGACATTTGGAGGCTCCATATGGTCCTGACACCAAGAAATACAAGATGCCCAATCTTGTAGTGGCAATGAGTACCAGCAAGGGTAACTTCACAAATGCCAAGACCCCTAATTTTTCTAATACACTCAGAATACAGTGAGTTGTCAAGATATTCATGTGAGTTGTTGCCTTTGAAATAGTTCCTTAGAGCAATGTGCCTCTCATTTTAATGTTAGTATAAAACAAAAGAACATTTTCCTTGATTGTCTTATCCTTCAGAAATAGAGCATGGAAAACAAGCATGTAACTCCTCAAAACTCTGGAAAATACTAGGTGGGACTCAAAGGTCTGGGCATGTTCCCTTTGGCTTGGCTCCTTCAGAACCCTCAAAGTCCTTTGCAGCAAAACTCTGTTCAAAGTACAAGATACTTCACGTCCTAATCCTTGTCATGGAAAAAGCTCTAATGCAGTGAAACTACATGGGACTGGGGGTTATGAGGACACAGGATTTTTTCTTTTAACCCCAGGCAAATCTCTTTCCCTCTTGGAGCTTTAGCTCCCTTCTCTGCCCTGCCTCAGCATCATAGTCGCAATGAGGATCAAATGAGATGGAAGATGTAAATGCTTTGTAGGAGGCCAAAGGCTGTACAAATGCTCCACCCAACAGCTATTGATTGAGCACTCCCCTGGACTATTTGAGGAATCACAGTGACAAGAGCTGGACCCTGCTGTCAATGATCTTGCTAGCTATTTGGAAAGACATGCATGAACACAGAAACTTATAATACCTGGCAGAATGTGATAAATTCTATAATTCTGAAAGACCCTTTAAAACCTTGAAAGAAATTGATGAGAAAAGACCCAAATGGGTTAGATTGAAAACACTTTCTATTAGTTTCTTATTGCTGCCTAACAAATTACCACAAATATGGTGGCTTAAAGAAACAGCCATTATTTACTTCACAATTCTTGTCGGTCTGAAATCTGGACACAGTGTAGTTGGGTTCTCCACTCAGGGTCTTTCAGGCTGAGATGGAAGTGTCATCTGGCTCTCTTCTCATCTGGAGTTCATGGTCCTCTAGCTTATGCGGTTGTCAGCAGAATTCAGTTCCTCGCTCCTGGCTCGGTGTCGATGGGGGTTTCTCTCAATTCTTAAAGTCTTCTCTTAGGTCCTAGAAGTTACTCCCAGGTCCTAGCCATTTGGCCCTCTTCATCTTCAAAGGCAGCAAAAATAGCAACAAAAGCCCTCCCCCATGTTGGATTTCCTACTTCAGGAAGAGCCCAGTATTTTTTCCCTTCTGAAAATACATCATTCAGAACACTGCTGGGTGCATACATTTTCAATAGAATAATCGGAGCTATGTGTCCTGGATTTTCAGAGATAGTCCCAATTTCAAGTAGATGGTCCCAATGTCAGCTCATGTCTTTGATGTTGGTTCTGAACATTTTTTACCACATTTAGAATTCAGAGAGCATGACCAGAAAATAGAAGAAAGGTCCCATTTCTCTTTGAAGATATATAGCATTTCTCTCCTAGGGAAAGTATTTATAGCCACCGCACATAAAAGTGTCATTAATATTGTCTAATCAGTACATGTAGAATTCCTTGGCTACCCCTTCTGAGAAATGAGAGACTCTTTAGAAAGCTGCAAGAACTCCTTATGGTACTGCTCCCTATGGTATACACACACACACACAATGGGATTTGATTGTGATAATTATTTCCTTACTTTATTGACATATTTTTCTGCTTGTGATTATCTGAGATCTTAAGGAATTGAAATACCTCATAAAGAAATACAGAGCAATTGTTTAGATGAGCTGGTAGTATGTTATTTGATCTTAATATTATCCAGAGAGAGTCATCTAACCTAGCACTTCCCAACCTTTCCCCAATCCTTTCACATCGTGGCAAACACAGAAAATAAGATGTGGATGGCACAGCATGGTGATTAGATGAAGCTGCTCACAGAGACCATTGTCTTGGGGCTCTGACTACTCTCACACCACTTCAGGCTGTGAGAACTGAAGGAGACAGGACATCCACATACCTATAATCCATTTGACACACAGACATGCCAGTCAGGAAGCTCTTCTTGACTCAGTAATTGAGTATTGTCAGGTGTTCAATTTAATAACCATTCACTGAGTGTTTATTACGTGTCAAACATTGAGCTTAGGGGCTAGGAACACAGAGATGAAGAAAAGACTGCCATCATCCTCAAAGAACTCATCATCTAGGATATTAGGACAGAAAATCCTTTTCATCCTTTGTACAAATCCAATTGGTTGGAAATGGCTACTGAAGCACTAGCTGAGAATGCTTCTGAAGCCTCCAAGTGCAGAAGGAAAAAAATATGACCACCAGGGGGTAAAGGGGAGGAATAAATTGGGAGATTGGGATTGACATATACACACTACTATATATAAAATAAATAACTAATAAGAACCTACTGTATAGCACAGGGAACTCTACTCAATATTCTGTAATGACATATATGGGAAAATTATCTAAAAAAGAGTGGATATATATGTATAACTGATTCACTTTGCTGTACACCTGAAACTAACACAACATTGTAAATCAACTATACTCCAATAAAAATTTTTAAAAGATTGAAATCTACAAAAAAATATAAAAGATATAGGAGCATTAAAAAAAAACACTTGCCACGTGGAGAAACAGGGAAAGTAGCGAAAGCATGCAAGCCACATACTTGCCAACTCTGTTCCGTTAACTTCAGTATATGATATTATTTAAAGTCCATTATAGGTTCTACTTTCAATTGTGCCATATTATTCATATTGTGTTTTCAGTACCCTCCCAGTAATTACCATTGTGTTTAGCAATCAACAGCACTGATTTACGCAAGTTACATTCAGTCAATCATTCTAGCACTTAAAAACAATAGCTTTGAATGGAGTTATTTCCTGGGAGAATGTTAAATGTTTCCGAGTTCAGATATCCAAGGAAAGGCGGCTCCCTGTGTGTAAGGGAGGAGAATGAAAAGCTTTCTGGCAGCTGGACCAAGATAAAGTGTTCAAGTAAGTGCTGTTGTGGCTTGGGAGTGAATGGGAGTAACTCACTGTTTCCTGCCTAAAATTGTGCTATTGGATGCATTCAGCCGCCTTATGCAGCAAACTTATCCAAACTTTTAATTACTGATATAAATCCTGATAGAATCCTCAAGGGATCAGAAATAGCCGTTAGCCATTCTGTCTGCAAACAATTGCAGGTAGAAATAGAATAGAAAGGTAGCTGGTGCAAGTGATTCCAAGGGAACTCCTTTAGGTTCAATGTATTGCCTAAGCCTCACGCCACTGAGCTGGTTGCCCTTGGATCTGGGTTCCAACCCAAGATCTTTAAGTTACAAGGACCGACTCTAAAGTCCCATTTTTTCAATAGACTAAAGGCTGGACCCAAAGCCTGGGAAGGGATGGAAAGAAGGGTTGGACCCGATAGTGGACAGTGTTATGGTCTTTACAGTAATTGAAGGAGAGGAGATGGAAGAAAACTGCCCCTTACATAGTACATATTCTGAACCAGGTGCTTTAGATCTTACTCTAAATGTAAAGGAAGTAACTTTTAAATACAGGTAAGTGGCTTTTGAAGGTGCTCACAAACTTGGGCCAGGAAAGGGGTACAACACCTATTGCTCATAGTTGTGGCATAAGAA
Source organism: Balaenoptera acutorostrata (assembly GCF_949987535.1). NCBI lineage: Eukaryota > Metazoa > Chordata > Mammalia > Artiodactyla > Balaenopteridae > Balaenoptera > Balaenoptera acutorostrata. The sequence goes on from NC_080083.1 coordinate 29,108,234, forward strand.
CCCTAAAAGACAGTTCGCACATGCACCATGCAAAGAGAGACTCAGGTCAGAAATAAACAGATCACCTTAAATCTAGACACCAATCCAAACAGGGGAGGCAAAAAACCAAAGATCAGGTTTGCAGATAAAAATGGCAGGGATCTTTCCACCTCTCATGATTCCAGACCTGACTCTTAGAATCCCAGCCAAGACCAGAGATGGCCTACCCATCCCCATGTGCCCATGAGAGAAATTCAATAGGTCCTGCCAGTTTAAAAGCTTCTCAGTGAGGCTGTAACTTTCTTAAGGGGAGTGATGAAATGAACAAGGTCAAACTCACTTTCACACTGCATTCCCATCCAGCCACTAGGGTGGTTGAAATGTATTCCATTGAAAACCTTGGTAGAGATTGAATGTATTGTGTTCTTCCCAAGGAGCTAATTCTTCAAAAATAAAAACAACTGAGAAAAAAAAAAAAAAGGTGAACCAATTTTAGAGGAAAAAGAGCATGTGGGAAGAAGACAATGAGCATTATATTTCTTTGGGTTGATTCTCCTCTGCTTTAACCAAGACTCATAAAGTTGTCTCTCATTTTAAGTAGGAATGGAATAGCAAGTTCACCCCATCTATCATCACTTGCAGAAAGACAACTGTTTATGAAAAGTGTTTATTAACTGATGTAATTGGATTCTCTTGAGGAACACAGTAACCTCAACTTACAAACTGTTCATATATGTAATCTGTGATATAAGTTATGCTAAACAGAAACTCTAACTGCATCACCAGTGGACAAAGATTTGAACTATTTCCCGACCTTTGAAAATAAAATTAAAAATCTCCTTCCTTAGACATACAAATTTTCAGGATACAAATGCCTTTAAAATTTTCATCATATGTAATCCTCGGCATGATCCCCATGATACCAGTTAATTAACCTGGGGCTTGATCAGGCTAAATGTCTTTTTTTTTTTTTTTAATGAAAGCTTCTTTATTTATTTATTTTATTTATTTTTGGCTGCGTTTGGTCTTCGTTTCTGTGCGAGGGCTTTCTCTAGTTGCGGCGAGCGGGGGCCACTCTTCATTGCGGTGCATGGGCCTCTCACTATCGCAGCCTCTCTTGTTGCGGAGCACAGGCTCCAGACGCGCAGGCTCAGTAGTTGTGGCTCACGGGCCCAGTCGCTCCGCGGCATGTAGGATCTTCCCAGACCGGGGCTCGAACCCATGTCCCCTGCATTGGCAGGCAGACCCCCAACCACTGCGCCACCAGGGAAGCCCCTAAATGTCTTTTTAAGGCCACTCAAAGCTAGGACTTTTATCCAGTTCCTCTAATTGCAGAATATGAAAATAAAAGTCCATTATAGGCTCTACTTTCAACTGTGACATATTATTCATATGACTATACCGTGTTTTCATTATCCTCCCAAGCAATTACTATTGTGTTTAGTTTTATCCAGTTCTTTGGACGCCCAAATAAGGAGCTTTTCCCATCAAACCAGAGAGATCTGAAGAAATGTCTACAATCCCTTCCTCCCTCTCCCTGGGAACACAGGCTGAATGAAGTTGGGATCATGACCATTTGTTATTTATGTTACACAAAGTGGAACTTGGTTCCTTCAGTTGAAAATTAAATGTAGATTAAACAAGATTGAAGAGCTGATCTCCATTTCACTGAGAGCAGAAGGAGAAAACATTGATTTGACTTACAGCTGCAGGGATTTGCAAACTGCACAGAAAGAGTGCTGAGAGCACTGAGCTTTAAAGGGTGAACGCCGGCTGAATCCACAGAATGAGACATCTGGCAAAATGGAGCACATTTGCTCTTTAGGTCTGGAGATGTGTATATAGTAATCCATGCAGATGCTGGCAAGGGCAATTTAGGTCCTTTCAATTATCATAGTAATTGTGGTGCAGAACAGGCATCCAGCTTGGGTGAGTAGAGGACCAATTTTGTGTCCTCTCTCACTCTTGAGCTCTGGACTGATAAGGGCAAATACCATTAAGAACCACAGACCCTCATTCCCAGAGGATGCAAAGCTAGGACCCAGGCCTTGGAAGAGAAGAGGGGACAGGGAGACAGAGCTGACACCCAGCTGAGAGGAGACACCACTTACAAGTCTTCATTTTGCCCCAGGTTTGTTAGGTGCGGGCCTGTACACCTGGAAGACCTACATGAGCTTTCCCCATGAGAGCTCATTCCTGCACCTGAGAACCAAGGCCTAGAGGGGATCAGGTGGTGGCAGGGCTCACAGTCAACGAGGAGGGAGTAGAGGCAGTTGTGAGAATCCTTGAGCCTGGGTTGGGTAGGGACAGATATAAATGACACTTGTATCTCTCATATTTTGCCTGGGGAAGCCTAGGACTTATCTCCTCTCCATTGGTAACAGACCTGGGAACCAAACCCTAGATACACATATCAAACCATCTCTTCCCATAACTTCAAATATTACTGAGATGCTCTTGACTCCAAAATCTTTATCTTCAGTCCAGACCCTTCTCCAGTGCTCTAGACCAGGGGTAAGCAAACTTTTCTTGAAAAGGTTCACATAATTGCTCTGTTGCACACCTGTAGATCTTCCCATTCAAAATAGAAGGAAAAGAGAGGCTCAAAGAAGTATCTGATCCACAACAATTCTGAAGTTGATCAGGGCTAATGGTAGCAATTCCTTGATTAGACTCTAGTCCTGGGAATAATATTCCATGGCTCTTGGCTCTGCCGTTTGGACTCTTGATACTTCTCTTCCCTTGAAAAATAGTTCAAGTTTTCAACTTCCTCAGGCTGTTTTCTCCTTGTAGAAGTTTGGGAGTTCAAAGGATGTGTTTTGATTTTGTGTTATCTATGTCCCTTTTAGTCCAAGCTGGTAGTGTTTCTGACAACAAAATTCTTTTAAGAAGTTTGTGGGTCTTCTATGAATTGTATCGGAGTTACACAAAAGCCGTATTCACAAATCTCTTCAAAATAAGTACCTGTCTTAGTTTACTTGGGCTGCTTTAACAAAATAGCACAGACTGGATGGGTTATTTCTCATAGATCTGGAGGCTAAAAGTCCAAGATCAGGGTGCCAGTGCAGTTGGTTTCTGATGAGGGTCCTTTTCTGATTGTAGGTGGCTAAATTCTTACTGTATCCTCACTTGGTGAAAGGAGCTAAGAAGCTCTGTGGGGTCTCTTTACGAATCCCAAAGATCACCTCCCGAAGGCCTTACCTCCTATTACAGTCACCTTCAGCAGTTAGGATTTTAACATTGGAATTTGGGGGGGAAGGGAGGACACAAACATTCAGACCATTGTGTATCTGGCTTCTGACGAAGGTCTTGAGGGACAACAACCTTAGACTCTCTATTGTTTGACTAAAGCGTTTTCTGATCTTTGAGACCTTAAAGAATTTTACAGTCCTATCCTCAGATTCATATTTAGGCAATGTCTTTCTGACAGTGCTCTGGGTTTGATGTTTGCCAGAACCCATATCTTGATTTTAGCATTAATTACTATCTGAGGAGAGGGCTGGGAATTTTCAAAACCTGCAAGTTCTGCCCCTTTTTGTTGAACATTCCTTCCTTAGTTTCTCTTTTTATAATTATAAATAATTATAATAGTTCTTTATAGCATTTTACTAAAAGTAGCAAACAAAAAAGCCAGCATCTTCAACACTCTGCCCATAAGTGTCCTTAGCTGGATCACACAGTTCATAAAGTATGTTTCCTACTTTTCACATTATCACAGGTGACAGTGTTGCTAAACCTCTGCCACTACAGAAAAGCATATCTTTCCCCCAGTTTCCAATAACATTTCTTCACTTTCCTTCCATTCCTCCTACCAGCCTCTTGAAGGCCATCAGACTTCTCTTAACAGTTTCTCCAAAGCTCTATGCTTTCCCTGACACTTTCTGGAAGGCCCTTTCAGGTCTTATTTACTGCCTGGTAACATAGCCCTTCACACGTTTTAGATTTTTATTTTGGTAATACCCTATTTCCAAGTAGCAAATCTACATTAGTTATCTATAACTGCATAACAAATTACTCCAAAAGTTTGTGGGTTAAAACAACAAAAAATACTCTCTCAAAGTTTTTGTGGGCCAGGAATTTGTGGGCAGCTTAATTGGCTCAGGGTCTCTCATGAGGTTGCAGCCAAGATGTCAGCAGGGCCTGCAGTCGTCTGAAGGCTTGACTGGGCTGGAGAATCCATTTCCAAAGTGACTCATCCAATGAGTAGTACATTGGTAACGGCTGTTGGTGGAAGGCCTTACTTCCTCCCCACATCCCACGGGAATTGCTCTAGTGTCCTCATGACAAAACAGCTGGCTTTCCAGGTAAGAGAAAGAGAGAAAGCCAGACAGAAGCTATCCTTTTTATAACCTATCTTCAAAAGTCACAGAGCATTACTTCTGTCAAATTACATTCATTAGACAGGGGTTTAGATTTCACCTTTTAAAGGGAAAAATGTCAAATCTTCAGACATATATTAAAACCACTACAGTGGTCAAACTAAGAAATTTTTAAATTATCAAAAATAAGACCCAGTTAGACTGATTTTCTTAGACTGACTCAAACTTTTTCTGAAGGTATTTACCAAAATTACATCCCAATCTATTGTGATCAATAGCAATGTCACTGAAATGAGCATAGATCCTCCCTCCTTGCCTCCTTCCCAAGGGACTTCAATAAAAAAGACAAAACTCTTTTGTTTATGCTTCTTAAAAGCAAATCCCTTTGGTCTAGACTTTTATTTCATTGCCTCATCTATAGAAATTAATAATGAAAATTAAATATCTTTAAAGTGAATAAAGTAGAGCAGCTGGTCCATGGGGCATACTTTGAGTACCAAGGCTCTATACTATCCATCCAACCCCCATCCTGCCATTCTCTGCCCCCAGAATCCCACACGAATATTTTCTCACTGAATTAATTCATAAAATAGACCTCTTGAGAAAGCCTGCCCCAGCAAATTATCTCTATGGTCAAACAAACATTTCTGAGTATACTTAACATAAATTGAGTGCCTACTAAATACCAGATACTTCACATAAATTACCTCATGTTATTTTCACAACAACCCTAGTTATTATCAGTCTTATCTCATGGAAGGAAATTGAGGCTCAGTTATTAAATAATTTGCCAAGGTTGTATGGCTAGCAAGTCGCAGAACTGTGTCTTGAACCCCAGAATCCTGACTAAAGATTCATGCATAATTGTTTCTACACTATTCTGAATCCCAATGGAGAAACACAGTTTATACTCAAACTGAATACCCATGACTATGGTAAGGATGGAGACATCGAGGTGGGGGATTGTTCTCTAGTATTGAATGATACAATCAACTTATCAGCCAGGAAAAGAGAACAAGAAGTGTAGTTCTGATGGCTTTATGACTTTATTGTAAACACCATGAGACTCCCCAGCAAACTATTTAGATTTTTAGTGACATGGAAGAAATGGAAATGTGACCAACTTGACAAAACAGGGAGTGTTACGAATGAACTTTAAAGAGAAAAGGAAAAATACTTGAGAAATTGAAAATTAGATATAACAAAGGTTGGTAAGCTATGGCCTGCAAGCCAAATATGATTTTTGAAAACAAAACTTTACTTTAACTTCAATTAACACATCCGTGCCCATTGCCTTTAGCTGCTTTTGCACTACTGCAGCAGTTTAGTAGTTGAAACAGATACCACAAGGCCTGCAAGTCTAAAATATTTACTCTCTTGCTCTTTAAGAAAAGTTTGCTGACCTCTGGACATACTTATTAGAAGCAGTTTATAGGTATCCTGTCACGTCTGGTTAGAAGAAGCAGTTTATAGGTATCCTGTCATGTCTGGTTAGGATAATAGGAGACCCAGTTCATCAGTCAAGAAACTGCCACAGAAGACAGAGGATAAGTGACTCCTCAATCTTTACAGGAAATCATGAATTGACAAAGGAAGAAAGTGAGGAATAGACCACACTGTGATCAAGGAAAGACTTTTGCTCACGTGAGCCATGACCAAATTTGTAAGAGCAGACAAGCAAGTGTTGGCCAGACAGGCTGCTGAGATGTTTACCTGTAGCTCAAGAAGTGCTGGGGATGAAAGTGAAGTGGCAGGGAAGGCTCAGGGTAGCTCATGTGGCCCTACATGACTGTGTGGTCTGTGGGAACTTCTTAAGGAAACCCAAGCAAACTTCAGATAAGGACAATGTAAATAGGACAGAGAGACAGAAGTAAACAGGCTGCACCCAGTCATCAGTAATTCAACAAATATTTATGGAGTGTACCCAGCCATCATTTTGGCAATAACATCCGGGGCAGCAATAAGAACAGCATCAACTAACAGAGGGCTAAGTAAGTGTCTGGTTCTTATCTCAATTAATCCTTACAATAATCTTACAATTAGGCACTGTTTTTCTATAACAGTGTCTAATGAGGAGACTGGGACTCAGAAAGTTTATCCAGGTGCTGTGTCAGGACTGGTTGGAAGTTAAAGATGCCAGGTTTCTTCTGCTTAGGATAGGAGCCAGTTAATAAATCACAGGTGTCACAAGTCCCACTAGGGCCAGCAGTGTGGAGGAGAGAATACAGGAGTCCCTAAGTGTCTCATCTGCCCCAGGACAGGAGTTTACTGATTCCTGGGAAGGTCCAGGGTGAAAACCCTCCAATGATTCATTGTTTGCTAAGATAGTCACTCTAGGGTTTCAGTCCTTTTTGTGCTTCTTTTGAGTCTGAAAACCACATAGGATATCTGGGACCTTGAGCCCTAATGATAACTTACAGCACTCGTGGACCTTGTGAAATTGTTAACATCTTAATGGATTACTGGGCGGGGCTCTTCTTAACATAGAGAAAGGATGCATGTAGGGAGGTGCTAAGTTTTTAATCCTAGAACTCCTGCAATCCCTTCATCTAGGTGTTCTCTGCTGTTGTCTGGGGTGGGAAGAGTATAGCTTAATGGAGACAGAGCATTCCTGCCCTCACCACAGATAAGGACAGCCTGGCTCCACCAATTTATCTGTATAATGCAGTGATTCTCAACTTTCTTTTTTATTATTAGCCTTCTCCCCCCAGGAGCTCTTTTAGACATTTTTTCCTAATCATTTTTCTCCATTAAATTTTAATACCATGGCATACTGTATATCTGTTTCAGTACTACATGTGTACCTGTGCTTTTCATATGCAAAGAGTCAGACTGTTTTGCCCCCCTCTCCCCAACCAATTTTCACCCCCTTGGAGAAGATACTACCCTTGCTGAAAATACATGATGTAAGGCTTTTCTACTCGAAGAATGATCAACCATCCATCTCTGTCAGTGGATGATCCATTGATGGAACCATTGGCAAATCAGCATCATCTGGGTGCTGCTCAGGGTTATAAAATCTCAGGCCCCTCCGCGGACCCAGCTGAGTAATAATCTGCATTATAACATGATCCCAGGAGCTTCCCAGGAACATTAAAGTTGAAGAAGCACCAACCTAAGAATGAGCATGCACAGTGACCAGGAACTCAACCTCTGGGCTGTACTGAAGAAAGAAATTGCCAAGATGGCTCTGGTTCCAGTGGAAGACTTTGGCTTGACATAGTGGTCCTCCAGTTTTACTGTGCATCACATGGGGAGTGAGTTAAACTCTAGAGTTCTGGGTGTCTCCCCCAGAGTTCCTGATTCAGTAGACCTGGGCTAGGGCCTGAACATTTGCATTTCTAACAAGATCCCAGGTGATGATGAGGTGCTCATCCAGGGACTACATTTTGAGAACCACTAGCCTGGGGCTTTTTGGCTGGTTCCAGCTGAGTTGTACCTCATAGCCTGTGGACTTCAATGTGGTACACAGCCGACAGAGATGTAGTTTCAGCACAAGCACAAGAATTCTTTACCTCTCTCCAAGACAATGAGAAGAAACATTGCTAGATTGCCGCAACTTGTTCCCCAAATACAAAGTCACGCCCACTTTTGGCTTTGTTATTCTGAGAAGCTGGGAAACTCGAGAAACTAAACAAATGCTGTGTTCACAGGTACAAGAGTAATTAGGTGTCCAAAGCAATCCAGAGCCTTGTAATCTAAGCCCAGGGTACAAGAGGGCCCAAGTTCCTTCTTTACCCATCAGATAGGAAGACCTGCAATGGAAAAGCTCCCCACTTTCAGAAACTGTCCCAGAAAGTCAGAGGAGAGCTATTTTGGCAAGAAATCCCACAGCTGTTTTCAATAAGAAGTGGATTCTATAAATTGAATTAGCTGTAGGTTGCTTTATAATCATTACTATTGTTACTATTACTATTACATTACATTAACTGAAAGTTCAGAATGGAAAGAATTATGCTAACCTAATCTGATCAGTATAAATTATACATTGAGCTCTGAAACCAAATGTTTTCTGATTTTATAAATTATTTGATAGTCACGTATAGGACATTTTATGGTGTTTTAGTATTTACGAAGCTCTTAAAAATTATTATCTCTTTTTTTCATGAAGGGTGTAATTTTTTTTAGTTTTATTTGTTTGTTTTCTACCTTTGTAACATTTGGTAATTATTGTAGGTTTTTCTTAAATCCTTCTCACAGCTCTTTTCTTCATCTCTACTTTCAAATGAACGTAAATTGAAACCATTTGAGTCCTACTAGCGGTGGATGCAGGTTTTGCCAATGCCAATCCCAAGGGATTCTAGTCAATCAAATAACTTCCATTATGCAAAATCAGAAGAATTTTAAATTAAGAAGCATTGCCTCACAGAGCACTGTAATTTCATAAATTTCTTAAATATAAAGAAATAGGGAGTGCTTTTGCTTTAAACAAAATAAAATTAACCCATGTTATATTAACAGTTTCCTTTGAACCCTTAGAAATCTGAGGTGTATTATAAGCCACATACTGAGTTCATTGGATTCAGAATAAATTGCTTATTAAACAGGCAAGAGTAATGGTCCCTTAGATTTAAAGGGTTCATTAAAGTTTCCCAAATACCTTTCCAAACATTTAAAGCAATATACACCTTTAAACATCTCTGCTTCAGTACTATGTTTCCCATTTCAACAATAAGGAACCTCAGGATTGGCGAGAAAGTGGCTTGCCCAAGATGCCACAAGTAGTAACTCTGGCCCACATCTTCTGACTTTTTCTGAACCCTCCCTCCTCAGAGTGTGATCCAAGGGCTAGCAGCATGTGGCCCCTGAAAGTTGATTAGAAAGGCAGAATCTTAGGTCCCACTACAGACCTCATGAATCAGAATCTGCTTTTAATGAGATCCAGCCCCAGGAACCCAGTGATAAATCAGACCTATAGCCCTCTCCCCTGACTTGTCAGCAGTTAGATCTTAAGCAGATACTGGAAATCATTGTGTGGAGGAATCCCTAAAGAGAGATGAACCTGGAGAGGAGAGAGGATGCACCTCCTGAAAGCTGGTAGGTCATGAAGAAGGCCATGTCCACATGAGTTAAAACAACTTGGCAAAATGGTTCCCATCATTTATCTTCCATCTGTACCCAAAGACCTGACATCAAAGTCATAGAGTACTAAATCATATAGTGGAAGGGAAAGGCCTGGACCCCACCTCCTGGAGTTCATTTAAAGGTAGATGCACTTTTCAAATATAGCCTGATATAGCTTAATACAGCCAAAGATATAGTCTGATCATAGGGCTGTTGAAAAATATTTACCACTTTTTTGAAACATAGGTCCATGTGCCACCATGCAGGGTATTTTCTGTTTGTTATCCCATGTTGAAGGTGTTATTACCTCCATCTAATAGGTTAAAAACCTGAGGTGAAGTCATTTGCCCAAGATCTGTAGCCAATGCCAACATTTAACAGAATCCTGATCATATTAATTTGACCTTTTAGACTTTTCTAAGGCCTGAAGCATACCAAACAGTGTGATAAAAGATTTTCATAGTAGATCTTATTTTTCCTGAAAACAATGAAATCCTCCCTTGAAAAAGGAACTAGGTTTGACTACGGTCAACAAGTCTGAGTTTAAGTCCCAGCTCTGTGCTTTTTTACCCATGTGACCTTGACAGGTATCTTAACCAATCTGATTATGAACTAATTCATCTGAAAAGTAGAAAAAGTATCACCTTTCTCTGAAGGTTGTTTTAAAGCTTAAACAAAGCAATAAGTCTGCATGCATCTACCATACTGCCTGGTATATAAAAGGCATTTTAGGGCTTCCCTGGTGGCGCAGTGGTTGAGAATCTGCCTGCCAATGCAGGGGACGCGGGTTCGAGCCCTGGTCTGGGAGGATCCCACATGCCGCGGAGCAACTGGGCCCGTGAGCCACAATTACTGAGCCTGCGTGTGTGGAGCCTGTGCTCCGCAACAAGAGAGGCCGAGATAGTGAGAGGCCCGCGCACCGCGATGAAGAGTGGCCCCCGCTTGCCGCAACTAGAGAAAGCCCTCGCACAGAAACGAAGACCCAACACAGCCAAAAATAAAAAATAAATAAATAAATAATTTTTTTAAAAAAAGGCATTTTATTCATTAAAACCTAATCCATGTAGTGTATACAGTCTTATTCATTCCCATGTTCCATCCTCCTCAACCAACTTACAGTGACCCAATGTAACATCTTCCCTTACATCCCGGTTTTATGTTTGAAAAGTTGATGGGTCTCTCCTCCCCTCAGTACTCAGGCCAGGGACAAAAACTCCTGGTCCAGATGTGATGGTCCCTGGGCAAGGGGTAATTAGGTCCTCATATCACACAGATGATATCAAATTAGGGGGCAAAGTGAAATACAGAACAGTCTCAAAACAGACCTCCTGGGTTAGTTCTGCCATGTACCAGCTGTGTGGGCTTGGAAAGGTGTTAAAACTCTCTGTGGTCAGATGCTTTGTCTCTAAGGCAGAGGTAATAACAATACATACCTCACAAGGTTGTTATAAGCATTAAATGAGATACACCACATCTAAGTGCTTAGCCTAGTGACTGGGAAATCCAATAAATGTGGTTTTTTCTTAAGTCCCTGAATGTGGAAGCAGGCAGGAGCTTGAACTGTAGTTGGCTCTGCTCACCCCTGAGTGAGATAGGAGCCTGCAAGGGCTCATGGCAGCCATGGCTCCTAGTTGCTCCCTCACTGTCTGGATCAGCACGACTAAGCATGCCTTTGTCCTGCAGATCAGCAATGAGAGAGTCTTTGGTCTACCATGGATCTCCTCAAGGTCATCTGAAAGGAAGTTGCTCTTACCACAAAAGAAACACTTGAATGTTCCCTAGTAGGGGAAAAAGTACAGGTAGATTTCTGTTTAAACATAGAAGACTCAACAGATACATCCAGTCCCTCTCAAAACTCCAATAAAATGATAGTAAAGCAGAAAGAAAGTAGAAACTCACAAAGTCAAAAGAATAGAATAAAAGAATAATAAATTTTAAAATGTTAGCATTTTTGAAGATGAAAAAGGATAATTGTATTACAGACTTACTAGGGAGGAAATGCTGAAACCAAAGACTGCTAAGGGAAATCAAAATGAAGCAAGTTTTAGGGTCATGAAGTTCCAAAAAGGCTCAGGAATTTGATATACCAGATATCTCTGAAAGCAGAGTTGACCGGTAAGACAAAACAGGGTGACTTGATGGTGTGTATATGGAGCAGTTGGTTCCCCTCATCCCCTCCTTCCTCCTGAGCAAACAGACTGAAAATTAAAGACTTGATCTCTGCAGAAGTGAACCACAGAGGCTCTGAACTGGGACCACCAGGTACAGACGGGAGCAGGGTGAAGTGCTATACTGAAAACAATGTTATTAAAATGAATGTTTACATTCTGAATGCTAAGATACTTAGCTTCCTTTTACTGTGTGGCTCCCAGACTTCTGTTAGATGGTCTTATTACACTCCCTGGGCAGGATTTGGATATTTCTTCTTCATAGAAGTGGACTGGCCCCAGAAAAAAAAAAAAAAAAAAAAAAACTACAGACATTGACATTTCATGTGATGAAAAAGCTAGCTCAGTCTTCATCACCATATAATGATGCCTAACATTAAATACACTCTGTCTGCACCCAGAGTTCAGCTGTTAAGAGCTTTACTTAGCCAAAGAATGCCAGATGTTTGAGAAAAGTTTCTAATATTAAAGACAGAGATCAAAACAAATAAGAAGAAGGAGGAGAAGAAAGAGAAGAAGAGGGGAAAGGGGGATCTTGCATGGTGCAGAAGAAAACTGAAACTAACAAACTATAATTTCCATCCTTAGAAGATAAGAAAAAATATTGTATCCACAGAACAAGAACTGATGAATTCAGAGAAGAGTCTGTAGAAATAGAACAATACAATAAAAAAACTGGTTGTTGTTTTTAAAAGTCAACTGAAGTTCTGAAAAATAAAGTAGAGGAAATCTTCTAAAATCTAGAAAAAAGTCAGAAATGGAAAATAGGAGAGAAATATATTAAAATTAGAGAAATGAGTGTTATGGCAGATTAAAGATGGCTAAAAATTCTTTGTTGTCCCTTTTATTGAGAGGTAGGGTCTAAATCCCCTCCTCTTAAAGGAAAGCTGGTCGTTGTGGTTGTTTGACCTGTAGAATGTGGCAGATGTGGTGTTCTGAGACTTTCAGGGCTGGGCCATGAGAACCCTTGCAACTACTATCCAGGCCTCCTACAACATACTCTGGAGCCCACCACCATACTCAGAGGAAGCTCAAGCAGCTCTGTGGAGAGTCCCACGTGGAAAAGTACAAAGCCCCCCCCCATCAACAACCACCACCTACTTGCCAGCCCTGTGACTAAGCCATCTTGGGAGTAGGACTTCTTGTCCCATTGGAGATGCCCCAGTGACGCCACATAAAATGGAGATGAAACTATCCCCACCAAGCCTTGCCCAAATTACAGATTTGTGAGCAAAATAAATGATTGCTATTGTTTTAACCTGCTTCGTTTTGAGGTGGTTTGTTATATATCAGTAGATAACTGGAACAGGGGCCAACATTTAATTGATAAGAATTTTAGAAAGAGAGATGAGAAAAATAAGAGAAAACAACAGAAGGAAGGAAACTTTCAAAATAATAATACAAGAAGAGGATGATAGAGAAGATGGCGGAAGAGTAAGACGCGGAGATCACATTCCTTCCCACAGATACAGTAGAAATACACCTACACGTGGAACTGCTCCTACAGAACACCCACTGATCGCTGGCAGAAAACGTCCGACCTCCAAAAAGGCAAGAAACT